>NC_053391.1:441639971-442383006 GCF_905171765.1 Bufo bufo
TTTGAGCTCTGTAACACCCCCTGTGCTCTGCACACGCCCCCCTGCCTTGATTGACAGGGCTAGACAGCATGCTGAGGGCAGAGCCCTGTCCAAGAGCTGTGTGCTAGCAATATCATATCACTATATACTATAGCTTCACCACACTGAGATCTGCTCAGAAAGCTAATCTACATATTAATGCTTTATTCACAGGCACAACATAGGATTAGAAAGACCAACACTTAAGTTCTATTGTATACCATTTTTAATATGTCTATGTGTTAGTGTTGTCTAATAAAAATCGCTTTTTATTTATTGGTATTTGTAGGATGTGCATTTCTGTCGTGGTTCTCTTGACTGTACTTCAGTCCTTGTTTTTGCAATATGATTAGAAAGACACTAGTAATATGTCTGATAGCTTATACGCATAGAAAACATATATCCCTATGTGGTGATGCTATAGCTTAGAGTACTTTCACACTAGCATTATTCTTTTCCAGTATTGAAATCTGGTAAAGGCTCTCAATACCGGAAAAAAAACGCATTCTGCATGGAAAGCAATCCGTTCAGTATGAATCAGGAGGTCTTCTGTTCCGTCCCTTTTACGGTATTTGGCAGGACAAAATACAGCTGCTTGCTGCAGTTCTTTTTCTGGCCCAAATACTGAAACAATGCCGCACTTGCCAGATCTGGAAATAATTTCCAATGAGATGTATTAATGCCGGATCCGGTACCAAGTGTTCCGGATCCGGCAATTTCCGGTTTTCCGGTCTGCGCATGCGACGGGCTTTTGATCTTTGAAAAATTTTAAATACCGGATCCGTTATTCCAGATGACACTGGATGAGTCTAACGGATCCGGGAAATAAAGCTATCCGCTTGTACACTGCTTGCTGGATTCTAACAACGCTAGTGTGAAAGTACCCTTAGGCCTCATGCACACGACAGTATTTTTTCACGGTCCGCAAAACGGGGTTCCGTTGTTCCGTTTTTTTCTCCGTGTGTCTTCCTTGATTTTTGGAGGATCACCAGACATGAAAAGTGAAAAAAAATCTAAGTCAAGTTTGCCTTCAAAATGATAGGAAAAAAACGGACACGGATCACGGACGCGGATGACAATCTTGTGTGCCTCCGTGTTTTTTCACTGACTTGAATGGGTCCGCAAACCGTTGTCCATCAAAAAAATAGGACAGGTCATATTTTTTTGACGACTGGAAACACGGATCACGGACGCGGATGACAAACGGTGCATTTTCAGAGTTTTCAACGGACCCATTGAAAGTCAATGGATCTGCAGAAAATCACAGAAAACGGAACAACGGACACGGATGCACACAACGGTCGTGTGCATGAGGCCTCAGTGATATAATGGTTTACCTCGTGTGAAGAGATCCCAGGTTCAAGTCCTTGGAGAGTTGTACATTTTCTTTGTAATTTTTTTTCTCTCTCATTTAAAACCATAATAAATAATCATAATAATAAGGCCTTACTAGATTGAGAATAGTGGTGTTTTTTTTTTTTGCTAAAACCTATTACTGTTTTATTCAAAATATGATGATTATAAACCAGTAATATTTATTAGCTTTCTAAAAGAAACAAAATAAAAAAAAAAACTATTCTCAATCGTAGACTTTTCTTATGGGATAAATGTCGAAAAAAATAATATCTGAAGAAAAAAAACTTCCAAGTCTATCCCAAGATTCAGACCTGGGATCTCTACATGCAAAACTACGGTAATCACTTAACCACCAAGCTATAACATTACCCCACAGAGATGTGTCTTTTTTCCATGCTTATAAGCTAACATACATTACAGGTTACAAACGGTTCCGCCCCCTCCCCACGTCATCGTCTACCTTCTAGAAATGCTCAGTCCTTCTTCCTGTCGGCGGCCAGAAAACTTGTGCAGGCGCAGTACCGCCTGCGGCCTGTGCGATCATCAAGCTCCTCAGGGCAACAGCGCTCAGGTTACATCACTGGGCTCGGCGCATGCCCAGTGAGACTTTTGAGGCTGTTGCCCTGAGGTTGATGATCGCGCAGGCCGCAGGCGGTACTGCGCCTGCGCGAGTTTTCTGACCGCCGACAGGAGGAAGGACGGGACATTTCTAGAAGGTAGACGATGACGTGGGGAGGGGGCGGAACCGTTTGCCGGGGCTATGGGAGGTTATTTCAGGATCAGGAGGCGTTCTTGGGCACTGCCGGGGGGAGTCACTGGGCACCTGAGAGGGAAAAAAACGCCCCTCTGGGCACCTTGGAGCCTCATTAGCATATCATAAAAAGGGCTTTTATATCAAAAGGACAAAACGAAATAAAGTAAAAAGAAGACTGCTGGAAATGAGGTACTTTAGTGAACATAGCGATTGTGACAGCTTAAAATGGTAAAAGCAGGTGACAGATTCCCTTTAAATAGATTGTGTGGGAATAAACCAGTAACATGTAGATTAGCTTTCTGGGCAGATCTCAGTGTGGTGAAGCTATAGTATATAGTGATATGATATTGGTAGCACACAGCTCTGCCCTCAGACTGAAGTCTAGCCCTGTCAATCAAAGGGAGGGGGGGGGGCTTGCAGAGCACAGGGGGTGTTACAAAGCCGTGCTCAAAGGATTCAGCTTCGACTCTTGGTGCTCAAAATTCTCATTTGCATATGAATAAAAATGCAGATTTATCTGCAGTTGTTTATCACACAGACAAAAGAAAGGTATTGTTTTAATCAGCTTGATGAGCCCTACCAGGCAGTTTGTCTAGTTTAATAGGGTTGATCCTGGTGACAGAGCCTCTTTAAAGATATGCAAATTAGCTACTGCAAGTGCCCAGCTTTACTTGCGCCCGACTCCTCCCCTCATTATCGCCCGGCCAGCCCTGTATCCTTGTGGCGTTATTCTTATCTCCATTCGTGATCCGATGCCTCCACGCATCACCGCCGGGCCTGGGCATGCGCAGTACATTGTCCACTGTGGGTAGAGGCATAGTGATATGCAGTGTGCACACGTGGATTAAGTAACCAGTAACCGGGCAATTGTGAACGTTTCATTCCCAACAATCACCTGCAAAATCGGGCTGTCTAATACAGCATTAACTCCCTGGGTCAAGGACCCTTGTGCAGAATTCTAGTAACTCAATTTGAGCCTCACACTGATAAGAGCATTACTCTTCTGTCAGTAAATGTATATAGGCCTATCAGGAGAACAAAAGAGCTATACTGTTATCCAAATTCTGCTACTCCACTATTTTACTAACAGATAACATCTTTCACTTACAGGAGAAGCGAACTGACAAATTAACTATCCATATAAGAGTTTTACTTTTGTGATAACTGCTACAGAAGTCCAATATTTAGTATTTAATTTTTAATGGTATACGGTACTGCTAAAATGAAAAAAATAAAATAAAAATGTAAACAATTTTTTAACACGGAGTTAAACAGGTGTCCCTTTAATCTCTGTATACTGAGAAGTTGCACTACTTTCTACCTTTTTCTTGCTTTAGTAAATCAACTATTAATACCTCTGCTTGCAACCAGTGGATAAAAGCAGTCTTGCTTTTAATTAGAGGCAGAAGAACTCTAAGGACTTCATCTGGCTGAGGAATTATTACAATGCACCCAGTCAACACACACCTGTGAGCTAAAACACAATAGAGTAAAATTCTCGGTCCTGACCTCTAGGGTAGTAGCTCTTACACCGATACATTGCAGCAAACTTGAGCTGTGTAGAAGTAGTACTAGGTCAGGATGCATTTTAAGCTTGTGACTATCATGGATCTTGAAAAAGGGTAATGGGATTGATGCACCAAGTATTTGTTAATATAAAAACTTGATTTAAAGGGTCACTGGGTTTTCATAAAACTTTGTATATGTAAGAGACATATCTAAGGTTTTTATTGGTGGGGGTCAAGTGTTGAGACAAAGAAGTGTTCACATAACGCACTCTCTCTCCTCGCTGCAGGAGGGGAAGAGAGACAGACTCAACAGAAAGTCTACGGGCTTGTCTCTATTCCGTCCCCGGCAGCGAGGAGAGTGATATGTGAGAACTTCTCTTGCCTCGTTCTGGCCATCAGTGGGGGTCTCAACACTCAAAACCCTTGATGCGTCTCTATGATATATCAAAAGTTTTATGGATACTCAGTGACCCTTTAAACAATCATTTTCTGACAACGCATCCCCTTTAGGCTAAATGCACACGATCAGGATGTACATTGTATTCTATAGGAATTTGAAACTTATGTACACGATGCAGATTTTTTTTCCATGCGGATTTTAAAATTCGCAAAATGACAATTTATTTTAATTTTTCCTGAACGGATTTTCTCCATTCGCTTCAATAGGGAGAGTAAAATTTGCATGTGGAAAATACGCACCAAATCCATGTGCAAATCCGCATCAACTGACGCAGATTGTCCGCATGGATTTCCCTGCAAACGTCAGCAGATTCTCCGCACGTAAATCCTAACGTGTGCAATTACCCTTAGAATTGGGAAGTAGCCTACACCAGCAACCTGGTTCACATCTGCATTAAGAACTCTTGTTTCTGCTCCCGTCACAGAACAGAAAAACAGACTTCAAGCTGTGACGGATACCATCAGAGCCTGATGAACCCCTCTGCCTGCATGTTAGGCTGGGTTCACATACCACTGTGCACCGTCTGATCCCCATTCACTGTAATAGGATCCGGCAGGGATCTGGCTGTTTTCCGGTATATTTGCCAGCTGTTCACCAGATAAAAAAATACTGCGTCTGGTATTTTTTTTCCAGCCGAAAGTCAGCATGTATGCTGGATACAGTGACTTCCATCAATCTGTTCCTATGCTGGAACAGACTGCCGGAGTTCAAAGCGCATATGTGAACCCGGCCTTACCAGAAAAAAATAAATGCCCTGAATAACGCGCTATTTCCCCCCCCAGTAATTCTGATGTGAACAGAGCTAGGATCTCTAGTGGAAGGCTGCAGAAGGACAGCAGATACAAGATATAAAACTTACCCAACATGTTCAAGGTTCCTATCGTGTTGGTTTTTAAAGTCTTGATTGGATTATACATGTAATTTGGAGGAGAAGCGGGAGAGGCTAAATGATAAATCTGGTCCACTATGAGGAAAAACAAACATGTAAGAGCCAATATTAATTCAAAGATACCTCTAAAATTATGCATTTTTATTTTATTCCTGGCCACTATGCAATATACATTTTTGGTATTATTAATTCAGAACATGTTAGCTTGGCTCTTCCAAATGGAATTCAATGACGCTTGAACTGATTGGTATAGAATATTTGCCCTGGAACCTGAATGCCGTCTCCAAGTAATCAGTTGTGCATGATAAAACAGGATCCCACAGGCAATGCTCATCTTGATGACTGAAACAATATGAAGCCCAAAGCTACACCTTCTATGATTTTTAATATTAAAAGACACTTGTATTCCCCATTCGATTATCATAAAAAATAATGTTGTGGGTTTTCCCACAAAAAAAAAAAGCTGAAAAGGTCTTTTTCTTACTAATGATCTATCCTTTGGGTAGGTCTTCAGCATCTGATTGGCGGGGAGCGGACAACCAGGACTTTACTGGCCTGTGGGAAGCAGTGAGCGGGCCACGGCGCTACTGCGAACACCGCTGCATTCTCAAACAGCTGATTGGCAGGAGTCCCTAGTCCAACCCCCACCGATCAGATGCTGATGACCTACCCAAAGGATAGATCATCAGTAAGAAAAAGGCAGATAGTTTAGGGACCTGTTCCTCTGAAATGAAATATATTTATATATTGAAATTATCAACATTTTATTTGGTATAAAAAAACATTTTGGTGAAATAAATGCAGCCACATGAAATGTGTAGCCGGTGAAGGGGGGGGGAATCAGTTGGAAGAAAGACTGGCTGGCCGAGAAGAACTGTGCTTCATATTCAATTTCAAGCCTTTTTCATGGCAAACTGCATATACCCCATTCATTATCAGCTGTTCTCTAGCAATAAAACAGCTATATAAAGTATGCACACTTTATGGCCATCAGACCACGACAACTATATAGACATGACGACGACTATATAGACATGACGACGACTATATAGACATGACGACAACTATATAGACATGACGACAACTATATAGACATGACGACAACTATATAGACATGACGACAACTATATAGACATGACGACAACTATATAGACATGACGACAACTATATAGACATGACGACAACTATATAGACATGACGACAACTATATAGACATGACGACAACTATATAGACATGACGACAACTATATAGACATGACGACAACTATATAGACATGACGACAACTATATAGACATGACGACAACTATATAGACATGACGACAACTATATAGACATGACGACAACTATATAGACATGACGACAACTATAGACATGACGACAACTATATAGACATGACGACAACTATATAGACATGACGACAACTATATAGACATGACGACAACTATATAGACATGACGACAACTATATAGACATGACGACAACTATATAGACATGACGACAACTATATAGACATGACGACAACTATATAGACATGACGACAACTATATAGACATGACGACAACTATATAGACATGACGACAACTATATAGACATGACGACAACTATATAGACATGACGACAACTATATAGACATGACGACAACTATATAGACATGACAACTATATAGACATGACAACTATATAGACATGACAACTATATAGACATGACAACTATACAGAATGGGTCCAAATAGGAAAGAGTGAATCGAGTCTAACAAATAATTTTTATTAGCTAGAATCCTTCACTTGTGAGGGGCTGTCACCACAGGTGAAGAAGCGCCCGCCTGCCTCCTTACTGACCGGCACGGATATCCCACCCGACCCTGACAATCTGGGTTCTGTGCTGCTGCAGTGTGGGGGTCCCACACTTAATTTGAAGGGTCTACCACATTATGGCTGAAATGTACTTCTAGATGCTTTCACTTCACTATACTAGCACTTAGTTGACTGGAGCAAAACCAGCAGATCAGAAATCTCACAAACTGACTGATGGCAAAGTTGAAACCTTTCACAATGCCACCTGTAAAGAGGTCTTCATTACGTCTCATACTACAGTACTACCAAAGTTAATCTATAGAGATTATATGGCTGTGTGCTTGATTTTAGGAAACTGTCTGCAATAAATACGGCTGAAACCTCTGAACTTAATAATTAAGTGGGGTGTCAACATACTTTTGACCCTATAATGATCATCTACAGAAAAGTTTTTATAGAGGCATTACTTTAAAAGGAGGAAAAGTAATGCTCCATTCACATGTCCGCATCCATTCCGCAATTTTACGGAACGGGTGCGTACCCATTCATTTCAATGGGGCCGCAAAAGATGCGGACAGCACACCGTGTGCTGTCCGCATCCGCACTTCCGTTCCGCGGCCCCGCAAAAAAAATAGAACATGTCCTATTCTTGTCCACGGACAAGAAAATACATTTCTATTATAGTGACGGCAATGTGCGGTCCGCAAAATGCGGAATGCACATGGCTGGTGTCCGTGTTTTGCATATCCGCAACCGTTTTGCTGTCCGCAGATTGCAGATGTGAAAAACACGAACACCGGCCATGCGAATGGACCCTCACTGAAAGATCCATAAAACGTCAGAGTGAACATGCAGGAATTTCTCCGGTAATGAGGATGCGTTTACCTTCAATGTAAAGTGGTTCCACCACATCATGATTAATGAGTTCAAAATTCTCGTGGCCAATCCAATGCTCCACATTCCTTTTCCTACCAGTAAAAAAATTGTCCACAACAGTAACCTCATGACCATCCATCATAAGTTTGTCTGTGAGATGTGAACCCACAAAACCAGCACCTCCAGTTATCTGCAACGACAATAGCAAATAAGGCTGTAAATTCCTAAATAAGATTTAAGGCCAATGACCATATAAAATCAATATGAGCCCAGTGGGCGTTCTTAATGACTAACGATCTTCTTGAATAACCATAAAGAAAAACAAGGATCACAGCAGCATATCCGGTACGTCTTTTTATTGGAAGCCTTGAGTGCACACACAAGCAAAGTACGACGTTTCGGCTGCGCAGTAGCCTTTATCAAGTATACAAATAATAAAACTGGCAACCATAAATACTCATAAGTGGCCACTCCTATATCATAATAGAGCCAATCGCCTAAAGGCATAACTCAATCAACACATGTGCATAATTAAAAACAGCCCAAACACCGATCAGACTGTCTATGACTCATTATAATAAAATGTGTACCTGATCCATATTAAATAGCATCTGACCGTGCCGCGTGTATTCGCATGTACTGCGCATGTCCATGACGTCACCGCGCCGCTGTCATAGCGCGTCGCTGTCCAGGATCAAAGAGATGCATGTACTCAGTATGTGTGCACGTCTGATGATACACACGGCACGGTCAGATGCTATTTAATATGGATCAGGTACAAATTTTATTATACTGAGTCACAGACAGTCTGATTGGTGTTTGGGCTGTTTTTAATTATGCACTTGTGTTGATTGAGTTGAGCCTTTAGGTGATTGGCTCTATTATGATATAGGAGTGGCCACTTATGAGTATTTATGGTTGCCAGTTTTATTATTTGTATAATTGATAAAGGCTACTGCGTAGCCGAAACGTCGTACTTTGCTTGTGTGTGCACTCAAGGCTTCCAATAAAAAGACGCACCGGATATGCTGCTGTGATCCTTGTTTTTCTCTATTGTTCTCCGGACTGCTGTGGGTCTGTGGTCCCATCGCGGCTAATGCATTCCGAGATTGGTCGATGAGGTCCGTTTGTGCTGCTCTACAACTCTTTTTGTGTAATCTTGAATAACCATAAATCACTGAAAACTATTTATCAATCTGCTGTGCACCTCCTGCTCTATAAAATGCTGTTTGCAGAGAAATGCATAGTCAACATCTTTCACACCACTTTTTTTGCTTCGGGCATGCAAAAAAAAATTTTGACAAACGAATGCAAACTGTAATCTGTTGTATCCGTTATGCATTGGATCACGTGTATATTTCTCTTTTTTAAAGGGGATCCATTTTTTTTTACTTCCTGGATCTGCGTTTTCCCAAAAGATTTCCCCTTAAGTCAACATCATTTCTACAGAGGTCTAAGTATCTATTAAAACACAATAGTTTTTCTAAAAAGTTTGACTGAAACCAGGTAGATTTAATGGGTGGGAAAAAAACGTAGTGTGGAAGAGGTTTTATGCAGCCTACAGCGTAAAACAATGAAAAGATGCTAAATTTTCCTTTTTTCTAAAAACCTAAAAAGATTTTTTTAACATCACATATATTATCACTTTTGATTTCTTGGTTCCCCAAGTGAAAACTGATGACCTGTTGAGAAAACTCGAAGTGTGATACGCAACCTGCTATTTTCCATTTCCAGCTTTCCTCACAAAGCACAAACTCTGTATTTAAAGACCCAGGGGATTATATTTAAAAAAAAAATAAAAAAAAAAAAAAAAGGGGAGAATTGGTTTTAGGCAGGCAGTTAATCACATAGAAATACAAGGTACCGTATGCAAAGCATTATCTTGCATCACAAACTGTTCATGTAGATCAGCTAGATGATCAACTATACTCACCAAAATTCTCTTCCTGTCTTTTTCTGATAGAAATTTCACAGGAGGGTATTTCTGTGTAAAGCTGTGATTTAAAAAGGGAAAAAATGTGGCATAATTACATCTCCGACACAACTGGAAAATCTCGCTAATGGAAACTATATGATGCAAGTAGTTTTGCAGCTACTATATATCTGAACCACTTTAGCCATGTACATAACATAAAAAGTGAAATCATTTGGTTCCGTTTTCATCACAGCTTTGTAATGCATATTTACATAATTCTCTTTATGATCAAGCAGATAATGATTTGTCTTACTATACCCAGTGAAAGATTCAGTTCTGTATCCTTAAAGATATATTGAGAATATAGGTTTTCTATGCTTAGAAAGCTAATACATCTTACTGGTTTATTCACAGGAACAATATATAATTATAAAGAAATCAGTAAATAGTATTAACTTTTTAATTATAGTAAACCACTGTTCTCAGTATGATAGGGCTGTAACCTGGAGGCAAGTTGTCAGGAGAGACTTCTAGATCCCCCCCCCCCCTTTCATTTAACACATAATAAAAAGACTATACAGCCTTACTACAATGAGAATAGAGGTCTATACTTAGAAAGCCAATACATATTACTAGTTTATTCACAAGCACAATATATATGATTATAAAGACACCAGTAATATGTATTAGCTTTAGGCCTATTGCACACGACCGTATGGCTTTTTCAGTGTTTTGCGGTCCGTTGTTCCGTTTTTTGTTTCCGTTGTGTTTCCGTTTCTGTTCTATTTTTCCGTATAGAATATACAGTATACAGTAATTGCATAGAAAAAATTGGGCTGGGCATAGCATTTTCAATAGATGGTTCCGCAAAAAACTGAACGAAAACGGAAGACATACGGATGCATTTCCGTATGTGTTCCGTTTTTTTTGCGGACCCATTGACTTTAATGGAGCCACGGAACGTGATTTGCGGGCAATAATAGGACATGTTCTATGTTAGAACGGAACGGAAAAACGGAATGCATACGGAGTACATTCCGTTTTTTTTGCGGAACCATTGAAATGAAAGGTTCCGTATACGGAACGCAAAAAACGGCCAGTAAACGGGGAAAAAACCCGGCCGTGTGCAGGAGGCCTTATAAGCATAGAAAACATATTCTCAACATAGTAAGGCTATAATAAGTAGTGTATATGGTATGTACCTGCTAGGATACAGCTCTGCCCTCAGCATACGGATATTTAGCTCTGTTACTCAAGGGGAGGGGGTGTGTGCAAAGCACAGGGGTGTTACAAAAAACGGTGCATAAAAACACATCTCTGCAGCTGTTTAACATACAGACAAAAGAAAGGTATCGTTTTAATCTGCATGATCAACCCTACTAGAGACTATGCCTGGTTTAACAGGTATGAGCATGCTGACAGAGGCTTTTACCCACTAACATGTAAAAATTGGTTCAAAACTAAAAATGGGGAGAGGCGAGTAACGTGAGAAAGTGTCACCACCCCCACAAGAGTTTTGTGTGCTAGAAGTTTCAAAGTGAAATACATTTAAAAGAAAAAGTTGGAAATACACACTCAATAAAACATAGTTATGGGCACTTTTTAGCTTGCATATTCCCTAATACAGAAAGGAAGGTTCATCAAAGGTAAAGCTTTACTCTAGATCTAGTTTTTTTAATGCTCTTAACCCCTTAAGGACTGGGCTCATTTTCACCTTAACCCCTTAAGGACACAGCCTTTTTACACCTTAGGACCAGGCCATTTTTTGCAAATCTGACCAGAGTCCCTTTAAGTGCTGATAACTTTAAAACGCTTTGACTAATCCAGGCCGTTCTGAGATTGTTTTTTCGTCACATATTGTACTTCATGACACTGGTAAAATGAAGTCAAAAAAATTATTTTTTTTGCACCAAAAAATACATAATTTAACAAAAATTTGGAAAAATTTGCAAATTTCAAAGTTTCAGTTTCTCTACTTCTGTAATACATAGTAATACCCCCAAAAATTGTGATGACTTTACATTCCCCATATGTCTACTTCATGTGTGAATTATTTTGGGAATGATATTTTATTTTTTGGGAATGTTATAAGGCTTAGAAGTTTAGAAGCAAATCTTGAAATTTTTCAGAAATTTACAAAAACTCAATTTTTAGGGACCAGTTCAGGTCTGAAGTCACTTTGCGAGGCTTACATAATAGAAACCACCCAAAAATGACCCCATCTAAGAAACTACACCCCTCAAGGTATTCAAAACTGATTTTTCATACGTTGTTAACCCTTTAGGTGTTGCACAAGAGTTATTGGCAAATGGGGAGGAAATTTGAGAATTTCATTTTTTTGTATAATTTTTCATTTTAACCCATTTTTACCACTAACAAAGCAAGGGTTAACAGCCAAACAAGACTGTATCTTTATTGCCCTGACTCTGCCGTTTACAGAAACGCCCAATATGTGGCTGTAAACTACTGTACGGCCACACAGCGGGGCGTAGAGTGAAAGGTGCGCCGTTTGGTTTTTGGAAGGCAGATTTTTATGGACTGGTTTATTTACACCATGTCCCATTTGAAGCCCCCCTGATGCACCCCTAGATTATAAACTCCATAAAAGTGACCCCATCTAAGAAACTACACCCCTCAAGGTATTCAAAACTGATTTTACAAACTTTGTTAACCCTTTAGGTGTTGCACAAGATTTTATGGAAAATAGACACAATTTCAAAATTTCACTTTTTTGGCAGATTTTCCATTTGAATATTTTTTTTCCAGTTACAAAGCAAGGGTTAACAGCCAAACAAAACTCATTATTTATGGCTCTAATTCTGTAGTTTACAGAAACACCCCATATGTGGTCGTAAACTGCTGTACGGGCACACGGCAGGGCGCAGAAGGAAAGGAATGCCATACAGTTTTTGGAAGGCAGGTTTTGCTGGACTGTTTTTTTTTACACCATGTCCCATTTGAAGCCCCCCTGATGCACCCCTAGAGTAGAAACTCCATAAAAGTGACCCCATTTTAGAAACTACGGGATAGGTTGGCAGTATTGTTGGTACTAGTTTAGGGTACATATGATTTTTGGTTGCTCTATATTACACTTTTTGTGCGGCAAGGTAACAAGAAATAGCTTTTTTGGCACCGTTTTTTTTTTTTTGTTATTCACAACATTCATCTGACAGGTTAGATCATGTGGTAATTTTATAGAGCAGGTTGTCACGGACGCGGCGATACCTAATATGTATACAATTTTTTTTATTTATGTAAGTTTTACACAATGATTTCATTTTTAAAACAAAAAAAATGTTTTAGTGTCTCCATAGTCTAAGAGCCATAGTTTTTTCAGTTTTTGGGCGATTATCTTAAGTAGGGTCTCATTTTTTGCGGGATGAGATGACGGTTTGATTGGCATCTATTTTGGGGTGCATATGACTTTTTTATTGCTTGCTATTACACTTTTTGTGACGTAAGATGACCAAAAATTGCTTTTTTTACACCATTTTTATTTTTTTACGGTGAAACAAAAAAAAATCATGTTTTAGTGTTTCCATAGTCTAAGAGCCATAGTTTTTTCAGTTTTTGGGCGATTATCTTGGGATGACGGTTTGATTGTTACAATTTTGGCGTACATGCGACTTTTTTGATCACTTTTATTACCTTTTTTGGGAAGTAAGGTGGGCAAAATTTCAATTTCATCATAGTTTTTTATTTTTATGGCGTTCACCGTTCGGGTAAAGTAACATGACCGTTTTATAGATCAGGTCGTTACGGACGCGGCGATACCAAACATGTGTAGGGAATTTTATTTTTTTCATTTTTAATCAGTGATAAATGTGTTTTTTGATTTCTACTTTCTTTTCACTTTTTTTTTGACCCAGACCCACTTGGTTCTCGAAGATCCAGTGGGTCTGATGTCTGTATAATACAGTACAGTACAATATATATTGTACTGTACTGTATTTTACACTTTGTCTGAACAGATCTATGCCTTTTAGCACAGATCTGTTCAGCACCATGGACAGCAGGATGCCTGAGAGGCGTCCTGTTGCCATGGGAACCTTCCCCGTCTGCTCAGTACTGGTCAGAACTGCGCAGACGGGGAAGGGTAAGGAGGGGATCTGTCTGGGGGCTCTCTCCCTCCCCATCGGGGGGCTGCAAAGGCACAGCAGCCCCCCGATGGGAGAGGGAGGGAGCTCCCTGCGCTGTTAACCTTTTCCATACAGCGGTCCGTACGGACCGCTGTATGGAAAGGGTTAAACGGCTGACATCGCATCGGCTGACAACGGCAGTGATCGAAAATACACAGGGCGTACATGTACGCCCTGTGTCCTTAAGTACCAGGGCACAAGGGCGTACCTGTACGCCCTATGTCCTTAAGAGGTTAAGGACCAGGCCATTTTTTGCAAATCTGACCAGTGTCACTTTGTCGAGATAACTTTTAAACGCTTTTACTTATCCAGGCCATTCTGAGATTGTTTTCTCGTCACATATTGTACTTCATGACAGTGGTAAAATAAAGTCAAAAATTTTCATTTTTATTAAAAATAAATACCAAATTTACCTAAAATTTGGAAAAATTAGCAAATTTCAATTTCTCTACTTTTATAATAGATAATACCTCCAAAAATAGTTATTACATTACATTCCCCATATGACTACTTTATATTTGGATCATTTTGTAAATTACATTTTATTTTTTGGGGACGTTAGAAGGCTTAGAAGTTTATAAGAAAATTTCCAAAACCCACTTTTTAAGGAGCAGTTCAGGTCTGAAGTCACTTTGTGAGGCTTACATAATAGAAACCACCCAAAAAGGACACCATTTTAGAAACTACACCCCTCAAAGTATTCAAAACTGATTTTACAAACGTTGTTAATCCTTTAGGTGTTCCACAAGAATTAATGGAAAATGGAGATGAAAATTTCAGAATTTCACTTTTTTGGCAAATTTTTCATTTTAATATTTTTTTTTCCCCCACTAACAAAGCAAGGGTTAACAGCCAAACAAAACTCAGTATTTATTGCCCTGATTTTGCTGGACTGTTTTTTTGACACCATGTCCCATTTGAAGCCCCTCTGATGCACGCCTAGAGTAGAAACTCCAAAAAGTGACCCCATTTTGGAAAGGTGGCAGTTTTGTTGGCACTCTTTTAGGGTACATATGATTTTTGGTTGCTCTATATTACACTTTTTGTAAAGCAAAGTAACAAAAAACTGAAATTTTGAAATTTCATCCCCATTTGCCATTAACTCTTGTGGAACACCTAAAGGGTTAACAAAGTGTGTAAAATCAGTTTTGAATACATTGAGGGGTGTAGTTTCTTAAATGGGGTCACTTTTTTGGAGTTTTTACTCTAGGGATGCATCAGGGGGGCTTCAAATGGGACATAGTGTAAAAAAAAAACAGTCCAGCAAAAACTGCCTTCCAAAAACCATATGGCGTTCCTTTCCTTCTGCACCCTGCCGTGTGGCCATACAGCAGTTTACGACCACATATAGGGTGTTTCTCTAAACTACAGAATCAGGGCAATAAATACTGAGTTTTGTTGGGCTGTTAACCCTTGCTTTGTTACTGGAAAAAAATGGATTAAAATGGAAAATTTGACCAAAAAAATAGCTGTTTTGGCACCGTTTTTATTTACAACGTTCATCTGACAGGTTAGATCATGTGCTATTTTTATAGAGCAGGTTCTTACTGATGCGGGGTTATCTAATATGTTTACTTTTTTTAAATTTAAGTTTTACACAATATAATTTTTGAAACCAAAAAAAATAAATCATTTTAGTGTCTCCATAGTCTGAGAGCCATAGTTTTTTTTTATTTTTTGGGAGATTGTCTTAGGTAGGGGCTCATTATTTGCGGGATGAGATGACGCTTAGATTGGTACTATTTTAGGGTACATACGCCTTTTTGATCGCTTGCTATTACACTTTTTGAGATGTAAGGTGACAATAAAAATTGCTTTTTTGACACAGTTTTTATTTTATTTTTTTAACGGTGTTCATCTGAGGGGTCAGGTCATGTGATATGTTTATAGAGGCGGTTGATACGGACGCAGGGATACCTAATATGTCTACTATTTTTATTTATTTTTTTACTTTATTTTGGGAAAAGGACGCTTTTTTTTTTTTTTCTTACCTGAAACTTAGAAAAAAAAATTGTAAAACTTTATTTAACTTTTTTTTACACTTATTTTTTTGGCCCACTCTGGGACTTCAACTTTTGGGGTCTGATCCACTTTACAATGCATTCTAATACTTCTGTATTGGAATGCATTGGCTGTATGAGTAATACTGTGTGTATTACTCATACAGCTTCCTGCCTGTGAGATCCAGGGGGCTGGATCTCACAGGCTCTCCAACGGAAGGCAGCCACGATGCCCAAGGAATGCATCGCGCTGCCTTCCATGCCATTGGGTCCCCATTACAGTAGCACCTGATGGCTTCCACAATTGCCGCCAGAATGACCCGTAAACGCTGCAATTGACTGAATTGACCTGTGGTTTGCAGCGATCGCCTATACGCCCTGTGTCCTTGAGAGGTTAATATGTCTTCTCAGAAAACTTCAACTGGAAAGCACAAAATGAGTTCGATTCAAAGTTCAGAAGCGACCTGATATGGTAAAAAATATATGGTCCAAATTGAATGGCGAAGAGTTTAAAGGGGTTCTGCACTTTCATTTAACTGATGATCTATCCACTGGATAGATCATCAGCTTCTGATCGGCAGGGGTCCAACACCCGGGACCACCGCAGATCAGCTGTTTGAGAAGACAGTGGCGCTCCAGCAGCGGCGTGGCCTTCTCACTGTTTACCGCCGGCCCACTGATGTCACGACTAGTATCAACTAGCGTGGGCGGGGCTAAGCTCCATTCAAGTGAACAGAGCTTAGGCCCGCCCACGCTAGTTGATACTAGTCGTGACGTCAGTGGGCCGGCGGTAAACAGTGAGAAGGCTGCAGCACTGCTGGAGCGCCACTGTCTTCTCAAACAGCTGATCGGCGGGGGTCCCGGGTGTCGGACTCCCGCCGATCAGAAGCTGATGATCTATCCAGAGGCTAGATCATCAGTTAAATGAAAGTGCAGAACCCCTTTAAGAGCTCTACCAGAAAAGTAACCCCCACAACCTACTTATCTTATATGGGACAGTTGTCAGCTCTTGTAATACTAAATCGATGACATCCCACTGCTGTGATCTAAACATCAGCATCGCATTCATGGGAACTGACAGGAAAGGTCCGCAGTTGCTGTGAGCTAAAAATATATGGACGTAGAGACTAAATCAGAAGGGCTGATTCATACGACCGTATCAGTTTTTGTGGACTGCAAATTGTGGATACTGGTCATGCGCCTTCCGCATTTTGCAGAACAGAACATCCTTCATGATAGAAATGCCTATTCTTGTCCGCAAAATACAGAAAAGAATAGGACAGGTTCTATCTTTTTTGTGGGGCCACAGGACAGACATACGGATACGTTAAGCACACCGTGTGCTGTCCGCATCTTTTACAGCCTCATTGAAAAGAATCGGTCAGCATCCCATTTGCAAAATTGCAGGCAGCAAAAAAACGGTCGTGCGAAAGGGCCCTTACGGACAACATCCCCAGAGCTACCAGGGCCACAATACAGGAAACCAATTTTTAATCCACTATGGAATAGGATATGAAATATGGTACATTTTTCCTAGATGAGCCTAACTTAAAGGCCATTTTGTATTTCTTATATTGCCTTTATATCAACCATCAGAAATCTGCTACACTGAGACTTCAATAATGTGTAAATGTGTATGATGAAACAAGGCGATTGAAATGTGAATACAAAACAGGAAGAGGCTGCTTACAGTAAAGATTCCCATAGTAAAACATTTCCAGTACCATCATTAACCGTGGCATGGATGCCATCATGCCAAATAATCTAGGCTTACTGCACTTCATGGATTTAAAGGGGTATTCTAGGATTACTATTGTAATTTTAACATATGCTCATGTACATCTTCCTCATGCTCTTATTTCAAATTGGACTCTCCTGATCAGTGATAACCATTTCACACAAATGCCAGGTGTATTCTGCGGCGGCTGGCAGTTGGATGGAATTTCATTTCTTCACTTCTGTCATTTCCCATATGACTCCCACTCCTAAAGGAAGCTATGACCAGAATAGATGCAAATAGTAGGGAATGGCAATTTTCCTCCGTGTTAGGGTACGTCTACGCAGTGATAAGAAAGTCGAGCGACAAATCAGCTCTAAAATAGTTGACCGCAAGTTGCAGACGTACCCCGCACGAGCAGCCTCTAAGCAGCTGAAAGATCCACCACGGATTCTACACCAAACAATTTATACACCTCGTGTGGATATGGTGTAAATGTGGAAGAAAGTCTGCAGAGTATATGACCCAATGTGGACCAACCCTGTTATGAAGGATCTGCATTGCCGTGTGAGAAGATTATATATATATTTTTTTTAACAATATATATTTTTTTTAAAAAGGGCCTCTCCGTAGTTCTAGAGATGGGTACCCCAGATCAAACATCCATAGCGACTCCATTCACACAGCTCGGAAGGAAGATGATCTACTGACAAGGAGGAGTTCTCAGTTCTCCCAATCAACATGGCCAAGAAGTACAAACATGGTCCTGGTGATCTGGTGTATAGCGAGTCCAAGCATTTTTTCATACAACTCTATATTCCTAATAGAAGTTTATGATTTGCTAGCAGTCTGAGTGTGTGTCCCTACAGAGTCCAACACTGGCAGCACTGATTAGACAGTGGCAGACTGTGCAGGGACAGAACACTGACTGGGGACACCCAATTGGACCTTTATTGTAGACTGCAGGCAACTTATTCATGAGCTTCTAGCAGGAATAATAGAGAAATGGCACAGAAAAAGAATTGATGCCCTAGAATGGTTATTACTAGGGATCGACCGATTATCGGTTTTACCGATATTATCGGCCGATATTCAGGATTTTGAACGTTATCGGTATCTATTTTGCCGATATTCCGATAACGTATTGGGAACACAGAACGCGCTGCTGACAGCGCTCTCCGTGTTCCTCAGCAGCACAGGGGAGAAGGAAGCAGTGTCTCCCTCCCCCTGTGCTGCTGCTGCCAATGAGAGGAGAGAAGACAAGAGGAGGGGCTGTGGCCGCTGCAGCCAGTGAGAGGAAGGAGGACAAGAGGAGGGGAGGGGCTGTGGCCGCTGCGCCACCAATGAATGAAGAGAAGTCTTTCATTAATTCATATACAGGAGGCGGGAGCTGGCTGCAGAATCATATAGCCGGCTTCCGACCTCTATGAACGGTAGCTGCGGTCCGCGGTAGTTAACCCCTTAGGTGCCGGGGATCGCAGCTACCGCTCATAGAGGTCGGGAGCCGGCTATGCGATTCTGCAGACAGCTCCCGTCTCCTGTATGTGAATGAATGAGAGACTTATCTTCATTGGTGGCGCAGTGCGCCCCCCGCCCCCCCAAGCCCCCCAGTATTAATCATTGGTGGCGCAGTGCGCCCCCCACCCCCGTCCCAATAGTAAAAACATTGGTGGCGCAGTGCGCCCCTCCCACCCATGCCCCCCCCCCCCCCCCCTCCCAGTATTACTCATTGGTGGCAGTGGCCACAGGATCCCCTCTCCCCTCCGATCGGAGCCCCAGCAGTGTAATCCTGGGGCTCCGATCGGTTACCATGGCAGCCAGGACGCTATTGAAGCCCTGGCTGCCATGTTCAGCTCCATGCTGCTGTGTGCACAAAGCACAGAGCAGCAGGGACAGTGTGAGGTCCTATTCACCCTTATAGAGATCTATCAGGGTGAATAGGACAAGGGTTCTAGTCCCTAAGGGGGCTAAAAGTTAGTAAAACAAAACAACAAAAAAACCACTAAAATATTAAGTATAAATGAAAAAGATTTACAAAAAAATATATAAAAATACACGTTAACAATAAACATATTAATTTTCAGCAGATTTGTGTAGGAAATGTTTTTTTCTCAAAAATGAAAATTCCCAGAATATCGGTATAAATTATCGGCTATCGGCCTGAAAGTTCACAAATTATCGGTATCGGCCCTAAAAAATCAATATCGGTCGATCCCTAGTTATTACAAGTGGGAATGCAAGTTAAAGGGGTTGTCTAAGTCATATTTATTGATGACCGATCATCAGGATAGGTCTTCAATATCAGATCGGCTGGGGTCAGACACCCCCACCGATCAGCTGTTTGAAGAGGAGGCGACCGCCGTGCCAGCGCCGCCTCCTCTTCACTGTTTACCTTCTCGCCATTGCATCTGCAGCGGTGAGCAGGTGTAATTACACCCAAGCCGTCCCATTCATTTCAATAGTATGGAAAGCTCCTATACAAGTGTATGGGAACGATCCATCCCATTGAAATGAATGGGACGGTTAGGTGTAATTACACCTGCTCACCGCTGCGGATGCAACGGCGAGAAGGTAAACAGTGAAGAGGAGGCAGCGCTGGCACGGCGGTCGCCTCCTCTTCAAACAGCTGATCGGCGGGGTTGCCGGACTTCAGCCGATCTGATATTGATGACCTATCCTGAGGATAGGTCATCAATATATATAACTTAGACAACCCCTTTAATAAAACAGACAAGTCAGGAGAGGAGACAGGTCCTCTTTAACCCCTTAAGGACTCAGCCCTATTTCACCTTAAGGACTTGGCCATTTTTTGCAAATCTGACCAGTGTCACTTTAAGTGCTCATAACTTTAAAACGCATTGACTTATCCAGGCCGTTCTGAGATTGTTTTTTCGTCACATATTGTACTTTATGACACTGCTAAAATTGGGTCAAAAAAGTTAATTTTTTTTTGCATAAAAAAATACCATATTTACCAAAAATTTAGAAAAATTTGCAAATTTCAAACTTTCAGTTTCTCTACTTCAGTAATACATAGTAATACCCCCAAAAATTGTGATTACTTTACATTCCCCATATGTCTACTTCATGTTTGTAGCATTTTGGGATTGATATTTTATTTTTTGGGGATGTTATAAGGCTTAGAAGTTTAGAAGCAAATCTTGAAATTTTTCAGAAATTTACAAAAACCCAATTTTTAGGGACCACTACAGGTCTGAAGTCACTTTGCGAGGCTTACATAATAGAAACCGCCCAAAAATGACCCCATTCTATAAACTACACCCCTCAAGGTATTCAAAACTGATTTTACAAACTTCGTTAACACTTTAGGTGTTGCACAAGAGTTATTGGCAAATGGGGATGAAATTTGCGAATTTCTTTTTTTTGCCTAATTTTCCATTTTAACCCATTTTTTCCACTAACAAAGCAAGGGTTAACAGCCAAACAAGACTGTATCTTTATTGCCCTGACTCTGCCGTTTACAGAAACACCCCATATGTGACCGTAAACTACTGTACGGGCACACAGCGGGGCGCAGAGTGAAAGGTGCGCCGTATGGTTTTTGGAAGCCAGATTTTGCTGGACTGTTTTTTTGACACCATGTCCCATTTGAAGCCCCCCTGATGCACCCCTAGAGTAGAAACTCCATAAAAGTGACCCCATCTAAGAAACTACACCCCTCAAGGTATTCAAAACTGATTTTACAAACTTTGTTAACCCTTTAGGTGTTGCACAAGATTTAATGGAAAATAGAGATACAATTTCAAAATTTCACTTTTTTGGCAGATTTTCCATTTTAATATTTTTTTTCCAGTTACAAAGCAAGGGTTAACAGCGAAACAAAACTCATTATTTATGGCCCTGATTCTGTAGTTTACAGAAACACCCCATATGTGGTCGTAAACCGCTGTACGGGCACACGGCAGGGCGCAGAAGGAAAGGAACACCATATGGTTTTTGGAAGGCAGATTTTGCTGGACTGTTTTTTTTGACACCATGTCCCATTTGAAGCCCCCCTGATGCACCCCTAGAGTAGAAACTCCAAAAAAGTGACCCCATTTTAGAAACTACGGGACAGGGTGGCAGTTTTGTTGGTACTAGTTTAGGGTACATATGATTTTTGGTTGCTCTATATTACACTTTTTTGTGCGGCAAGGTAACAAGAAATAGATTTTTTGGCACGTTTTTTTTTTGTTATTTACAACATTCATCTGACAGGTTAGATCATGTGGTAATTTTATAGAGCAGGTTGTCACGGACGCGGCGATACCTAATATGTATACAATTTTTTTTATTTATATAAGTTTTACACAATGATTTCATTTTTAAAACAAAAAAAATGTTTTAGTGTCTCCATAGTCTAAGAGCCATAGTTTTTTCAGTTTTTGGGCGATTATCTTAAGTAGGGTCTCATTTTTTGCGGGATGAGATGACGGTTTGAGTGGCACTATTTTGGGGTGCATATGACTTTTTGATCACTTGCTATTACACTTTTTGTGACGTAAGATGACAAAAAATAGCTTTTTTTACACCGTTTTTATTTTTATTTTTTTACGGTGGTCACCTGAGGGGTTAGGTCATGTGATATTTTTATAGAGCCGGTCGATACGGACGCGGCAATACCTAATATGTATACTTTTTATTTATTTATTTAAGTTTTACACAATGATTTCATTTTTGAAACCAAAAGAATCATGTTTTAGTGTTTCCATAGTCTAAGAGCCATAGTTTTTTCAGTTTTTGGGCGATTATCTTGGGTAGGGTATGATTTTTGCGGGATGAGATGACGGTTTGATTGGTACTATTTTGGCGTACATGCGACTTTTTTGATCACTTTTATTACCTTTTTTGGGAAGTAAGGTGGGCAAAATTTCAATTTCCTAATAGTTTTTATTTTTTTATTTTTATGGCGTTCACCGTGCGGGGAAAGTAACATGACCGTTTTATAGATCAGGTCGTTACGGACGCGGCGATACCAAACATGTGTAGGGAATTTTATTTTTTTCATTTTTAATCAGTGATAAATGTGTTTTTGGATTTTTACTTTTTTTTCACTTTTTTTCACTTTTTTTTTGACCCAGACCCACTTGGTTCTTGAAGATCCAGTGGGTCTGATGTCTGTATAATACAGTACAGAACAATATATATTGTACAGTACTGTATTTTACTTACACTTTGTCTGAACAGATCTCTGCCTTTAGCACAGATCTGTTCAGCACCATGGACAGCAGGATGCCCGAGAGGCGTCCTGTTGCCATGGGAACCTTCCCCGTCTGCTCAGAACTTCGCAGACGGGGGAAGGGTAAGGAGGGGATCTCTCGGGGGGCTGTCTGGGGGCTCTCTCCCTCTCCATCGGGGGGCTGCAAAGGCACAGCAGCCCCCCGATGGGAGAGGGAGGGAGCTCCCTCTTACTGTTAACTTTTTCCATACAGCTGTCTGTACGGACCGCTGTATGGAAAGGGTTAAACGGCTGACATCGCATCATCGATGTCAGCCGTTTATACCAGGGTGCCAGCAATGTGCTGGCACCCTGGTATACCCACTAGAGACCAACGATTATACAAAGGGAAGCGGGCGGGGGATCGCGATCCCGCCTGCCGCACCGCCCGCCTCCCGCACCGCCCCCACCGCCCACAACTCCCCCCCTGCACCACCCGCCGGCAAAAAATCATGCAGGGGTGCAGGGGGGGGTGTAAAATATATATTTTAGGGACACTAAAGCTTCTGATCCCTGCGGTCAGGACCCGCGGGGATCAGAAACTGCACAAAGCGCAGCAAACCGCAGGTCTGAATTGACCTGCGGTTTTCTGCGATCGCCGATGCGGGGGGGTCAAATGACCCCCCCCTGCATTGTTACGGGATGCCGGCTGAATGATTTCAGCCGAAATCCCGTTCCGATTAACCCCTCGGGCGCCGGAATACAGATTTCAAGTTATGACGTACCGGTACGTCATGGGTCCTTAAGGACTCGGGATCCATGCCGTACCGATACGTCCTAAGTCCTTAAGGGGTTAAAAAAATAAAATAATATGATTTTACAAACTACTTACCTTTTTTCCAAATCTCTTATTTTTTCCCTCAATGGTGCAATGACCTGTACAAAAGAAAATACTGGAATGAAGCAAAAGACAGATTTACCAGATCAGGTCTCCTACGCTACTAGCAGTGCTGATGGATTTGCTAAACTATTCAACATAATTAGGCTTGTTTCACATTTGCGTTGTGGAATTCCGGTATTGAGATCTGGCAGAGCATCTCGAAACCAGGCAAAAACGGATTAGTTTTGTCCCCATTCATTGTCAGTGGGGGCAAAACTGATCAGGATGCATTCCATTCCATTTTGTGGCGTTTTTTTGACCGGACACAAAACCACTGCAAGGTGTGGTTTTATGTCCGTTCATGAAGCAGAAGAAACCGTAGCTATGAAAATTTATGTAAGTCAATGGTGTCGGATCCGGTGTGTTCAGTTTTGATTTAATGCAACCGGATCCGGCCGAAGCAGATGCACTTGGATGCATTAAATGTCACAGATTTGTTTAAAGGGCTTCTGTCACCCCACTAAACAGTTATTTTTTTTTTTTGTGTACTTATAATCCATATACTGCGATTTATCCATACATAATGTGATTAATCATTTTGATTCAGTAGATTCTGCTAAAAACGTACTTTTATAATATGTAAATTACCTGTCTACCAGCAATTAGGGCGGCTACTTGCTGGTAGCAGCCGCATCCTCCCATCATAATGACGCCCCCTCCGCATGTTGATTGACAGGGCCAGCGAACGGGATCTTTCTCTGCTGGCCCTGTTTGCATTCAAAATCTGGCGCCTGCGCCGTAACGGTATTCAATCGGCGCAGGCGCACTGAGAGGCGGACACTCGCTCGGCCGCTCCATCCTCAATGCGCCTGCGCCGATGACGTCACATCTACACCCAGCGCAGGCGCATTGAGGAAGGAGCGGCACTGCAGTCTGTAGGAAATGTAAAATACCGGTAAATGAAATAAATATAATCCCTTTTTTTTTTTTTTTTTTTTGGAGGGGGCTACACAGTGAAAATTGGTTGCAAATAATTATCCCTATCAATGTGTCAACTTCTGACCAGTCCATAAATGACAGTCAACAATACTGAATCAAGTTATCAATTTATAAAAAATGATGTACGTATTAAGGGTCCATTCACACGTCCGTATGGATTTTGCGGATCCACAAAACACGGACACTGGCAATGTGCGTTCCGCATTTTGCGGACCGCACATCACCGGCACTCTCATAGAAAATGTATTTTCTTGTCCGCAACTGCGGACAAGAATAGGGCAGGTTCTATTTTTTTGCAGAACGGAAGTGCGGATGCGGACAGCATATTCCGGCCCCATTGAAAATAATCGGGTGCGGAACGGATGCAGACCCATTTTGCAGACGTGTGAATGGACCCTAAAACACATTTATTATATTAATTTGGTTTCAAAAGTCAATCACAATCAAACGTATGTATGGTAATGATATTCTGTTCATTCTGAGGTACACTTGGGTATCGTCAAAGGAACATTGGCCACAGAAAACGCACAAAAAAAAACTCCTTTCCCTTGATCCTAGTTTCTCTTTTATTGCAGCGAAAAAAAGAAAATGGATAAAGACATCTTCTCTGTGTTGTAGGATCTCAGCCCTGTCACCCCTCCTCCTCGTCACTGTCCTGTGACAAGGTGTACGACAAGTGGCAGGAGCACCAAAATTGCTACTTCTGCGGCTAGTACAAGTGATGTTCAAAAGGCTTGGTGAGATATGAAATAGTGCACAATTGAGAGAGAATAAAAAGGTATAACCATCCTAAGCGACAGTTAATGAGTTCCTGAAGTAGAAGAAATATTCTCTAATTTATACGGCCATCCTCTGTGAGAGCGCTGCGTTCCACCACCGCATAGGGCTGACATTTCAAATGAAATAGCATGTTGGAATTGGCAGGTTAATTCAGAACAGAACAGTTTTACCATAAATGCTATGTAAGACACGGAAAAATAATAGAACAGACCTCTTCTATTTTCTTTTCCATTTTCTGCTCCCCATTCTCCTGGATTGACCTGCTGAGAAGAAATAAGTAGGTAGGTCAAGACAATCGTGCGTGAAGAATGAACCTCTGTGCAGGCTGTCATCATCGTCCTCTACTAGTCTTCCTTGGATTGTATGAATAAACTGACACCTTGACGTTATCGGTTGACCCATGTTGGTAGTGACAGGTTCACACTGTGCATGGACACAACCAGAGGTCGCAATAACGCCTGTACAAGCGTCATAGACGCGTGTTCAGGTGATTTTACTCCTTAAAAAAAGTCTAAGGCGTACCAATAGGCCTTAGACTTTTCCCTGCCTTTCATCAGTGCCGTGAACGGCGCGGGCAGCGCAGCGATGCTGCCTGTGCCTGAAATGACCAATAACAAAGCTCCTTACATCAAGGAGCTTTGTTATTGGTTGGTTTGAGCAGGCAGCCGGACCATTCGGCACACCGCTCTAAAGTGAAGAGAAAGAGTCCTACAGTGGTGCGAGATTCTCACCGGGTGGCGCCTGGCGGGGTAAGCGGTCTTGGGCTGTGGGTCACTTCCTCCATGTGCTTACGGCATCCTCTCCAGTGAAGAATGTGCGCCCAAACTCCTTAGTAACCCGATACCAACAGACTCTCTCCCCTCCCCCCCCCCCCCCCCCAGGGGACTATATGCCCGAGCATGCTTGCCCTGGTCGGATGAATAAAATGATCGAGTCCGTGCTAGGCCAGTCGGGCGCAGCGCATGTTGACATGGAGAAAGGGGGGCTGATGGTGATGAGTTGGGGTGGGCTATGAGTTTGGGCGCACGTTCTTCACTGGAGAGGACGCTGTGAGCACATGGAGAAAGTGACCCGCAGCCCGACCATCCAGAACTTCATGAAGTGAATGTGACTATTGGACGAGTAGCTTGTCATCACATGGAAGACTTTCATGATTGGTGAGCACATTAAATGAATTTATCGTAATTAGACGGCACAATTTGTGATTGGTGCAATGTTATATATGTCCTGCTGGGATCTAAGAGGGCTTACATTTTTAGGGAGACTCCAGAAAAACCAAGGAGGGTTTGGCTATAGATTGTCCCAGATATAGGGACAGCCATTTTGCCCCCATTAGGTCTTATGTACACGACTGTATCCATTTTAAGGACTGCAAATTGCTGATCCACAAAATATGGACATCCATGTGCTATACACATCTTCATGCTGCAAAAGATAGAGCATGTCCTGTTCTGGCGGACCCACTTAAGTCAATGGGTCCGCAAGAAAATGCGGATTGCACACGGACCACATCCGTGATTTGCATACCGCAAAACGGATACAGTTGTGTGCCTGAGACCTTATAGTGAAAGCCACAGTGCTCATAGATGTGAAGTACAGAGACGTCAAGTACACTATACTGTGCAATAGTCCAATATAATGTGTATAAGACATAACTGCCTCCTGTGCATTCGTCCCAGACCCCAACCATCGCCACTATGCCACCCACTGCTCGCTGCCACAACGAACAGAAATCCCTGTTTAATTCTTATTGCATTGAGTTTTGCACAATCTACCGCTTCGATCCCTACGTGACAGATTTGGTGCTTCAAGAAAGGTAGGGATTCAGTCTAAGTTCTGAGAGAGAAATTTAAAATGATCAAAATTTGCTATTTCTGCATGGAAGACATTATAGGGGAGACTGGTAATTGTTTCCTTGCAGAAATAGCAACATCTTAATATTATTTAGGCCTACGTATTATATATATGAATTACAGCAAATTTTGTACTCCTCCTTGGCTAAAAATACTCCTCAAAATGGTGTAAGGAGTATTTTTACTCTTCCAGAAAAAAAATGTAGTGCGACCTCTGGACACAACCCAGTGACAGAGGTAACAGCCAGTTGTATTTTTTAAGAAAGAATAAAAGAGATGGCACAAAAAAAAAGTAGGTCCTTCAAACATTAAGAATCCAAAAGATCAACACGACGTTCTTTCCATAGGCACTTCTTGTTCCATATTTTAATCTAGGGTGCCCAATGCTAGAATATTTTGTCTTTTATAAAAAATTGGGAAAATTGGGGGTCTAACACGCAGAACTCCCACCGATCAGCTGTTTGAGAAGGTACCGGTGCTCCTGTACAAGCACAGCTCCTTATATTGTACAGCGGCTGTGCTTGGTATCACACTTAGCCCCATTCACTTCAATGGGGCTCAGCTGCGTCTAGGCCACGTGACTGATGAACGTGTCCTCACTCGGCCTAGGGAAAGCTGCGAGAGGGTCATGGTGCTGCTGCAGGGGCCGTTGCCTTCTCGAACAGCTGATCAGCAGGGGTCCCTGGGGTCGGACCCCTGCCGGTCAGATACTGATGACCTATCCTGAGGATAGGTCATCAATAATAAAATCTTGAAAAACCCTGAAAACCTGAAAAATGGGTAATAAGCTGGCTGACGTTAGCGATGTGCTAAGGTCAGCTGAACATAACTATATTAGTGCCATCTCACTGCCTGAAGCCTTTATTGAGAAGAATTAACTTTTATAATATGCTAATGAGCCTCTAGGAGCAGGGGGGAGGGGCGTTGCACCTGCTCCTAGAGGCTTTGTTTGCCCACCTCTTTCACGCCCTTCTTCTCTTGATTGACAGGGTAGCGCTGCTCTCCTCCCGCCGGCCATGTCTGCAGTGTAAGTCTCGCGTCGTTCAGTATTTGGCGCAGTAAGGGAAGGATGTTCAGCACATCGCTAACGTCAGCCAGCTTAATACCCATTTTTCAGGTGACAGAAACCCTTTAAAGACTAATCCCAGGATTGTATCATGACAAGGCAGGTATAGCATACAGCGTTCACAGAGATGACTGAAATAGCCTTACCTCATGTTGACAAAGTTTCCCCAGACAGCTAAAGAGGAAAAAATAAAATAGGTTAGAGATATAAAAGTACACCTCAGATATTCAGCAAGTACAAGGCCGGCGGCATATCATAAGCCCAGAAGAGATTTCTCTTGGAGACACTTCCAGGAACAGACAGGTCATATTGTCCTCTGCCAGTCTTTAAGTAATGTTTCCTTGTGCAAATCCAATGCCTAATAAATCAACCATGCTGAGAAGCCTTTTACTGAAACGCAGGAGCGCTGTACTTTTGGATAACCCTTTCCAATCCAATTCGAATCATTGGTCCAAATCACAGCATTAAAAGGGTATTGCCATTTGGCATATCAATAGGACCACTCTTCATTCTCTGCCATGGGACTTCCAAAAATAACTGAAGGTGCCGAATTGAATTTATCTAAAGACTTAGTATAGCCACTGAGATAGTCAATAAACTGTACATGTATAGCGCCACCTGCTGTTTGATTATTATTTTTTGTCCACCTTAGGCTACTTTCACACTAGCGTTGTTTTAATCCGGCGTTCAATTCCGACACCGGAACTGCCCGCCGGATCCGGAAAAACGGATTACATTTGAATCCTGATCAGGATTTTGATCACAATGAAAAAATGCATTGAAAAAAACGGATCCGCCATTTATGGACTAACTTTTTTCCACATTTTTCGGGTTTAACATGCAAAAGCCGGATCCGGTTTGACGGAACACACACCACCGGATCCGGCGTTAATGCAAGTCAATGGGAAAAAGACCGGATCCGGGGTTCAGTCAAAGTGATCAGGATTTTTGGCCGGAGGTAAAAATACAGCATGCTACGTTTTTCTGACAAGCCTGATCAGTCAAAAAGACTGAAGTGAAGAGATCCTGATGCATCCTGAAAGGGTTACTCTCCATTCAGAATGCATGGGGATAAAACTGATCAGTTCTTTTCCGGATTTGAGCCCCTAGGACGTAACATAGCGCCGGAAAAGAAAAACGCTAGTGTGAAAGTACCCTTAGGCTACGTTCACACTTGCGGCAGTGTGATCTGGCGGGCAGTTCCGTCGTCGGAATTGCCCGTCGGATCCGCCGAATTGGATGTGACTGAATGCATTGCAAGAACGGATCCGTCTCTCTGCTTGTCATGCGGACAGACGGAGCAGTCTTGTATTTTTTTTCCCACTTTTACCGATCTGCGCATGCGCAGGCCGGAAGGACGGATCCGGCATTTTGAATGCCGGATCCGGCACTAATACATTCCTATGGGGAAAAATGCCGGATCCAGCATTCAGGCAAGTCTTCAGTTTTTTCGCCGGAGATAAAACCGTAGCATGCTACGGTTTTATCTTTTGCCTGATCAGTCAAAACGACTGAACTGAAGACATCCTGAACGGATTGCTCTCCATTCAGAATGCATTAGGATAAAACTAATCAGTTATTTTCCGGCATAGAGTTCCGTCACAGGGGCTCGATGCCGGAAAAGAACTGATCAGTTTTATCCCCATGCATTCTGAATGGAGAGTAATCAGTTCAGGATGCATCAGGATGTCTTTAGGTTAGTCATTTTGACTGATCAGGCAAAAGATAAAACCGCAACATGCTACGGTTTATCTCCGGCGGAAAAAAAACTGAAGACTTGCCGGAATGCCGGATCCGTCCTTCCGGTCTGCGCATAAAAATGTGGAAAAAGATACAAGACGGATCCGTCTGTCTGCATGACAAGCAGAGAGACGGATCCGTTATCGCAATGCATTTGAGAGACGGATCCGCATCCGGATGCGTCTCACAAATGGTTTCAGCCACATTCAGATCGACGGATCCGGCAGGCAGTTCCGACGACTGAACTGCTTGCCGGATCACACTGCCGCAAGTGTGAAAATAGCCTTACTGAGGTGGTCGCACATGCTCAGTTTACAGATAACAGTATCCGTTTTTGCGGTCCGCAAATTGTAGAGCCACAAAAGAGCTCAGTCCTAGCATTGTTAAGCCTCATCCACAAATCTGTGTCTGCTCAAATCCGCAAGAAGGTGGTCAGTGATGCATCTGTAAAGCTGTCTGTGAAGGATCCGTGTTGGGTTCTTGTGTCTGTTTTTTGCTGTCTGTGTGCCATCCGTGTTTCACTGACACTGAACAGCTCAAAAATAATTTTCAAAGCATTTCTTCCTAATGATCTGTGAAACATGGGTGCAACACGGATGTACCCATTAGGGATCGACCGATATTGATTTTTTAGGGCCGATACCGATATTCTGTGAAATTTCATTTTTGAAAAAAAGAAATTCCTACACAAATCTGCTGAAAAATAATTTTTTTTTTTTTTGTAAATCTTTCTTTTTTATTTATACTTAATATTTTTTTTTTTTTTTTTTTTACTAACTTTTAGCCCCCTTAGGGACTAAAACCCTTGTCCTATTCACCCTGATAGAGTTTTATCAGGGTGAATAGGAGCTCACACTGTCCCTGCTGCTCTGTGCTTTGTACACACAGCAGCATGGAGCTTACCATGGCAGCCAGGGCTTCAGTAGCGTCCTGGCTGCCATGGTAACTGATCGGAGCCCCAGGCTTACACTGCTGGGGCTCCGATCGGAGGAGGAGGGGACCCTGTGGCCACTGCCACCAATGATTAAAACTGGGGGGGGCTTGAGTGGGGGGGGGCGCACTGCGCCACCAATGTTTTTAATACGGGGGTGGGGGCGCACTGCGCCACCAATGATCCTAAATCTCTCATTTATTAATATACAGGAGGGGGGAGCTGGCTGCAGAATCACATAGCCGGCTCCCGACCTCTATGAGCGGTAGCTGCGATCCGCGGCACCTGAGGGGTTAACTACCACAGATCGCAGCTACCGCTCATAGAGGTCGGGAGCCGGCTATGTGATTCTGCAGCCAGCTCCCGCCTCCTGTTCAATTTGAATGAATGAGTAAGTTAACATCATTGGTGGCGCAGTGGCTACAGCCCCGCCCCTCCTCTTGTCTTCTCTCCTCTCATTGGCGGCAGCAGCACAGGGGGGAGGGAGACACTGCTTCCTCCTCCCCTGTGCTGCTGAGGGAACACGGAGAGCGCTGAGAGCAGCGCGATCTGTGTTCAACATACGTTATCGGAATATCGGCAAAATAGATGCCGATAACTGTCAAAATCCTGAATATCGGCCGATAATATCGGTAAAACCGATAATCAGTCGATCCCTAGTACCCATAGACTATAATGGGCGTGATAGAGCATGCATCCGTTCTAAAAACGTGGACCCACGGACCATGCTAAACACATTAAAATGAATGGGGACGCGTGCTGTCCGTGGAGAACACGCACAGCACACCGACGTGTGAATGCAGCTTTAGAAAGATTGTCGGGTTCTATATGATGTCCGATTTTAATGTTTTCATCAATCGTCACATAACCCTTTTAAATCAGATTTATCAACGGTGGCCTTTTTTTAAAAAGTCACAAAAATTTTCACACTCTTAGATTTGTAAAAGAGTGGAGTAGAAAGCAGAGTTTTAGAAGACAGAATCAGAGACGTGTGCTGCCTGTGTTCTCCAAGGACAGTATACGTGCCTTTCAGCTTTTAATCACATACTTTGATAAGTGATGATGACCAAACTCCCCCATTAAAGCATATGGGTCCATGATGAATCACTGACACAACAAGGATGGCATCCATGTTTTGCCAGTGGTGTATCACTGACCAATGGAAGAAGATGCTCTGGAAATTAATTTTTAGCTGAGCAGTGTTTCCGTGGAATATGGATGACACATGGAGGGCAAAAAATAACAGACACATGGACCAAACACAGATTCTCCACAAATAAAACACGGATGGGTTTTCAATGGATGTCAGACATGGAAATGTGAACGAAGCCTTAGACTCAATGATGGACCAAATTTATGAACAATTATTAGATACCGGTAGATAAATTTGGCACAAGTTACAGTAATGAAGCTCCTGCAAAACGGACTCCAAAACTTCCCCTCGTGGAGAATCTCCCCCATAGTGTTTAAAGGCTATGTACACCTTTGGAGTCAATATTTTTTATGATTGCATTTAACTTATTTTTGGCTTAAAATCATATTTTCAATCGGCCTTTATTTAAAATATTGTGCTGTTCAGTCACAAAGGGTTAACTGTTTTTCTAACTGTGTGACTGGTACTTTCACTTTGTGCCATCATCCAATTACCCTTATCTCTAAATTAGGCCTCATGCACACGACCGTTGTGTGCATCCGCGTCCGTTCCGTCATTTTTCCCCGTTTAGCGGAGGTCCCATTTATTTCTATGGAGCTGTGAAAAAAAACTGATAGTCCTCCTTTTTTTCTCTGCGCCCATGATGCGTGATTCCAGACCGCCAAAAAAATATAACCTGTTCTATTCTTGTCAGTGGAAAACGGAGGACGGACCCATTCAAGTCAATGGGTACGTAAAAAAAAAAAAAAAACTGGTATGTCATCCGTGTCTGTTTTTTTCTACAAGACCTTGGTGCAATAAAATTACACTTTTCATTAACCTTCCTTTTTTTCCCCCTGTCAAAAAAAAAAGGAAGACACAAGGAAACACAACTGAAGCAAAATCGGATACGGATCACTGAAGCCAAATCACTGACAGTGAAAAAACACTGTCGTGTGCATGAGGCCTAACTAAGAGGTCATAAACACTTATTTAAAGGGGTTGCCTCATCATGGACAATCCCACCGCTGGGACCCGCACCTATATCGAGAACGGAGCCCCGCAAGTGAAGGAGGACGCACTGCGCATTTTCTATGAATGATTGCGGCGGCAGCGCATGCGCGGTACGCTCCCATTCACTTCGATGGGGAGCCAGCTTGGTAGTGGCCGGATCAGAGTCCTCCAGCCACCACCTTGCGGGGCTCCGTTCTCTATATAGGTGCGGGAGCCGCACCGATAAGACAATGGGGCCATATTTTAGCGATATGCCCCCATTGTCCATGATGAGACAATCCCTTTAAGCCACATGCTTATCAGTAAAATAAGAAATGAGGTATAATGAGTTTTTTAATGTGAGAGAGCAGAGATAAGGAGTCAGTCTGGTCCTCAGATGACGGAAAAAAACAAAACATCCACAGGCAGCAAGTAGAGCATGTCAACGCTGTATAGAAAAAATGAATCAATATTGTCAATAAAGACCAATTAACAAAAGATTTTTAGCTCAAAATAAGTATAATGCAATAATAAAAATAAAAAAAAAGTCCCCAAAGGTGTACATAGCCTTTAAATCAGCGAGTGCTCAATTAGATCTGTTTCATGTGAATCAACTGGATCCACAAGAGGTCGAAATCCTACACATGGTGGCCAATATGGAAAAGATTTTGTTGGTAAAACTGTATTACCTTCAAAATAGTGCAGCTTCTAATTTTCATGTACAGTAAGTATAGTAGTAATGCAATTCCGGGAAATCCATGTTCCCAGTGTTTGCATATGTTTTGTGCTTAGAGCAGTGTGCTGCTACATATACAGTTTTTTTGTTTTTGCATGTCAGAGATAGTGATGTGCACCTGCACTTTATTACATATTGTTTGAAAGTTCTGGTTTGATACTTCTTGCATTGTACATATAGGGAAGTGGCTGCCTCAATTTGGACCATGCAATCCTGCCCATTTGCCCAAGGCTTTTAAAAAGGAGTATACTGCAGCTGGATCCTACACTGCCCTGAATGTTGTAGGCTTAAAGGCTATGTACACATTTAGGGGCATTTTTTTAATTTTATTATTATTGCATTGTACTTATTTTAAGCTAAAAATCATTCAATTAGTCTTTATTAACAATATGGAATCCTTTTTTCTGTACAGAGCTGAGATGCTCTACTAGCTGCCTGTGGATTTTTTGTCTTTTCCGTCATCTGAGGAGCAGACAGACTTCTTATCTCTGCTCTCACACATTATAAACACTCATTATAGCTCAGTCCTTATCAGTACGATAAGAACAGCGGCTTAAATAAGTGCTTATGACCTCTCAGTAGTTTAGAGATGAGGCTTATTAGATGACCAGCACAAAGTGAAAGTACCAGTCACACAGTTAGAAAAAACAGTTAACCCTTTGTGACAGAATGGCTCAATTGAAAAAAAGATTTTTAGCCCAAAATAAGTTAAATGCAATCATGAAAAAAATTGACTCCAAAAGGTGTACATAGCCTTTAAAGCCCAGGAGACGCAAATACTGATAGGATAGATTCCCATCTGCAGAAGCCACATTGTCTTTGTTAGATGGGCCAGACAAGATTCTGCAAAAAAAAAAAAAAAAAAAATGTATTCAAAGAGCTTCAAATTTGCATATATATTATTAAGTATAGCAGTATGCAATTTAGAATAATTCATGATGTTTGGGCATGGAGCAGGGTTCTGCTACATACAGTATTTGTTGGCTATTGCCTGCCAGGCAAGGTAGTGTGGATCTGTACTTTATTATACTGTACATTGTTTTGAGGTGCTGGTCTAATTCTTTTTTTTGCATTCTTCAAAATAGTGAAACCATTGTGCACCGAAGGTTTGTCATATGTGGGTGCCGTAATGCCTGTCCTTAACCTAAAGATGTCTCAACATCTGAGAACATCTTGTATTTTAAGCTGCAGCTATGGAACAGTTTAAAGGTTTGTCAGGTCAATGAACTGGCAGGTTCAAAAATAGACGCTTGTGATGATAGCTCTCGCCCACATACATCATTACCTCCTCACCATATAAAGGTGAAACAGCAGCCAACCTTTAAAGGATAGCTGTCATATTTATTTTTTTATTTGCTAGTTTATTAGAGCTAGGCATGTATACCTGAGTTAGTCTGTCAATGATTGCTAAAAGATCTGTAATTACCTTATAATAACAGCTTTCATTAATGTCCCCTGTCCCTTTCCACTGCTCCCTTAAAAGACAGTTGGTAGGGCTTGTCTGTCTCCCCTTTAGTGTAAACAGAAGACAGAGGGGCGGTCCTTCACACTGCATGCCTGCATTAGGCTTCAGAGTGAGGAGGCGTGTCTCAGTAATCCAATCTGATTGGCTGGCAGGAAGCTGCTGGCTACAGCAAGTGTGTATGGGAAGTAAGGGAAAGCAGTTTTGGCCTCAGAGGAGCCATCTTGAGAAGATCCTCATATTGTAGGATTCAAAACAGCTGTAACTAAGGGGAACACGGTGGTATGTGAAGAACTAAAGATTTCTTTATGCATAATGCTGCTGCTGCAGTAAAATATGCTAAAATAGATTTTTTGATGACATGACGGTTATCCTTTAAAGGGAATCTGTCACTAGCAATTTACCCAAATTTTTTTTTCATGAATCCATGTTTAACAGAGTACCTTTTTTCCATCTGTCTTATTTTTTTGATTGTCAGTCTTGTCATTTCTTCAAAAAAAAATTGATTCTTATGATATGTAAATGACGCTGTAAGGAGCCCAGAGGGGCGTTGTTCTTTCTCCACGGTGCCCAGGAACGCCCCTCTGAAGTGCTGTGCCCGGCTAAATTTGAAAACTAATAACGCCTCCAAGTTCATCTAAATCGCCTCCCTGAGGCGCGGCTAAGTGCTCAACACCCCCCCTCCTCAGCGCCGCGCTCTGCTGCAAACACCCCGATCCTCCTCTCGCCGGCATCCCAAATCTGCGCCTGCGCGGGGATTGGGATGCCGGCGAGAGGAGGATCGGGGTGTTTGCCGCAGAGCGCGGCGCTGAGGAGGGGGGGTGTTGAGCACTTAGCCGCGCCTCTGGGAGGCGATTTAGATGAACTTGGAGGCGTTATTAGTTTTCAAATTTAGCCGGGCACGGCACTTCAGAGGGGCGTTTCTGGGCACCGTGGAGAAAGAAGAACGCCCCTCTGGGCTCCTTACAGCGTCATTTACATATCACAAGAATCGATTTTTTTAAGAAATGACAAGACTGACAATCAAAAGAATAAGACAGATGGAAAAAAGGTACTCTGTTAAACATGGATTCATGAAAAAAAAAAAAAATTGGTAAATTGCTAGTGACAGATTCCCTTTAAAGCTTTGGCCTTGGTGGAGTTTTAAAAGAGGTTAATATGCAACAGCATATTTTCTGGTCAGTATTTTGCATAAGTATTTGTAGGTCAAAGCCAAGAACAGTTCCAGAATACAGAACAGGGAACACAGAAGAGGGACAAATATTTCCAGAGTCTCTCTGTTTTGGACCAGCTTCTAGTTTTGATGACCAAATACCAATGTAAAATACTGGACAAGTTGTTGGGTGAAAATTGCCTGAGACTGGAAATTTTGACGCCCAAAGCTGCACCAGGGAAATCATGGCAGCAACCACGGTTATATATATTTTTTCTACATGGCTACAGTTATGAATGGAGGTTGAGGCTAATCTGCAGATGGCTATATGACTCAAAGGGGTTAATCCAGCTAGGACATTTACGGCATACCGATATGCTATAAATGTCTCCACCTCTGGGACCAGCTCCAATCTTAAGAATAGGACCCCGAAGTGAACAAACTTGTCAAGCAAGGTTTAGGGAAGGGTCCCGTTCTTTGAGATAGGAGCAGGTCGCAAAAGGTGGGACTACCCCACCTATTGGACATTTACAGTATATCCTATTGATTTGAAATGCCATAATGTCCCACATGGTAGTACCCCTCAATAGCACAGTCACCTTTACCTTATAGCATCTAACTTAGCAGGGAGTCTAAAGAAAACTAAAATCTATAGGGGGGTATTTATTAAGATTGGCATTCTGTACGTGCGTGCTAATCGTGGCATTTGTCCTGCTGGCGAGAGACGAGCCACGATTATTAAGAGTACAGATTCTTTACGGTAAGAGCAGCGAGACTATGGAACTCTCTGCCTGAGGAGGTGGTGATGGTGAGTACAATAAAGGAATTCAAGAGGGACCTGGATGTATTTCTGGAGTGTAATAATATTACAGGATATAGCTACTAGAGAGGGGTCGTTGATCCAGGGAGTTATTCTGATTGCCTGATTGGAGTCGAGAAGGAATTTTTTATTCCCCTAAAGTGAGGAAAATTGGCTTCTACCTCACAGTTTTTTTTTGCCTTCCTCTGGATCAACTTGCAGGATGACAGGCCGAACTGGATGGACAAAGGTCTTTTTTCGGCCTTATGTACTATGTTACCATGTTACAGGGACTGATAAAGGTGGGACATATTTAAAAAGCAGTACAAGGTAAATAAAGGAAAAGATTTACAAAGAAAATCAATATTTTATATAGATTTAAAATAGATGCCTTATGAAAGGCATGTAGAGGTGTCTAAAGGCATCCCAACAGCCAGAGTCCCTAGTGTGCATGAATGACCACTGACAGATAGCAAAATGCTGTAATTGGCAGTCCCATAAACTGTGAATGGAGAAGTAGGTACACATGCGCAGTATAGCTCCACTCACACAGAGCCGGGGGTCCCATGAGTTGGCCCCCAGCGATCATACTTTTATCACCTATCATGTGGATACAGGATAAATGCTGTTAGCCCTGTTAACTTTCTAGCTAATGATGGTGGTAACTATTCCTTGGCATTTCTAAGATTCACATAAAATACTTAAAGGCTATGTAAACCTTTGGTGGCAGTTTCTTCTATTATTGCATTGTACTCATTTTGAACTAAAAAACATTTTTAAAATTTGTCTTTATTAAAAAAAATGAGCAGTCTTCCCTGAACAACTTTGATTTTATCTAGTAGCAGGACCTGTATTTTCACTCTGTTCTGTAAGGCACCTGGCCTAACCGGCTCCTTATCTCTGACCTTAGAAAAACTCATTAAAGCTCAATTCCTATCTTACTGATAAGCAAGTGGCTTATTACACCAACAGATTATCTGACCAATATCTGTCCAATTTATTGGTGTGTATAATAAAAGATCTGTGTGTGTAATAGGCCATCTGATCAATGATTGGTCAGAAAATCTGTCAGATAACCTTTTAGTGTAATACAGCCCTTAAATAAGTGTTAAGGGTTATTAGATGACGGCCCAAAGTGAAAGTAGCATCCACACAGCTAGAAAAATGGTTAACCCCTTTGTGACAGAAAAGCTCAATATTTTTTAATAAAAACTAAATTGAAAAATAATTTTTAGGCCAAAATGAGTAAAATGAAAAAAATAAAATAAAATTGTCCCAAAAAGGTGTAAATAGCACTAACTTTTCACACAGCTTTGCATAAATCAATAGTACAAGCGACCACAAGACACTTTGTAATATGCCTTATCATTGAGAAATGTCTAGTTCTCAGCTGGTTACCTCTCCCTTCCCTTTTTGCTTTTCACTTTGTCTCACTTCAGCAAGCGGCTTTTATCATGTAGAGAAAGTTAATACACGGCACATCCATATTGCCTCCTTTGCTCGTTTCCATGGTAACAGACCACCCTGCAATCCATCAGTGGTGGTCGTGCTTGCTTGCACACTATAGGAAAAAGTGCAGTCTCTCTGGTGGTTGGGACTGTGGGAGCGCACATAGGCTGGTGCTTTTTCCTATAGAGTGCAAGCATGGCTGGATTGCAGGGTGGTCGTAACCATGGAAATGAGCAGTGTATAGTGTGATGGAAAAATGAATCCACCCAGCAAAGGAAGCAATATGGACAAGTCACAATACATTAGTAGGTGCCTTGTATTAACTTCCTCTACATAATAAATGTTATTTGCTGAAATGAGACAACCCCTTTAAAAAGGTGGTCAAAACAGACGAGTTCAACCAAAAAGAAAAACAAACACTCGTCTGGCGAACTTTTCCAACGAGTGTTTTAGCCAACTGACGACAGACCATTATCGTCTGAAAAGGAGTTGGACGTGTTTAATATTTTTGTCCGATAGTCTGACGAAAGATCCTTCATGGACAAAAAGATCTATCTTTGATAGAACATTCCCAGAAAGATCTTTCGTCCATCACCTGGCTTCACTGAACATGTGAGGCCAGTTTGAACAACTGTAATGCCAATACTGACTAAAGTGTGTACTGTGTATGGCCATGTCTGCGAAATGAACGTTCACCAGGCGATTGATTGTTCAACTTCTATCTAACGCGTATGGCCAGCTTTAATCCCATCCAAGACAGATCAACTCTACAGGAGGATTATATTACATATGTCAATACAAGTCTATAGAGAGGAGGAGGGGGGGGGGGGGAGTGAGCAGGAGCACACACAGACAACAAGACTGCTGGAGCTACATGAACTGAGATATAAACTCCCTAAGTGCTTTATTCACAACCATACAGGTCAGCAGGGCGGTGGAGTTGAGGCTAGTTTTAGATGGAGACAATATCTTAAAATATTATCTATTAATATTGTGTAATGAATTTATTAACTTTCATATAAATTTATAAAAGTTACTCATAAATATATATGTTCTATCAATCTAAGGCCCTTATTTATTAAAATAAGCAGGATGTTCCAGAGGGGATAGATAATCAGTTCCAAACTCTCCTGTCCCTTATACTAGGTATATTCCTTTCCATTTAATGGCGCTAAACCTAGAGTGGTTTCTGCTGTAGGATATGCAGTGTAAACCTACAGTCGTGGCCAAAGGTTTTGAGAATGACACAAATATTAGTTTTCACAAAGTTTGCTGCTAAACTGCTTTTAGATCTTTGTTTCAGTTGTTTCTGTGATGTAGTGAAATATAATTACACGCACTTCATACGTTTCAAAGGCTTTTATCGACAATTACATGACATTTATGCAAAGAGTCAGTATTTGCAGTGTTGGCCCTTCTTTTTCAGGACCTCTGCAATTCGACTGGGCATGCTCTCAATCAACTTCTGGGCCAATTCCTGACTGATAGCAACCCATTCTTTCATAATCACTTCTTGGAGTTTGTCAGAATTTGTGGGTTTTTGTTTGTCCACCCGCCTCTTGAGGATTGACCACAAGTTCTCAATGGGATTAAGATCTGGGGAGTTTCCAGGCCATGGACCCAAAATGTCAACGTTTTGGTCCCCGAGCCACTTAGTTATCACTTTTGCCTTATGGCACGGTGCTCCATCGTGCTGGAAAATGCATTGTTCTTCACCAAACTGTTGTTGGATTGTTGGAAGAAGTTGCTGTTGGAGGGTGTTTTGGTACCATTCTTTATTCATGGCTGTGTTTTTGGGCAAAATTGTGAGTGAGCCCACTCCCTTGGATGAGAAGCAACCCCACACATGAATGGTCTCAGGATGCTTTACTGTTGGCATGACACAGGACTGATGGTAGCGCTCACCTTTTCTTCTCCGGACAAGCCTTTTTCCAGATGCCCCAAACAATCGGAAAGAGGCTTCATCGGAGAATATGACTTTGCCCCAGTCCTCAGCAGTCCATTCACCAAACTTTCTGCAGAAGATCAATCTGTCCCTGATGTTTTTTTTGGAGAGAAGTGGCTTCTTTGCTGGCCTTCTTGACACCAGGCCATCTTCCAAAAGTCTTCAACCTCACTGTGCGTGCAGATGCGCTCACACCTGCCTGCTGCCATTCCTGAGCAAGCTCTGCACTGGTGGCACTCCGATCCCGCAGCTGAATCCTCTTTAGGAGACGATCCTGGTGCTTGCTGGACTTTCTTGGACGCCCTGAAGCCTTCTTAACAAGAATTGAACCTCTTTCCTTGAAGTTCTTGATGATCCTATAAATTGTTGATTGAGGTGCAATCTTAGTAGCCACAATATCCTTGCCTGTGAAGCCATTTTTATGCAACGCAATGATAGCTGCATGCGTTTCTTTGCAGGTCATCATGGTTAACAATGGAAGAACAATGATTTCAAGCATCACCCTCCTTTTAACATGTCAAGTCTGCCATTTTAACCCAATCAGCCTGACATAATGATCTCCAGCCTTGTGCTCGTCAACATTCTCACCTGAGTTAACAAGACGATTACTGAAATGATCTCAGCAGGTCCTTTAATGACAGCAATGAAATGCAGTGGAAAGGTTTTTTTGGGATTAAGTTAATTTTCATGGCAAAGAAGGACTATGCAATTCATCTGATCACTCTTCATAACATTCTGGAGTATATGCAAATTGCTATTATAAAAACTTAAGCAGCAACATTTCCAATATTTATGTAATTCTCAAAACTTTTGGCCACGACTGTACATTATACAGTAATAAGTAATTACATAGAAAAAATTGGGCTGGGCATAACATTTTCAATAGATGGTTCCGCAAAAACAGAATTGATACGGAAGACATACGGATGCATTTCCGTATGTGTTCTGTTTTTTTTGTGGAACAATTGACTTGAATGGAGCCACGGAACGTGATTTGCAGGAAACCCCTTATTTTTATCGGCAGCTTTCTCCAAACGTATCAAGAAATGGCCCGAAAAAGTATTCTCCTGAGTCCTGAGAAGGGGATAGAGCAAAGATTAATTTTAGAAGTCTTATCCCCAACCAGGATTTCCTCCAAAGAGCTCTGCGTGCTGCATTTGATAAGCTCTCATCTCTGGCAGCAAATCTAACAGATTCTGCAGATGTGTCTGCCAAAAAAGCTGTTGCGGATTTTAATAGAGGAATAGAAGCTATTATTTACTCCCGTGGAGTTGTTTTTTTTTGTGATTTTCTAGCTCGTTCAACCACAGATACATGGATCTAGCTAACGTGGCAGCTATATTTGCTTTAAGACTCCCATTATTTCCGCAAAAGGCTATACGCTTTTCGTTCCATCAGGTCTCTGAGTTGAGACGCAACTTCAAATAGCAAAGAGGTCTTTTTTGTTTACTTTAGCCACTTGAACATCAATTTTCGGAACATTGTCAAATAATTTGGATTCAGAAGGATCGAACAGCAGACTGTTCATAAATTCTTTGGAAATGCCCAGCCTCTTCTCAGGATCAGACACCTCTTTCATAATCATTTCCTTAATGTTCTCGTTTATTGGGAACACTCTGGCACGTTTAACTGTAAGTCCACCAAACATTTCTTCATGTATGGAATGTGCTTTCTGGACATCCTCAACCCCCATGGTAGCACGAACTGCCTTTAAGAGGTCATTCATTTCATCAGATGAAAAGTAGAACTTCCTATTTCTCTCTGACACTTCTCCCATAGGTTTGTCATCAGCCCATTGCTTGGAAGAAGACGCGTCACCTCCCATGCATTCGGAATCCGAGGAGGACACTACCCTCATTTTTGGTCGCTTAGGGGGTTGAGGTCCCTGGGTCGTCTCTGTCATAGTCGACATGGAGGACCGAATTTCTTCCCGAATCATGGTTCTGAAACCGTCCATAAGTGATGGTTGCTTCTCACGAATAACATTAGATATGCAGTCCTTGCAGATTTTTTTTTACATATGACTCTGGTAATCTCTTGAAGCAAGAGGTACATTTTAGAGGGTTTTTAGCTTTCTTCGGTGCCTCCTTTGAGGATATGAAAAAACAACCTGATCAAGAGGAATTTTACATAGAGTATGTTGGAGACACCCATGTGCAAAAAAAATAATAATAATAATAATAATAATTTAGATACATAAAAACGGATATCCCACAAGGGGAACTTACAGGAGGCAGTGCTGGTGCATCAAGCTCCCTAGGACTTTGCAGCTCAGGGCCCGACATATTGAGACAGTGAAGTGTCACTCTACTCACTACCTCAGATCAGCGTTTGTCCGTGGCTCCCCGCTGTTCTTTTATCCTGCTGCCACTGCCTCCCGCTCCTGTGAACTTCCGGGTCGTACCACATGACCGCCGCGACCCGGAAGAGAGACGTTGTGCGTCTTCAGTGTGCCTGCACGCCGGCCGCGTTACCAGCTCAACCCACAGGGGGAGAGGAGGAGCCAGCAGCCTGGGAGCAGGCTCCGGATGTACCAGAGCGAGCCCTCCCGATTTCCCCAGCCCAGTATTAGCACGTGGCCGCCGGCGGACTGGGGGGCTCAAAGAAATTAAATGAGCTTAAAGGGAACCTGTCACCTGAAAAACACATATTAAACCGACCACAGTACCTTACAGTATCCCCCAGTGTGTTGATAATCATGCTTTTCTTTGCTCTTTGTGTTTCTTCATACTTGTGAAAAACGCAGTTTTAATGTCGGTTGGCGCTGTCTCCGAGTCAGGCTTGAAGTCAAGGGGGCAGCGGGCTCCTTGCTTCAAGTAAAGCTAAGCCCGCCCCTTACCCCTCCTCACTACAATTAGATGGACGTGATCGCGCTCTTCTAGCGCATGCGCGGTACGCTGCCTGTTACAGCGCGATCCTCACTCACCCACCTGCATTTTGCTGACTGCGGATGCACTGGACAGTTCGATCGCGTGGCCGGCCGGCGCGCTGTAACAGGCAGCTTACCGCGCATGCGCTAGAAGAGCACGATCCCGGCATCACGTCCATCTAATTGTAGTGAGGAGGGGTAAGGGGCGGGCTTAGCTTTACTTGAAGCAAGGAGGCCGCTGCCCCCTTGACTTCAAGCCTGACTCGGAGACAGCGCCAACCGACATTAAAACAGCGTTTTTCACAAGTATGAAGAAACACAAAGAGCAAAGAAAAGCATGATTATCAACACACTGGGGGATACTGTAAGGTACTGTGGTCGGTTTAATATGCGTTTTTCAGGTGACAGGTTCCCTTTAAAGGGAACCTGTCACCGGGATTTTGTGTATAGAGCTGAGGACATAGGTTGCTAGATGGCCGCTAGCACATCCGCAATACCCAGTCCCCATAGCTCTGTGTGCTTTTATTGTGTATAAAAACCGATTTGATACATATGCAAATAAACCTGAGATGAGTCCTGTAGGGGACCCATCTCAGGTTAATTTGTATATGTATCAAATCGTTTTTTTTTTTACACAATAAAAGCACACAGAGCTATGGGGACTGGATATTGAGGATGTGCTAGCGGCCATCTAGCAACCCATGTCCTCAGCTCTATACACAAAATCCCTGTGACAGGTTCCCTTTAAGGTAAATAGGAGACCGTTCCTACAGGTCTCCCAAGAAAATAAAAATAAAAATTCCACTTAATCTCCCTGACGTGCAAGGAGACTCTTCTCTGCCCCTGGCCTCAGTAGGAACAGGAAACATTGGGGAATGGTGATGGGAGGGGGCAATTTAACCTCTTCCGTGTTCCTGCCCTTACAGAGGTCAGGGGTCAATCTCCTTGTGATGCCGTCATGGTGATGATATGGAAACCTATTTTTAATATAAGAAGATTGACAACTATCATAATCCATATCACTCTGCCTTTACAATTTACCTGCTTACTTTATCTACCGACTACCCAACTTTGTGGACCTGATCGGCTATACAACATATTATACGCTACTGGAAGGGTGTGGCGCTTCTCTTTTGGGGGGTATAAACAAAACCGGAAATGGCGTAACTAATGGTGTATGAACCCATCCTGTAACTTCTCTGCTCACTCCTTATCTATTGTCACACGTAGGGTCCTTTCACATGTCGGTAGTGTATTGTGGATCCGCAATACACCCGGCCGGCACCCCCCTAGAACGGTCTATTCTTGTCCGCAATCGCGGACAAGAATAAGACATGTTCTATTTTTTTGCGGAGCCCGGAAGTTCGGGGCCGCGCTCCGGAAATGCGTATGCGGAGAGCACATAGTGTGCTCTCCGCATCTCTTCCGGCCCCATAGAGAATTAATGGGTCCGCACCCGTTCCCGATATTGCGGACCCATTTGCGGACATGTGAATGGACACGTAGTCTGATATCTACGTTGTCACTCCAATAGCTGCCTTCCTTTTTACCCAAAATTTCTGCTTTCCACCCTATCCATTTTTTCAATAACGAATACCTCTATTCCACTGGCGCCTCCTGTTTATATTATCTTTCGGATTAATTGTTCCTTAAGATTTGATTAACCCTCTCTTTTCTAACCCCCATCTTTTACATGCCTAAATGCAGAAGCTAGAACTTTGGTTTACTGACTCCAGAGTCCTGCAGGTCAGTACCTCTCTGTAATGTCCTCCATGATCCTGGGGCTGTTTCTGAGTGATTAAGAGAAGGTTAGGAAGCAGATTTTTCTCTACTTTCAGTGTGCAATGGATGAGAGTCTGTACCCACCAGTTCTGGGAAAACAGCAAACTAGAGACAGAGCCTGCAGATGGGAAAAGTCCTAAAAATGCCAGATACAAGTGATATAATGGGGGTCATTATGCAAGACCAGCTTTTCACCCCCTTCTTTGATAGCTCCTGCACTGGCAGAGGAAACGGCAAATTTAGTCTGTGTCCTTCATTGGAACCCACACCAACCACTGACAGGAGTAGTTTTCACTTTGCTTTTAAGCATAAATGTTATTAAATTTGCCGGGGGTGATGTCCCTGCCACTCGCAACTAGAGACAATGGCATAAAAATGCCTGTGCGACAAAATATTTCAAAAGTCGCAAAAAAGGCGTCTAGCGACATATGCGGAACAATTCATTTCAATGGGTCCGCAAAAAAAAAAAAAAAATAAGTGGTTACTCCGTGTGCATTCCGTTTCCATATGTCCACTCCGAAAAAAAAGTCCTATTATTGTCCGCATTACAGACAAGGATAGGACTGTCCTATTAAGGGCCAGCTGTCCCATTCCGCCAAATAAGGAATGCACACAGACGTCATCCGTATTTTTTTTTGCAGACCACAAAATACATACGATGTGCATGAGCCCTAAATTGCCATCCTAATTTACACATTTATATAGCCGTTATACATCTCCAGGAGGCAATCGGACTACGTTGCCAATAATACCTTCGTAGACACAGAAGACAACCTGAAAAGTTAGCGCACCTAGAAATTTTCTGCTGGCAGCCTGGCACCCATCTCACTCCTGACTAATAATAAAAGCCATAATAAGGATCCTGAGGAAAAAAGCGCTCAATTTAAAGGGAACCTGACAGCTCATTTATGTGATATAAGCGATCCACAGTACCTTTTTTCATCTGGTTATGGTGCTCCAGAAGCGAGCGAGCCTTGATCCCTTTCTGTAACTTGTAAAACAGCAGAAAATGCCCTTTTTTATTCTTGTTCTTGTCTTATGCCAATTAGTCTGTTCCTCTTTTTTCCTCACTAGGAATAATGTTGATACTTGTATAGAAAGTCCTTGAAAATTACAACCAGAGCGAGTGCCGGTCCTTTCTATACAAGTATCTGCGGACCTTCCCTGGACACGCGCACCGCATCACTGACAGCGGAGTGCCGCCTGTATCTTCTCTGGATAGGAATAATGTTGAGTCACAGCTGGACTGACGTTCTCCAGGCCATGGAACATCATTCCCCATTCTTATGAGATCCAGCACGGGCTCTGTTCACTTTTACTTGCAGTGCATGCCCAGTGAATAGCGTTGTACAGTATCTGTACGGCCTCATGCACACGGCTGTTGGGCCCATTCACGTGAATAGGTCCGCAATTCCGGAAATGAGGAACGGAGTCACAGAATGGAACACAGGAAGCACAACTTGAATGGGTCCGGCCCGCTGCACGGATGTTGCCTGTGCATTGGGGGCCGCAATTGCGGTCCCCAATGCACGGAACGGCCGCGTGCATGAGGCCTACAGGTGAGAGCGCTCTCACCTTGCTGCGCATGTGCAGTGAAGTGCTGAAGCCAGGGGTTGTATAGCACTATTTCACTGGCCAAGCGCCATAAGGAGCCCGAGTAAGATCTCGTGAAAACTGGGGATGACGTTCCCTGGTCTGGAGAACGTCAATCAAGCTGCTGGGAGGGGATAGTGAAAGCCTGACTTCTAGGAGGTTGGCGCTGGCCTCCTTGACTTCCACAAGCTAAGTATCAAACAGCAAAAACAAGGATAAAAGCAATTTTCTATGGATTAACAAGTTACACAAAGGAATGAAGAACCACTTCTCGAGCACAAAAAACTGATTAAAGGGAAACTGCTCACAGTACCCATCAGATTAACAAGCTGTCAGGTTGCCTTTAAGGCCTCTTTCACACGAGCGTGACGGATTAGGTTCAGATGCGTTCAAGGTGCGTTTAGTGAAACTTGCACCATTTTGCAAGCCAGTTCAGTCAGTTTTGTCTGCGATTACGTTCAGTTTGTTTCCGTGCGGGTGCAATGCGTTTTTCACGCAGCCCCATTCACTTCTATGAGGCCAGGGCTGCATGAAAAACGCGGAACATAGAACATGCTGCATTTTTCACGCAACGCAGAACTTATGCGTGAAAAAAACGCTCATGTACACAGACCCATTGAAATGAATGGGTCAGGATTCAGTGCGGGTGCTCTGCGTTCACGTCACGCATTGCACCCGCGCGGAAAACTCGCCCGTGTGAAAGGGGCCTAAGACTGGTATAGCATACTGGATACTCACGCTGGCATGCAGTGGGCATAACTACAATGTAATGGTCTTAGTCACACTAACTGGGTTTGTTAGTGGAAGGATTTGTAATAAAGATCCTTTCATATCGGGCTTATGAAGTGTAGAAACAATGTATCGGAGCAGAACAGTAGCGTACAATACAGTAGGGTGCTGGCATTGCTAAGGCTACTTTCACACTGGCGTTTTGGCTTTCCGTTTGTGAGATCCGTTCAGGGCTCTCACAAGCGGTCCAAAACGGATCAGTTTTGCCCTAATGCATTCTGAATGGAAAAGGATCCGCTCAGAATGCATCAGTTCCGTCTCCATTCCACTTGGGAAGCGGCCACCAAACCGCTGCTGCTTCCGGCGACGGAACTGCTTGTCGGATCACTCTGCCACAATTCTGAAAGTACCCTTAGTATCTCCTCCATGCTTGTGTAAGGCCAGTTTCAGCCTGGGAAACAGGCTCCAATTAGGGCAGTATTTCTTGGACTGAACACAGCTCCACAGCATGCAGCGGATCTACTGAACTGTAGTCATGGCTAGTGTTGCGCGAACTTCTGCATACAAGATTCGGGTTATCTAAGAATTCAGTTATGGATTCCGCTACCACGGATGATAAGTTACGGTCTGTGGTAGTGGAATCCTGAATGGAATTCTTAGATAACCCGAACCTTGTACGCCGAACTTGGAAACAGAAGATCGCTCATCCCTACTCATGGCATTATGTGAGTAATGCTCTGTAGACCAGCAGTAAGATGGGTCTTCGAAGCATCATAAATTACGATGAGTTCACTTCAGAGACCAGTGTTCAGTCTGGGAAACATGCGCCATATGGGAGCAGTATTTCCTGGTCTGAACACTGCTCCTCTGAACAGTAGGCCGCGGATCTACTGAACTGTAGTCACGGCATTAATAGGAGAAAAGTTGAGTAGACCAACAGTTAGACAGGAGTTCACAGCATCATAAATCATTAAGGTAAGCAGTGTTTCCCAGACTGAATACACTTGTATACAAGCCGGAGGAGATATTGCACAGGAGAGTTGGATCAGGATTCAGACTAGAACAGATCGTCGTCATCGTAGAACAGTTGAGCAAAAATATGCTGCATGCATATTTCCCATTGAACACAAAAGTAAAGTGTTTTCAATGGTTTTAAAGCATATTCTGGGGTGTAAGACAAGCGTCATACGAACATGGCCTTACGGTGCGGCTCCGATACATTGTTTCCCGCACAATTTGAAATTACTTTTATTACCACTAAACGGAATAGCGGAACTGAGACTATAGCATCGTGGTACAAGCCTGGGCATACAAGGTAGTGTGGCAGCACTGGTATCTTATCATACACAATATACACGATATGCTGCTGGTGTTCACATGCCATGTTCTGGGAGACATGCAAACAGAAAATGCTTACATTATACATAGGCAACTTCACATTTTGGAGAATAAGCCAATCCCTGCCCCTACCGGGGACATCTACCATTTAATGCAGTGCCACGCTTTGTGTGGGCACACTTTCCTCCTGGTTCAGGTACTTCATAGAAGTCCTGAGGAGGATTCATGCAGGCTATACCCTGTCGAGGTGCCCCCCAGGTAGGGAGGAGTGCACAGCCTGCCAGCGCCGAGATGGAAAAACTTCCAGCATGGCAGCTCCAGCCCAGTGAATGGAAAAAAGGGGGCATTGTCCTCTCCAGTCCAGGACCTCCTCCACTCCTGGCAGTGTGCTCAGCAGCTCCATGCCATCTCATAATGCCAGGGCCACACAGGTCTAGGTCACTGCCCCGTGCCAGCTGTCACTAACCACCACCTGGACACTAGGGGCGCCTGGCAGTGCCCTGTCACAGAAGGCGGTGGGTACACTCAGCAGAATACAAGGCGGGTAGGGGCCACCTGCTCTGTGACCAACATACACCTCACACTGCCCCCACCTCAGGGCCCGGGCTGACTTGGAAGGAATGAATGGGCGAACGGGCACTGCACTCACAGGCTACATAGGCGATCAAGGCGAGAGCAATGAGCAGCTTCATCATCCGTCTATTGATTGCAGTCAGGAAGCGACGCATTCGGCTTTTTACCATCACCAGCCGGACCGCGTTCCGTACCCGAACTCGGAGCTGGGGACATGGAACCCGGCGTCACGATTAAACCCCGGGAGGAAGGATGAAGGCCAAGATAGGGGGACTAGCGTGAGTTCCTGCCCGGTCAGGACACCACGCATGCGCACAACTGTACCGCACTTCATCCACTCTCGATACAGGAAGAAAAAAACACGCAAATAAGAGGAGAGCGCATGCGCGCCGCTGACTGGCGTTCGCTGATCACGTGATAGGGCGTTAGGCCTCAGTTTATAGGAGTAGCTTTACCTAGCAACACCAAGCTGTAGTAGTGTGCGCGGCGGGCACGTCCACACTGGGCGCACTTTACATGACTGCTGTATATTGGGCGAGCTGCAGCACACAAAGTTATGTAGACTGTCTAAAAGGAAACCTGTCTTTGTTGCCCATAACAACTAATCGCAGCCCAGCTTTCATTTTACCCCTAGACTAGAGCATATAGGTCCTGGAACGGCTGAGGTATAGCTTACTCTAAGGGCTCTTTCACACTTGCGTTATTGTCTTCCGGCATAGAGTTCCGTCGTCGGGACTCTATGCCGGAAGAATACTGATCAGGATTATCCTAATGCATTCTGAATGGAGAGTAATCCGTTCAGGATGTCTTCAGTTCCGGTACGGAACGTTTTTTGGCCGGAGAAAATACCGCAGCATGCTGCGCTTTTTGCTCCGGCCAAAAATCCTGAAGACTTGCCGCAAGGCCGGATCCGGGATCAATGCCCATTGAAAGGCATTGATCCGGATCCGGCCTTAAGCTAAACGTCGTTTCGGCGCATTGCCGGACCCGACGTTTAGCTTTTTCTGAATAGTTACCATGGCTACCGGGACGCTAAAGTCCTGACAGCCATGGTAAGTGTAGCGGGGAGCAGGGGAGCAGCATACTTACCGTCCGTGCGGCTCCCCGGGCGCTCCAGAGTGACGTCAGGGCGCCCCAAGCGCATGGATCACGTGATCACATGGATCACGTCATCCATGCGCATGGGGCGCTCTGACGTCATTCTGGAGCGCCCGGGGAGCCGCACGGACTGTAAGTATACCGCTCCCCGCTCCCACTATGGCAACCAGGACTTTAATAGCGTCCTGGGTGCCATAGTAACACTGAAAGCATTTGGAAGACGGTTCCGTCTTCAAATGCTTTCAGTACACTTGCGTTGTTACGGATCCGGCAGGCACCTCCGGCAACGGAAGTGCATGCCGGATCCCAACAACGCAAGTGTGAAAGAGGCCTAAGCTGTCTCTGCCTCCATAGGACTCCACTTCACCTGAGCTGCTGGCACACTGTGCTCCTCCTACCCAGGGCAGCAGCGCCACGTGTGACTGCATCTTACCTGCTGCTGGGGAGCACAGGGTGAACATCACATTTTTTTATGGGACCCCCCCTCCCCCAGTAATTATTTCGCAACCCCTTCCTTTCATACCGCCTCCATTCCTGTGGCTAGTAAAGATCGCTCTCTCAGACCAGGCCGCTGTTCCATCCGTTTTCTACACTGTCGTTCCATTGTGTAATGCTATTGAGGGGGCCCTGACCAAATCCTTTAGTCCTCCTCGATGGGCCCCTTCTGGGTCCAGGCCCCAAAGCAGCCGCTTCTCCTGCTTCCCCTATAGCTACGCCCCTACTTCCTGTGAAGGGGCACATCTTGGCATCACTACTGTGAAGGAGGCACATCTGGGCATAACTAGTGAAGGGGGCACATCTGGGCATAACTACTGTGAAGGAGGCACATGTGGGCATAACTGTTGTGAGGGGCACAGAGGCATAAAGGGGGAATAATAACTATGTGGGGCATTAAGAGGACTGGGTGGGACTAGGTGTATAGCTATGTTTTAGGCAGAGTTAGAGGCCTGGCTTAGTATGAAAACATTTGCAGCCATACATATTGTCCCTCTTTATGCTTTTCAGAAGTTGGGAGGTATACCCTAGGGCAGTGGTGGCGAACCTATGGCACGAGTGCCAGAGGCGGCACTCAGAGCCCTCTCTCTGGGCACCCGCACCCTGGAAAAAGTTTCGCCATCACTGCCCTAGGGGAAGGTGCCTCAAGTACCCAGAGGTGGCTGACCATAGGCTGGGGAAGATTAGGGTGCACGTGCCCTTGCAGAGCCCAGAGAGCGCAAACGCACACCCTACAGGCAGACTGGAAATTCCTTGCCTGCAGTAGACCGCACATGGGATTCTGCCCACTTAAAGGGGTTGTGCCACTAATGTAAACTTATCCTGCCCAACAAATATCGCTATGATATCACTTCCCCCAAATACCACCATTTACAAAAACTGCTTTTTTCAAAAATTATTATTCTACCAGTTCACTATGAGGCAAATTAGTTTCGATTTTGCTGTAGGTTACATCCTACATTGGAGCCTCGTGTAGGACGTAGGAATCTTCATTGGTAAGAACAAGGGGCGGGGTCAGTGTCACATGGTCTGCTGCTGCTAGAAGAAAAACGGAGAGCAAAATATAGGGTGAAACCCAACACACAAGGCTCAGTGAGGTGCTGCAATTAAGCTCATCTTGGTTGGCCACGTGTGGACAGTTGGTACAACAATCTAGATGGGGTACAAGCATTTGTAGAAGAAAAGTAACCAGGATCCAGCGCTTCCTCTATAAGCTGTGGATTTTATTACCAAAATAAATTATTAAAAAAATAAAGAATAAAATGGTTATAAACTGTACATACCAAGCTGTGTGCAGTTTATAGCCATTTTAGCCTTTATTTTATTGTAACTAATTTATTTTGGTAATAAAATCCACTGTTTATAGAGGAAGCATTGGGTCCTGGTTACTTTTTTTCTACAAATGCTTATGCTCTGCTAATGTCAGGACACATCTCACTGCCCTAAGGCATTATGGGACATCAGTCACATGACAAACCAGGCAGTAGGATTCAAGCATTGGGGATAAGAGAAAACTGCAAATGAAATAAATCTGAAAAAAAAAAAAAATCCAAGAAGAAATCGGAGGTGGAGTACTTGATGAAAATACACTTTAGATTGAAACCTACTTGATGGCACAATCTTTTTAACCTGTATTCATGCAATTAAAGGGAACCTGTCACCGGGATTTTGGGTATAGAGCTTAGGACATGGGTTGCTAGATGGCCGCTAGCACATCCGCAATACCAAGTCCCCATAGCTCTGTGTGCTTTTATTGTGTATGCCAGAAAATTGCTTTGCCTCTCAAAAAAACTGAATAAAAAGTGATCAAAATGACTGGTATTAATAAAAAAAATACTCAGCTCCATAGATGGAAATATAAAAAAGTTTTGGGTAGCAGAATATGGTGATGCAAAGGACATGTTTTTTCAAAGTATTACAACTTAACAAAAAACTATATAAATTTGGTATTGCTGCAATCATACTGACCCACAGAAAAAGGCAATGTCTCATTTTTACTGAGCCTGAGAACAATGGCACGTTTGCAATTTTCCAGTTCCACCTCATTAATAATTGTTTAGCTTCCCGATACATCATATGGAATATTAAATGATGCCACTAGAAAGTACAACTTGTCTAAAAAATAAAATAAAATCAAGCCTTTATAAGGCTATGTGAAAGGAAAAATAAAAAGTTATGGCTATTGGAGGGGGGGGGGACAAAATTAAAAAATGAAAATTGTTTACGATCGGAAGGGGTTAGCAAAAAACTTTTATGCCATACTGACACAGCCCTATAAGCCCCATAACTAGTGGGGAAGTGGTGATTGGTCGGCTATTTACGTATGAAATGTAAGGTAATAATAAGTCATAATGAGATGGTGCTATATTAAGGCGTAGGGTGTTACATTTTCTGATTATAGATAGAGCCAATGTTAACCAAGGTGGAGCTTCACTTTAATTCTACAAGAGAGAATAATGGACATATTTTACACACACCTGAAGACTCCTTTTCTGGCCTCATAATCTTTTTCAATAAAGAGGAAAAAGAAAGCTCCTCCAATAGGCACCACAAATGCACAATATTGTGATACATCAAAAGAGCCGATTCCTCATATCCTCTTCTGATGCGGTCAGATATCTGAACGAGAAGAGATATATAGTTATAATATGTATGGGTAATAAATAACTGTGCTCATCCTTCATGTATGTAGCCCCTGTACTTCTTAGAAAATTTGCTGGCTAAATAAGGCCATGCCAGGAGAAGGTGACTTGCTATAGATAATGGAGGGTCCACTATCCTCCCAACTACAAACAGCACTGGTACTAGACATTGGTATAGATATGGCTCACATAGCTGATCATCTATGACCTAGCTCCAGGAATTCTTGTCTTAGGAGTTCTGGTGTCATACACACAAAGTAAGAAAGTTTTGCTTGTGTATAGTTTCTGTGTGTGGACTCACTGTATGTATACTGTCTATATAATGTTGGATGTGGTATGAAGGCTACCACAAAAACACAGCTTCACACAAAGGACCAAACAGGCCTTATGTTAAAATTGCCGTTCAAACATTATGCCATTTAGGAAGCAATATATAACAACTACTTACCACCCTGATGAGATAGGGGCTCCCAGCAACACCTAGCAGGTAATCTACATGAACTGGGCTGTAGATCGTCTTGTGGAAGGCACCACATACTGAAACAAGAAGACCTCTGTGTAAGCCAAAGGAGTCACTGAACTCAACAAAGGAAATGAACATGGACAAAGTGACCACATGCCGAAATAAGTAACCAACGCCATCTGCCAGGGTAAGGGGCATTTAGTAGGTAAACAAAAAAAAGAAGAAAACTGACTAAAAAAGAATAATTTTAGCTATGGGAAGTCCAACATTCACCAGGAGGATGTCAATCACGATGGCCCAGTCCAAGGTCAGTAATGTCTCCCTGATGAAAATATAGACCTATATAGAGGAAAGGTAACTAGGTATGTTTGTCTTTTTCATTTTCATTATAATAACATTGCTTTTCATTTTTAATCCATTCAGCAACTCCAGTTATAAACATTTAAAGACAGCCTCCTGCCATATACTATGATTTCTGGTGCTGGGCATATCATCACCTTACCCCAGATCCAGCATATGGATAATAGCAATCTATACATGAGGTACTTACAGAAGGTGGCGTCAAGAATGTTATTTCCAAAAACCAGAGACAAGAAAAGGAAAGGGGGAGCTCAGCTCTCTACATGCACAAACCATGGGATCTGCACGGGGGTTGACTTTCTTGTATCTTTTGCTTATCTCCACCCCTGCTACAACTCCAAGGGTACCGGAGACGACTATAACTGGACCAAAATCAGACTGGGAAAAAAGCACTACGGACATTAGTGAAGGACCTTTAAGAAATTACCTATTGTCATGCCCCACTCTGACGATGTGCGGAGGTCGGCCAGGATAGCAGCACGAGTTTAGTATTTGTTTTGGTGTCGTGCTGGATCCGCCTCTCATCAGGTGCACTGGGTAGAGTCATTAGTTTAAATGGCCTCCAGCTAAGTGCTCTAAGCAGATTATACTGATCATTCTGGTCTGGGAAGTTTGGAGGGAAGGTTGGCTGTCAGTTCCTGCTCTCAGAGATAAGTGGCATTTCTAGCTTGGTTGTTTGTGTCATCTAGCCCATCCAGGTTCTGTGCGAGCAGGCTGCTCCTATCCTCCCACTTCACCATCTCAGGGAGTTCAGGGTTTTGTTAGTCCAGGCTGGAGAACACAGCACACCTACCTTCAAGGTCTGCTTGTGGGCTGAGCAGCGCAGGGAAAGAGGTCAGGGATGAACTAGGAGGTGACCCTTCCCCTGTCTCTCGTCCAGAGTCTGGTTGGTGTGTTATCGTTTATTCTGAGTGCACGTCCGTCGTGACGTTATAATCCGCCATACTGTGACTGCCATTGCTCTGCGTTTTTGTAATGGCGTCAATTGATACACTGGTTGACCGCATGCAGGGTTTATCCCTAGAGGTTGCGGATCTGCGTAGTACGGTCACACAGTGTCAGAGAGTGCTGGCATCAGGTACAGGTCAAGTTGTTGGGGAGCCTAAAGTCGCTCTTCCTGAGAAATTTACAGGGGGTACTGATGATTTTTTCCGTTTCAAAGAGTCATATAATTTGTATTTTCGATTGTGCCCATTTTCATCAGGTAATGAGGATCAGAGGGTGGGAATCATCATGTCTTTGCTTAAAGGAGACGCGCAATCCTGGGCTTTTTCTCTGCCGCCCGGTTCTCTGGCCCTCCGGTCGGTGGAGGAATTTTTTTAAAGCCCTGGGATTGATTTATGATGACCCAGATCGAGTTTCGATGGCAGAATCAAAATTACGTAACTTACTACAGGGTAAACATACTGCTGAGGTTTACTGCACAGAGTTTAGGAGATGGGCTACTAAGTCGGGGTGGAACGACCCCGCGTTACGTAGTCAGTTTTGTCAGGGGTTATCTGAAAGGTTGAAAGATGCCCTGGCTTTTCATGAATACCCAGATACTTTGGAGAACGCAATGTTTTTGGCTATACGTTTGGATAGACGTATCAGAGAGAGGTGTAAGGGTCCCTCCGTGCAGGGGATTCCTCCCGCGTGTGGTTTTGTTTCACCAGCTGACCAGGGTGATATTGCTTGTTACTCTGGGGTAGGGGAGGAACCCATGCAGTTAGGTCAGATATCGTGCCATTCGGATAGTAGAGACTTTCGAAAAGTGCACAATCTATGTTTCTATTGTGGGAAGAGGGGTCATTTTATTTTTTCTTGTCCTTATGTTAAACCACAGGGGGAAGAGATAAAGAAAAAAGAGAAAATAAATAAACAAGTTCCCTGCAGTTCTCGTTTTCTCCTTTCAGCTATGGTGGCGCTAGAGTCTAGAAATGTGTTTGTTGATGTTTTTCTTTATTGTGGTGCTGGGGTAAATTTAATTGACTTTCTGTTTCTTCAGGGCCTGGGACTAAGTACTTGCACGTTAGAGAACGAGATTCGTGTTTTTGCTATTGATTCTTCCCCTCTTTCTCAAAGGAGCCTTACTCACATTGTTCATGGTATTCATTTAAGGGTGGGTAATTCACATGCTGAGATTATTTCTTGTTTTGTCATGAAGGATTTGCCAGCTCCAATAGTTTTGGGGTTGCCATGGTTGTCTAGACATAACCCAATTATAGACTGGCAAGCGAGACAAATCATTGGTTGGAGCAAGTTTTGTTCGGATAATTGTCTTGTCACATCGGTTTCTGAAGTGTCCATTTCGGCCTTGCCTCAGTATCTCTCTGATTTTTCGGATGTCTTTTTGGAGGGTGGGGCTCAGGAATTGCCCCCTCATCGTGACTATGATTGCCCAGTGAATCTCATTCCGGGGGCTAAGTTGCCTAAGTCTCGGCTTTACAACCGCTCTCAACCCGAGAGAGAGGTCATGCGAAAGTATGTTCTCGAGAGTTTGGCAAAGGGTCATATTAGACCATCTAAGTCTCCAGTGGCTGTAGGTTTGTTCTTCGTGAAGAAGAAAGATGGATCACTGAGACCGTGTTTGGATTTCCGGGAGTTGAACCGTATTACAGTCCGGGATCCATATCCCTGCCTTTGATCTCTGATCTTTTTGATCAGATTGTTGGAGCCAAGGTGTTCTCCAAGTTGGATTTGAGAGGAGCATACAATCTGATCAGGATCAAGGAGGGGGGCGAGTGGAAAACGGCCTTCAATACGCACGAGGGTCATTTTGAGAACCTGGTAATGCCTTTTGGGTTGACGAATGCGCCAGCGGTATTTCAGCGGTTCGTCAATGATATTTTTCATCACTTGGTGGGGAGGTTCGTAGTTGTTTACCTGGATGACATTTTAATTTATTCTCCTGATCTGAAGACCCATCAGGATCATGTGAGACAGGTTTTGACGATCCTTCGGGAAAATAAGTTGTATGCCAAATTGGAGAAATGTTTGTTTGCAGTGCAAGAGCTTCCATTCTTGGGATACATGCTTTCTGATTTCGGTTTTTGTATGGACCCCGAAAAGGTCCGGGCGGTTCTGGAGTGGGACCGACCGGAGAATCAGAAAGCTTTGATGCGATTCTTGGGGTTTACTAATTATTATAGAAAATTTATTTTGAATTATTCCACTCTAGTCAAACCTCTTACTGATATGACCAAGAAGGGCGCTGATGTCTCTGTCTGGTCGGATGAGGCATTGCAGGCCTTTTCAGCTATTAAGGAGCGTTTTGCATCTGCTCCTATTCTGGTGCAGCCGGATGTATCTCAGCCATTCGTGGTGGAGGTTGATGCATCAGAGGTGGGGGTTGGGGCGGTGCTTTCGCAGGGTCCTTCTCCTGGCAAGTGGGTCCCGTGTGCCTTCTTCTGCAGGAAGCTCTCGGTCGCCGAGAGGAATTATGATGTTGGAGATAGGGAGTTGTTGGCTATCAAGTTGGCCTTTGAGGAATGGCGTCACTGGTTAGAGGGGGCGTCTCACCCCGTTACTGTGTATACAGACCATAAGAATTTGGCTTACCTGCAATCTGCCAAGCGTCTGAACCCTAGACAGGCCAGATGGTCATTGTTTTTTACCAGGTTCAATTTCGTGGTTACCTTTTGCCCAGGGGTCAAGAACGTCTTGTCTCGCAGCTTCCCTGGGGGAGGTGATTCTGAAGATCCAGCGCCGATTTTGGCGGATGGGGTGGTGGTCTGCGCTCTGTACCCTGAATTGGAGATGGAGGTATTGGGAGCTCAGGAGGGGGCTCCTGGTTCGTGTCCCCCAGGGAGGTTGTTTGCTCCTGAGGGCCTACGATACAAGGTGTTCAAGGAACATCACGATACTGTTCTCGCTGGACATCCTGGTGGTAAGTCCACCTGTGATCTGGTGTCCCGGAGGTTCTGGTGGCCAGGGTTACGTAAGAGTATTGAGAATTACGTGACAGCTTGTGAAACCTGCGCTCGGTCAAAGGTTGCTCATACTCGACCGCCGGGTTCACTTCTTCCATTGTCTATTCCATCTCGTCCTTGGACGCATTTGTCCATGGACTTTATTACGGACCTGCCGAGTTCCTCCGGGAGAACAGTGATTTTGGTGGTAGTCGACCGTTTCAGTAAGATGGCTCACTTTATACCACTAACGAGTCTGCCTAACGCTAAGACTCTTGCGCAGATTTTTGTGGATAATATTTTGAAATTGCACGGTATTCCTTCGGATGTGGTCTCTGATAGGGGCACGCAGTTTGTCTCCAGGTTTTGGAGGGCGTTCTGCTCTCGGCTTGGTATTCAACTTTCTTTCTCGTCGGCTTTTCATCCACAGTCGAATGGTCAGACGGAGCGTACCAATCAAAACCTGGAGACCTACTTGAGGTGCTTTGTGGCTGAGAATCAGGAGGACTGGTCCTCATTCTTGTCCTTAGCAGAATTTGCATTGAATAACCGTAGGCAGGAGTCCACGGGTAAGTCGCCATTTTTTGGCGCATACGGTTTCCATCCTCAGTTTGGTACCTTTTCTGGGTCTGGTTCCTCCGGGATGTCAGAGGAGGAGAGATTCTCTTCTGCCTTGTCCTCTATCTGGCGGAGGATTCAAGGGAATTTGGAGAGGATGGGTGAGAGGTATAAACTAATGTCTGACAGGAGACGTGTGACTGGTCCGGTCCTGTGTGTGGGTGATCTGGTGTGGTTGTCCACTAGGAATATCAAGTTGAGAGTGCCATCTTGGAAACTGGGTCCAAGATTTGTTGGTCCGTATAAAATTTCTGCGGTGATCAATCCTGTGGCGTTTCGGCTGGATCTTCCGCAGACTTGGAGGATCCATGATGTCTTCCACAGGTCTTTACTAAAAAAAATGTTAAACCGGTGGTACCATCACCATTGCCTCCTCCTCCTGTTTTAGTCGAGGGAAACTTGGAGTTCGAGATCTCCAGGATTCTCGACTCGAGAGCTCTTCGGGGTTCCCTCCAGTACCTGGTGCACTGGAGGGGATACGGTCCTGAGGAGTGGATGTGGGTTCTGGCGTCAGATGTCAACGCCAGCCGACTGGTGAGGGCCTTTCATAGGTCCCATCCGGATAAGGTTGGTCCAGGGTGTCCGGAGGTCACCCGTAGAAGGGGGGGTACTGTCATGCCCCACTCTGACGATGTGCGGAGGTCGGCCAGGATAGCAGCACGAGTTTAGTATTTGTTTTGGTGTCGTGCTGGATCCGCCTCTCATCAGGTGCACTGGGTGGAGTCATTAGTTTAAATGGCCTCCAGCTAAGTGCTCTAAGCGGATTATACTGATCATTCTGGTCTGGGAAGTTTGGAGGGAAGGTTGGCTGTCAGTTCCTGCTCTCAGAGATAAGTGGCATTTCTAGCTTGGTTGTTTGTGTCATCTAGCCCATCCAGGTTCTGTGCGAGCAGGCTGCTCCTATCCTCCCACTTCACCATCTCAGGGAGTTCAGGGTTTTGTTAGTCCAGGCTGGAGGACACAGCACACCTACCTTCAAGGTCTGCCTGTGGGCTGAGCAGCGCAGGAAAAGAGGTCAGGGATGAACTTGGAGGTGACCCTTCCCCTGTCTCTCGTCCAGAGCCTGGTTGGTATGTTATCGTTTATTCTGAGTGCACGTCCGTCGTGACACCTATGAATGATGGTTAAAAGAGCTGAGTATGATAAAAGGGGTTGTCTCAATTCAGCAAATGGCATTTATCATGTACACAAAGTTAATACAAGACACTTAATAATTTATTGTGATTGTCCATATTGCCTCCTTTGCTGGCTTGATTCATTTTTGCATCACATTATACATTGCTGGTTTCCATGGTTAAGACCACCCTGCAATACAGCAACGGTGGCTGTGCTTGCACACTAAGGCCCCTTTCACACGGGCGAGTATTCCGCGCGGATGCGATGCGGGAGGTGAACGCATTGCACCCGCACTGAATACTGACCCATTCATTTCTATGGGGCTGTTCACATGAGCGGTGATTTTTACGCATCACTTGTGCGTTGCGTGAAAATCACAGCATGCTCCTCTTTGTGCGTTTTTCACGTAACGCAGGCCCCATAGAAATGAATGGGGTTGCGTGAAAATCGCAAGCAAGTGCGGATGCGTTGCGATTTTCACGCACGGTTGCAAGGAGACGATCGGGATGGAGACCCGATTATTATTATTTTCCCTTATAACATGGTTATAAGGGAAAATAATAGCATTCTGAATACAGAATGCATAGTAAAACAGTGCTGGAGGGGTTAAAAAATAATAATAATAATTTAACTCACCTTAATCCACTTGATCGCGTAGACCGGCATCTCCTTCTGTCTCCTTTGTTGAATAGGACCTGTGGTGACGTCACTCCGGTCATCACATGATCCATCACATGATCTTTTACCATGGTGATGAATCATGTGATGACCGGAGTGACGTCATGAAAGGTCCTTGACCTGTAATGGACGCTCACCACAGGTCCTGTTCAGCAAAGGAGACAAAAGGAGATGCCGGCATCGCGATCAAGTGGACTAAGGTGAGTTACATTTATATTTTATTTTTTTAACCCCTCCAGCGCTGTTTTACTAAGCATTCTGTATTCAGAATGCTATTATTTTCCCTTATAACCATGTTATAAGGGGAAATAATACAATCTACAGAACACCGATCCCAAGCCCGAACTTCAGTGAAGAAGTTCGGGTTTGGGTACCAAACATGCGCGATTTTTCTCACGCGAGTGCAAAACGCATTACAATGTTTTGCACTCGCGCGGAAAAATCGCGGGTGTTCCCGTAACGCACCCGCACATTTTCCCGCCACGCCCGTGTGAAAGAGGCCTAAAAGAAAAAGTTCTGGGGTGAAACCTGGCGTGAGCGAGGCGAAGTTGCAGATAGTGGCGCAACTAACTGTTACTGAATTGAGACTTGCAAGGAGAGAGGGCACCATAATCACCAGGTGCCTGCTGTTTTAAACTAATGTCCGAGACCTGCAGTAATGCTGATCGCGGACTTTTAACCCTTCAGATGCCCTAGTCAAACCTGACCACAGCATCTATACAAGCAAAAACCCGGAAGCGCGTGTTTCTGGGTGTGCTCTGGCTGTGCCGAGGATCGGTGGAACCTAATGCATTGTGTGGCAGACTCTGTCCTGAATGACAAGAGGCTGCCGCACATTAGTTCCTATGAAGTCACCTTTTCCCAAAATGTAAATAAAAATATGTACACAATAAAAAAGTGCATATATTTGTCCCACAAAAAATAATCTCCACACAGCTCTGTACTCATAACTACTAAAAAGTTATAGGGGTCAGAATATGTGACAAAAAGAAAAAAAAAATTTTTCAAGGTTTTTATTATTTTTCAGTATTAAAAGAAAAACTATACATATGTGGTATTACTGTAATCATACTGACTTGAAGAATAAAATTAAAAGGACAGTTTTACCGTATAGAGAACGCTGTAAAAACAAAACTCCAAAAAAATGTTGTGGAATTGCATCTTTTTTTTTCCAATTTCACCCCATCTGGAATTTTTATCCAGCTCCTCACTATGTGGTATACGATATTAAATGCTGGAATTAGAAAGTGCAACTTGTCACACAAAAAACAAGCTCATATACGGCTATGTGAATGGAAAAATAATAAAGTTATGGCCCCGGAAAGGCAGGGAGTGAAAAATAAAAAACCTCCAGGGCTCAAAGGGATAAACCTACAGGCTCTGTTCTTTCTAGAACTGCAGAACCCTCTCCACTTTGACTGACAGGGCCAGGCAGTATGATGTTTTCACTGCCTGGCCCTGTCAATAAAGGTGCGGCAGTTGTAGAGAGAGCAGAGCCTCTAGGAGTAACGGTAACGCCCCTGTTGCTCCAAGAGGCTCATTTGTATATATTAAAACATCATTTTCCTCAGCAAAGTGGGCAGATATGAACATGGGAACAACAAAGATGCCTTCAGCTTCCAAGCGCACATGTAACAGGTCATCCAGATTCATAGGTACAAATCTGCTGACTGATGCCCCATCTAAGCAAATTTTTATTGTAATCAGTGATATGCTGTAAAGGGTGAATGTCAGTTTTAAATTTCATTCTATAGGCGGTATAAAGATTGTCCACAGCAATTCCTCCACCTATTACTTACCCAGAAAGCTCAGTGCCAGTCACCACCTGCCGGGACTTTAGACCCACTGATGCATCCAAGGGTGCTGTAATAACTGGAAACAAAGTGATTAATGAAATGTAGAAGTTGTTCATTCTTCTTCTTGTCAAGTGAAAATAGGAACATTTGTGGCTCTTCCTGTAGTTAACAATGTGCTACAAGCATTTTATGACAGTCTATAGGCCACTGTCCACAGCCATAACTCTCTAACTGAAAACCTTTGTTTCCGTTACGTCCTAACCAGCCGCACAACAATGGGGTAGTTCTGCTCCTATGTACTAGTAGGACAGATTTTTATTTAAAGAGGTTGTCCGGGTTTAGGGCTGAACCCGTACATATCCGCTTCTTCACCCAGGCAGCCCCTCTGAGTGGAGCATCATGCTCTGATGCTCTCCTTTGACCTGCGCTGTATCACGAAGGCAAGGGATGATTTGTTTATATTTTTACACTGCTAGGTGGAGACTTCTGCTTAGCAGTGTTCCTGGTGCCTACAGGCTAAGGCAGCACCAAAGCTCGCCCATTAGTGCGGTGACATCACCAGGCTCACTGATAGGCGGAAGCCTTCGCCTAGGATTCCCATAGTGAGACCTGGTACACAGGGGTGCATCTAGCCTTTTTGCTGCCTGAGGTAAAAACTAAAATGACGCGCCCCCCCCCCTCCATGCCAAATTATCAACCTAACCCCTTCCCTCCAGCCTTACTGTTAAAGGCATACTTGGAAAACATTACATATAGTGCTACAAAACATACTAGTTAATATAGCAATACAGCTGAATATGTAGAGATGAACGCTTCCACAATGAAAGCACTCATTGCTCAAGACCTTTCTGCTGCCCCCCACTTGTCCCCACATGGTGCTGCCTGATTGCCTCACCTCGCCTCATTGGCGGTGCACCCATGCTGGTACGTCACCAGATCTGCTGAAAAAGCCCTTGTCCTCCCCGATTCAGCTCAGGACAAAGGAGAGCATCGGAGCATGAAATGCTTAACTCAGCCTAGATGAAGAAGGGTTTATGAACTTAGACAACCTCTTCAATCAAATTTTTCACTAATTAATTAGAGACATCTAAGCCTATATAAGGGTACCTAGCCCCTCCTACCCTGTGTTTTTTTCCCTGTCCTGTGTAGATTTGAACCATGTAACCCTAAGGGGAGTGACAATTACTTAAAACATAACTTTTACTTATGAATATTAAAAACAAAACAAAACCACTATGTGATGCAGGATAAAAACTAAGGGTCCAGTACTGGTACCCCAACACTGGTAGAAAAGTAGAATAAATATATCCTGCTCCACCTAAGGATAGGTGTGAGCAGTCTTACCAGAACCAATACAAGTGGTGGGACCAAATTCTCCTGGAGGTATCAGTGATGGCAATTCCGGATTGACATGTGGTGTCGGTCCGGTAGAACAAGCCGGGGGTATGGGAGGGGGTCGGTGCAGGTGGAGGAGCTCTGTATCCTATTGAGCCCTATTATGCCCTACTTGAGGGGAAGGGGTCTATTGCAGTCCTACCTATCTATACAGAGCAACCCGCCCCGATAGGGGTGACCCCGTCCGGATACCTGTCCCTGCTCGGGCCTAGTCCCTGGTTCTGGAAGCTAATAAAAACCTCATTGAGCTCCTAATAACATCCCGACGTGGCATGTTTCTGTCCGTGTTGAGGCTTAAGGGGATATAATGTACAAAGGAACCACCGCAGCCTAAGATTTCTAGACTGCAGTGAATTAATTCTATAAGTCAAAAGGTCTGCCCCTCGGGTGAGAGGAGGCACCAGCAGAAGGAGTTGATAATCCTATGCTATTTACTCGGCTACTGATATCCCCTATGGTTTGGGGAACCTACCAGCAATTCCAATGCACCAAAGAGTGGAATTTAAAAGGTGCAGACGCGCACTTCCCTGCCAGGACCGCCTCCCAACGTGTGGCGCCGGCGTGTGACGTCAGACGCCGGCGCTGCGATCACATGGAGACAGGTGGCCAATGAGGAGGTAAGGGGAGGTAGCGTAAGGTGGTTGCCTGGATACCCATGTAATCCAGGAAACAGAAGAGGGACGCGAGTGATAATGCGCGTCCATAGTAACCTGGTAGCTAAGCTTTAACCAGTGATGTAAATAACCGGAATTTCAGAGCAGGAGAAGTGGCGGCGGGACAATGGTTAGGTGAAGATGTACAAGCTGTCCCAACTATTCATTTAATACACAAAACATAACATAAAGATGGCGATTAGACAAAAATGTAAATTGACTATGGACCAGTATAAGGAATACAGCAATAAAAAGTATCCAGCTCTGTGGCCATGATCAAAGTATCAAACAAAGCAGCTGTAGTTAAGCCTCTCATTGAGACCCAGAGGGGACGATGCGTGCTTCCTGCTGGAGAAGGATCTTGTCCCAATCACCCCCTCTGGTTGTTGGTTTGACAAGGTCGATGCCGATAAAATGCAGTTGAACCCTGCCATCGTGGACAAGATGCACACGTTTAGCCACAGGGGTGTCTCTTTAGTGTAAGATACCATTGAGGACAGCTTGGTCTTCTCCAGACAGAAACTCTGTTATGCTTTTACCAAATGAAACAATAGGAAGAGATTACAATAATTTATATGTAGAAAAGTTAGGTACACAAAAAAATTTATGTTTAGTCCCATCTTTAGAAGCTGCCACTGGAATAAAGGAAACATCTTTGAAAGAAACCATGCCGTTCCAGATTTCTCCACTGGGATTCCATTTATCAACACAGATAAAAGAAAAAGTATAAAAAAAAGAATACATTGATATAATTCCTCTACTTCCGTCTTCCAAAGATACTTTTAAACTCGACAAAAAGGAAGAAGAGAGAAAAAGAAATCAACAGTAAAGCTTCTTGAATTAGACACAAGTATTTCGTATATACGCAGCTGTATTAGGTGAAAAACATCTTATACACTGTAGTGGTTTATTTCTACACTTAGATAGTATATTGGAGGCATATAGAAATTTTGGAGGCACAGCATGGATCAGTTATGATGTATCATACAGACAAAAACTTGCGGTATACCCTGAAGTGAAATAGGGATCCAAGGACGTAGGTCTTTGGATCAACCTAATGCTGCCTCAGAAGTCTAATTTTTGTCAGCAACCGATTAAAAAGGGAATTAGTTTTTCCTACAACGAATCCACTTGTAGATGGCAATCTAATTGCAAGTACAGACATGAATGCAGTTTCTGTACGGGCAACCACTAAGCCACCAAATGTTTCAAAAAACAAGGGAAAAAATCATATAGTGGAAGTGACGCCTATGATACTTCCCAGACTCATTCAATGTTTAAAAATGTACCCAGACAAAGTGAAAGCCCAATTACTAACTGAAGGCTTTACAAATGGATTTTACGTACCAACTTTTGTTGGTTCAGGTTGTTTGTTAGTTAAAAATGCCAAATCTGTAAACATGAATAAAAAGATAGTTCAGGGGAAAAAAAAATTACGAAATTTTAGAGAAAAGAGTAGCTGGTCCTTTTATAACTCCTCCCTTCAACAGTTTTTGAATTTCTCCTTTAGGCCTAGTACCTAAAAAAGAAAACAATAGATTCCGACTTATTCACAATTTATCCTTCCCAAAAAATTAGTCCTTAAATGACATGATTGATAAAAATTCCTCAAGAGTGCAATACATCTCCTTTGATTTAGCATTATGATTACTGAAAAAAGCGGGAAATGCCCTAATGGCTAAAACAGATATAAAATCTGCTTTTAGGCTAGTACCGGTTAATCCAGCTGGATACAATTCACTAGGATTTATATTTGACGGGAAATATTATTACGACAAGGCTCTTCCGATGGGTTTCTCCCTATCCAGCTATTATTTTGATACATTTTCAACTTTTCTACACTGGATGATAGAAAGTCATTACAAAGCAGGATATACACTCACCTAAAGAATTATTAGGAACACCATACTAATACGGTGTTGGACCCCCTTTTGCCTTCAGAACTGCCTTAATTCTACGTGGCATTGATTCAACAAGGTGCTGATAGCATTCTTTAGAAATGTTGGCCCATATTGATAGGATAGCATCTTGCAGTTGATGGAGATTTGAGGGATGCACATCCAGGGCACGAAGCTCCCGTTCCACCACATCCCAAAGATGCTCTATTGGGTTGAGATCTGGTGACTATGGGGGCCATTTTAGTACAGTGAACTCATTGTCATGTTCAAGAAACCAATTTGAAATTATTCGAGCTTTGTGACATGGTGCATTATCCTGCTGGAAGTAGCCATCAGAGGATGGATACATGTTCTCATTCTGTTTGCGCCAAATTCGGACTCTACCATTTGAATGTCTCAACAGAAATCGAGACTCATCAGACCAGGCAACATTTTTCCAGTCTTCAACAGTCCAATTTTGGTGAGCTTGTGCAAATTGTAGCCTCTTTTTCCTATTTGTAGTGGAGATGAGTGGTACCCGGTGGGGTCTTCTGCTGTTGTAGCCCATCCTCCATACGCCTCAAGGTTGTGCGTGTTGTGGCTTCACAAATGCTTTGCTGCATACCTCGGTTGTAACGAGTGGTTTCAGTCAACGTTGCTCTTCTATCAGCTTAAATCAGTCGGCCCATTCTCCTCTGACCTCTAGCATCCACAAGGCATTTTTGCCCATAGGACTGCCGCATACTGGATGTTTTTCCCTTTTCACACCATTCTTTGTAAACCCTAGAAATGGTTGTGCGTGAAAATTCCAGTAACTGAGCAGATTGTGAAATACTCAGACCGGCCCGTCTGGCACCAACAACCATGCCACGCTCAAAATTGCTTAAATCACCTTTCTTTCCCATTCTGACATTCAGTTTGGAGTTCAGGAGATTGTCTTGACCAGGACCACACCCCTAAATGCATTGAAGCAACTGCCATGTGATTGGTTGACTAGATAATTGCATTAATGAGAAATAGAACAGGTGTTCCTAATAATTCTTTAGGTGAGTGTATAATACACTATTTAGACAACTTTCTATTCATTGGTAAAGAGACATCAAAGGATTGCTTCAACTTACTCAATACTTTTAGAAACATTTCCAAATATTTTAACATTCCTTTAGCAGAGGGGAAAACTGTATACCCGACTAAATATAAAAAAATTTGGGGTATTTATATTGACTCTGAAAATATGTTATTCAAAATACCAGAAGAAAAAATAAGTTTGTCAAAAATTTTATTAAATAATGTATTATTATCTGAAAAAAAATACACTTAAAAGATTACAATCTGCTCTCGGATCTTAAACTTTATAGCCAGGGTTATTCCAATGGGTAGAATTTTTTCTGAAAAGATGTATGCAGCCACCACAGGTAAGAAATATCCATACGATCATATTCGTATAACCAAACAATTAAAAGAAGACATAAAAATCTGGTTATCTTTTCTAGATAAATTTAACGGCAGTTCTATTTGGCAAAAATAATTTATTGATTCAGACTCACTCCAGCTATTCACAGATGCAGCTGCTTCTGTGGGATACGGAGCGATATTCAAAAAACAATGGTCTGCTGAAAATTGGCCTAAAGATTGGTTGGATAGACCAATCATTAGGAACATTAACTTTTTGGAATTATTTCCGGTTTTAGTTTCTCTATCTGGCAAGACCAATTTAGGAATACAAGAATACTACTATATTCTGACAATAAAGGCGTGTTTTTTTCTATAAATTGTCTTTGAGCTAAATCTGATGAGGTAATATGCATATTGAGACAAATAGTTTTAAATTGATTACATAATAATATATGGTTGAAAGCTAAATATATAGATGGTAGAAACTTAATAGCTGATTCCTTGTCTCGACAGAAATTTTCAATATTCAGACAGCTCGTCCCAGAAGTTTAATAAAAAGGAATACCGTGCCCTTTAGAATTATGGACATTGATATAAAATTCTTAAGTGGTTTGGTAAGCAATTCATTGGCTTCGTCTACATGGGCTGCTTACTCAGCCGCTTGGAGAATTTGGAAGTCTTTTTGCCTGGCCGACCACTACAACGAAAAGGACAATAGCTCGATAGAATTGATCCTTTTATTCAAGATCTTTTAAAGGCGGGCAAAAAAGGAGATTAGATTCAAAAAATGATAACAGGTATTTCATATTTTCTAAAAATTCTCAATATTACTCCTTTTACTGACAATTTTCTGGCTAAACAAATAATTAAAGGTTCAAAAAGAACTAAACAAAAATATGTCAGAACTAAACCATTATCTTTGGAAAATTTGAAAAATTTCCTTACATGCTTAGCAAAAATATGCTCTTCAGCATTTGAGTCTTCATTGTTCAAGGCTGCCTTCTTATTATCTTTCTTCGGGCACTTCGTACTAGTGAGATTGCAGCTGTTAATAGAACATCAGAGGCTCCATTATTAATTAACGACTTAATTACACAGAAATAAAGTCAGCATTTTCATTAAAAGATCAAAAACGGATCAATTAGGCAGAGGAGTAAGGATAAATCTCAACAATATACAACCTTCTCCCTTATGTCCAGTACAAGCATTAAAAGACTGGTCACTTATCAGGCCCAAAATATCTGGTCCACTTTTCATGCATCTAGAAAAATCTCCTTTAACAAAATTTCAATTAAATTTTCTACTTTCCAAATGTAAAGAACACTTCAAATAAATAACGAAAAAATATCGGCACATTCATTCCGTACAAACTCGGACTCAAAGAAAATACCATTAAAAAACTTGGTAGATGGAAATCAAAAGGATATAGACTATATATTAGACCTGATCTATTGTCTTAATCTCTTACAGAAATAAAGATAATATGGATAATAGGAAACAAGATCATCTCATCAGCCTGCAATCAATCTACCATGAGATCAAAATCCGATAATTTGGGCTTTGGAAATAAAGTGATAATATTCTGGAGAGGCATTACTGATCTTCGTTTAAAAAATGTTTATAATTTATGTGTAGCATCAGCAGAAGCTTGGCCTAAACCAAATCTGATAATTATTCATATTGGAGCCTATGATGTAGGCAAAATAAGCACACATTTATTAATTAATTAGCTAAAAAATACACTAATAAATATTCACATTCTGCTACCACATTCTAAATTGGCTTTTTCGGAAATCATCCCAAAATGGGAATGGAGGTCGGAAAACGTATCATTTATGGAAAAAATCTGAATACGGGTAAGCAAAAACATGCAAAAATTCATGTCCAGTATTGATAAGATGTCATGTAGACATATGGAATTAGAAGGATTCAATTCTGGTTTATATAACAATTCTAAACAAACACTGTCGGACATAGGTTTAGACATTCTCAATGTGGATTTGCAAAATTTGATAGAGAAGGGCTGCGGTGTAGTTTAGCCATCTAGGTATCCTATTTGGCGAAGGTGTAATAGTCACTCTTTGAGTGGACTAAATTGGTGTGATTGGTAATTGGTATTTTAAAGTTAAATATGTTATATGATTTAAATAATTAAAGTAACATATAATACACCGTGGCCTAATCTATCCATCAATAAAGATTAAATTAATGGAAACTTGTGTAGTTATTGGAATTCTTGGAGATTATTATTGGTAAATTGTTAATTTAATGGAGTTTATGACACCATGGCACATGCTAGTGATATGCTACCAATGTGTGAGATGGGCCAACCCCTTTAACTGCCGCATATAAAACTCTTCCTGTTTTTATCACTTTATGCCTTTTTTTTTAGTAACTATGAAGTTTTGTAGGCAGCCATTTTTGTGAAGCATTGCAGACAATAATGCAATTAGTTGTTTTGCACATGATAACTTCACATCCTTGTGCCTGTCATGTCATGAGATTCCAGTAAAGTCCAGCCTGGAATATTAGTTTAGTCCTCCCAATGGCAGCTGACTTACAGAATATGATTTTATGATGAATTTTACCTGCGTTCAACAAGCCCACTGTCCTTCAGAAAGGTGTTTTACAGGTTTGGGAGGACAAATGGTTATGTAATATCAGAGAACTAGGAAATCACATGCAACTTGGGAAAAGATCATTGCGTTAAGTAAAAAATGCATATAAAATATGAAGTAACATGAAATATTTCTAGATTTTCAGTATGGAATGTAATAAATAACAGGAATTAAGGTCAGTCATAGTGATAGTTTCCCTTTCATACAGCCTCCTATATGGCATGAACAGTCAGATAGTCTTATAATAGACACCTTAACTACTATTGGCTTGACCTTGCCTCCAAAAATGGTACAGTTTACCCTCCCCTCCCACCTACCTGCGGCACTGAAATTAGATGAGATTTATGAAGGATAGAATTGCTGCAGTAATGATGGAGTGTATGTAGAAGACTCCAGTCAGGACATGCCTGTCCTGTGGCTTAGGGCTTTCATCAGCTCAGCTCATGTGGAGTCCTTACTGCTTTTTCCTCATCCACATTATCAGGTAGCAGCAGGGTTTTTCTGTGTCCTTCTTTTGTATGAACAGTGGAGATAGACACAAGATAGAAAAATGACAGAGAACATTTATTACACTCATTATAGTCAATTTCTCAGGCCAAATTCACACATCAGTGTTTTGGTCAGTGTTTAGCATCAATGATTGTGAGCGTAAACCAGGAGTGAAGCTACACAGACAGGGCCGGCGTCAGCACTCGACTGTCACCGCCAGTGTCACCGCCATTCTGTGAGAAGGTCTGGCAGACGTTCTTCTCTACCTCTTGCATGACGTTCTTTGTTTTGGTTTCACTTTGTCATCTCCGTTCCTTCTCCCAGGTGTCACCTATTTAGACTAATTGTCTCCCTTTATATTCCCTCCCATACTGCCTCACTTTGCGGTTTATACTACTTCCTGGATGAGGTGTTCACTGCTGTAGGCTGCTGCTGCTGTTTCCTCAGATAAGTCTTTTTCCTTTATTTGTGTTTCCTTGCTGGCTTGATTCTAGGTGACCCTGACTCCGTCCGTATTAAGTGCAGGGAGCCGGTGGTCGTGTCCCCTCACTATTATAGGGTTTTCAGGTGTCACACGGTATTAGGTACGTGGGCATGCAATCGTCTACCATAGAGACTTTTGCATAGGCATAGCAGTCAGGGAGAGCTCTAGGGGTTTTATAGGGCTCACCTATATGCTCCTTAGTTTGGGATCAAGCCAGTCAGATGTATATTTATAAGTTCCTGCTTTCTGCAACATCATCCGTGACATCGGCATACCCAGGCAAGTGCCGGGGCCCGCTGCTCCTGGGGGGGCCCACTGCGTAGTGGCGTGCCAAGGAGGGGGGGGGGTCAGTCCGGGTCTGCCATCCACAAGAGACGGACATGTTCTATTTTTTGGCAGTGCGGAGGGTCGAAACAAAATCCCACGGAAGCGATTCGTGGGCTTCCAATTCGTGCCTCCGCACCGTATCTTGAGAATTGCGGACTCATTCAAGTCGATGGGTCCGCATCCGTGAAACGGAGTGCACACAGCCGATGCCCATATATTGCGGACCCTCGGTTTGCAGTCCGCAATATGGGCATGGACGGCCTATGCTCATGTGCATAAACCCTTAATCTGAGGAATTATAACCACATCAAAGCAGAAAATAAAACATTTGGATAGGCAATGTCATTTAACAGGTTACATTTTTCCTTGAATGTTGAGGCAGTAATGACTTTTGGTTTTGAGAGAGTGAAAACGGAGACATAATTTTCTCCATTTTTTTGCAGGGCCTTGCAGTGGGGTGCTTCATTTCCTGGTGTGCTGTGATATCTAGCTATATGATGCCAATTAAAGGAACATCATTCATCAGACAGTTACAGATACATAATGAATAGCAATAGCTAATAAAAACTATTATTCTGCTATCATTGTACCCATAAGCCTTTGTAATTCTAGCCTTTGTCATGTGAGAGTCCTGCTAAGGAATCCTTTGTGTCTCTATAAAAGAATATAGAGAGATTGTGTGACATTGTCTTTTATCTGAATTGTCAAGATATATCCTATGAGAACAGTCGTGCCTAGCTTCTGATTTCAACATGTATTATTACTGTTGACAATCTAGAGAACTATAACAAACGTATAGTGCATGTCAAAATATCTAACATTTGAACAGCTAAGACATAACAATGGAAGTGGAAGATGAGAGTTGCTATTTAGGGAAATAGAAGAATATGAAGATGGGTCAGCAGCATAAATGATGTTCCTAAAGGGGAGACTGATTGTTTATAGTCTATAAACATTGTAAACGTGTTCTGCTTTCCCCTGAAATGGCTTCTATGGCTTTATTGTAGGTTTTGCCACATTCAACAGAAAAATAACGTAATTTTTTTTGCCAAAATGCTGGCTCTTTGGCAAACCTGACAGACTTCATTATACTCGCAAGTTAATGGCTTGGATTCGGTGAGGCATTGTGTGATTGTTCCTACCAGGACATAATTGAATATATTATATAGACTTAATTAGCTTTTTCCCCCCTCTGAATCAGCACTCCTCCCCATTCGGCTTAGGTGCTTTTAATTAGCAGAAGTCTGCAAAGGGTTCATAAATTCCTACCACCTCTCAGTTGGAGTTCCTGAGAGGCTGTGAACAGGTGAGCTCTTTGCACCTGTTCACATTATGCGGTGCTGGACGGTGGCCGTCGCTGCTTTTGTGCTGTGCTGGTGGAGTGATGGGGCCCAGGGCCTAGGTGGCTCTGCCGCACAGTAAGGGCGCTGTGCGGCTGCTGGGTCCCATTGCCTGCTGGAGCGGTGTGGGGGCGCGACGGTCGCCGCATAGTGCCGCGCCAAAGATAGAGTAGGTCCCCACTTGATAGAGGCAACCTTGTCGTAGTAAGTGGGCCTATGCTCTTTGATCAAACTGTATACTAATGCCTCCTAATAGTGGACAGCAATAGATTGATAATAGTGCTGTATAGCCATGTTGTATCATGCTGTAATGTTAAACAGTTGTTATATCAAAAGCATAGTAATGAGGATGTGCGATTTAGATTTTCTCTCCATTGAATACATAATTGAACAGAGCCTAAGGATCTTAGGGATGCACTTGTAAGGAGGGTGACACTCTGCCACTTTAACTGTCCCCTTCTTGTTTTGTGTGTAATGCTTGTTGTTAGTGGTCCTTGTGTGTGTCCCTGTTTTCTTCTTGTCAGTCCCACTATCTGCCTCTTGAAGTGGTTCTTGAATTGGCGGAGTACTGGCTGTATCAAAGTATCAGATGCTTGGGGATTTGTGAGCCTTGGGTTTTTGTTGATGAGAGGGGGAGGAAATCTTCATCTGATATTTGTGCGTGGGGTGGGGCAGAAGGGAGCATTTCTGGGAGCCATGATGTACCAGCATAGGCTGAGAGTAGCTGAAAGTTGACAGAACCTCCAAGGCCTACCTAGCAGGACATGAAGCAGACCTTCTGGGACAGCACCTTAAATTTCATACTGTTCTGCTGGGTCTAGGGCGTTTGAGAGGTATGCATCCATGGATATTACTCGGTGCCCATACCAACTCTATTAACATAGCTTTTTTGTTATGATTTTTATCTATTTGTTTCTGCTGTTTCAACTCGGGAGCTTTTACCGATTTATACTTTAGGTGTATCCCCTGTGGCTATACTGGGTGGACACTGTTCCTTACCCGTCCCGGGGATACCCTGGGTCATTTTTGTTTATCTGAATAATCTTTATTGTGTATTTTTTTTAACAGATTTTTGACTTCACGTTCACCATGGACTACAAGGCCAGAGAACTCTCTTGGCTTTCCCAACTAGATGCCGTCTTCAAGGATGAGGGAGCGGTTGGTGGTCCCAGCGGTGGTATGAGTAAGGAGGTCCAGAACTCATTATTGTTATTGCTGCACAAAAGGGCCCGTATTTGGTGGAACAAGGCCTGCTTGCAGAAGTATCTCCAGAGAGGCCTAATACCCAGGGGCCTTAGAATACAGGTGTTCCCCTCTTTTCCCATAGAGGATGATGCTTTTGTATCAAAATGGGAGGAGACCTGCAATCAGAGCTCCTTTACGTTTATGGAGCTCTTCGTTGGCCACAATAAAAAAAAGCCTGGAACAACTAGATGTGGAGATTGATCTCCTACAGACACGCTTGTCTAGTATCTGTAGCCCAGACCTTTTGAAGACTTTTCAGGAACAACTGGATACGAAATACCCTGTCTGGGAAAAAGAAATTCAGGAGGCCAAAATCCAAAAGTTTTCCAGAGATAATAACGATGCACAACAAAATCGTATATACAAATGGAAGAGTCGAGATTCCAACAGAATCAGATCTCGTAGCAGATCATCTTCAGTCTCCTCCGTGTCATCTATGGGGGAGTCCCAGTCACAGGGTACTTATCCTGCTCGCCAGACCCGTAACAAAAGAAAAATGGAGCAGGGCAATGGACCGGGACGGAAGAGACAACCGGAACCAACCACGACCACAAAACATCTGGACAAGGAACCTAAGGTAATTAATTTATCTGGTTACACCCTCTCCAACACAGATACTTCTCTGCTGGAGAAGGGATTATCCTATGTACCTAGTTGTAGGTTCGATTGTTTTACTGCCATTAAGGACCTGCACCTTTTTGGACGTTCCTTAATGATGAAGAGGTGGTATTGTAGAAGTGACTTAGCTGGTTCCCTGAACTCCGAGGAGGAACAGCAAGCCCTCCATATTTTGGAGGACCTCCTTTTAGAACAGGAGAGACCTGCTACTGATATTGCCAATGAAATACCATCGGCCATAAAAAAAGAGATCTAAAAAATTCCCCCACTTGTCATTATGTCCGGCAATTGACCTCTTTGTCAAGACGGTCAGCAAGGACTTTAAACGGATTTCTACATCCGTTCCGTATAATAACTTAAATAAGGACCAACGACAGAGCCTTGATAAACTTAAAAACCTTCCGGATGTTATCTATAAACCAGCTGACAAGGGGGGAAATTTGGTGATGTGGCCTCGTAATATGTACTTAGCGGAAGCCTATCGACAGTTAAAAGAACCCATCTGCTACCGGAAGTTAACCTTTAACCCTACTATCTCCTTTAGAGGTGAACTTCTGAAAATTTTGGATGCTGGATTGGAGGAAAATATAATCTCTAAACAGATGTATGAAGCTCTCATCATTCAAGAACCATCTATTCCTACATTATATCTACTACCTAAAGTCCATAAGAACCCCTCCGTACCTCCAGGTAGGCCCATTATATCTGGATGTAATAGTATGGTAGAGAATGTTTGTAAGCTATTAGACTTCCATCTTAAACCCATTGTGGAAACTCTACCATCACATGTTAGAGATACGTCCGACTTCCTGCAAAGGATACAGGGCATTACTCTTGAGGAGGACAATATTATGGTAACATGTGATGTAGAGTCCCTCTACAGGAGTATCCAACATGTAGATGGACTACGGGCAGTGGAGTTCTTTCTTTCTGTCGGTAATCTATCCAAGGAGTTTTCTCTTTTTCTGCTGCAACTTCTCAAGTTTGTGCTGACGAGAAATTTTTTCTCGTTTAATGGGTCCTTTTTCCTGCAGCTCCAGGGGACAGCTATGGGCGCGGCTTGTGCGCCGGCGTATGCTAACCTGTTCCTGGGGCTGTGGGAAAGGGACCTTTTTCTGTCAGACAGACACGTCATCATGGACCGCGCCATTTTATGGGCGCGGTACATAGATGACGTCTTTCTGATCTGGCAGGGTACTGAAGAGCAACTTCATACTTTCTTTGAATTACTAAACACCAATTCCAGAAATATCAAACTGACTTACACCTTCAGTAGGCAGAGAGTTGATTTCTTGGATGTCTCGGTTTTTAGGGATGCTGGCGGCCTTCTCAGGACGGATGTTTTCCGTAAAGAGACAGCCGTCAATGCTTATTTACATGCTACATCTCTGCATCCCACCAGCACCATTTCTGCCATCCCTGTCGGCCAGTTCTTACGCATCCGTCAAATTTGCTCGGACGATGCTACCTTCGAAAGACAGGTCAATGAACTGAAGGATCGGTTCCTTGCTAGGGGCTACAGCCATCGGGCAATTAAAAAAGCCTATTGGCGTGCTAAAACCCAGGATCAAGCTCTTTTGCTACAAACCAAAAGAGACAAGACGCCGGATAATAAAATCAGATTTGTAAGCACATACCACTCACAGTGGACAAAAATGAGGGAGATTTTGGCCTCACATTGGTCCATTTTATTGACGGATCCCGTCTTAGAAAAGCTTCTATCTACACGACCTCTTGTTATGGCACGTAGGGCTAATACCCTACGGGATAGTCTAGTTCGAGGCTATCTTCAGCCGACACCATCTCAACTCTGTATTGGACAAGGCAGCCCTAAGATCGGCTTTAGACCATGCGGCAGATGTGCCGCGTGTCCAAATATGGAGCGCTCTTTTGATTTTGTGGACTCTTCTGGAGCGAGATCCTTCCAAATCCTTCAGTCCCTCACGTGTTCCAGCACGCGAGTTGTTTATTATGCTGTGTGCCCATGCCCCAAGGTATACGTTGGTTTGACGACCCGTGAGCTAAGGGTTCGCGTGCGGGAACACGTGAGGGATATCATTAATGCACAGGAGATGAAGGAGGTTGAGACCTTAAAACCTATCCCGAGACATTTCAAGGAATTCCACTCTTGTAATCCAAGATGTCTTAGAGTCAGAGGCATAGATTGTATCCAGGTAGATTTACGTGCAGGCAATACATCCAAGCGGCTGGCCCAAAAGGAGAGCCGCTGGATATGGACCCTTGGGACATTGCGCCCTAGGGGCCTTAATGAGAATCTGGGCTTCTCTTCTTTTCTGTAGCCGCTGGGCCCACTACTGTGGATCCCATTTCCTTTTTCTTTTAACAGTTTGTTTGTGTATACATTTACTGATTTTTATCATTATTTTCTCTCTCTGTAGCCTTCTATTTGATGGATATCCAGCCGCCTCTCTTCTCTCTGATCTCTTTTGGAATGGATTATCTCCAACATGATGTCACTACTGTGCTTTTCGAGTGTGGTTCACTTGTGGGACCAATTTATGGACACAGCTATCATATACTTATTGGTCTCTGTTGTCTTTTTCCTTTTGGATTCCTCTTTTATCCAACTTCATTTTTACCTATTTTGCACGTAGCACTTTGTCATGTACCTGTTTTTTGGCATCGGCCATATATATACTTGCTCTCCTCTGCCAAGACATAATTGGTGTCTTTATGCCAATATATAACTACACTGGTTCTTTCCAGGCCTAATTCACATTACAACACGTTTTTTCTTTTTCTTCCTGGCTCTATATATTCTTATTTTTTAGCCAGGTACACATATATATACTTCATGAATTCCTCTCTTTTTTATAATTATTCTATTCACCATTCACTTCCACTCTTATATGTTCCCGCATCCTGTCTCTATTTTATTTCCCCCCACTTCACCATCTTGCACTCCAATTTTTCCTTTATCACTATTTATTCATGAATTATCATTCATCACTATATATCATGCATCTTTCTCATTCACTGTTTATGAACTTTATTAGTTCCTTTTTTGCATCACTTCTCATGCTCATTTATACTATATGTATAATCCTTCTTTTCTTTCACCCTTTTAGCATGTCCTTCTTTTCTTTTTTACTCATTTATCCATTTATCTATTTAGATCATGACTATTGGTCTTTGCTTTTTAACTACACTCTATTACAATCATGTCTGGTATTCTTAATTATGTTGCCATATGCATATATATTTCATTTTTTTTTTTTTTTTTCATTTTCTATTTATCTTTCTATTATTATCATTATTATTTTTTGATCCATTTTCTATGTACGATATGTATACAATTTCATGAATGCATTGCATTGTATCTGTATATTATCCTTTGAACCATTTATTTATATATATATATATATATATATATATATATTGTCATAGAGTTACACATGCCGTACTGATGTATTGTTATGACATGGTTGTATTGTTATGGATTAATATGGCATTTTTTCTGCTTTTTGATTTGAGAGGTAGCCTGTATTTCTTCTTTTTTTCTTTTTGAATGATTGGGCTATTCGCTGGTCTCCTTTCTCTCCTCCCCTTCTGTGTTGTGTGCGCGCGTCATCCGGGTGCCGCCTCCGGCGCCTCACGCTCGTGCGTCCTCACGCCGGGGCCATCCGATCATGTGACTTTGTCACGTGGTGGGGGCGTGCCGGCGGGACGCCGGCCTTGGGGCGGCTGAATGCGGATCACCTGGAATTCTGCGCGCCTCTCCAACATACACACCTGGGGATGAGTAAGTACTCATTCTCATTGGCTAAGAGAGCCTATTTATACCCGATTCACAGTGATGGCGCTACCCCCTGACGAAGGCACGCCGAAACGCGCGTTGGGGTAGCGCCACCCTGGGTCTCTTTGCACACGGTTTGTTCAGGTGAGCTCCCGTCTCCTGCTGCCCCCCTCTGGCTGTGTGATCCTTCGGTCCACTTGCACTTTGCTTTTCTCAATGCAACATACTTCCATCTCTCATGTTTTTGCATTCTGCCATTGGGGGTGCATGAGATGACCTTGCTCTACCTGGCATTTTATGGTTTGATCATCTTCTCATTCATTTCATGGGTTGGGCACTGTACCCAGTACTTTCTGTTCCCATGCTATACATCATTTTATTACCATATTCCTCCATCTCCATATCCGTGTGTCTTTTTCCCCAGGGTGGCGCTCTTTTTTGTTCTCCGCTCTCATCACCTTGCTTTATGGCATCTTATGTACTATTTTTATTTATTTTCTGTCATTTTTAACATGCTTCAATAAAATTTATATATATTTTTGGTACTATGAGCTCTCTTTCTATTTGTTTCTGATAGCTTTTTTGTTACTGCTCACAAGACCTAATAAGAATGTTCCACTTGTTGCTGCTCTCTGGAAGGGATGGTAAGGCGTGATGCACCCCAATGGGAAATAACTCCAAAGATTCAGGGTCTGCAGTTAACCAGTGCGCTTCTTTACTGGAGGAATACAGGTGCAAAACAATACAGGCGAGGCATAAGGCTGGCTTATCCAGTCTCCTCCCTGGCAGAAGAAGGGTTTGATGCTGAGGAAAGGCTAGAGCTAACTGTCCCTCTCGCCCTCAGATGTCTGGTAGCTTGGCCAAAGGCTGGAGGCCCATATAGCTCAGTAGGCCAGGTGGCTCCTTGGTCACTGGGCTGGTGACCGATGGTCTGTGGCTCTGCATCCCCATCTCAGTGTCTCCTGGTCACTCATGCAGACTGGCATGAGTCTCCCCCTCCAAGCACTGATCCCGAACTGCAGAACACTAGGGGCTCTGACTGCTCTCCTTATACCATTTCTATCTGAACTAGTCCCTTCAAGTGGAAGGGGTGGAGTGGAGAAACTCTGCACAAACAGATACATTGTTACACTTTTATTAGAGCTTCAATGATACTCAATGGCAATGACACAGCAGTTTCCAGACATAACAGAGCTAAACCACCTATTCAGAAGGTCAGTCTGTCTGGCTTTTTTCCTACAAATATAAAGGCAAAGATATAGGACGGCTCTCCCTCTGATTATAAGTGGGACGGTGCTCCAAACTGATGTCGCACTCAAATCACCGACAGTAATAAAGGAGAAGATGAATGGGCACTCATATATCCAGACACACACAGAATCAATAAAGCATCACTAAATATTTATTATATAGATGCAAATACCAAAGGGGATAGATAAAATGTACATGCATAAATAATATGACACAGTTAGTAAATAGGGTATATACCTAAAAAATATTATAAAAATATAATAAAATTATTCTTAGTAATCCTGCCACTCTAAATATGAGCTGGATAGGATAGCTACTCAACACTGATTATAATCAAATCCTCTCTATGTATAACAAGTAATGGTGTATCTTATGTGTCAACCTGGAAAATAAAAGTAAGTGACTGCAAACACAATAATAGATGAGTGACTATAAACACAATTATAAATAGCACAATATATGAGCTGTGAAAAAGATTTTTGCAAAACCAGTAGAGTCCGTGTATTCCAGTGTCAAAAAATGTGAATAAAATCAAAAATTGATGAGAATAAAAAATATAGAGTGTGAATTGTGATCACACAACAGAGGGTTAAATTAGGGTGATGAATTCTGTAATTTCCGCATATAGAGGCGTTTGAGCAGAGATATTGAAGCAGTCCCTGGGGGGGGGAATGAAGTTCACTCTAGTGCTTTGTATACAGTGTTGCAATGTTGCAACATAAAGTGTCAAATTCGTGATATAAGTTAGTAGGCAGTTTCCATATCAACTATCACAGGGAGAGGATTCTATACTCACATGTGCCGGGATGATGTCCGTTTCGTGGCGTCCCACGTGGTGTGAGTAATAGGTAGGCTTACCTCTGCCTGTGTGCTGTTATAGCAAGATCTCCACCGATGCCTTAGTAATATAGGCACTTGTCGCTGCTCCGCATAGTCCTGTAGTCAGAACGGGGTGCTTCTTTAACTGATGTGGAGGCACTAAGGAGTGGGTTCCCGGTTTCTCTTAGGAATCCCTCGTATCTCCGTCCGTGCTCAATACAGGTGCTGCAGGCTTTGTGTCACGAGGGTATCTAGAGCCACGTCTGACTCCGTTATACCCGGGGTCAGGAAGTCGCAGCGGGTGGCTGCGCGCTCTATATCTAAAGATCACGTTGTTTCTTAGTGATTGTTTTCTGTGTTTGCCTTGCTATCCTTTTTGTCTCTCTCAGGGATCCGTAGCTTCTCCTCCTCAGCTGTTTCTTGTCTGCCACTCCCTACCTCCTTATATTCTCCCCTCACACTTCTCTAGTTGCCAGTTATAGAGCTTCCTGCCTGGACATCTATACTGACCCACTGGAGTGGTTAATCCTGGTTGTCGTTTCTGTGTGCTACCCTCCGGATCCCTGTTGGGCTTATTGTTGTCTCCTGTTGTCTCCCACCTGGGAATATATGTTGAGTCTGTGTTGTCTGTCCTCCCCTTGGTGTTTTCCCTTAGAGTTAGTGGTGCGGACTAGTGTTCCCATCGCCCTGTTCACTACCTAGGGCTCAGCTCAGGGAAAGCCAGGGCTTTAGGCACGTGATCGGCGTACGGGTGAGGAACCCGTCTAGGGACGTCAGGGCAGCCAGGTGCCAGCCGCCAGGTGAGTCAGGGGTCACCATCTTCCCTCTCACTTGGGCAGGGCCTTCCTTGTTCCCTCCCTCTGTGTCACGTTTGTGATAGCCACGCCGACCGTGATACTTTGTTAGTTGTCTGCTATTTCCGGTATCACATCGGATATTAGCAGTCTAAGTTCCTTTTAAAGTAGAAAGCGCTTTCTTTGCTGATGATTATGGCAGCGATGTTAGCTTTTCTTATTGCCGATTGTTTGCCAGATGTAGATCCTTTATCCTCCAGTGGCGTTCCATCTGTTCAAATGCTGCAAATTTTAGTTTTTTTGGATCTTGGTTATGGAACAGTTTAAAGTGTTTAGATAGGGTATGTTGTTCATATCCCTTTTTTATATTATTTATATGTTCCGCTATTCTAATTTTAAGAGGTCTTTTAGTCCTGCCGATGTATTGTTTTCGCACATGTGCATTCAATTATATAAAGCATGGTACAATTCCTCTTGATCCTGCGGAACTGGCCTGCAGCCAAGAGGGTAAGTGACAGCTGGAGAAGAGGATGAAGCTATTTCTTGCTACCGGTTTCTGATAAGTATTACATACATAATGCCCTAACTGGGTGGTGATTAATATATCTGGAAATTCTGTATGATCTTGACTAATATTTGAAGAGAAAGTGAGATTATATGGGTTATGATTAATTTCTTCTAAGAAGGCGCACAATCGTGTTTCTCCTCCCTTCCAGATAAAAATGACATCATCGATGTACCGTTGCCAGTGTAATACTTATCAGAAACCGGTAGCAAGAAATAGCTTCATCCTCTTCTCCAGCTGTCACTTACCCTCTTGGCTGCTAGGCATACCCACAGGCCAGTTCCACAGGATCAAGAGGAATTGTACCAGTGGAGAAAAATTTGAAGAGGAAGCTATTAAGATGAAAAAACTGTTTCAGGCAAAAAATTATCCGGATACAGTGATTGAAAATGCGTTGCAAAAAGTTAGAAAAATGGACAGAAGCGAGTTTTTTGAAAATAAACCAACGGATGAGGATATAAAACAAGGAGAAAATAAGTTCCGCATAATATTGCCGTATAACGCACAGCACAAAAAAATTTAGCGAATTATAAAAAACCATTGGCACTTAATTCAGAAGGATAAAATGATAGGTCCTTTGGTCCCTACAACACCTGTTATAGTGTATACCAAAGCCCCTAATTTGGGTCTCAAAATAGCACCATCTATCAAACAACAAATTAGAGACAAAGGCTCTATCAATAAATGGCTCAAAAGAAGTGGGTTCCATAGGTGCGAGTGTTGCATCAACTGTAGAAATACATCATTCCCTAGGAAGACCACATGGATTGAGTCAACACAAAATAAATTCTCTCTTGAAATCAAAAACCTTCTTACGTGCAATAGCTCAAATGTGCTTTATATAATTGAATGCACATATGCGAAACAATACATCGGCAGGACTAAAAGACCTCTTAAAATTAGAATAGCGGAACATATAAATAATATAAAAAAGTGATATGAACAACATACCCTATCTAAACACTTTAAACTGTTCCATAACCAAGATACAAAAAACCTAAAATTTGCAGCATTTGAACAGGTGGAACGCCACTGGAGGGGAGGCAATCACATTGCACGAATGTCCAGAGCCGAATCGAGAAAGATTTTTGAATTTGGCAGCCTAGTACCGGCTGGCTTAAATGCCGAATTGGAAATCTTCTGATTTCTATAGGGGGTTGGATGCCTCCGGCTCACGAGGGGTACTAGTCAGGCTGTTTTCCAGCACTATGACCCCCCCTTGTCCGGAGGCCTCCCCCTCCAATACATCTACATATCCCTACAATACCATGGATTAGTCCAAGTATCTTGCGAGACCATATAGTTATAACCTCCTCATGATACTCTATCAATACCTGTTAATAATTATGACTAAGATATATGAGCTATTCTGATAAATTGCTAATTTATAGGTAGATATATATATATGTTCCCTTGGTTCTGCTGGGGCATTTCCCACTAATGAGACTTATTTTAATATATTCTTAACATATAGGTTTTTATTGACGTATTTTTATATATTTTATTGATGTATTTATATATATTTGTGATTTAATATGTATTTTAATATATGCGACCACAATATTGTCTATAACACGCAAATGCAACCAACGGTATTTATAAGAACAGATAGAAAGACTTCCATATGAGACTAAGATGCTTAGGAACAAAAAACGCATCAATACATAAAAAACCGCAAGAGAAACCCACGATAACCGCAACTGCTAGAAAATTGCGTTCTCCAGTTACAAATCCACTCCGGGTTTACCATGAAGCCCACTTTTCAAGATGCAGGGATAAAAGCCGGCTAGCCAGACAGATCCTATAGAGCCACTGAGGAAGGAGGCAGGATAGCCTTTGAAACGCGTCTGGCGTGGAGGATAAAGGATCTACATCTGGCAAACAATCGGCAATAAGAAAAGCTAACATCGCTGCCATAATCATCAGCAAAGAAAGCGCTTTCTACTTTAAAAGGAACTTAGACTGCTAATATCCGATGTGATACCGGAAATAGCAGACAACTAACAAAGCCTGCAGCACCTGTATTGAGCACGGACGGAGATACGAGGGATTCCTAAGAGAAACCGGGAACCCACTCCTTAGTGCCTCCACATCAGTTAAAGAAGCACCCCGTTCTGACTACAGGACTATGCGGAGCAGCGACAAGTGCCTATATTACTAAGGCATCAGTGGAGATCTTGCTATAACAGCACACAGGCAGAGGTAAGCCTACCTATTACTCACACCACGTGGGACGCCACTAAACGGACATCATCCTGGCACATGTGAGTATAGGATCCTCTCCCTGTGATAGTTGATATGGAAACTGCCTACTAACTTATATCACGAATTTGACACTTTATGTTGCAACATTGCAACACTGTATACAAAGCACTAGAGTGAACTTCATTCCCCCCCAGGGACTGCTTCAATATCTCTGCTCAAACGCCTCTATATGCGGAAATTACAGAATTCATCACCCTTATTTAACCCTCTGTTGTGTGATCACAATTCACACTCTATATTTTTTATTCTCATCAATTTTTGATTTTATTCACATTTTTTGACACTGGAATACACGGACTCTATTGGTTTTGCAAAAATCTTTTTCACAGCTCATATATTGTGCTATTTATAATTGTGTTTATAGTCACTCATCTATAATAGTGTTTGCTATCACTTACTTTTATTTTCCAGGTTGACACATAAGATACACTATTACTTGTTATACATAGAGAGAATTTGATTATAATCAGTGCTGAGTAGCTATCCTATCCAGCTCATATTTAGAGTGGCAGGATTACTAAGAATAATTTTATTATATTTTTATAATATTTTTTAAGTATATACCCTATTTACTAACTGTGTCATATTATTTATGCATGTACATTTTATCTATCCCCTTTGGTATTTGCATCTATATAATAAATATTTAGTGATGCTTTATTGATTCTGTGTGTGTCTGGAGATATGAGTGCCCATTCATCTTCTCCTTTTTCCCTACAAAACATGCTGTTCTTTAAATCCTAATTGTAGCTGTGGAAAATTAGCTGCTTCTCATTCAAAGTCCCAAAAGTCTCTCAGTATTCATTAACTCTTTCCATAGAGCCTCACAAATACAGTGCAAATGGACAGGATATATATCACAACATATAAAATGCAGGTACATGATATTAAACAGTATAAATCAACCAACGAGACGGATCGGGCGCACCGCAGACAAAACAAAAGGGCGCGGCCTCCACGTCCTGATCAGCAGAGGTGGCGGCTCGCTTATAGCAATATGCCCGTGTGTCTCCAACGTACGGGAGGGCAGAACGTGCAGCAGCACACCAGCGAAGTGTGAAGGAGCAGGAGGTGAGATCCCTGACTAGTGGGATTCTAGAAGATGGTGCCCGGCAAGATGGCGGCTCCCACGTGGCAGAAGCAGAGTACCTCCTGTAAAACATGACTTAGGCATAGGCATCCGTAATATTACTCTTCTCATAAATAAAGTGGACGATCTGGAAAACCTATCGTGTCGCAACAACCTTCGATTAGTGGGAGTTCTAGAGAAGGCTGAAGAGGTTAACGCAGTTCAGTTTCTTGAAAAATGGCTTACTGATGAATTTGGACGGGTCTCTTTATCCCCACTATTTGCCATAGAAAGGGCGCACAGAGTGCTGTCCCGCCCACCACCACTAGGGGCACCACCTAGACCTCTTCTGCTTAGAATTCTGCACTATCAAGATAGAGACACTATCCTTTCGCAATGCACAGAATCATACTGATTTACTCATTGGCGACAGATTTTTCATCAGAGGTCCAAAGACGACGGGCAAAATTTTTGGATGTTAAAAGGCACGTACGGGTGAAGAATGTGCAATACTCCATGCTTTATCCTTCAAGCTACGAGTGGTCCCTGGAGATACAGTCCATCTGTTTGATTCACCTGAAGATGCCGCCCACTGGTTAGATGTTAATGAAAGTTCTCTTGGCGCACCTGCTGGGACTGGCTGACCACGTGGACTGGTTTTCATGGGACTGGATCCTGGATGACAGAATCATTCCGAATGCTTGAACATAGTGATGAGTATTCTATTGCCTCGGCACTCTATTTTGTCTCCTATTAAAGTCTCCCTCATCTCTGTTTTATATTTTTTATGTTGGGGGGGGGGGGTGTTAGGGATTTATATTGGGTGGGAATCTGCAGAGAGGCGACTCCGAAATTTCTCCATTCGCTGGATTGGCATGTGCTGCTTTATATGGAAATGTATCCTGCACATCTCTTTACCTTTCTGAGTCATTAATTATAGTGTCGAATGTTAGGGGTTTGGAAGACGCCACCAAAAGGCGGGCGGTTTTTATGGTTATGCAAAAATATTAGCCAGCCATAATATGTCTTATAGAAACACATTTCTTTAAGTATTCTGCGAGACTCCTTCACAAACTGTGGATCCCCCACGCCTATCATTCCACACACTCCGCTCATGCGAGAGGGGATAGCGTTTTAATACAAAGAGCTATCTATACCTTTTGTATATTACTCCACCGACATAGATCCTGATGACAGATATGTCTGCCTGCACTGTTCTTTATACGCAGTACAATTTTTCTTTGATTGCCATATATATTCCACCACCGTATTCATATGATGTGATAAAACAAATAATGGAAATTGTGACGCGGGGCCCACCAATACCTCTTATTATGTTAGGGGACTTCAAAAAGTACCTACACCCATCTCTAGACAAGTTCTAACAGGGTCTTGCCCCAGCCATTGCTCCCAAAACATCACTGGCAAAGCTGTTGCAAGAATTAGATTTGCACTACCTGTGGAGGATCCGTTATCCTCATGCGCGCCAATATTCTTGTTTCTCACAGTCTCATAAGTCTCTCTCCAGAATAGACCTCCCTATTAGATCCCTAGAAGTTTAATCATATATCTCACTAATAGAATATCTTCCATGCAGTCTGTCACAACATTCCCCAATACATGTGGAATTACAACTTGAGAGAGCTAGGGAACATCATGGGCTGTTCTCTTGGAAACTTAACCCGTTCTAGATCCAGTTGCTTGATAAAGGAGGGTCTCTCACAGAGCGGCTAAGGGATTTTTTTCACACTAATATAGGGTCTGTGTCTATGGAAATGGCTTGGGACACTATGAAAGCATGTCAGGGGTCTCAATATTCAAAAGATCAAGAGGCGTAAAATGAGAATCGGCGTCTTACTGACTCCCTGCACCGAGAAGTGAGGGACTCGGAGGCCACTTATGTGAGGGACCCATCCTTGCAAACTGAATCCATATGGAAAGATGCACAGGGCAATTAATGACCATCTGATCCAAGTTGCTGACAATAAACAATTCTTCTTAAGGCAGAGATATTTCGAAGCAGGTGAAAGCGCTGGCAGCTTACTGGCAAGAGTGGTAAGCTCGCAGGAAGGACCATCTAGAATAGTAACTATTAAGACTAGAGAGGGGGTTTATTCTACAGATGATACGACTATTATCAATGAGTTCTATGGTTACTACAAAGATCTGTACTCCTCTAAATTGACAAGGGATGAGAATGACATACAATCATATCTAGTTACTAAACCTATCCCCACACTGTCCTCGGAATCTGCCCAATATCTAGATGAGCTCTTAGAATTAGAGGAACTTGAAATAGCTCTTAGTTCTTTCCCCAATGAAAAAGCTCTGGGTTGTGATAAACTACCGGCTGAGTTTTTTTTAAAGATACCATGAGATTCTTCTCCCTCATTTGTTAGAAACCTATAATGATCCGTTGTGACTGGGGGCACTGCTAGCCTCTATGAGGGAAGCCATCGTGGTGGTACTTCCAAAAACTGGTACAGACCCAAATTTGAACGAATACTATAGGCCCATTTCCTTTCGGTCAACGGATGTAAAATAATAGCAAAGGTATTTGCCAATAGACTAAATAAGATCATTTCCTCACTTGTGCATGAAGACCAATCAGGTTTTATGCCTGACAAAAGTACATCTATGAACGTCCGGAGACTTTTTTTAAATCTTTAAATGCTATATTATCCCTCAACGCAGCCAAAGCTTTTGATAGTGTAGAATGGGCATATTTGTGGGAAGTGATGAGAGTTATGGGGTTTGGCTATGGTTTTAGGTCATGAGTTAAATTGCTTGTTTTCCTTTCGACAATAGCTAGAATTAGAGTAAATGGGGGCTATCAACACAATTTACACTGCACAGAGGAAAGAGACAAGGTTGCCCGTTATCCCACATGTTATTCGCTATTGCCATTGAGCCCTTGGCCTGTCTTTTGCGCTTCTCACCTACTTGGAAGGGATTTCTAATGGGCTTTAGGGAAGAGAGAGTCTCCCTATATGCCGACAATATGCTTTTGTGTGTAGGCGATTTGGAGCATTCTATACGTCCCATTATAAGTGATATTATCGATTTCAGGAAACGGTCAGGGTTAACAATTAACTGGGATAAATCTGTTATCCTCCCTCTTGATCCCTTACTGTCGCAGATTGATCTGTCACAGACCCAACTACAGGGTGGCCCAAAGTTTTAAATACCTGGGTATAGTAATCATACCAATGCTCATGGACTATGTAAAGGTTAATATTGACCCCTTGATCACAAAATTTAATGGTAAAATTAACTAAGTTACATAACTCCCCCATTTGGATTCCACAGTGAGTATTTTACAAAATTCAGGGCATCTTTCGCTCCTTAGTATGGAAAAAGCAGCAACCTAGAATCCATATGGAGACTCTTCAGAGAGGCAAGGAAGAGGAAGGTCTCTCGCTACCAAACCCATGGCTATATTTCATACACAAAAGCTATTGAAAAGCAATTGAAGGTGTTTGCTTAGATTAGATAACAGAACTCAGAAATCTCAGAAAACAGGAGTGTTAACTCTACTCCATCTGTAGCTGCACAGCTGCAACACCTGAAGGGCAGGGGGCAACACATAGATTTGGGACCATTGGCCAGGATAGCCTAATTTATTACGAAACAGAAGGTACCCATTACTATGGCAGAACCGGAAAGCCACAATCTGGCTCTGGAGGCTATCCTACAATCTCCCTGATATCCAAAGTCTGGTCCAAGTTTCAAGAGCTGATTGGTTTAGAGGAATATTGTAATGCTACTCCCCTGTGGCATAATCCACAACTACCGGAATCTTTCAAGTTAGAATGTTTTTCCCCTTGGGAGGATAAGGGTATCTTCTGCCTCCACCAGATTCAAATGGAGGGGCTATTAAACCTTTTGCACAACTTTAGTCAGAATTTGGTCTCCCGAATACTACATTTTACCAGTTCCTGCAATTGAGACATGCGTTACAAATGCAATTCAGGGATGGTCTGGAAATCTCGGTCTCTCCTCCTATTGTGCAACATATATTGCACAGTGGCAGCACTAAGGGGCTCATATCAATGGTCTACAGCTACATTCTAGATAAATCTGCCCCACCGGGATCTCTCCCGGTTAGAGAGAAATGGAAACGAGACGTTGGTAGTATTTCCCAGGAACACTGGGACAACATTCTGGCCCTAACTCCCAGCTTAAATCTTAGTGCGGCTCAGAGAATATCTCAGTTATTCTTAATACACAGAGTTTATAAAAACTTTTAGTCCTTCAAAAAATAGGTCTTTGGGCAGACTCAAAATGTCCTCGCTGTGGGGTGGAAGACGCTTCCTTGATGTATATCTTCTGGGAGTGTCCTATAGTGATGGACGAACATCTGCCGGGACGGTTAGCGAACGCGATTGCGTGAACGCGATCAAATGTTCGCGAACCGCAAGTTTGCGGCGGGTCCCATTCATTTTAATGGCAGGCGAACCTGAAAAACCTTCAGCTCATATTTGCAGCCAAGAAATAATTACTAGAAGTGCACAAATAGTCCCACAACATGGACAGTGACATACCAGATGTATTATTCAAATTTGCGATCTCCATTCATTTTTTTTTCAATGCGAAATATCGGCAATATAATTTTCACGTACGCGCATGTGCAAATGCACTATACAGTACCCAAATACACTATAAAGAAAGTATATTGGTATATAACACCCCGCTTCAATCAGATTTTTGGGGGGGATGACTGGTATATCACACCAGTAGAAATTATTTGTTCCAATAACGCTTGTCCCTCTATATACCTGCAGTATCGCAGCAGAACTGCACACAACTGCCGCACAATACAAATGCACTACAATATACTTTCTAACATAGAAAGTATATTATAACATTGTACAAGGAAGGCAATCCATTAGAATATACATAAAGATAAAACGAAACCTTTAATAATTTTACTATGATGGTCCATTCACACGTCCGTAATTGTTTTGCGGATCCGCAAAACACGAACACCGGCAATGTGCAGTCCGCAATTTGTGAACCGCACATCGCCGGCACTATAATAGAAAATGACTAATCTTGTATGCAATTGCGGACAAGAATAGGACATGTTCTATTTTTTTGCGGAAACGAAAGCACAGATGCGGAAGTGCAGATCCACAAATGTGGACAGCACATTCCGGCCCTATTGAAAATAAATGGGTCTGCACCCGTTCCGTAAAAATTGCGGAACGGATGCGGACCCATTTTGCGGACGTGTGAATGGAAAAGATATCCCTCAAAATGAAAATAAATTAAATTATTAAAGTTAACCAAAAAGCATAGATGTGGTAGGCAATAACAAGTGCTTGGCGGCACTAAATCAGGTGCTCGGCGGCACCAAATCAGAAACTATATGTCCTTCCACAATCCGGGGGGTTCCAGTGCACATCGATGAATCCAGGAGGGAAAGCCAAAAAACATCTATACCTGGGCTAGATGATGATGTGGTATTGAAGGACAGGGTGGGCAAAGAACTGTCCCTGATATTGCCCTACAGGGGGGTGCTATTCTGGCCCTGATAGCCTAACCACAGACCACCCACCCTGATAAGAGGGACCCCGTCCGGAACCTTACCCTAAATAAAAATGGCCCTAGTAAGCCCCTAGGCCCGTGACTTCAAGGTGAACACTTTATAGATCTATGTGTTTTTGACTCATTATAAAAGTATATTATAAGTATATCACACCGATCAGTATATCACACCTATCGATAGCACACCTATACTAGTCCTTAAAATGACTTTTGTGGCCCTATTAGCTAGCGTTTGGTGTCACTAACAGCCGGTCCCTGCTCCACACAGAAACCTCTCCCTACACTGGCAAAACACTGAATGTAAAATGGCGGCCTAGCAGGCAGGCAGGGCTGCAGGCGGCCGTAACTCACTAAGGTCACGTACCTGCTCTGCCTACTTTATGAATGAAGCAGGCGGAGCAGGCACGTGACCTCATTGAGTTACGGCCGCCTGCAGCCCAGCCTGCCTGCTAGCGTTTACTACAGCAGACAGGGTGTGACATGTACCGGTAAGTACAGTACAGATGGGGAGCAGGGGGAGCGCAGTTTAGATATTAGGATTAACACTAGGTATAATACAGTACATACTGAGCGGTGGGGCCAGAGTACAGTGCCTGCACTGCCCGCCGCTCTCCCCGCCTACTACAGCCCCTCCTTAGGGATCTATGGATGGGATAATGAAGGGGGGGGGGGGTCTGTGGATGGCATTATGATGTTGGGGGGGATCTGTGGATGTCATTATGATGTTGGGAGGATCTGTGGATGGCATTATGATGGTGGGGGGGATCTGTGGATGGCATTATGATGGGGGGGTCTGTGGATGGCATGATGGGGGGGGGTCTGTGGATTGCATTATGATGGGGGGATCTGTGGATGGGACTGTTATGGGGGGATCTGTGGATGACACATATAGCAGTGTCATCCACAGATCCACTACCCCATAACAGTGCCATCCACAGTTCCCCCCCACCATCATAATGCCATCCACAGCCCCCCCATCATAATGCCATCCACAGCTCCCCCCATAACAGTGCCATCCACAGATCCCCCACATAACAGTGCCATCCACAAATCCCCCACCCCATTACAGTGCATCATCCACAGATCCCCCATAATAGTGTCATGCACAGACCGCCATTAGTTCAAACCCACCCCAAAAATTTTTTTTTCTTATTTTACTCCTCAAAAACCTAGGTGTGTCTTATGGGCCGGTGCGTCTTATAGGGCGAAAAATACGGTATGTACTATATTTATATACTATTCACTGTACCAGAACAGGTTTTATTGAATGAAAAAGTTTTATTTTAATAAAAATTATACCTGATAAAAAAAAAACACTGACTGTGTGTCGGCCATGCCCATGCTATGGACCGCAAATTGCGGTCCGTAATTCCCTGGCACCGACTGTGCACCCGCTGTCTGCGGATGCAGACCCATTCACTTGAATGGGGTCCACGATCCACATCCGACAGTTCGCACCGCAAAAAAGTAGTGCATGCACTATGTTTTTGCAGAGTGGAGGCACGGACAGAAAACCCATGAAAACACTCCATAGGGCTTCCGTGGGCTTTCAATCCATGCCTCCATTCCACATCACATCTACCACATCTACTGAATTGCATCCCTCATACAGTGCCGTTGCCCGTATATTGCGGACCCGCTGTTTGCGGGACGCAATTTCAGGCATGGGCTGCCTACGGTTGTGTGCATGAGGCCTAAGTGTCTTTATTCTTCATCATACCAAAGTAGTGCATGCTTCCATTGTTTTTCCACTGACCCACGTACAGTTGTAAAAATAAGGATGTGTGAATAAGGCCACTTTCAAATCAATGAACACAATGGGCAATCTAATGATTTCCAGTTATAGTCACCCGGGGAGACTTAAAAAAATAAAAAGTTTTAAAAAATATATTTAAAAAATATATAAAAGTTCAAATCACTCCCTTTCCCCCCCTAAAAAAAATACACATCATGGGCATTGCCATGCGCAAAAACGCCCATACTATTAAAATATAACAATATTTATCCCATACGGTGAATGGCGTAACGGAAAAAAATAAAATGGCCAATTTGCCATTTTTTGTCACTTTAACTCCCCAAAAATGTACAAAAAAAAGTACAGATCGTCCTGCAAAAAAATTACCTTCACACAGCTGAGTATGCATACCTACAGAAACTTATAGATGTCAGAATATAGTGATGAAAAACCAAAAATGTTTTCAAGGTTTTTACATTTTTTTCAGTATTTAAATGCAAGAAAAACTATACACGTGTGGTGTTGTTGTAATCATACTGACCCGGAGAATGAATTTAACAGGTCAATTTTACAAAAAAAAAAAAGAACTGTGCCAGAATTGCGTTTCTTGTGTGTCAACTTGTCCCGCAAAAAATAAAAAGTTATGACTCTGGGAAGCTGGGGAGTAAAAAACTAAAGAGCAAAAATGGAAAAGCGCCCTGTTCTCTAAAGGTTAAAAGGGTTGTTGCGCGAAAAAAATTCTCCAGTTTCAAACCATCAACTGGATCTGAATTATTTTGTGATTACATTTAATTAAAAATTTAGCATAGCCACTGAGTTTTTCAATAAAATGTATCCGTATAGTGCCACCTGCTGTTTTTTTCCCCTGATTTGTCTGTCTCACTGAGATGGCCTCACATGCTCAGTTTCCTCCTTCAACTACATGGACAGCTGCAGCAGAACAGACACTCCTCTTGAGCTGTCAGCTTGATATAAATCTAGTAGAGTAATGAATGGGGAGATCTCTGGTCCAGGGCTGGTTCTAGCTTTGTTAGAAAGAGATTGTCATGTACTATATGATGTCTGATTTTCATTTTTTACATAAGTCATGGGATAACCCCTTTAAGTGTTCCACAGGTGACTGTAATGACAAATTTTATGGTTGCTGATGCAGGCCGGAAGAGGCCCACTAAGGCCTTATTTACACATCAGTGAGCCACGGATAGCACACATATCTTTCGGTTTTAATGCATTTAGGCCTCTTTCATACAGTCAGTGTCAGTGAGTCAAAACCAGGTGTGGGTCAAAAACACAGAACATATACAGTCAGGTCCATAAATATTTGGACATCGACACAATTCTAACATTTTTGGCTCTATACACCACCACAATGGATTTGAAATGAAACGAACAAGATGTGCTTTATCTGCAGACTGCCAGCTTTAATTTGAGGGTATTTACATCCAAATCAGGTGAACGGTGTAGGAATTACAACAGTTTGCATATGTGCCTCCCACCTTTTAAGGGACCAAAAGTAATGGGACAGAATAATAATCATAAATCAAACTTTCACTTTTTAATACTTGGCTGCAAATCCTTTGCAGTCAATTACAGCCTGAAGTCTGGAACGCATAGACATCACCAGACGCTGGGTTTCATCCCTGGTGATGCTCTGCCAGGCCTCTACTGCAACTGTCTTCAGTTCCTGCTTGTTCTTGGGGCATTTTCCCTTCAGTTTTGTCTTCAGCAAGTGAAATGCATGCTCAGTCGGATTCAGGTCAAGTGATTGACTTGGCCATTGCATAACATTTCACTTCTTTCCCTTAAAAAACTCTTTGGTTGCTTTTGCAGTATGCTTTGGGTCATTGTCCATCTGCACTGTGAAGCGCCGTCCAATGAGTTCTGAAGCATTTGGCTGAATATGATCAGATAATATTGCCCGAAACACTTCAGAATTCATCCGGCTGATTTTGTCAGCAGTCACATCATCAATAAATACAAGAGAACCAGTTCTATTGGCAGCCATTCATGCCTACGCCATGACACTACCACCACCATGCTTCACTAATGAGGTGGTATGCTTAGGATCATGAGCAGTTCCTTTCCTTCTCTATACTTTTCTCTTCCCATCACTCTGGTACAAGTTGATCTTGGTCTCATCTGTCCATAGGATGTTGTTCCAGAACTGTGAAGGCTTTTTTAGATGTCGTTTGGCAAACTCTAATCTGGCCTTCCTGTTTTTGAGGCTCACCAATGGTTTACATCTTGTGGTGAACCCTCTGTATTCACTCTGGTGAAGTCTTCTCTTGATTGTTGACTTTGACACACATACACCTACCTCCTGGAGAGTGTTCTTGATCTGGCCAACTGTTGTGAAGGGTGTTTTCTTCACCAGGGAAAGAATTCTTCGGTCATCCACCACAGTTGTTCTGTGGTCTTCCGGGTCTTTTGGTGTTGCTGAGCTCACCGGTGCGTTCCTTCTTTTTAAGGATGTTCCAAACAGTTGTTTTGGCCACGCCTAATGTTTTTGCTATCTCTCTGATGGGTTTGTTTTGTTTTTTCAGCCTAATGATGGCTTGGTTCACCGGTAGTGACAGCTCTTTGGATCTCATCTTGAGAGTTGACAGCAACAGATTCCAAATGCAAATAGCACACTTGAAATGAACTCTGGACCTTTTATCTGCTCACTGTAATTGTGATAATGAGGGAATAACACACACCTGGCCATGGAACAGCCGAGAGGTTAATTGTCCCATTACTTATGATCCCTTAACAAGTGGGAGGCACATATGAAAACTGTTGTAATTCCTACACCGTTCACCTGATTTGGATGTAAATACCCTCAAATTAAACCTGACAGTCTGCAGTTAAAGCACATCTTGTTAGTTTAATTTCAAATCCATTGTGGTGGTGTATAGAGCCAAAAATGTTAGAATTGTGTCGATGTACCAATATTTATGGACCTGACTGTACTTCCCAACTGTCCAGAATCCAGCAGGACAGTCCCAGATTTCGGCAGCTGTTGCATGGTCCGAGCATAGCTGACATGCCCTGCTGTCGGTTGACTCCCTGCTCCAGCATTCACTAAGCCGGTTCTTTCCCCAGCAGGCGCGATACAGTTACCTCATCGCGCCTGCAGGGCTAAATAAGGGTACGGCCACATGGTCAGGTTTCCTGATGCAGTTTTGGAAGCTATGATCTGGAGTGGATCATACAAGGAGAGAAACTATAGAGGACAGACAGGACGCTCTTGTGCACAGCAGGCCGATGACATCACTTCATTTCGTCTGCTGCTGGGGAGAGCAGGATGAGCCCCATTCACCAGGGGAACAGGGCAAGATGAGTGTTTATTTTATTTTATCAACAATATAGCCTTCACTGCTATGTCTATACTATTGTGAGGGGGACTAAGGGGCATTCTGCTGCATGTGAGGGCACTAAGAGGGCATTCAACTGTGTTTGGGCACTAAGGGGGCATTTTACTGTGTGGGGGCACTAAAGGGGAATAACTAATGTGTGGGGCATTAAGAGGGCATTCAGTATCTTCTGTATGGTGGCACTAAGGAGGCATAAATACTGTGTAGGGGCACTAAGGGGGAATAACTACTGTGTGGGGGCACAACTTATTTAGGGGGGCTCAAAGGGGGCAGAACTAGTGTGTGGGGGAACTAAGGGGCATAACTACTTTGTGGGGGCACTAAGGGGGTATTATTACTGTGTGGGGCACAAAGGGGACTGGGTGAGATTAGGTGGATACAGATAGTCATTGGGTGGAGTTAGAGGCATGGCTTAGTGTAAAAAAGAAATTGCCATAGCAAGCTAGGTATGCCACTGTTAGTATCCCTCCTCGGCCCTTTCAAAAGTTCGGCCTGGGTATGCAGAACAGATGTAAAACTTTTCATTATACCTCATCTGGAGACTCTATTCCTCGTTTTGGCTCATAATTCCTGATTATAATCACTGACCAAACCCTGACCAAATACTGACTGTGTGAAAGCAGCTTTAGGCCTCATTCACATTTCCATTTTGTCATGGACGTGTGCTACCCGCATTTTCTTTGGACAGCACATATGCCCATTGATTTTAATGTGATTGTTCACACATCAGTAGTGTTTCACTGAGCATGCAAAAAATCACTAAGATATGCACTATATGCTCGTGATGTGGACCAAACACACCCATTGAAGTCTATAGGTCTGGGGCATCAGTGTTTTTCCCCTGATCACTGGTAGGAGATGCTCTTTAGATTAATTTTGAGCTGAGTAGTGAAATATGGATGACACATGGATGGCAAAAAACGGACACATGAACCAAACACAGATCCTTCACTGACATCTTCACGGATGAAACACATACGGATTTTCAAACGGACATGGAAATGTGAACGAGGCTTTAGGCCTCGTTTACACTTCAGTGATTTGGTCAGTGATTTCCTTTAGAGATTTTGAGCCAAAACCAGGGTCTAGTCAAAAACACAGAACAGGAGGAAATATTTCCATTTCATGATGTACAGTCGTGGCCAAAAGTTTTGAGAATTAGATAAATATTGGAAATTGGAAAAGTTGCTGCTTAAGTTTTTATAATAGCAATTTGCATATACTCCAGAATGTTATGAAGAGTGATCAGATGAATTGCATAGTCCTTCTTTGCCATGAAAATTAATTTAATCCCAAAAAAACCTTTCCACTGCATTTCATTGCTGTCATTAAAGGACCTGCTGAGATCATTTCAGTAATCGTCTTGTTAACTCAGGTGAGAATGTTGACGAGCACAAGGCTGGAGATCATTATGTCAGGCTGATTGGGTTAAAATGGCAGATTTGACATGTTAAAAGGAGGGTGATGCTTGAAATCATTGTTCTTCCATTGTTAACCATGGTGATGTCACGAGGGTGTCGAGGACCACGCCTGACTCCGTTATACCCGGGGTCAGGAAGTCGCAGCGGTTGGCTGCACGCTCTATTTAAGATAGGGCTGTTTTCCTTATGGTAGCTTTCTGGGTTTGCTTAGCAAACCCTTTTGGCTCACTCAGGGATCCGTAGCTCCTTCTCCTCAGCTGTTCCTTGTCCAGCACTCCCAGACCTCCTTATATTTCTCTCTCACACTTCTCTGGTTGCCAGAGATAGAGCTTCCTGCCTGGACATCTATTCTGACCTTCTGGAGCTGTGTTGCTGCGTTCGCTGATAGTTGGTCCAGTATGCTACCCTCCAGATCCCTGTTGGACCTTTTTGGTTTATTGTGGTCGCCCACCTGGGTGTATGTGTTTGTATGTTTTGTCTGTCCTCTCCCTGGTGTTTCCCTCTTAGTGATAGTGGTGTGGACTAGCGATCCCACCGGCCTGTTCACTATCCAGGGCTCATATTAGGGAAAGCCAGGGTTTAGGCACGCGATCGCCGCACGGGTGAGGAACCCGTCTAGGGACGTCAGGGCAGTCAGGTGCCAGCCGCAAGGTGAGTTAGGGGTCACCACCTTTCCCTCTCCCTTGGGCAGGGCTTTCCCTGTTTTCCTCCCTGTGCGTGTCGTCGGTCATTACATTATCTCTGGCCCTTATTTTGTGTAGGTAAAAAAAAAAAAAAAAAAAAAAAAAATATTTTTTACCTACTTAGAATCCAGTATGGATCAAATTGCTGCTCTGTCCAAACAATTTCATGGCCTGTCTTTGGAGGTGGTAGGATTGAAGGCGTCGGTCCTCCAGCAACAGCAGCAATTACAACTGACTGCAAGCCCAGCGGTTGCTACTGGTAACCAGGTTGTTGCGGAACCCAAGGTCCCTCTCCCTGACAGATTTTCTGGGGGAAGGGACAAGTTTTTGACATTCCGTGAGGCCTGTAAGTTATATTTTAAACTGCGCCCTTACTCCTCTGGTAATGAAGATCAGCGGGTGGGGGTTGTTATTTCCCTGCTGCAGGGGGATCCGCAGTCCTGGGCGTTCTCTTTACCTACTGATTCCCAGGCTCTTCGGTCAGTGGATGAGTTTTTTGGGGCCTTGGGTCTCATATATGATGACCCTGACCGAGTCGCCCTGGCTGAATCAAGATTACGGAGACTCTTACAAGGAGAGCGGCCGGTAGAGGAGTATTGCTCTGAATTCCGTAGGTGGGCTACGGATACCCAATGGAACGACCCGGCTCTCAGGAGTCAGTTCTGCTCTGGGTTATCCGAAAGGGTTAAGGATGTGCTTGCATTATATGAGACCCCCTTTTCCCTTGATGCGGTTATGTCCCTTTCTATCCGAATAGATAGACGCCTTAGGGTCAGGTTGAAAAAACCGGAGCAATTGGTAACCCCTCCCAAGCAGCAGTTAGTCTGTACGGACTTAGACGAGCCTATGCAGCTAGGAGGAACTACTCGTCAGGTCCGTCCTCCTGAGGCTCGCCGTAGGCGTGGGGTTTGTTTTTTTTGTGGGGAGAGGGGTCATTTCATTAATGTCTGTCCTTCTTTCCTCAGAAACAAAAGACCGTCGGAAAAACTACTAACCCCAGGCTGTGTGGAGGATGTCAGCCGGGGGGTATACGTTTCCTCCATACGTACATCGCAATTTGTGTTGCCAGCGGTTATTATTTTTGGTGATAAGACGGAGACTATTTCTTTCTTTCTAGACAGTGGAGCAGGGGTAAATTTGATTGATGCCCATTTTGCCCGCACTTTGGGTTTGTCTCTCTGTACTTTACAGAGACCCATTCCCATATTCGCTATTGATTCTGCTCCCCTGTCTCAGAGAAACCTCACGCACATGGTTCATAATTTACACCTTCGGGTAGGGGACCACCATAACAAGATGCTTTCAGGTTATGTTCTGGAGGGGCTTCCCACTCCGGTAGTGCTGGGTCTTCCCTGGTTGGTAGCGCACAATCCAGTGGTGGATTGGCAGGCCAGGGAGATATTGGAGTGGAGTGAGCAGTGCAGAGAAAATTGCTTAAATAGCAATTGCTTAGTCGCCTCCATAACTACCCTACCTACATTTATTTCGGACTTTGAGGATGTTTTTTCTGAAAAGGGTTGTCAGAAGTTACCACCTCATCGTCCTTATGATTGCCCGGTTAACCTTATTCCCGGCGCAAAATTACCCAAGACCAGGTTATATAATCTTTCGGGTCCAGAGAGACAAGCCATGAAAGATTATATCTCCGAGAGCTTGGCTAAGGGACACATCAGACCCTCTTCTTCACCCGTGGCTGCAGGGTTTTTCTTTGTTAAAAAGAAAGATGGGGGCCTGCGTCCTTGCCTAGATTTTCGTGAGCTAAACCAGATAACCATCCGAGACCCATACCCTCTTCCTCTCATTCCTGACCTGTTTAATCAGATTGCGGGTGCTAGGTGGTTCTCCAAACTTGATCTTAGGGGTGCCTACAATCTGATTCGTATTAAGAAGGGGGATGAGTGGAAGACGGCGTTTAACACCCCTGAGGGGCATTATGAAAATCTAGTTATGCCTTTCGGTCTGACCAATGCTCCTGCCGTCTTTCAACATTTCGTTAATGACATTTTTAGTCATCTAATCGGCAGGTTTGTGGTAATATACCTAGATGATATTTTAATTTATTCGTCCGATCTGAAAACACATGAGGTGCATGTCAGACAAGTACTGCAGGTCCTACGGACGAATGAATTATATGCTAAAATTGAAAAATGTGTCTTCGCCGTTCAGGAGATACAATTCCTGGGTTATTTTTTATCTGCGTCAGGTTTCCGTATGGATCCTAGGAAGGTCCAGGCAATTTTAGATTGGGATCTTCATGAGAACCTCAAAGCACTACAACGGTTCTTGGGCTTCGCGAATTTCTATAGGAAATTCATAAAAAATTATTCACTTATTGTAAAACCGCTTACTGACATGACTAGGAAGGGGACTGATTTTTCTAAATGGTCTGACGCCGCTAAAGTTGCTTTTTCCTCTCTAAAAGAGAGGTTTACCTCAGCACCTGTACTGGTCCAACCTGATGTCTCTCAGCCTTTTATTGTTGAAGTCGATGCGTCAGAGGTGGGAGTGGGGGCGGTGCTGTCTCAGGGTCCGTCTCCTGGCAAATGGCGTCCTTGTGCTTTCTTTTCTAAAAAACTATCTGCAGCAGAAAAGAACTACGATATTGGCAATAGGGAACTATTAGCTATTAAACTTGCGTTTGAGGAGTGGCGTCATTTCTTAGAGGGGGCAGTCCACCCCGTCACTGTAATTACGGACCACAAAAATCTTCTGTACCTCGAATCAGCTAAGCGTCTCACCCCTAGACAGGCTAGGTGGTCGCTATTTTTTACCAGGTTTAACTTTGTGATTACCTATCGTCCTGGGGCAAAGAACACCAAGGCTGATGCACTATCTCGTTGTTTCCCTGGAGGGGGTAATGTGAGTGATCCGGTACCCATTCTTCAAAGAGGAGTGGTTGTTTCTGCGGTACACTCTGTTTTGGAGGGGAAGGTGTTAGAGGCCCAGGGGGACGCCCCGGTCTCTTGCCCCTCAGAGAAATTGTTTGTACCGTTGAACTTACGTTTCGAATTATTAAAGGAACATCATAATTCGGCACTTGCTGGGCACCCGGGTAGTAAAGCAACCTTGGAACTATTGTCTCGTCGTTTTTGGTGGCCAAGGTTGCGTCAGGATGTATTGGATTTTGTGTCTTCTTGTTCTACCTGTGCGCGCGCAAAAGTTTCACATACACGTCCTGCAGGGTCTCTATTACCACTCGTCATTCCCAATAGACCGTGGACACATCTGTCAATGGATTTTATCACTGACTTACCTTTGTCTGCGGGTAAAACAATTATTTTGGTAGTAGTGGACAGGTTTAGCAAAATGGTACACTTCATTGCGTTACCCGCACTACCTAATGCTAAGACTCTTGCTCAGGTATTCGTCAGTGAAATCGTGAAGCTTCACGGGGTCCCCTCCGATGTTGTTTCGGATCGGGGTACCCAGTTTATTTCTAAATTTTGGAAAGCTTTTTGTTCTCGTTTGGGGGTACACTTGTCCTTTTCCTCTGCTTTCCATCCTCAGTCGAATGGACAGACTGAGCGTACCAACCAAAACCTTGAGACATATCTAAGATGTTTTGTGTCTGAAAACCAAGAGTTGTGGTCATCATATTTACCGTTAGCTGAGTTTGCCATAAATAATCGTCGTCAGGAATCCACTGGCAAGTCACCATTTCTTGGTGCATATGGTTTTCATCCCCAATTCTGTACTTTCAAAGAGGGGGGGGTCTTCTGGGGTTCCCGAAGAGGAACGGTTTTCGTCATCTCTTTCATCGGTATGGCAGAAGGTGCAAGCTAACTTGAAAAATATGGGAGGTAAATACAAATGCATGGCTGATAAGAGACGGTCGCCAGGTCCGGACCTAGGAGTGAATGACTATGTGTGGTTGTCTACTAGGAATATTAAATTGAAGGTTCCCTCTTGGAAACTGGGTCCTAGGTTTATTGGCCCTTACAAAATTGTAGCCATCATCAACCCCGTGGCTTTTCGCCTGGAGTTACCTCAGACTTTTAAAATTCATAATGTTTTTCATAAGTCGTTACTCAAAAAATATGTTCCACCTCTAGAACCATCACCGCTGCCACCCCCTCCAGTTGTCGTGGATGGTAACCTAGAATTTCAGATATCCAAAATTGTTAATTCTCGTCGGGTCCGCCGCTCTCTTCAATATCTGGTGCATTGGAGAGGTTACGGTCCCGAGGAAAGAATGTGGGTTCCTGCGTCTGAGGTAAACGCCGACAGGTTAGTTCGGGTTTTTCATGCCTCTCATCCTGGGAGACCTGGTCCTGAGTGTCCGGAGGCCCCTCGTAGAGAGGGGGGTACTGTCACGAGGGTGTCGAGGACCACGCCTGACTCCGTTATACCCGGGGTCAGGAAGTCGCAGTGGTTGGCTGCACGCTCTATTTAAGATAGGGCTGTTTTCCTTATGGTAGCTTTCTGGGTTTGCTTAGCAAACCCTTTTGGCTCACTCAGGGATCCGTAGCTCCTTCTCCTCAGCTGTTCCTTGTCCAGCACTCCCAGACCTCCTTATATTTCTCTCTTACACTTCTCTGGTTGCCAGAGATAGAGCTTCCTGCCTGGACATCTATTCTGACCTTCTGGAGCTGTGTTGCTGCGTTCGCTGGTAGTTGGTCCAGTACGCTACCCTCCAGATCCCTGTTGGACCTTTTTGGTTTATTGTGGTCGCCCACCTGGGTGTATGTGTTTGTATGTTTTGTCTGTCCTCTCCCTGGTGTTTCCCTCTTAGTGATAGTGGTGTGGACTAGCGATCCCACCGGCCTGTTCACTATCCAGGGCTCATATTAGGGAAAGCCAGGGTTTAGGCACGCGATCGCCGCACGGGTGAGGAACCCGTCTAGGGACGTCAGGGCAGTCAGGTGCCAGCCGCAAGGTGAGTTAGGGGTCACCACCTTTCCCTCTCCCTTGGGCAGGGCTTTCCCTGTTTTCCTCCCTGTGCGTGTCGTCGGTCATTACAGGTGACCTGCAAAGAAACGCATGCAGCTATCATTGCGTTGCATAAAAATGGCTTCACAGGCAAGGATATTGTGGCTACTAAGATTGCACCTCAATCAACAATTTATAGGATCATCAAGAACTTCAAGGAAAGAGGTTCAATTCTTGTTAAGAAGGCTTCAGGGCGTCCAAGAAAGTCCAGCAAGCACCAGGATTGTCTCCTAAAGAGGATTCAGCTGCGGGATCGGAGTGCCACCAGTGCAGAGCTTGCTCAGGAATGGCAGCAGGCAGGTGTGAGCGCATCTGCACGCACAGTGAGGTGAAGACTTTTGGAAGATGGCCTGGTGTCAAGAAGGCCAGCAAAGAAGCCACTTCTCTCCAAAAAAAATATCAGGGACAGATTGATCTTCTGCAGAAAGTTTGGTGAATGGACTGCTGAGGACTGGGGCAAAGTCATATTCTCCGATGAAGCCTCTTTCCGATTGTTTGGGGCATCTGGAAAAAGGCTTGTCCGGAGAAGAAAAGGTGAGCGCTACCATCAGTCCTGTGTCATGCCAACAGTAAAGCATCCTGAGACCATTCATGTGTGGGGTTGCTTCTCATCCAAGGGAGTGAGCTCACTCACAATTTTGGCCAAAAACACAGCCATGAATAAAGAATGGTACCAAAACACCCTCCAACAGCAACTTCTTCCAACAATCCAACAACAGTTTGGTGAAGAACAATGCATTTTCCAGCACGATGGAGCACCGTGCCATAAGGCAAAAGTGATATAATAAGTGGCTCGGGGACCAAAACATTGACATTGTGGGTCCATGGCCTGGAAACTCCCCAGATCTTAATCCCATTGAGAACTTGTGGTCAATCCTCAAGAGGCGGGTGGACAAACAAAAACCCACAAATTCTGACAAACTCCAAGAAGTTATTATGAAAGAATGGGTTGCTATCAGTCAGGAATTGGCCCAGAAGTTGATTGAGAGCATGCCCAGTCGAATTGCAGAGGTCCTGAAAAAGAAGGGCCAACACTGCAAATACTGACTCTTTGCATAAATGTAATGTAATTGTCGATAAAAGCCTTCAAAATGTATGAAGTGCGTGTAATTATATTTCACTACATCACAGAAACAACTGAAACAAAGATCTAAAAGCAGTTTAGCAGCAAACTTTGTGAAAACTAATATTTGTGTCATTCTCAAAACTTTTGGCCACGACTGTACAGTATATATTAGACAGTTTTTTTGTGTGGCCAGGTGGTGGCAGCATATGATTAAGAACATTCGGTTATTTCTCCATTCATCCTTATGACTTACAACAATTCTTCTTTATTTCTGGTATATTTGCAGCACAGCAGTGTATTCTACCTAATACTAACATAGCATTCATTTTTTCATTTTGTGATTGCTCAGTTTTTTCTTTTACATATTACTTAAATAACAACAAAAAACAGCAAAAAAATTCTTAGCAAAAATGAATTCTAACTTAAATCTCCACTACAATTTATACAATTTATTTATAAAAGCACATGCTGTACAGCTCTCTAAACACACTTTTCACCCCTCCCACAGTCCTGAGGATTTACCAGCACTTCAATGTTTTAGATCGATATTCATTGGAAAGAGAGTACCTGTATTAGGGCTTATGCCCATGGGCGTAGTTTTGGTCCGCATTTGATCTGCGTTTTTTGCATATCAGAAGCGGACCCATTCTTCTCAATAGGCCCGCATCTGTAAGTCCGTCCTTGGACGTGCTATTCTTGTCCATTTTGTCTGCATCTGTAAGTCCGGCCTTGGACGTGCTATTCTTGTCCTTTTTGTAGACAAGGAGAGGACATTTCTGCAGGAACGAAAAAAAATGGAGGCATGCACTCGGCCGATCTCCATGTTTTGTAGGTCTGCGATTTGCGGACTGCGAAATACTTAGGGCCGTGTGCATGAGCCCTTATATGGATCCCCTCCATCGACCCTTCCTATTCAGAAACAGGGTATCACGTTAGGGATCATTAAGCCCTGAACTCTGCCTATGCACTGTCCCTCCCTATTTGCACGATCTGACTAAATGGCGTCCCACAACTGGTCATCAGTCTCTTCCTAAGTAAGTGCAGGGTCCAAATTGGGAAGGTAACAAGGAAGGCAAAATAACAAACGACTAGTGACAGAATACGCAGAAAACAGTATCAGTATCCATCAACGTACAAAGTCGAGGTCAATACCAGGAAAATCTAATCGGTACCAAATCAGAACCAGAAGACAGAAAACAGGTGAAGCCAGGGGTCAAAACCAAGAGAGCACATCACGTCCAGAAGAGGGTCAAGTAAGGTCAAAGTCAGGGTCAAAGCCAAGGGTCAGGTATCCAAAAATCAGTTAAGATAATCCAAGACTAGTGAAGAAGATGTAGCAAACAACACGATTCACAGACAACTCTTGCCCAGCAGGTTGCCTGTTCAAAATAGGTTTACGCTTCTTGGTCACATGATGCATCTGGTGTCAAGTGATTAGTGACTTGGGTGCGCCTAACATGAGAGCGCTGGCCCTAATTAGCCCAGCGCTCCTCTACAGGGAGACCAGCCCTGTCTCCTTGTCTCTGACTCTCACAGATAACAAAGAAATATATCCTATATGCCATCATTTGAATGACCCTTTATTATCTGTTTTTTTTTCCTTTTTAATTTGCACTTTACCCCGAAACTGGGTAATAATCAGTTTGTCTAGATCAGTACTGTCAATGGGCATAACAATCTATTTGCCCTAAATTATTGCATTCCGTTTCATTGTCATCCCTCTGTAAGGGCGCTGTAACATGTTGTGGTGGTTCTTCTTTTTGGATGTGGCAAAAAAGTGTGCAGTTTTTGCAGCAACATATCTGCATTTATGCTGCATTCCGTTCCAGCAATGAAAAGCAAAAGCAAAAATATGACGGAAAACCCAGGAGCGCTGCGCTCAGAGGCTGGAACACCTATCCTTTGCTGAGATCGGGGAAGGCGCTAATAAGCCTGAGCCTGTACAAGGTTACCAGGTCTAATTACAGGTATATTCCAATGCGGGCCTGCAGGTGGCAGCACTGCATTGGAATATACTGAATTAAATCCCATTACTGAATAGAAATCTAATAAATGGATGTTAAGATCCCTTTGGGGGCCTATAAAAACTAGAATTCACAGATGTAAGGTTATAATGGGTGTACGTCACGCGATAAACTACAAATCACTGCTTAAAGTGAAGCTAAAACTGAAAATAATGAATCTTTATTAAATCAAAAATAACAATAAAAGGGGTGGCACCCAATATATAAGCAAATGCCCTGAGTAATCCCCAATGAACAGGGCATGTGTAACGGTCACGGCCAATACACCATCAAATAGACTGTTGCTCCAAGTAACAAGCAGCAGTCTCAATATAAATGATGTAATTACTGAGCCCCTATAATACATGACCAGCATGTTCGGCCAAGATAAGGAGAGAACCCCAGGCAAAAGGATAGCAGATAGTGTGCGCAGCGGCCACATACGTTTCTATGTCCGCTGCCCCACTTAGAAACATATGTGGCAGCTGTTTAGAGCTCCTGATGAGACCACATGGTTGAAACGCATAGAGCCAGTTAGCTTAGTGCGACATAGGTCTAGCGGTGAGACAGGTTCATTAGCACCTGTCATACATAGGTGCATGTTGTATGAGGGATGAGTAGAGCTAGCTAAAGTCGGGGGATGGGCAGATTCACTGGGTCCTAGATCTCCCAGACTCCTGCAGCCATCTGCTTCACTAGATTCACCTCATACCGGTCTAGAGCTGCTATATGATAAATCCTTTTGGTTGGGTTTCTTACATTATCTTGGCCAAACACGTGTATTATAGGCTCAGTAATTACACACATTATATTGAGACGGCTGCCTATTCGATGGTGTATTGGCCATGAACTTTACACATCCCCTGTTCATTGGACCTACCGGAGAGATTACTCAGGGCATTTGCCTATATATTGGATGTCACCACTTTTATTGTTATTTTTGATTTAATAGATTCATTATTTTCAGTTTTAGCATCACTTTAGGCTACTTTCACACTAGCGTTTTTACTGGAGCCGGCAGGGTTCAGCAAAAACGCTTCCGTTACTGATAATACAACCGTCTGCATCCGTTATGAACGGATCCAGTTGTATTATCTTTAACATATATTGCCAAGACGGATCCGTCATTAACTCCATTGAAAGTCAATGGAGGACGGATCCGTTTTCTATTATGGCAGAGAAAACAAATCCGTCCCCATTGACTTGCATTGGGGTAATGCCGGATCCGTCTTGCATACGCATTTCAGGACGGAAAGCAAAATATAACATGTTGCAGTTTGCTCTCCGGTCTGGGAACGCACCTAAACGGAACGGAATGCATTTTGGAGTATTCCGATATGTTCAGTTCAGTTTTGTCCCCATTGACAATAAATGGGGACAAAACTAAAGCGTTTTTTTTTCCAGTATTGAGCCCCTATGACGGATCTCAATACCGGAAAACTTAAACGCTAGTGTGAAAGTACCCTTGGGCAGTGATTTGCCTAAAAAAACTAAATCAAAGTTGTAAAATATATAAAACAAATATATAAGTTCAAATCACCCATTCCTTTCCCCAACAATAAAAAAAAAAAACATCAAAGGCATCACCGCATCCCAAATTTAAATCTAAAAAATATTTATCCCATACGGGGAACGCAGTCACAAAAAAAAATCTAAAAGATTGATTTGCGGCTTCACCTTCCCAAAAAATTATCAAAAAGTCATACACACGACAAAATGGTAAATAAGTATTTTTTTTCATATGTTTAAGAAAAACTATATATCGTAAATTTGATATTGTTTTAATCATACTGACCAAGAGAATAAAGGGCACAGGTCAGTCCTACCGCATAAGGAATACCGTGAAAACACTACATTGTAAGCAAAATTAAAGGAAATTCATCGCAAGATTTCTGCTGCCCTCACTTTTAAATTCTAAAAGCTACAGTGCATGCTAATGCATTCCCATATTCATCAGCTCACGGCTCTTCCTGTCCACCTGCCTCAGTTTTTTTTTTCCAACTGAATCAGCAGCAGGGGGCATGGAAAGCCAGGAATTCATGAATATTCGGGACTCATCATTAGGGCTGATGCACACGAACGTTGCCCGGCCATGGCCGTATTGTGGTCCGCATACGGCGGGTCCGCAATACACGGGCACCGGCCATGTGCATCCCGCATCACGGATCGTGGACCCATTCACTTCAATGGGTCTGCAATCCGAGAGGAGGCACGGATCGGAAGCACTACAGAGTGCTTCCGTGAGTTTACTGTACGTGCCTCCGCACCGTAAAAAAGTAGCGCATGCACTACTTTTTTGTGGTGTGGACAGATCACGGACACATTCAAGTTGAATGGGTCTGGATCTGTCTGTGGCAGCCGCACGGATATTGTAGTGCATTGGGGACCCCAAACTGCGGTCCCCAATGCACGGAACGGCCAGCACACGGTTGTGTGCATGAGCCCTTATGAATTGGAGCTGTTCAATGCAAGATTTTGGCAAAATGGCTGGATCAATTAAAGAAAGTAAACCAGCATTTTGCTAAGATGATCTGTCACTTGTTTATGTTAGTTAGTGCACCATTAAACTGGTGACAGATTCCCTTTAGAGTACTTTCACACTTGCGTTGTGAGGATCCGGCAGGTAGTTCCGTCGCCGGAACTGCCTGCCGGATCCGGAAATCCGTATGCAAACCGATATCATTTGTGGGCGGATCAGTCTGACAAATGCATTGAAATATCGGATCTGTCTCTCCGGTGTCATCTGGAAAAACTGATCCGGTATTTATTATTTTCACATTTTTAAAGGTCTGCTCATGCGCAGACCGGAAGACCGGATCCGTCAATGCGGCAATTTTAATGCACTAATTCCAGCACTAATACATTTCAATGGAAATTAATGCCGGATCCGGCATTACGGCAAGTGTTCCGGAATTTTGGACGGAGAAAATACCGCAGCAATACCCTAAGAGTGACTGAATTAATGCATCCTGAACGGAATGCTCTCAATTCAGAATACATTTGGATTAAACTTATCAGTTTTTTTCAGGTATTAAGCCCCTAGGACGGAACTCAATACCGGAAAAGAATAACGCTAGTGTGAAAGTACCCTTAGATGGCGTGATTAGAAAGTATAACTTGTCCCCCAAAAACAAGCTCTCATACTTCTATGGGAACTGAAAAATGAAAAAAAATGAAAATTCAAAAACTTCAAATCGCTGTGTGTTTTCTTTATGTATGATTCATTTTTTCTTTCCAATGCCACGATGTGTGACAGCATCCTTAGCCTTTATTACAACTGCAATAAACGTCTGCTGAAAAGACTTATACAGGGATTCAGTGATAGTGAATACAAGATATGACAGAGTCAGTACCAAAACACTTAATCTGTGATTGTTTTGACATCTTTTATTGAAACATCAAGTAATCGTAATAATTGAAGAGACAATGAAGCTGAGAAATGCAGTTGTAGCACTCAAGGCTGGTTCATTGAAAAGTGCTTCCAGAACACTTGCCCTGTGACATTTCCTAGTTTCTTTCACCACATTTTTATTGTTGTATCATCTGTACTGACATATTTATGTCTTCTTTATTTTTTTGGTGATATAAGGATGTAATAACTCCACCACTAGTCGGTATACCAAGTACCATAACTAAAGGTTATTATAAATAGAGGATGTGAAAAAGGCTGCATTACATCAAAACAGTCGAAGTATTTAATGACCCATGAACCAACTATCCCCACTTTCTACCTATTATCAAAAGTCCACAAGAACGCCACCTGTCCCTCGGGATGCCTGATCGTGCCAGGGATGAATGGGATCTGTGATCTTGTATGTAAACTCATTGATGCCTTCTTACATCCCTTAGTGGAGACCCTACCGTCATATCTGAAAGACACCACTGATGTATTAAGAAAAATGGAGGGGATACAACTCGAGCCTGAGATGTTCGCAACTTGCGATGTTGAATCGCATATACCTCCATACGCCATACGGATGGATTAGTTGCGGTGAAATTCTTTCTGAAATCCAGGAAGAAAGATTTAAGTTTCTATTAGAATTATTGAAATTTGTGCTGACACATAACTTCTTTTTGTTCAGGGGTGCGTTTTTCCTGCAGCTCCAGGGGACAGCAATGGGGGCGTCTTGTGCGCCCTCTTATGCTAATTTGTTCCTGGGGTTGTGGAAAAAAAACATTTCTAAGCTTTTATTTGCATTTGAGCAAAAAGTGTCCAGTCCAAAATTATTCATACCCTTCTCAATAATCAATAGAAAAGCCTTTATTGGCTATTACAGCAATCAAACACTTCCTATAATTGCAGACCAGCTTTTTGCAGGTCTCCACAGGTATTTTTGCCCATTGATCTTTAGCAATGAGCTCCAAATCTTTCAGGTTGGAGGGTCTTCTTGCCATCACCCTGATCTTTAGCTCCCTCCACAGTTTCTCAATTGGATTCAAGTCTGGACTCTGGCTGGGCCACTCCAAAACGTTAATGTTGTTGTCTGCTAACCATTTCTTCACCACTTTTGCTGTGTGTTTTGGGTCATTGTCATGCTGAAATGTCCACTGGTGCCCAAGGCCAAGTTTCTCTGCAGACTGCCTGATGTTGTCGTTGAGAATCCTCATGTATTGCATTTTTTTCACGGTGCCGTTTACTGTGATTAGGTTCCCTGGTCCATTGGCTGAAAAACGCCCCCAAAGCATTAGGTTCCCACCACCATGTTTGACAGTGGGGATGGTGTTCTTTGGGTTGAAGGCTTCTCCTTTTTTACTCCAAATGAAGGAAACCTCATTGTGCCTAGAGTTGAGCGGGCACCTGGATGTTCGGGACCCGAACTTGACCCCGAACCCTATTGAAGTCAATGGGGACCCGAACTTTTGAGCACTAAAATAGCTGTAAAAATGTCATGGAAAGAGCTAGAGGGCTGCAAAAGGCAGCAAAATGTGCTTAAGAGCATGGCAAATGCTCGGCAAACAAATGTGGATAGGGAAATGAATTTAAAAAACATAAAAGACCTTAAAAAAATAAAAATTAGGAATGATGTAGGAGGAAGAGGTTGAGGAGGCGGTGAATGGATGGATGTGGCCGTGTAGGCTCATGTGGAGGTCTAGGTGGAAGCGGCGGCGAAGGAGGAATAGGTAGCCAACACAGATGTGTGTTATTTTACATAGGGGTATCCCCCAAAATATTGGGACATACAGTACAGACCAAAAGTTTGGACACACCTTCTCATTCAAAGAGTTTTCTTTATTTTCATGACTATGAAAATTGTAGATTCACACTGAAAGCATCAAAACTATGAATTAACACATGTGGAATTATATACATAACAAACAAGTGTGAAACAACTGAAAATATGTCATATTCTAGGTTCTTCAAAGTAGCCACCTTTTGCTTTGATTACTGCTTTGCACACTCTTGGCATTCTCTTGATGAGCTTCAAGAGGTAGTCCCCTGAAATGGTTTTCACTTCACAGATGTGCCCTGTCAGGTTTAATAAGTGGGATTTCTTGCCTTATAACTGGGGTTGGGACCATCAGTTGCGTTGAGGAGAAGTCAGGTGGATACACAGCTGATAGTCCTACTGAATAGACTGTTAGAAATTGTATTATGGAAAGAAAAAAGCAGCTATGTAAAGAAAAACGAGTGGCCATCATTACTTTAAGAAATGAAGGTCAGTCAGTCAGCCGAAAAATTGGGAAAACTTTGAAAGTAAGGGCTATTTGACAATGAAGGAGAGTGATGGGGTGCTGTGCCAGATGACCTGGCCTCCACAGTCACCGGACCTGAACCCAATCGAGATGGTTTGGGGTGAGCTGGACCGCAGAGTGAAGGCAAAAGGGCCAACAAGTGCTAAGCATCTCTGGGAACTCCTTCAAGACTGTTGGAAGACCATTTCAGGGGACTACCTCTTGAAGCTCATCAAGACAATGCCAAGAGTGTGCAAAGCAGTAATCAAAGCAAAAGGTGGCTACTTTGAATAACCTAGAATATCACATATTTTCTGTTGTTTCACACTTGTTTGTTATGTATATAATTCCACATGTGTTAATTCATAGTTTTGATGCCTTCATAGTCATGAAAATAAAGAAAACTCTTTGAATGAGAAGGTGTGTCCAAACTTTTGGTCTGTACTGTATATAAAAAAAAAAGGAATAAGTGCACTTGAGTACAAGGATGGATGGTTGAGGCTGTTAGAACTGTCTATTCTGCAAAAGGTACAGACAAGTCCTGAGGGATCCAAGCCTGGTTCATTTTAATGAATGTGAGCTTGTCCACGTTGGCTGTGGACAGGCGGCTGCGTCTGTCTGTAATGACGCCTCCTGCAGTGCTAAATACACGTTCAGAGAGTACAGTGGCTGCAGGGCAGGCCAGCACCTCCAAGGCATACAGGGCAAGCTCTGGCCATGTGGACAATTTGGAGACCCAGAAGTTGAATGGGGCAGAACCATCAGTCAGTACGTGTAGGCGTGTGCACAGGTACTGTTCCACCATGTTGTTTAAATGCTGCCTCCTGCTAACACGCTCCATATCAGCAGTTGGGGCTGGTTGTTGCGGCGAGGTGACAAAGCTTTTCCACAAAGTCGGCCATGCTAACCCTGCCTTCTGAGGCGCTGGCACAGCTGCGTTGGCGACCTCTTCCTCCTCCCCTGCTTTCGCCTTGTGCTTCCACTTGTCCCCCGGCGTCAGTCGGGAATGCTCTCAGAAGCGCGTCTACCAGCGTGCGCCTGTAGTCGCGCATCTTCCGATCACGCTCCAGTGAGGGAATTAAGGACGGCACATTGTCTTTGTAACGGGGATCCAGCAGGGTGGCCACCCAGTAGTCAGCACACGTTAAAATGTGGGCAACTCTGCTGTCGTTGCGCAGGCACTGCAGCATGTAGTCGCTCATGTGTGCCAGGCTGCCCAGAGGTAAGGACAAGCTGTCCTCTGTGGGAGGCGTATCGTCTGCGTCCTCCGTATCCCCCCAGCCACGCACCAGTGATGGGCCTGAGCTGCGTTGGATTCCACCCCGCTGTGAGCATGCTTCATCCTCATCCTCCTCCAGTAGTGGGCCCTGGCTGGCCAAATTTGTACCTGGCCTCTGCTGTTTCAAAAATCCTCTTTCTGAGCCACTTCTAAAAGACTGGCCTGAAAGTGTTAGAGATGACCCCTCTTCCTCCTCCTCGTCCTGGGCCACATCCTCTTCCATCCTCGCCCTAAGTGTTTTCTCAAGGAGACATAGAAGTGGTATTGTAACGCTGATAACGGCGTCATCGCCACTGGCCATGTTGGTGGAGTACACGAAACAGCGCAACAGGGCACACAGGTCTCGCATGGAGGCCCAGTCATTGGTGGTGAAGTGGTGCTGTTCCGCAGTGTGACACACCCGTGCGTGCTGCAGCTGAAACTCCACTATGGCCTGCTGCTGCTCGCACAGTCTCTCCAGCATGTTCCACCTGGTGGGCACGTCGCATATGAGGCGGTGAGCGGGAAGGCCGAAGTTACGCTGTAGAGCAGACAGCCGAGCGGTGGCAGGATGAGAACGCCGGAAGCCCGTACTTTACGGCCCGCACTTTACGCAGCAGCTCTGACATGTCGGGGTAGTTGTGAATGAATTTCTGCAGCACCAAATTCAGCACATGCGCCAGGCAAGGGATGTGCGTCAAACCGGCTAGTCCCAGAGCTGCAATGAGATTTCGCCCATTATCGCACACCACCAGGCCGGGCTTGAGGCTCACTGGCAGCAACCACTCGTTGGTCTGTTGTTCTATACCCCGCCACAACTCCTGCGCGGTGTGGGGCCTGTCCCCCAAACACATCAGTTTCAGAACGGCCTGCTGACGTTTACCCCTGGCTGTGCTGAAGTTTGTGGTGAAGGTCCGTCGCTGACCGGATGGGGAGGTGGTAGAAGAAGAGGAGGAAGCTGAGTAGGAAGAGGAGGCAACAGGAGGCAAAGAATGATGCCCTGAGATCCTTGGCGGCGGAAGGACGTGCGCCAAACAGCTCTCCGCTCTATATGACAGCGGTATTTGTGGCCTAAATTTCACAGTAACTTATGCACATCTAATGCCAGATGTGCAGTATATCAGAGGGTTTTTTCACCCCAATAAGCACAAAGCCGTATTTCTGGCCTAAATGTGACAGTCAATTATGCACGTCTAATCCCAGATGTGCTGTATATACCAGAGGGTTTTTTAACCCCCAGTAACCAAAAAGCCGTATTTCTGGCCTAAATGTGACAGTCACTTATGCACGTCTAATCCCAGATGTGCAGTATATTAGAGGGTTTTTTCACCCCAGTAAGCACAAAGCCGTATTTCTGGCCTAAATGTGACAGTCACTTATGCACGTCTAATCCCAGATGTGCAGTATATTAGATGTTTTTTTCACCCCAGTAAGCAAAAAGATGTTTTTCTGGCCTAAATGTGACAGTCACTTATGCACGTCTAATCCCAGATGTGCAGTATATTAGAGGGTTTTTTCACCCCAGTAACCAAAAAGCCGTATTTCTGGCCTAAATGTGACAGTCACTTATGCACGTCTAATCCCAGATGTGCAATATATCAGAGGGTTTTTTCACCCCAGTAACCAAAAAGCCGTATTTCTGGCCTAAATGTGACAATCAATTATATACATCTAATCCCAGATGTGCAGTATATACCAGACGGTTTTTTAACCCCAGTAACCAAAAAGCCGTATTTCTGGCCTAAATGTGACAGTCAATTATGCACATCTAATCCCAGATGTGCAGTATATTAGAGGGTTTTTTCACCCCAGTAAGCAAAAAGATGTATTTCTAGCCTAAATGTGACACTCACTTATGAACGTCTAATCCTAGATGTGCACTATATGAAAAAAAGTTTTTTTTTAACCCCAGTAAGCAAAAAGCTGTACACTGCGTGCAGAATTATTAGGCAAATGAGTATTTTGACCACATCATCCTCTTTATGCATGTTGTCTTACTCCAAGCTGTATAGGCTCGAAAGCCTACTACCAATTAAGCATATTAGGTGATGTGCATCTCTGTAATGAGAAGGGGTGTGGTCTAATGACATCAACACCCTATATTAGGTGTGCATAATTATTAGGCAACTTCCTTTCCTTTGGCAAAATGGGTCAAAAGAAGGACTTGACAGGCTCAGAAAAGTCAAAAATAGTGAGATATCTTGCAGAGGGATGCAGCACTCTTAAAATTGCAAAGCTTCTGAAGCGTGATCATCGAACAATCAAGCATTTCATTCAAAATAGTCAACAGGGTCGCAAGAAGCGTGTGGAAAAACCAAGGCGCAAAATAACTGCCCATGAACTGAGAAAAATCAAGCGTGCAGCTGCCAAGATGCCACTTGCCACCAGTTTGGCCATATTTCAGAGCTGCAACATCACTGGAGTGCCCAAAAGCACAAGGTGTGCAATACTCAGAGACATGGCCAAGGTAAGAAAGGCTGAAAGACGACCACCACTGAACAAGACACACAAGCTGAAACGTCAAGACTGGGCCAAGAAATATCTCAAGACTGATTTTTCTAAGGTTTTATGGACTGATGAAATGAGAGTGAGTCTTGATGGGCCAGATGGATGGGCCCGTGGCTGGATTGGTAAAGGGCAGAGAGCTCCAGTCCGACTCAGACGCCAGCAAGGTGGAGGTGGAGTACTGGTTTGGGCTGGTATCATTAAAGATGAGCTTGTGGGACCTTTTCGGGTTGAGGATGGAGTCAAGCTCAACTCCCAGTCCTACTGCCAGTTTCTGGAAGACACCTTCTTCAAGCAGTGGTACAGGAAGAAGTCTGCATCCTTCAAGAAAAACATGATTTTCATGCAGGACAATGCTCCATCACACGCGTCCAAGTACTCCACAGCGTGGCTGGCAAGAAAGGGTATAAAAGAAGAAAATCTAATGACATGGCCTCGTTGTTCACCTGATCTGAACCCCATTGAGAACCTGTGGTCCATCATCAAATGTGAGATTTACAAGGAGGGAAAACAGTACACCTCTCTGAACAGTGTCTGGGAGGCTGTGGTTGCTGCTGCACGCAATGTTGATGGTGAACAGATCAAAACACTGACAGAATCCATGGATGGCAGGCTTTTGAGTGTCCTTGCAAAGAAAGGTGGCTATATTGGTCACTGATTTGTTTTTGTTTTGTTTTTGAATGTCAGAAATGTATATTTGTGAATGTTGAGATGTTATATTGGTTTCACTGGTAAAAATAAATAATTGAAATGGGTATATATTTGTTTTTTGTTAAGTTGCCTACTAATTATGCACAGTAATAGTCACCTGCACACACAGATATCCCCCTAAAATAGCTAAAACTAAAAACAAACTAAAAACTACTTCCAAAAATATTCAGCTTTGATATTAATGAGTTTTTTGGGTTCATTGAGAACATGGTTGTTGTTCAATAATAAAATTAATCCTCAAAAATACAACTTGCCTAATAATTCTGCACTCCCTGTATTTCTGGACTTGCAGACATGCAGACAGCCTGTGCTGGTGCACTATCGTTGCATAAAATGGCTGCTGATTATGTATTGATATTGACAAATTGAAGTAAAAAAAGTTCGTTTTCAGCAGTAGTTGGCTCAGGGCAAAATTGTGCACTGCACCCACAAAACACATTTGCTGTAGATCGCTGAGTAAAAAAAGCAGTTCTTGATAAGATTTCTCCCTGATCTCTCCTTCACAGCAGCTGCCGCCTCTCCCTACACTAATCCGAGCAGAGTGACGGGCGGCGCTACGTGACTCCAGCTTAAATAGAGGCTGGGTCACATGCTGCAGTTGGCCAATCACAGCCATGCCAATAGTGGGCATGGCTGTGATGGCCTTTTTGGGGCAAGTAGTATGACGCTTGTTGATTGGCTGCTGTGCAGCCTTTCAAAAAGCTCCAAGAAAACGCCAAACACCGAACCCGAACTTTTACGTAAATGTTCGGGTCCGGGTGCCGAAAAACCAAAAGTTCGGTACGAACCAGAACTTTACAGTTCGGTTTCGCTCAACTCTAATTGTGACCAAACAATTAAATTTTTGTTTCATCTGACCATAACACAGAAGACCAGAAGTCTTCTTCTTTGTCCAGATGAGCTTTTGCAAAGGCCAAGCGAGCTTGTGTGTGCCTTATCTGGAGAAGTGGCATCCTCCTTGGTCTGCATTGTGCAGTGTCCATTGGATTGTCTGCCTTGAGACATTGCCACCAGCAGAGCCCAGATTCACCAGGATGGCCTTGGTGGTGATCCTTGGATTCTTTTTCACCTCTCTAACTATACTTCTGGCCAGCACAGGTGTCACTTTTGGCTTCTGACCACGTCCTCTGAGATTTTCCACAGTGCGGAATATCTTTTATTTTTTGCTCAAATGTAAATAAAAACTGAGAAATGTTTTTTTTCCCACAATAAGGCCTCTTGTACATCGTCTTGGTTGGATCGGAGGAATGGTTGGATCTCAACGGATTTATTCAGGAAGGAGACTGCTGTTAATTCCCTCTTACATGCTGTTTCAGCACATCCGAGGAACCTCATCAAGAATATCCCGGTGGGACAATTTTTTAGCCTCAGAAGAGTATGTTCTACAGAGGTGGCTTTTGAAAAACAAGCTGATACCCTATGGAAACATTTTCAGCAACGTAGTTACAAGGAGTGTGACATCAGAAGAGCGTATGAACGGGCTAAGATTGTGGATCGGAATACCCTCCTGTACCCCAGGACCAATGAGGGACCATTATGGAAGAAGAAAGAAGAAAAAGTGAGATTTATCACAGAGTTTAATCAAGGGTCGAAAGAGGTAAGACAGGCAATTTTCTAAGTTATAATGCAGACGGATCCGTTCTGAACGGATGCAAACGTCTGCATTATCGGAGCGGATCCGTCTGATGAAACATCAGACGGATCCGCTCCGAACGCTAGTGTGAAAGTAGCCTTAACCGCAAGTTCCATTCGTTAACACAAAAATTATTCTAATCCCTCACAATCTCCTTTCCATATCAGCAGGCAATCATCAATATATCTTTTCCACATAATCACTCACATTACCTTGAAAAAGAAGCAATCTAGATGAGTCCACAAGTGCTCATGACGAAGCGGAGGCGAAGCCCGGGTCGTGCGTTTGAGAGGACGTGCACATTTTATATGATTGCTGTTTTATGGATCTTGTGAGTAGAATAAATTCTTGGATTTAAACTCAGTTAACAGTACTTCACTATGTCGGGCCATTTCTTCTGTTGTCTAGGAGATTAGAGCATCGACTTTTGTGATAATCCACGCAGGATACTGAGGAATAACATCACAAAGTCACACCTTTTTTACTCCTAAATGTGAATTTATAATTTAAAATGGTGACTGTATTATGGCAAAAGATCTGCTTTAAAGGGTGTTTTTTTCTGGGATTAAACAATGACCTATCCTTAGGATCGACAATCAATTTCTGATTGGTGTGGGTCCAACCCCTGGCACCCCATGATCAGCAGAATGAAAGAGCGGTGGCTTATCACTATCACTCACATGGCTGTGTCCGGTACTACAGCTCAGATGGATTCATTTGAATTAGGGCTCATGCACACGGCCATAAGTGTTTTGCGGATCCGCAAGATCGCAGACCTGCAAAACACGAATCCTGGCATTGCCACCATTTATTTTTTTTAACTTCTGTAGAAATGTCCTATCCTTGTCTGCAAAACAGACAAGAATAGGACAAGTTCTATCTTTTTTGCTAGACCGCGGAATGGACATGCGGATGCAGACAGCACGCTGCATGCTGCCCACATCTTTTGCAGCCCCCATTGAAATGAATGGGTCCACATCCGATCCACAAAAAATGCGGATCGCATGCCGACCAAACATATGGTACTAGACATAGATACGTGCACAAAGTTGTGTTAGTTGAAGCATTGACGCAGCAGCTGAGATTGCTATATTCCCTAGTGATCTAACATTGATCTTCTATCTTAAAAACAGGGTCGGTGTAAATGGTACAGGAGACCTAGAATGCAGTTCCTGAGTTATTTCCGTCTGGGTTTTATTGCTGTGTTTAAACTATAGATTGATTATTTGAATATGCATTAAAGTCATGCTCTACAACTGCTGAAATCAGTGTAATCCTGTGTCTTCACGACAGTCACGTCTTCATTTGTCTCAGATAGTATATAAGAACTGCTAGGAGGTTGTGTTGTCATATCAACTAATTACTCTTAAATTGTCGATAACTTATATATATATATTCCTGCAGGTAGAGAACTTAACTCAAAAATTGAAATGTTATTTTTTTTTCTTTGCCACTAGAAATATTACAATTACAACAAGATGCACCAAACTTAATAAAATATGCACACCTCCTAATAAATTTGTGTTATCTAGCGCTGTCCATGTGCCAGAAACTGAAAAAATACACCAACTATGAGCGGGTGTAGAATTCAGTGATGATTTACATCAGTTTTCTGGTTTAATTGTGCCCTTTCTGCTAAGCCCTACCCACTTTAAAAAATCTGCAACTCTTTGCACGTACAATTATAACACAGATGCTAATAAATGCTGTTTTTATGCATTTTCCATACAGAATATAATTATTTGTGAAGAGTAGCCTCTGCTGTATTCTAGATTGTTGTAGTATTAAAGCACGTCAGACTGGCCTGACAAAGTGCTAGCACCACCCAGCAAAAGATAACCACATTTTGAGCTGACTTTGGTGGCTGGTCAGCTGCAACTAGAATGTATTTCTTAGGGCTCTTTCACACTTGCGTTCTTGTCTTCCGGCATAGAGTTCCGTCGTCGGGGCTCTATGCCGGAAGAATCCTGATCAGGATTATCCTAATGCATTCTGAATGGAGAGAAATCCGTTCAGGATGCATCAGGATGTCTTCAGTTCCGGAACGGAACGTTTTTTGGCCGGAGAAAATACCGCAGCATGCTGCGCTTTTTGCTCCGGCCAAAAATCCGGAACACTTGCCGCAAGGCCGGATCCGGAATTAATGCCCATTGAAAGGCATTGATCCGGATCCGGCCTTAAGCTAAACGTCGTTTCGGCGCATTGCCGGAGCCGACATTTAGCTTTTTCAGAGTGGTTACCATGGCTGCCAAGACGCTAAAGTCCTGGCAGCCATGGTAAAGTGTAGCGGGGAGCGGGGGAGCAGTGTACTTACCGTCCGTGCGGCTCCCCGGGCGCTCCAGAGTGACGTCAGGGCGCCCCAAGAGCATGGATCATGTGATCACATGGATCACGTCATCCATGCGCATGTGGCGCTCTGACGTCACTCTGGAGCGCCCCGGGAGCCGCACGGACTGTAAGTATACTGCTCCCCCGCTCCCCGCTCCTACTATGGCAACCAGGACTTTAATAGCGTCCTGGGTGCCATAGTAACACTGAACGCATTTGGAAGACGGTTCCGTCTTCAAATGCTTTCAGTACACTTGCGTTTTTCCGGATCCGGCGTGTAATTCCGGCAAGTGGAGTACACGCCGGATCCGGACAACGCAAGTGTGAAAGAGGCCTTAGGCCTCTTTCACACGGCCGTTTTTTTTTCCTGTTTACTGGCCGTTTTTTGCGGTCCGTATACGGTACCATTGATTTCAATGGGTCCGCAAAAAAAACGGAATGTACTCCGTATGCATTCCGTTTCCGTTTTTCCGTTCCGTTTTAACATAGAACATGTCCTATATTTGGCCGCAAATCACGTTCCGTGGCTCCATTAAAGTCTATGGGTCCGCAAAAAAACGGAATGCATACGGAAGTGCATCCGTATGTCTTTCGTATCCGTTCCGTTTTTTGCGGATCCATCTATTGAAAATGTTATGCCCAGCCCAATTTTTTCTATGAAATTACTGTATACTGTATTTGCCATACGGAAAAACGGAACGGAAACGGAAACACAACGGAAACAAAAAACGGAACAACGGATCCGTTTAAAACGGACCCCAAAACACTGAAAAAGACATACGGTCGTGTGCAGTAGGCCTTATGGGGGGGAATCACAAATCTATTAGACCTTACTTCTGGAAACGAGGACACATTAGGCAGGGCTGGGACAAGGCCATTTGGTTGGTGCCCAGGGCGAAGATGGCAAACTGCGCCCCCCCCCCCCCCCCCCCCGTTTTTAAGAAAGAATCAATGTTGTTTCAAAACAAGAATATACTTAAAGCAATAGAACAAAGGACTGTGGGACTTTGAAAGTCACAAACACTATAAAGTTCCCCCCCATCATCATGTGCCAGTATAAAGTCCCCCCCATCATCATGTGCCAGTATAAAGTCCCCCCCATCATCATGTGCCAGTATAAAGTTCCCCCCCATCATCATGTGCCAGTATAAAGTCCCCCCCCATCATGTGCCAGTATAAAGTCCCCCCCATCATCATGTGCCAGTTTTGTAATAAGCCCCCCCAATGTGCCAGTAACACTATTGTAAAAAAAAACAAAAAAAAAACACTTATACTTACCTAAGTGTCAGCGATGCGATGCAGCCTCTTCCTGTGTCCCACGCTGTAATGTAAGGCTCAGGCGGCACGATGACGTCATTGCGCCGGCCTCTGATAGGCTGCCGGCCTAGTGCCTGCAGCCAGGGGCGTACATAAAAATCACTGGGCCCCATAGCAGGAATCTAAATTGGGCCCCCATTCCCCTTTTATAGCCCCTCCCTTTGTTCCATGAACTATTCTTGCTGCTGCGTTTTATAATTTATGCCATCAGGGCCGGAATGGGATTACAAAACAGCCCTGGCACACAAAAGAGGTATAATAGATGCAGATGTATATTATATACAGCAGTGTACAGTTATGTGAGGTACGCGGTATAATATATGCAGTGTGTACAGGTATATAGTATATTCCCTAGTGTTCTGATATGTGAGGTACAGGGTATAATAGATGCAGTGTGTACAGGTATATAGTATATACAGCAGTGTACTGATATGTGAGGTATGGGGTATAATATATGCAGTGTATACAGTATATACAGTAGTGTAAAATGTGAGGTACGAGGTATAATAGATGCAGTGTGTACAGGTATATAGTATATACAGCAGTGTACTGATATGTGAGGTACGGGGTATAATATATGCAGTGTATACAGTATATACAGTAGTGTAATATGTGAGGTACGAGGTATAATAGATGCAGTGTGTACAGGTATATAGTAAATACAGCAGTGTATTGACACCTCGTACCTCACATATCAGTACACTGCTGTATATACTATATATCTGTACACACTGCATCTATTATACCTCGTACCTCACATATATAGTATATACAGAAGTGTACTGATATCTGTACACACAGCATCTATTATACCTCATACCTCACATATCAGTGCACTGCGGTATATACTATATATCTGTACATATTGCATGTATAATACTGTGTAATATATGCAGTGTGTGTGCATGTATGTGTGTGTATATATATATATATATATATATATACAGAGCAGTGTATTGATGTGACACATAGAAGGTATAATACTGTAGATGCAGTGTTTATAGAAATATGTGGTCAGTTATGCATTATAGTCACTGTGAGGTACATGAGGTAGTGGTAACTGTCTGAAGTAGTATACATGAGTGAGCAATGAGTAAAAACAGGGCATGGAGGGGGGGGGGGGGGGTAAATGATGAAAAGTGGAGGACCTCCTCTTACCTCTCCATTCCAGTCTGTATGGATCAATACAGAGCTGCTTGTGAACTTTTAATACTTGCTGTTAGGGGTTGAAGGACCTGTGATGATGTCATCACAGGTCCTGGCAGATGTACCTTTGAAACCTAGGAACTACACCATTTTTGGTGCAGTTCCTTTGCTAGATTCTGCAGGACCTGTGATGTTGAAGATGATGTCATCACAGGTCCTGGCAGATGCACTGTTCTAACCTGGGAACTACACTTTACACTGTGCAGTTCCCTTACAGGACCTGTGATGACATCATCAAAGGTCCTTTAGCTTTAGAAAGGTAAACAGGAGTAATTAGGGGGCGGGGCCTCTCCTCCACTTCGGTGCCTGCCTGCAGCCTATCAGAGGAAAGGTAAGGGACACGCCTCTCCCTCCCCTGCACCTCCGCTGGCACAGACAGTTTACAATGGAGATGAGCGCAATGGAAGCGCTCATCTCCCTGTGCCCGGCGGCGGCTGCTCACTTGGGGGGGGGGGGGGGGGGGGGGTGGTCATTTTAGTTGGGGGGGCACATGGGGGGGCACAGCATGATGTAGGGGGGGCCGTGGCTGGCACTTCACCTGCGCCCCCCTCCTGTCCGCAAATGGTAGCGCCCAGGGCACCCGCTCCTTCGGCCCCTGCCTTGTACCGGCCCTGACATTAGGTCACTAATGGATTTGATATAGGGCTGAACCAGAAAGGAAAGTCCATAGGATTGTGTATTTGTAACGTTTAAGCCCTGCAGAGGGGTTTGGACCTTTGCATAGGAGATCAACAGGTTGCTACCCTGGAGTAGTCTCTGTCAGCTGAGCTGAGATGTAGACAAATAAAAATTCCTATAATACACCATTAAAAAGTCATCAGGCAGGAATTGTTATTAGACAGAGCAAGAGTCATGGCATTTAGGGGTTAAGTGCTTGTTCACATCTGTGTTAAAGGCTCTGTCTTTGGCCTTCATCACAGATTTCACCAAACGATCAGACAACAAAATTCAGGACTTTGTTTTCCACTAAAAAAGCGGGTACCAGAAAGGACCTCATTATAGTCAATGGTGTCTGTTTGGCTCCCTTGATTTCATTTACAGTATGTGCCAAATCTGGCACTTCCATTATTTTCACTGTTATGCTCCTCTACTGAAAATATCTAGCGCAGATGTGAAAATGGCCTTAAAAGTAATCCAACCATTTTAGAGGATATATTAATACAATAAATAATCAAACTCAAAAATACCCAGCTTTACCCTGTCAACAACAACATAATAGTAAGTACCCCACTGTGCTGTTGTTTAGTTACCAAAGCCAAACAGTAAAAGAACATGAGCGTTGCAATACATACAAGTGACTAACAATTAGAATAACAATCTACAAAACAGCTACTGTCAATGTGTGGACATAATGTGGTCTACTGCTGGTAGAATTTCCTGAGCATCACATATCAATTATTTGTCTCTAAATAGTGTAAGTTAAGAATGATTAATGCTCCAAATTAACAGGTTATTATTTAGGTAAGATTTCAATAAAGTGATATGTAAAATAGGAGTGCTAAAGATTAATGGGCTATTATAGTATTGAACATGGTATATTAACAGCCATGGTATAACTACGGGCTACAACCTGGGATCACTTGTCCTATTCACCCTAATAGAGATCTATTAGTGTGAATAGGATTTTTTAACTGCAGCAGGGAGCTTACCAGGGCAGCCATGGAAGGCTTTAATAGTGTCCAGGCTGCCATGGTAACTGATCGGAGCCCCACAATTTCACTGCAAGGGCTCTGATCGGAAGGCAGAGGGAGCCGCATCCTGAGAGGTTAAATGACTGGGTCCAGTAGGATTAAATGACGGGGTCCCACCACATATAGGCTGGACTCACTGTAGTAGCCTGCTCCATACTTCCCTCTACCACCGTAATGTACTGGTATGTCAAGGTGGTTGAAGGGGTTAAAGCTGTATCATGCAAAAAAGAAGCCATACGTCAGCAAAATACAGAAATGCCTCCATCTTATCTAAAATGGTAAAGGCAAAATGGCAAATGGCTTCTGTGGTCAGATGAATTTGAAATTATTTTAGGAAACTACAGATACCATGATCTGCGGACTCAAGAAGAGAGGGACCATCCAGCTTATTATCAGTGCACAGTTCAAAAGCCTGCATCTCTAATGGTAGGGGGTTGCATTACTGCCTATGGTGTGGGCAGTTTACACATCTGGTAAGGCACTGTCAATGCTATACAGTATAGTGAGGTTTTAGAGCAACATATGCTCCCATCCAAATGTCTCTTTCGGGGGAGGCCTTAAATATCTCAAGAGACAGTGCTAAACCACACACTGCATCCATCACAAAAGCATGGCTTTGCAGAAGTGTGTCCAGGTGCTGAACTAGCCTTCCTACAGTCCAGGCCTTTCATCAATACAAAACATTTGGAACATCATGAAATGAAAAACCTTGCTGAGCAGCTAGAATCCTACATCAGACAAGAATGGAACAACAACATTCCTGTCCTAAACCTCCAGAAATTGGTCTCCTACACAATGTTTGACATGTGTCACGGCTGAGGATGGGGAAAACCCTCAGCCGTGCGATGCCACGAGATGTTAGTCGCTGCTCGGCCAGGACAGTAGAATTAGGGAGCAGGTCACCTCCTAATGCACCCCTAATCTGACCCTGACTCCTAGCTGCATGAGCCGACCTTGATGGTAGGAGGGCTCATGCTCAGGAACCTTGGATCCCTACTCACCCTCCGCCGATCCCTGAACTAGGAGCTGGGTAGACCACTTGTTCCTCCTGGATGCGGAGAAACTGGAGTCTAAACTGGCCGAGCTGCAAGGTGATATAAACATAAACAGACTAACATCTCGTGGCATCGCACGGCTGAGGGTTTTCCCCATCCTCAGCCGTGACAGTATGACCACAAGGGTGGCCCTCACTGGCAGATGGGATAAAAGTAGGAGGATGACTCCAGCAGAGGCTATATAGGCCCAAGTAGCCACACCCACACAGACACACCCAGTGCTCACATACTAGGAAGGGATTTAACCCTTCTCACACTAGGGAAGGGAAGACAGCCACTTAAAGGGGACGTGCACATATAAATAACCTCGTGCACAACAAACAGACAAAGTGCATACACAAAACTACACGTTGCCAAAGACAACCGCATGCATGGACAACGAGCCACCCAGCAACCAGCTCAGGCTGCTCCACTGCCCAACAACCACAAGTTGCCAGCGGCAACCACACATGAGGCAAGATACTAGCCCTCACCTGTGGTTGACAACAATACTAGACCGCGGGCAAATGCATGCGGCTCCCAAGGAGTCACGACCATGACCATGGTCGTGACACTCCCACCCCTCAAAGCCCCCCCACCAAAAAAAAAGGAAACTGGTGCGGGACCCAACAAGGGGATAGGAGAAGGGAAAATAAAGGAAACAGCATCAGTACCTGCGAGTCTCCCCAGGACTGCTGCCAGACCCTGGAGCAACACACAGGAACCAGGATCCGACTGCCAGCCTCTGAAGCAACACACAGGAACCAGAGACCAGCAGAGAAACAGCCCGAGGAGACCGCACTGACACTGCGTCCACTCTCTATTAACGTCCCTACTCCAGCCGCTGCCAACAGACACTCCTACCCAGCACACAGCCGGAACACTAACGGAACGCTGCCAGCAGACGACCAGAGATAGGAACATAGAGAGGGACGAGGGATCACCAACACGGATATGGAAGGTAAGGTGGCGGGGAATAAGCCACCAACCGCGCCGTTTGCGGTGATCCCCAAAACGCTCTCCCTCCGGAGAACGCGCATGCACCTCAAAAGAGATGAGGATGCATGCTGCACCCTCTTTCGAAGGTGTGCAACCGCACACCAAACAAACAACAGTGCAAATAATAAAGGTAAGGGGACGCCAAGACAGACAACGGTGAAGGAATGGCGGGGAAAAGCCACTCACCGCGCCGTCAGCGGCGAAACCCCCAAAACGCTCTCCCTCCGGAGAACGCGCATGCACCCCACAAACGTATGGCGAAGCATGCTGCACCCTCTTCCGAAGGTCTTGCCACGTGAGGAGCCATTGTGGTCATACTGTCACGGCTGAGGATGGGGAAAACCCTCAGCCGTGCGATGCCACGAGATGTTAGTCTGTTTATGTTTATATCCCCTTGCAGCTCGGCCAGTTTAGACTCCAGTTTCTCCGCATCCAGGAGGAACAGGTGGTCTACCCAGCTCCTAGTTCAGGGATCGGCGGAGGGTGAGTAGGGATCCGAGGTTCCTGAGCATGAGCCCTCCTACCATCAAGGTCGGCTCATGCAGCTAGGAGTCAGGGTCAGATTAGGGGTGCGTTAGGAGGTGACCTGCTCCCTAATTCTACTGTCCTGGCCGAGCAGCAACTAACATCTCGTGGCAGCGCATGACTGAGGGTTTTCCCCATCCTCAGCCGTGACAACTTTTTTGAGATGCGTTGCTACATCAAGTTCTAAATGAGTTCGTTTTTTTTTTTATGAAATGGTAAAATGTCTCACTTTCTACATTTTATGTGTTCTATGTTTTATTTTGAAAAAAATATGCAGTTCTATGAGATTTATAAATCATTGCATTCTGTTATTATTTACATTTATTTACATTTTACATAGTGTCTCAACTTTTTTTGGAATCGGAGTTGTACAAAAGTAACTAGTTTTTCATGGAAAATTAAATGAAAATATATAATATATAACTAGTTTTTCAGGCTAAATTATATTAAAATATATTAAAATTATATTTAATGGTGGCACAACCCGTTTAAGCACAGCAGAATATGTATTTTAACATGTCTAAGAATCAAAATAATATTAAAGGGGTTGTCTCATCTCAATGACGGCATATCTCTAGAATATGTCCTCAATGTCTGATAGGTGCGGGTCCCACAGAAGGGCTTCGAAGGGTTTCTGATCCATGCCTGCTCACAGCAAAAGATAGAAGATGTCTCATCTTTTGCTGTATCTTGAGGATTGCAGACCCATTCAAGCCACGGTCTGTGGTCCACAACATGGGAACTGTGGCTATATGGTCATGTGAATGAGCTCTAAACATGTAATAACAAATTATATTGTGACCTTTCAATATATTAGCATTCTGGTTTGAGCCAAATAAAGCAAAATGTCACATAAAGTCTCAGCTTTAATTAAATTCCCATCAAATTATGAGACATTCTATACAAACACTGGGAAGAAAGCACACAATTGCTTAGTCTTGCAGATGACAGGCAAATAACTCCTTGTGTAGTATTCTGAAAGATGTCATCTTGTATTTTACACTTTTCAAAGTTCACTTCAGCATAGGCAGCAAAGGACAAGTTTCTTGGACACTGAAGCAACATACCATTATTATTTCTTCATGTATTTCCTTTCTAGAAATCATGAGAATCAAGTGAAATTTAAACGACATTGGAATTAAATATTTCATAGCCTTGATGGTTCTGATACCATTTTTTTTGCTGAAGCTGGAATACTCGTTCAATCTCTCACTCCTTTACATCTTATAATGAAGTCTATTATGCCAGATACGGATAAAGTAGTCATTGAATATCAATTGAATATTAAGAAATGGAGCTATCTTACGCGTATAGCAATCATAAGTCTCTTAGCAAGGCTCTGACAATGTGGAGTACTCGTTCATTGTTTTCACGTAGTTAATTAATTTGTGTAAAAGGGAAAAGGTCCATCATGTTCAGTCTGTTATAAATCTGGGTTTATTATCATATAGTAATTTTCAGCTGCATGAGATGCTTGATGAATGCAATTTGAAAATCAAGTCAAACACGGTGGTTTGTTCCATTATTAAAACATTGCACACAGGTTTTCTTAAACTCAGAACCTTTTCCAGCTTTTTTTGTGACTTTATGAATGCAGAACAGGTCAATTACTGAGATAATTAATTTATAGGATAGAAAAACACACATGGATAAAATGTTTGGTATATTCCTGTTAAAGAACAAAAACACACAATGGTCTCTGAAATAACTTGAGACTGACAAAAGTAATAATATTAAAAAATTTACTGGAAATCAGCAAATGAAAAGACATTGCTTTTGAATTGAGGTTCAACATATAATCTTAAAAAACAAACTAATGAAACTGGACTGGACAAAAATGATGGTACCCCTAAATTTTTTTTAAAATAATTTGACCATAGTGACATGTTATGGGTCTGCCAACAGGATAATGACCCAAAACACATAGCTAAAAACATCCAAGAATGGCTAACAGTAAAACATTGGTCTATTCTGAAGTGACCTTCTATGAGCCCTGATCTAAATCCTATTGAACATCTGTGGAAGGAGCTGAAAACATGCAGTCTGGAGAAGGCACCCTTGACCCTGAGACAGCTGGAGGAGTTTGTTTGCGCACGAGGAGTGGGCCAAAATACCTGTGGACAGATGCAGAAGTCTCATTGATAGTTACAGAAATTGCAAGGTTTGCCTCAAAATATTAAGTTATAGGTACCATCATTTTTGTAAAGACCAGTTTCATTCTTTTTTTTTAAATAAATTATTCTGTTAAACCACAATTCAAAAGCAATGTCTGATTTTAATTAGTTGATTTTCAGTTTTTATTTTATTTTGTCGATTTCAAGTTATTTCAGTGATCATTGTAAGTTTTTCTTTCTTTAATGGAAAGGTATCAACAATTTTGTCCATGTGTGTATGTAACATGATAGGCTCACCAAGGTTTAGATGGGTACAAATTACTGTATTTTCTACCCTATAAGACACACCTGCCGGTAAGATGCACCTAGGTTTTAGATGAGGACAATAATAAAATAAAAAAATTCATTAAAATGCAGATCAGACCAGCAATCATACCCCCAATGTTATTCAAACCTCAGCTGACAGCCCCAATCAGGCCCCCAATGTTAATAAGACCCTCAATCAGACCTCAGATCAGACCCCAATGTTAAGTCCCAATAAGACCTCAGCTCAGATGCCAATGTGAATGACCCCAATTCAGACCTCAGATGAGACCCCCATACCTCATATCATACCCCAGCCATATTTCATCAGCCCCCAACCCTATTTCATCAGCCCCCAGCCATATTTCATTGCCCCCAGCCTCAGATCACAAAAAAAAAAATCTATATATACATTAGTGGCTCGCTAGACTTGCATATATCAATTTGCTATTTAATATGGCACTAAATAAAATCACACATTAATAAAAACATCTCATATGAATTTAAATAACATATAGTAGTATGAAACAAAATAGAATAGCAGTTTAAATTACAAGACACTAGGTATAGATTGGTGTCCAGGAGACTAACTAGACATGTGCTAAACAGGGCCCTTGCGATTATCACTACAAATGATCATAGTACTGAAGTTCCACCACTTTTCAACACAAAGAGCCAGGGTAGACCATATGTTAATATTCATAGATGGTTATTCTCAAACTTTGCCATGCTAGCATTAATTATTTTCTCCATTTCAATTATTGGCAATATTCTTATTTTTCAGGATTCGTGAAAAAATGCTTGCATGTTATAAAACAACTGAATGCACATGTGGCCAGAGTCATTCTATTGCTCACTGTTGAGCGAAGTATTCATAAATTCGATTTGGCTGCTTTGTCAAATTTTACAAAAAAATCTGCTTTGTGACGTATTACTTCGAAGTGCATTTCTTTGTCACTAGTGGGTGCAATGACAGATAGTGGCGATTGTACCCCTCAGATGCTGTGTTCATACATGATTGCGGCCTCAGATATTAATAACAGAGTGTAAAATAAATAAAATAATTACACCTGATCTATTTTCTCGCGACCGGCCGGTATCTTGCTTGAAGATCTGAAGGTCATACGTCATCGTGCACAGGATTTCGGCTGAGATCTTCAAGCAAGATGGCGGCGGCCGGCCCGTCACAAGCAAATGGATCAGGTAAGTATAATTTTTTTGTTTTCGAGACTATTTCAGTTTAAATTCATTCACACAAGTAAATTTAGCTTTGCGGCGAATCAAATTTGTCCTAAAATTCCCTCATCACTACTCACTGTATTAAAAGATGCATCTCCCATCTGGAACTTTAATATTATTCTTTACCAGATATGCGCATGTGTAATTAGAAGACGGGGATGGGGAGTCTTTGCATTAGTTAGCAGACTGAAACTCTGGGGTCTTATAACTTTGCTGTTCTGTTTTTTAGGTGGTTTGTATAATGCAGCAGTCTGTATGTACAACACGATCAGTACTCACATAGAAAAAGATGTTGTTATATTGCCACTGTGAATATGTTGTTGATTCAGCCTTTTCGAACAATGTCTCAAAACATGTTTCGAAGTTAGCCTGGACTTCTTCTTCACCTCCTGGACCCCATTCAATACCTAGTGTACTGTGACCTAAACTAGTATTCTATTCTGTTTCCTATTTTCCTATTTTAACTCATATGAAATATTTTACATTAAACAGTGATTTTATGTAATGAGTCTGACATATTAAATGCTAAATAGATATATGCAAGTCTACAACGCCACTATTTTATATACAATGTATGGGATGCCTTAATAAAATTAATAACACTAAGCTTAAAGGGGTATTCCGGTAAAGTAACTTAATTTTTGTAAAACTGCATTAAGGCTGCAAGCTGTGACCTAACCAGAACCCACACCTATACATATAACCAGAGCTTCAATTTACCTTGCAATCCATTTGTCTAGCTCCTGTGTGAGCCTGCAAAACACTGAGAGTATCATGACGTCTGATCTTCCCTCACAAAACTACAATACCCACAATCCCTAGGTTTCCTGCTGGGAGTTTGTGCTTGTTCATGAGTGTTGCTGTTTATTGATTGGCTGCCTGATATACAGTCCGGTCACGCCCCCTTTTACTCTTACTTTTGAAATTTAGCTCGAGAATTGATAGAAACGCACTGAGCATGCTCGACCTAACAAAGGCTCAGAACTACAGGTCGATGCCATGGTAATTTATGAGGAAACACAGTGAGTAGCAGTGGAAGAAAACTACTACTGAACGGTAGATATGTGAAATTTATTAGGTAATTATTGATGATGAATTAGTCTAAAACAGGGATACCCAACCTGCAGCCCTCCAGCTGTTGCAAAACTACAACTCCCAGCATGCCTAGACAGCCTACAGCAAGGCATGATGGGAGTTGTAGTTTTACAACAGCTGGAGGGCCGCAGGTTGAACATGCCTGGTCCAAAACATAAGTTATATTTATGGTAGCTGGAATAGCCCTTTAAAGTGACACCTACACGTAGCCCTTTAAAGTGGCACGTATTAATAACATATATGCGACTATCTTAAGTTATTTTTCTTTTATAAAAAATAAATGTAGACAGTTTTTCTGGATATTTTTTTTTCTGAAGTCACTCCATGTATTCTTTGTGTCCTGACTGTTTAACTTCCTCTTTGTCTGGATTTTTCTCATGGCATAAAGTCTTGCTTAATTCTATCAGTCAGGCAATCACTGTGGCCAGAGAGTGTCCCCCTGTGTTGGCTCAATTAGAGTATCATCCTTTGCACTAATCAATGCAATGCTTTTCTGTGGGCATCTATATTTAGGTCTATCAAGAGAACAATAGCGCTGTCATACTATAATGCCAATTCTACACATACTATTATTATGAGAATTAACATTCAGATATCGTCCCTCACATCAGCAATAAACTGACAATGAATTATCTCTCTATATTGGAGGTCTCATCATTTGTGGTGACTGCTAAAGATGAACATTTTTCTCTTTTATAGTCAGTGGCGTAGTAGTGCCAAAATGGAAAAGAAAAATGGCCAAAATTCTAAAAACAGTTGTCTTCTATGAATATTGAGTCTGAAAAATATACCACTTTCTGATGGAAGTATCCCTTTTCAGATAGATTTAGTGTTTGTATTAAAGATTTTCAGTTTTGATTGCTACTGTGGGTTAGCAATTCAATTTGAAGTGACAACTAGTTTTGCACCAAAAATATACTTAGCAGGTCACATAAAGGTGCATTATAAAAACAGTAGAAATCATCTCCCAAGGAAGAAAACATGTCTGTGTTTACCTTCACACAAATTTAGCAAAATAATATATAACACTTTCACTCCATTTGTCTTAGAATGATTTGTAGAAAAATTTAACACCTGCTCACCCACAAGGCACTGGTAATGTGCTGTCAAATGATTAGCTTTTCTTCCCCACAGGGATAAAACATGAAATAAAAATGTAAAAAAGCATAATCACATGTCATTGTAAATTAAGTTAAAGTAACAAATGAAACGAATAACATCACTAAACTAAATTACACAAACTACTAAATTACTAATTACAATACTAAATTACAATTTCAAACTAAGTCAAAACCTCCATAATTCATGACTTCTAAATCATCAAATACATGTAGCACTACATAATTACAATATTTCAACATAGATAAATACAACACTAATAGCGTAAAAACAATAAAATTCCATTCTACTAATATATATTCCTAGTAACTTTAGACATTAAAATGTAGCCCTCTGAGAAAGGTCCTTTGTTAACAATCCTCTTCAAAATGTTATTTATTTAGTGATACTATCTCCATTATTAGATATTACTGTTACAACTTTGAAAAATGCAAGAGATTTAGAGATACGTAAGCTTACCACAGAACCACAAGTCATCGCTGAGCCTTATCTCAATGAGCAGTATGTGATATTCTATTTTATTGTGTGTACCTATTTAGAAGTGTTGATCTTTTATTGGCTGCACATAAGTTACGTCTCTATATCATATACTTTATCTCATTGTATTTGTATTTCAGTCAAAGATAAGGCTATGTTCACATCATATTTGGCACTGCGTTTAGTAACATATTCTGCAGTGAAGCAGAACCTATCTACAGGGTGGGCCATTTATATGGATACACCTTAATAAAATGGGAATGGTTAGTGATATTAACTTCCTGTTTGTGGCACATTAGTATATGTGAGGGGGGAAACTTTTCATGATGGGTGGTGACCATGGTGGCCATTTTGAAGTCGGCCATTTTGAATCCAACTTTTGTTTTTTCAATAGGAAGAGGGTCATTTGACACATCAAACTTATTGGGAATTTCACAAGAAAAACAATAGTGTGCTTGGTTTTAACGTAACTTTATTCTTTCATGAGTTATTTACAAGTTTCTGACCACTTACAAAATGTGTTCAATATGCTGCCCATTGTGTTGGATTGTCAATGCAACCCTCTTCTCCCACTCTTCACACACTGATAGCAACACCGCAGGAGAAATGCTAGCACAGGCTTCCAGTATCCGTAGTTTCAGGTGCTGCACATCTCGTATCATCTGAAGGCAATCGTCTATGCTGTGAAGATACGAGATGTGCAGCACCTGAAACTACGGATACTGGAAGCCTGTGCTAGCATTTCTCCTGCGGTGTTGCTATCAGTGTGTGAAGAGTGGGAGAAGAGGGTTGCATTGACAATCCAACACAATGGGCAGCACATTGAACACATTTTGTAAGTGGTCAGAAACTTGTAAATAACTCATGAAAGAATAAAGTTACGTTAAAACCAAGCACACTATTGTTTTTCTTGTGAAATTCCCAATAAGTTTGATGTGTCAAATGACCCTCTTCCTATTGAAAAAACAAAAGTTGGATTCAAAATGGCCGACTTCAAAATGGCCGCCATGGTCACCACCCATCTTGAAAAGTTTCCTCCCTCACATATACTAATGTGCCACAAACAGGAAGTTAATATCACCAACTATTCCCATTTTATTAAGGTGTATCCATATAAATGGCCCACCCTGTAGTTTGCAGGGCTGTGCTGGCATACAGTTGCAGTAGGTGTGGGGATCTGATGCACATGAGGTGTAGAGAGAGGGGGATTTCAACAATATATATGCAATGTCTAAGGGGTATTCTTTTTCATTATAGAGAGTGACTAGTATGCAGAGTACATATGCGCAGTATTGTAGGCCAGCAGATGCCCCTCTGGGTTTCTAGCAGATGTTAGGCAAGATAATTTGAATATATTTTCCAATAAATCAGGAAAAGAGGTACCAACTGGTACTGGTATCAACTCTCCATAATAGAAATAGTACCTACATAGAGGCTCCCCTTGCAACTAGAAAAGCAGTGGAGGCAGCAGCAGTCATATGGTATATTTTGGCAAGTAGGCAGGTAGCAGCATGATGGAGGCAGCAGCAGCCACACAGAACATGATGGTAGGCAGGCAGGCAGCAGTGGCATGATGGAAGCAGCAGCAGCCAGAGGTGGATTGGCCATAGACCCTACAGGGAAATTTCACGGTGGGCTGATACCCAGGGGGCCACCCAAGCTCTCCTGATGGCCGCAGGCCAGGTACATAATGATCTGATGCTCAACAGCCACAGGACGATGATACAGTTGAATACTGTGGAGATGGTGGCAGTATTTTGGGCTGCACTGTGGTATTTGATTCTGCTGTGGCGGTACGTTGTGCTGCATTACGGTATTGCAGGCCCTGCCCAGGCTCGTACTGGCCCACAGGGGTACAGGTGAATCCCCCAGTAGGCTCCTGAGCAAGGTCAGCCTCTAGTCTCCCACCCCCTGCACAAGTGGCACATAACACAGAAGACTTACTGCACTACAGACATATATTCAATGTACAGCACCTCAACCAGCCTATGTGCATATAAAAAACTTGATAGACACAATCAGATAGCTGAGATAACTTCGAGGTATAGAGGAAAGCTAGCCAGTATCCTATTTTCCCCAGGACCTACCTTCTCAAAGTTTCTACAGGGGCCACCATATTCAATCATCTGGTAGCATCTTGTGAGCAGGTAATATTTAAATGTATCTGTACGGGGGCCCCCAAAATAAATTTTACTGGTGGACCCTGGGCACCCCAATCCGACACTGGCCCTTCCTACTTATGTTACTCTGCCTTCTATCAATTTAGTCCTGCCTACAACATGGGGCCACTTTTAGTTTTTTTTCCAGGGCCACTTTAACTTCACAATCCGGCCCTGGCAGCAGCTGTATGGAACATGTTTGTAGGCAGGCAGCAGCAGTGGCATGATGGTGGCAGGAGCATAATGGAGGCATCAGCAGCAGCCTTACGGAACATAATGGCAGGCAGGCAGCAGCAGTGGACTGATGGAGGCAGCCATATGGAACATTATGGTAGGCAGGCAGCTGTATGGAAAATGATAGTAGGAAGGCAACATGATGGTAGGCAGGGGGACAGCAAAAGTGGCACGATAGAGCACCATCAGCAAGGCCAGATCTAGTCATCAGCCTCAGCCGGAGGAGTGTGAAAATCCTCCTGAATCCAAACTTGGAGGACAACTTGATCTGTTTGGGTGTCACCACACCCCCTGTAGTTCTGGAAACCCTCTCTGAGATGACACTGGAGGCTGGGCAAGAAAGAAGAAAGAGAGTGTACTGTGCCAATTCGGACCACTGTTCCAGTCTGTCAGCCCAAAAACCCATGGGGTCAGGGAACAGGGTATGCGCCAAAGACAGGCCAAAGTGTGGGTAGGCTTGAACTTGGACATTGAAGTGGGAGGTCTTGGCTTGCTGACGGACAGCAAGATTAGTTAGCTGTTCTTCTTCCAAACTTTTTGGCATCTTTAAAAGGGTTCAGCACCCGACAGGAGTATTGAATGAGCTGCCACTGCCTGACCTCGAAACAACACCTGCACCCTGCTGAGGCGGTCTGGTGCATGACAAAATTTTTCACAGCTTTCTACTAGAGATGTCCCGAATAGTTCCCGGCGAACATAGCTTGTTTGCGTTCGCCGCGGCGGGCGAACATATGCAATGTTCGGTCCGCCCCCTATTCGTCATCATTGAGTAAACTTTGACCCTGTACCTCACAGTCAGCAGACACATTCCAGCCAATCAGCAGCAGACCCTCCCTCCCAGACCCTCCCACCTCCTGGACAGCATCCATTTTAGATTCATTCGGAAGCTGCATTCTTAGTGAGAGGAGGGACAGTGTAGCTGCTGCTGATTTAATAGGGAAATCGATAGCTAGGCTAGTGTATTCAGTGTCCACTACAGTCCTGAAGGACTCATCTGATCTCTGCTGTAAGGACAGCACCCCAAAAAGCCCTTTTTAGGGCTAGAACATCAGTCTGCTTTTTTTTTTCCTGTGTAATCTAATTGCAGTTGCCTGCCTGCCAGCGTGTGTGTCAGGCTCACAGCGTATACTGTGCCCACTTGCCCAGTGCCACCACTCATATCTGGTGTCACAATAGCTTGCATTTAAAAAAAACCAAAAAACTTTTTTGACTATAATAATCAGTCGGCTTTTTTTCCCCTTCCTGTGTAATCTAATTGCAGTGGCCTGCCTGCCAGCGTGTGTGTCAGGCTCACAGCGTATACTGTGCCCACTCACCCAGTGCAACCACTCATATCTGGTGTCACAATAGCTTGCATTTAAAAAAAATATAATTTTTTTTTGACTGTAATAATCAGTCTGCTTTTTTTCCACCCTGTGTAATCTAATTGCAGTTGCCTGCCTGCCAGCGTGTGTGTCAGGCTCACAGCATATACTGTGCCCACTTGCCCAGTGCCACCACTCATATCTGGTGTCACAATAGCTTGCATTTAAAAAAAAAACATGCAAAACTCACTCCAACCATTTATTTGCCTTGCTTGCCAATCAATGGTGGGGTTATGTTTAATGAGCCAGGGTAGCCCCAACACTAGAGGAGTAGGTAATCTGCTTAAGATGAAACATGACATATCCTCAACATGAGCATCACCCACAGTCAAACGGATATTGTGAACTATGCCCTTTAACGATCTTTGAGAAAGTGGAGCGGAATCGATAGCAAAAACAGGTATATCCTTTTCCAAAGTGCATACCTGGAAACTATGCATTGTTGCAAATTGATTATCAATGAGATTGACAGCTGCTCCACTATCTACCAAAATTTCACAAACAATGTTCTTGCTGTCTAGCGCCACCCTGGCAGGTAGGAGAAAACGGGAACTACAAGCAAACGGCAAAGCTTCAATTTCCACATCAACCTTGCCAATAATAGCAAATGGAAAGTTTTTAGAGTTTTTTTTTGTTTTGTTTTGTTTTTATTACCCTCAGAAAACTCCATGAATCTCCTAGAGGGGCAAACATTAGCCAAATGATTTATACCCCCACAACAGAAACAAACCCTCCTCTGTGAGCTGATTCCTCTATTATCAGAGGCAAGCAAACCCAGCTGCATGGCCTCCTCCTCAGAGGGGATTGAGACAGACTAAGACCCCTGCGCACTGAATGAGACAGCCCCACTGTCCTTGGGCTGAAAATGACAGGAAAGAATAGTCTCCTCTCTCTCTCTAAGACACCTGTCAATACGAACAGCTAGAGACATGGCTGACTCTAACAACGCTGATCTCTCATGAAAAGCGAATGCATCTTTCAATCTTTCCGAAAGACCATGGCAAAATTGACTTCGGAGTGCAGCATCATTCCAACCAGTATCAGCTGCCCATCTCCGAAATTCAGAACAATATATCTCTGCGGACTGTTTACCCTGGCATAAAAGACGCAGTTTAGATTCAGCCAGAGCAATACGATCCGGGTCATCATATATCTGCCCCAGGGCTACAAAAAATTCATACACCGATCGGAGGGGCCGTGCCCCCACCGGCAGCGAAAAGGCCCAAGACTGAGCGTTATCCCTGAGCAGCGAGATAATGATCCCCACCCTCTGCTCCTCATCACCAGAAAAATGAGGAAGTAGGCGAAAATGGAGTTTGCAAGCCTCTCTAAAGCGAACAAAATTCTCACTACCCCCGGAGAACGTATCTGGGAGCGAGATCTTAGGCTCGGAACAAACTCCATGTACGCCAGCAGAAACGGTCACCTGAAACTGAGACACAGTTTAACGGAGATCTGCTACCTCCAGCGAAAGACCTTGCATGCGGTCAATCAAGGCTGAAACCGGATCCATGCTTAAGACCGTTATGGCAGTTTATAATGTCACGGATGAAGTTAGCAGATAGCTGGAACATATAAATAAACGAGCGACTGGCTTGATCCCAAACTAAGGAGCTTATAGGTGAGCCCTATAAAACCCTAAGAGCTCTCCCTGACTGCTATGCAAATGCAAGGGTCTGTATGGTAGACGATTGCATGCCCACGTACCTAAGACTGTGTGACACCTGAAAACCCTATAATAGTGAGGGGACACGACCACCGGCTCCCTGCACTTAATACAGACGGAGTCAGGGTCACCTAGAATCAAGCCAGCAAGGAAACACAATAAAGTAAAAGACTTATCTGAACAAACAGCAGAAGCAGCCTCCAGCAGTGAACACTTCATCCAGGAAGTAGTATAAACCACAAAGTGAGGCAGTATGGGAGGGAATATAAAGGAAGACGATTAGTCGAAATAAGTGACACCTGGCAGAAGGAAAGGATATGAGAAAGTGAAACCAAAACAAAGAACATCATACAAGAGGTAGAGTAGAACGTCTGCCAGACCTTCTCACAGAACTGGCGGTGACATTATGTTGGTCAAAAAAAACGTTAAAGTCCTTTTCAGTTTGGTGTTGCAGCTCCCATGAAGAGAGGTGATGGAGTTCAACTAATAGAAGAGGATGTGAAATCCAGTGAGTGCCACATTGTCATATTAGAGTCCTATAAAACAGTAAATGAGTATTATATACGTTTTCATATGTATTGTGGATAACATAAAGATTGATTGTGTTATTATATGTATATTCAAATAAATGTCTTCTGTGGGGATTCGCTCTGGTAGGCAGCTTAGCGGACGCAGAATAGAGGCAATCACAAAGTCTTTAACCTAAATAGTTCAGTGTTTATTCACACAGAAGGCACAACAAAATAATAGTTTGCAGTGTTGTTGTATGTTCACACCATGGACAGTCCACAGAACACAAATGTTTACCTTATAAGCGGTTTTTCATCAGCCATCCACAGCAGGCTTTAGGAGGCCTGTTTTCCAGCAATGCGGCTCTCAGCCCTTTAGCACGGCACACCTCATGCAGATCCCAAAACCACAGAGTCTCCAGAGCTTCACTGTGAAATGGAGGATAATCCACAGCCAGCTGTGACTGCTGGCTGGGTTTTTATATCCCAAATCAAAATCCGGCCTGGAACATGGGGAGAAGCCACCCACCCTGCACTTTGGCTGCTCCCAGTAAGAGCCGGCCTGGATCGGCTCTACAGTCATACTAAATAAATAGTGTCAGTCAGCACTAACTGCCGCTGACACTTAAAATTACCGGCTCTTACCTTACCGAGGCCAGGAATCTTGGTGACACATACCTTCCGTCAATGACGGACCCTTGCGCCTTCCTACACCCTTGAGCCTTCCTACTTACCTCCCCTCTTTGTTCAACCCTGAGGGGGTGAACACTTGCCAGACAGTGTACACGGGACAGGGCATCCGTGTTTCCCTGTAACCTACCTGCCCTATGTTCCACGGAAAACTTAAAGTTCTGTAAAGACAAGAACCACCTGGTGACCCGAGCATTCCTCTCTTTTTGGCTTGGCTCATCCACTTGAAAGTGGAGTGGTCGGTCACCAGACGGAACTTTCTCCCCAACAGATAATAGCAGAGAGACTGGAGTGCCCATTTGATGGCCAGGCACTCTCTCTCCGCTATACTGTACATAGTCTCGGCTGGGGTAAGCTTTCAGCTCAGGAAAACAACGGGATGTTCCTCCCCATTGATGTCCTGAGAGAGTACAGCTTCGAGGCCTACTTCAGAGGCATCGGTCTGTACCACAAACTCCCTCTTGAAGTAGGGCGTCACTAATACCGGGGACCCACACAGGGCTGACTTCAAAGCGGAGAAAGCCTTTTCTGCCTGCTCATTCCACTGGACAGTCACTGACTTGCGTCCCTTCAAAGGGCCTGTCAATGGTGCGGCGACTGTAGCAAAATTGGGGACAAACCTCATATAGTACCCCACCATACCCAGGAACGACTTTACTTGCCGAGTAGTGACAGGTCGGGGCCAATTCCTAATTGCTTCAATTTTGTTCACCTGAGGTTTCATCATTCCGCGCCCAATTACATATCCCAGGTACTTGGTCTCTTCTAACCCTATCGCACACTTTTTTGGTTAGCGGTTAAGCCAGCCTTCCTAAGGGAGTCAACTACAGCCTGTACTTTAGGTAGGTGACTTTTCCAGTCGGTGCTCTGGACAACGATAAGGTCCAGGTACGCCGAAGCGTACCGACGATGTGGACGGAGTACAATGTCCATTAGCCTTTGAAACGTGGCGGGATCGCCATGTAGACCAAAGGGTAATACCTTGTACTGATACAGTCCCTCTGGCGTGATGAAAGCAATTTTTTCCTTGGCAGCCTCCGTCAAGGGTACCTGCCAGTACCCTTTAGTGAGGTCCAACACAGAAAAATACCGGGCTTGGCCTAATTTCTCAATAATCTCATGCACTCGGGGCATGGGATATGCGTCAAACTTGGACACCTCATTCAGTTTGCAGAAATCGTTACAGAACCGCAATATCCCATCCGGCTTGGGTATTAAGACTATCGGACTGGCCCATTCACTTTTTTATTCCTCGATGACACCTAGCTAGAGCATTAGCTGCACTTCCTCCGCGATGGCTTGTCGCCGAGCCTCGGTTACCCGGTACGGTTTTAACCGGACTTTTGCCTTAGGCTCAGTGACAATGTCTTGCCAGATTATGGACGTGTGTCCAGGAAGGTCCGAGAACACATCTGTGTTCCGACTAATGAACTCCCTGGCTTCCTGAGCCTGTTTAGAGGAGAGGCTGTCAGCAATTTTCACTGTGGCAGTCGCTTCCCTTGCTTCGGACAGAGGGTCCGAAACCGCTTCCCCAGGAACCCTGGTCGTGGGCTGTCTTCCCTACACGTTTCCCTATCTTTCCATGGTTTGAGCAAATTCACATGGTACACCTGCTCCGGCTTTCGCCTCCCTGGCTGGTGTACCTTGTCATCTACCTCTCCAATGTTTTCAAGTACCTCATAGGGCCCCTGCCAGGTAGCTAGGAACTTACTGTCTACTGTCGGTACCAGAACCAACACTCGATCACCCTGGTTAAAGTTCCGGACCTGAGCCTGCCTATTATAGACCATAATCTAGGCTCGTTGTGCTGCCTCCATATGCTCCCTAACCAGAGGTAACACTGTTTCCATCCGTCCTTGCATCTGAATGACGTACTCAACAACACTTTTGTGCGGTGTGGGTTGTTGTTCCCACGCCTCTTTGGCAACGTCCAACAGACCGCGCGGGTGTCTGCCGTTTAGCAGTTCGAAGGGCGAGAAACCAGTAGAGGCCTGGGGCACTTCTCGCACTGCGAACATGAGATAGGGCAGAAGAAGGTCCCAGTCCCTCCCATCCTTAGACACCACTCTTTTTAACATATTTTTTAGTGTTTGATTAAACCTCTCTACCAGGCCATCCATTTGTGGATGATACACGGACGTACGTAGCTGTTTTATGTGGAGCAACTTACAGAGTTCCCTCATGACCTTGGACATAAATGGGGTCCCTTGGTCAGTCAGAACCTCCTTAGGCAGACCCACTCGAGAAAACATCTCCATTAACTCCTTAGCTATAAGTTTGGCTGATGTATGACGCAGTGGCACCACCTCTGGGTACCAAGTGGCGTAGTCGAGGACAACTAAGATATGTTGGTGCCCTCTAGCGCAGTGTTTCCCAACCAGTGTGCCTCCAGCTGTTGCAAAACTAAGACTCCCAGCATGCCCGCACAGCCAAAGGCTGTCCGGGCATGCTGGGAGTTGTAGTTTTGCAACAACTGGAGGCACACTGGTTGGGAAACACTGCTCTAGCGGACTCTATAGCCATACTAAATAAATAGTGACAGTCAGCATTAACTGCCGTTGACACTTAAAATTACTGCCTCTTACCTCACCGAGGCCAGGAATCTCGGTGACACATACCATCCGTCAATGACGGACCCTTGCGCCTTCCTACACTTCCCATAGGGTCAGTTGTGTAATCAAACAAACCAAGGACTATTTTTTTCAAACATATTACAAATTGTTATGGAATCATAAGGGTATTTTGGGTTCTGATCCAATTATGTAATTTCTGTCAATACGACTACACTCAAGACTGGATAATGATAAAGGATGTGTGATCAAGGAAAAAGTATTGGTCAGGTTTATACTGAATGAATATACATATAAGGATGCAAAAGTGCAAACAGTGAATATAAATATTATGAATTGTACTAACACTATATATCATCTTCAACACTGAAGTTGCAACACCAAGAAGGAAAAGTTGTAGAATTGTGGAAATCATAGGATCGATAGACATGTTAATCATTTGCAAATTATAAAAAATAGAAACCAAGTATTGAAAACATTTTACTTTAGTTCCCTTTGCAATTGTTGACCAAAGATGTCTCAGATGTGTTCAATGGGAGACAAGTCTGAAGATACTGCAGACCTTGGTAGAACTTTTAGGCCACGAAGGCTTCTCACAGTAGCATGATCAATATTTTACCTGGCATTGTCCTGTGACACTTAGCTCTACTAATGGTTCCATGACAAAATCAATGTAAAGGCGATGTAACGGTCGCGTACACACACACACAGGTGGGAGGGAAGTGACCACTGCGTTCCACCCTTACCCCTGGCTCTGCCTACTTGCCTCGCGAGTCCTAATGACAGGGGACAACTGGACGGCAATCCCTAACTTGGAATAAGTGCAGGGATGACAGACAGACAAACAACAGAACGTGAACGGACCAAGTCAATACCAGGAAAGCTACAAAGTACAAATGGAGCAAGCAGAGAATTGTCAGGAGAAGCCGGGGTCCTAAATATCAGGAGAGACGTGAAGTACCAAAGGAGTCAGCAGAGGATCGTCAGGAGGAGGCCGGGGTCAGAATACCAGGAGAACAGCAAAGTACACAAGGAGCCGGCGGAGGATCGTCAGGAATTCAGCAGGAGGTAAGTACGCCAGGAAAGACCAAATCACAGGTGGAACCTAAATTAACAGGCAACCTGTGGCCAGCAGGCTGCCTGTATTTATAGTGGGGAGTGAGGGTCATGTGACGTGGCCAGCGTCACATGACCGACAGACCAACCAGTCGAGCTCCGAGTGATCAGCTCGGCGCTCAAGGCAGACTAGGAGCAGGGAGCCACCCAGCTAGTAAAGCCACCCTGGGAATGAGGTCAAACACAGATCCTCATTCCCAAAGCTAAGCAGCAGGTCTGCGGCTAATGGGGGACCGAGTGTACCTTCGGAACCCCGTTACAGGCGAGCTGTTAGTTTACCTGAGCTGAAGACTAGATGGGTCCAGCTACCATACATTATACCACACCATAATGCCAGGAGTAGGACCAGTGTGATGTTCCCTTATAAAGGTCTCTTTATGGCATTTCCCATGTGGTCTCTAGACCAATCTTTGGCTATCATTGCATCTAGATCAAACGTGGGACTCATTACTGAAGAGGATAGACCTCAATTCCAGCCTTCACTGATGTCTTGCTGTGCACCATGATAGCTTTTGAGAGCATTTGCATCAGGTCAATAGAATACCTGTAGTTGAACGTCAGACCCGTAACCCAATGTTGTGTAAATGCCTTCTGGTGGTTTGTGTAGACACTGTTTGCCGCCCTAGGCCTGTGATGTGATGTTTAATGTGTGGGATTTGATGTTCACTTGCAGTACAGAATGGATCACTACACATCATTCTTCTAATAAGGCAATCTGTCTGTGCAGAGGTTCATTGCTGTCATTCTGTTTAGTAGTTGATTTCCCAACCACGGGGACATGCATCATTTAACAGTGCTGACATCTCAGCTGAGGTTTGTAGAGATCTGCCACAGTGATAAACCAAGATCTCTCAGTTCAAGGATTCTATCCCTCTCAGTTTGCGATAAGTAGTGATAACTGAAATGTCGTCAAACAGGAGGCATCGCACAATCATCCCACACAACTGGATACAATTTATGAGGTTTCATTTGGCTAAAATACTTAGGTTTCAACCTGTTTTTTATGCCCTCCCACATGTTACAGCTAGGTGCTTGATCATTTGATCATTTGCAGATCTTAGCGACACCTGCTACTTCCTCGATTTGCATAACCTTATAGCGTATCCTTCTTGGTGTTGCAATTTCAATGTTGAGGAGTGTACAGAAACTGAAGAAGGAATAATATTTATAGATGAAATTACACTAAAATTACTTACCATATTTGCAACCTAGGTAAAAAGAGAGGTGAGTTCAGCCTTAATATGCTATAAGTTAACATTATGACCCTGATAGTGAAACTAAATCCCTGAACCGATGATAATACATGCTCAGTAGCTCATTCAGACCACCTGTATCCTCTTGTAGATAGGAGGCATAATGATTCTCATAGGACAGCTGATAAGTAAGAAGATTCCCTTCTCACCAGCACTAACTACATTAGATGGACATTTTGAGAGGGGATGAATAGAACACTAGGGGGTGCCATGATAATGAGTATATGACAACAATATAAACAATACAATTGAAATAAAAATACAATACAATTGAAATATCATTGCCTGATTTAGCAGAATAACTTAAAGGGAACCTGTCACCTCCAAAAACCATCCCAAGCCGCCAGCAGTACATAAGAGTAGCCAGCAGTGTGTTTCCGATGATCATTTTCTTCCTGAAGGCAGATGAAGCAAAAGCTCAGAAAACGTTCTTTTATCCCCTGCCGGCGTGCTTCTCTAGTCATGCTTGAAGCCAAGGGGGCAGCGGCCTCCTTGCTTCAAGTCAAGGTAACCGTGCCCCCTTCCCTGCCCCTACACTGTGACTGACAGCGCTTATGCAGAGAGTTCGGCTGCCTTTGCCAAACAGCCAGCTGTCAGTCACAAGCGAAGGGGTAGGAAAGGGGGCGCTGTTACCTTGACTTCAAGCATGACTAGAGAAGCACGCTAGCAGGGGATAAAATAACGTTTTCTGAGCCTTTGCTTTATCTGCCTTCAGGAAGAAAATGATCACGCTGCTGGCTACTCTCAGGTACTGCTGGCGGCTTGGGATGGTTTTTGGAGGTGACAGGTTCCCTATAATATTAGTGGAGAGGGGAGAAATAGGAGGTACTGCCTAGGAAAATTATCAGAGGAACAAAGAACCCCCAGATATCTTTTGTGTAACAATGAAGAGAGTCATAGCCATGAAGGCCCCTTCTTCAATGAGGCTTATGTAACAAACATCCTCAAGAGAACCAGGGGAAGATTTTGTGCCTGTTTTCAAATATTTTAGTGATTTACAGCATAGCATTATTGTTGACCGCGAATATTGAAATTGCAAATTTTTTTTGCGAATATCGCCACTTAGAGAATTTGCGAAGATGTAGAATATAGTGCTATTTATTCGTGTTCGCGAATATTCTAGATTTTTTTTTATCCGAACCCATGATCCCTCCCTGCTTCTTGCTTGTGGGCCAATGAGAAGGCTGCAATGTCTTTGTCTGAGCTTAGCAACATCCCTAGCAACCAATAGGAAAGTTGCCTACCCTTTTACTATACCCCAGCAGCCATTTTCTTCATTTTTTTGCAGTTCTGAGAGAGACAGCAGTGTCATTGCTGTGCTCTGTGCTTTGCTGTGTCATTACATTAGATACAGTGGATATAAGGCCTCATGCACACGGCCGTTGTGTGCATCCCTGGCCATTGTTCCGTTTTCCGTGATTTTCTGCGGACCCATTGACTTTCAATGGGTCCGTTGAAAACTCAGAAAATGCACCGTTGTTCATCCGCGGCCGTGATCCGTGTTTCCTGTCCGTCAAAAAAATAAGACCTGTCCTATTTTTTTGACGGACAACGGTTCACGGACCCATTCAAGTCAATGGGTCCGTGAAAAAACACGGATGAACACAAGATTTGCATCCACGTCCGTGATCCGTGGCCGTTGGCAACTTTCACACAGACGGATCGCAGCTTTTTCAGATATGAGTTTTCACTTCGTGAAAACTCATATCCGACAGTATATTCTAACACAGAGGCGTTCCCATAGTAATGGGGACGCTTCAAGTTAGAATATACTGAGAACTGTGGACATGACTGCCCCCTGCTGCCTGGCAGCACCCGATCATTTACAGGGGGCTGTGATCCGCACAATTAACCCCTCAGGTGCCGCACCTAAAGGGTTAATTGTGCGTATCATAGCCCCCTGTAAGAGATCAGGTGCTGCCAGGCAGGAGGGGGCAGACCCCCTCCCTCCCCAATATTATATTCATTGGTGGCCAGTGCGGCCTCCCCTCTCCCCCCCCCCAGTTAAAATCACGTTTCGAATCCCCCATCATTGGTAGCCAGTGCGGCCTCACATCTTCCCCCCCTAGTTAAAATCACGTTCCGAATCCCCCATCATTGGTGGCCAGTGCGGCCTCACCTCTCTCCCCCCCTAGTTAAAATCACATTCCCCCATCATTGGTGGCAGTGGAGAGTTCCGATCGGAGTCCCAGTTTAATCGCTGGGGCTCCGATCAGTAACCATGGCAACCAGGACGCTACTGCAGTCCTGGTTGCCATGGTTACTTAGCAATTTTTAGAAGCATTATACTTACCTGCGAGCTGCGATGCCTGTGTCCGGCCGGGCGCTCCTCCTACTGGTAAGTGACAGGTCTGTGCTATAAGCAATGCGCCGCACAGACCTTTCACTTACCAGTAGGAGGGGCGCCCGGCCGGTCACAGACATCGCTGCTCACAGGTAAGTATAATGCTTCTAAAAATTGCTAAGTAACCATGGCAACTAGGACTGCAGTAGCGTCCTGGTTGCCATAGTTACCGATCGGAGCCCCAGCGATTAAACTGGGACTCGGATCGGAACTCTCCACTGCCACCAATGATGGGGGAACGTGATTTTAACTAGGGGTGGAGGGGAGATGTGAGGCCGCACTGGCCACCAATGATGGGGGATTCAGAACGTGATTTTAACTGGGGGGGGGGGGAGAGGGGAGGCCGCACTGGCCACCAATGAATATAATATTGAGGAGGGAGGGGGTCTGACCCCTCCTGCCTGGCAGCACCTGATCTCTTACAGGGGGCTATGATACGCACAATTAACCCTTTAGGTGCGGCACTTGAGGGGTTAATTGTGCAGATCACAGTCCCCTGTAAAAGATCGGGTGCTGCCAGGCAGCAGGGGGCAGTCATGTACACAGTTCGCAGGATATTCTAACTTGAAGAGTCCCCATCACTATGGGAACGCCTCTGTGTTAGAATATACTGTCGGATCTGAGTTTCACGATCTAACTCAAATCCTATGGTATATTCTAACATAGAGGCGTTCCCATGGTGATGGGGACGCTTCAAGTTAAAATATACCATCGGATTGGAGAAAACTCAGATCCTATGGTATATTAACTCCTGACTTTACATTGAAAGTCAATGGGGGACGGATCCGTTTGCAATTGCACCATATTGTGTCAACGTCAAACGGATCCGTCCACATTGACTTGCATTGTAAGTCAGGACGGATCCGTTTGGCTCATGTCTGTGGATCCTCCAAAAATCAAGGAAGACCCACGGACGAAAAAACGGTCACGGATCACGGACCAACGGAACCCTGTTTTGCGGACCGTGAAAAAATACTGTCGTGTGCATAAGGCCTAAAAGTTTACACACCCCTGTTAAAATGTCAGGTTTCTGTGATGTAAAAAAATGAGACAAAGATAAATAATTTCAGAACTTTTCCACCTTTAATGTGATCTATAAACTGTACAACTCAATTGAAAAACAAACTGAAATCTTTTAGGTGGAGGGAAGAAAAAATATAAAAATAAAATAATATGGTTGCATAAGTGTGCAGACCCTTAAACCTATACTTTGTGGGTATGAGTCTATCAGCATGGCACATTTCGACTTGGCAAGATTTGCCCACTCTTCTTTGCAAAAACAATCCAAATCTGTCAGATTGCGAGGGCATCTCCTGTGCACAGCTCTCTTCAGATCACCCCACAGTTTTTCAATCGGATTCAGGTCTGGGCTCTGGCTAGGCCATTCCAAAACTTTAATCTTCTTCTGGTGAAGCCATTCCTTTGTTGATTTGGATGTACGCTTTGGGTTGTTGTCATGCTGAAAGATGAAGTTCCTCTTCATGTTCAGCTTTCTAGCAGAAGCCTGAAGGTTTTGTGCCAATATTGACTGGTATTTGGAACTGTTCATAATTCCCTCTATCTTAGCCTCAGTTCCAGCTGAAAAACAGCCCCATGGCATGATGCTGCCACCACCATGCTTTACTGTGGGTATGGTGTGACCATGGCTTTTGCTGTGGGATGCGACTAAGGCTACTTTCACACTGGCGTTTCACGGATCCGCTTGTTAAACGGATCCCTTCATTGCGTTTGCATCCGTTTTAGCTTCCGTTCAGCGGATCCGTTTAAAAAAAAAAAAAGTGTAAAAAGGTGTGTCTCACATAGTCCTCCCACTTTGAAAAAGTATTAAAGCAGGTACACCTCCATTAAGGCTCATTGTATTTTGGAAGCATGTTGCCTGCACACTTGCGTCTCTGATTGAAGTTTCAAATTTTGAAAGCGAGATGGAGAAGACGAGACCAGGAAAGAAGAAGACGCCGGTATTGGATACACCCTATAAGTTCCAAAAGGATGACCAGAGTTTTTTTTTCTGTACTTTATTTGGAGTTGCGTGCGAATACAGATTTTTTGTTTTCAATTCTATGCGCATGACGGTTGAGAGTTATGACCAGCTCCTGCAGCGCATTACATCGACTATTGAAAGGCAGGATACCCGATACAGAAGGGCCATTTCACCATCAGAGCGGCTAATGGTGACAATAAGGTAAAAGTTTATTTATTTTTAGATAGCGTTTTATATAGTTAGTTCTTTTTATTAACCTTTTTTTTTGTTTTTTATAGGTTTCTTGCTACTGGAGAAAGCCTTACGTCATTACACAACCAATATCGTATTGTAATTTCGACACTCTGTGAAATAGTAAAGGATACTTGTCGTGCATTGTGGGCAATATTGCATGAAGACTTTATCCCGCATCCAACAACTGAACGGTGGCTTCAAATAGCGGACAAGTTTATGGAAACCAGCCAATTCCCTAATTGTGTAGGAGCAAACCTATAAGGATTGTCAAGCCTTCAGGAAGTGGATCTGAATTTTTTAATTACAAAAAATATTTCTCCATTATCTTAATGGCGATTGCAGATTATCGTTTTTTGTTGCAGTTGACATTGGAGCGTATGGACGGACAAATGACTCCATGGCTTTCAAAACCTCCTCTATGGGACGCCTCCTGTATTCCAAGCAATTTGGATTACCACCTCCAAGACCGTTTCCAGGTACAGATGGACCTCCCATGCCATTTGTTGTAGTAGGGGACGAGGCGTTCCAAATGTGTGAGAACCTCCTAAAGCCATACTCCAGCCGTGACTTGAACTCTACAAAACGGATTTATAACTATAGACTGACAAGAGCTAGACGACTGGTGGAGTGCGCCTTTGGGATTCTAGTTGCAAAATGGCGTATTCTTAACAAAGCCATTAACCTCAAAGTAGAAACCATAGACGATGTTGTGAAGGCTTGCGTAGTGCTACATAATTATCTTTTATCGGAGGAACCACTGCGTCTGGACCCGCAAGAGGTTGATTGTACACCGACTAGGATGCAAAATTTGTCATATCGCTCTACCCTCGCCGTTGCTAGAATGAGGGACCGTTTTGCCGATTACTCTGTCTCTGAAGCAGGTAGAGTGAATTGGCAAAGTAATGTTTTGTAAATGTTTTTAATGTAAAAAAATAATTTTCAGAAAAATTCTTTCATTTATCACACCTGGTGTAACTTTTTTTTTTTGTTTACCAACAGAGGTCTAGTCATTATGGATAAAGACGTACTGTGTTCATCCATAGTGCTACCAGGCGCTGGCCTGCGTCCATCTGTGATTGCGGTGCAATTCCCGCACTATTGTGCCTTCTGTAGCCCTGCCATAGCTGGTCAAACAGCTATTACATGGCTACAGCTAGGCGTCCATAGGCTTTTAGGCTAGGCTAGACGACGACATTTGTCGCATGACATTGTGTTACAACAATGTCGCGCAACAATTTTTATAATGATAGTCTATGTTGTCGCACTGCTACATGCTGCGACTGCAATGCAACAGTGTCAAAAAATCCATTTGAGATGGATTTTTAAACGACTGTCGCGTCTCAGCATGTCGCATTGGGACACCATAGACTATCATTATAATAATTATTGCGCAAAATTGGTGCGACCAAATGTCGCAAAACAAATGTCGCAGTGTAGTTTTGCTGTATCTGTTGCGCGACTTATTGTCGTCGTGTATACCTAGCCGAATTCAAACACACTGTATGTCGGAATTCTCCGCCGCGCAGTGTGTTTTTGTTAGCCCTTTCTATGCGTGATCAAACGCATGTCAAGGTAGAGCATTCCAGCATGAACTGTTGATTTCTTTGGCTGGGCGCAGTTACCTAATTGGCTCTTAACCCGGTCAAAGACTGACAGCATTATGTCCTGTCCCTTGTGGTAATGACGATAATTTCTGTGGCAGCATCATCTTTGCTAAAGAGCTAAATAAAATAATTTTTACTCTCTAGTAAATTCAATGGTGGATGATGCGGATTCACTTGTACCGTGAGTCCCACAAGGGTTCATGTGGATTAGAACAAGATTGGCAGATGAACATGCTTATAGCTTGTTCATGAGCCAACCAGCTAGAATCTGATCAATAATGAGCTTTTTGAAAGCCCGTTATTGATCGTGCTCTCTCAAATTATTTTCTACCTTTGTTACTACAGGTGTGGGCAAAATAAATTTCCTAACAAAAAAATATTTTATACTATTTTTATATTTTCCATAAGAATTTTACTTTACCCCCAGCTGTAGTGGACATAGTGTATGAGATATAATTAAAAAAAACAAAACAAAAAAAAAAAACACACTATGTTAAATAATATAACATTTATTTTAAACATAATGAATTTTTAAATAAAGAAAATAAATTATTTGAAAAAAAATAAACTACAAATTTGAATAACAGTGAGGGAAGGTGGAGCGTTGAGGTGTGGACCGATGTGAACCTGCAGCAGTAGCCCCCTGTCTTCTGTTGAGGAATGAAAACGACGGGTTGCAGGAAAGGATGCAGGATGAGTTCTGGGGTGTGGAGAGTGGAAGGGTCTGGAGTTGATTGTTCGCGAGCATGTGAAGAAGAAGGAGTAGGGAAAGAAGTTGGAGCATGATAGTGAGGAGGAGAAGGAGTAGAAGAAAAAGAAGGCAGATTGTACACATGCTCGGGGGGTTGGGAAAGGTAAGGATTGTGGAAATGGGAAGGTTGCCGGATCTGCGCATGTTGAAAAGAGTGGGATGGGGGGTAGGTGGTGGATGGGGGGCGGTGCATTATTTCCCACGACCCGTTCTTCATCAAATTTCGAAACTCATGCACCCGTTCAGGAGTCATTTGGTCCATTCGGGGGACATAGGTGTCACGACCTATTGTCGTGACTCTTTGTGTCGCATGCAGTTGTCAGCGGTCTGCTTGTTGTATGTTTGTATGTTTGTCTCACATGTGGTTGCCGCTGGCAACATAATTATGTTTGGCAGTGTAGCAGCCTGAGTTGGTTGCTAGGCGGCTCGCTGTCAAGGCATGCGGTTGCTTCTAGCAACATTTGCTGTATGTGTTCACCGTCTATGTTTGGTGAGCACGGGATTCATGTTATGTGTACATTTCCCCTTTAAGTGACACTTACCTTGTCTGGTGTTGGAAGGGTTAACTCCTTTCCTAGTTTGTGTGTGTGGGTGTGGCTACTTGGGCTATTTAGCCTCTGCTGGATCCCTGTAGCTGGGGGGTACTCCAGACATGCCTTATGCTGGAGTCATCCTCCTGGTCTTATACCATCTGTCCAGTGAGGGCCACCCTTGTGGTCATAAAATATGTACTGATGTTAAGTTTATGTTTGTGTGGTGTTTTACCTTATTGCAGCTATGGATCTGGTTCCTGTGTGTTTAATGTTTGTGTGCTGTCTCCCTCTATGTTTGGTGTGGACATCAGCGTTTGAGCATGGGTTCCAGTCACTGTGTCTGTGGCAGGTAGGCAGTGGCGTCGCCAGGGGGGGGCCAGAGGGGGCCACGGCCCCCCCCTACATCATGCTGTGCCCCCCCAACTAAAATGACCCCCCCCCCAAGTGAGCAGCCGCCGCCGGGCACAGGGAGATGAGCGCTTCCATTGCGTTCATCTCCATTGTAAACTGCCTGTGCCAGCGGAGGTGCAGGGGAGGGAGAGGCGTGTCCCTTCCCTTTCCTCTGATAGGCTGCAGGCAGGCACCGAAGTGGAGGAGAGGCCCCGCCCCCTAATTACTCCTGTTTACCTTTCTAAAGCTAAAAGACCTTTGATGATGTCATCACAGGTCCTGTAAGGGAACTGCACAGTGTAAAGTGTAGTTCCCAGGTTAGAACAGTGCATCTGCCAGGACCTGTGATGACATCATCTTCAACATCACAGGTCCTGCAGAATTTAGCAAAGGAACTGCACCAAAAATGGTGTAGTTCCTAGGTTTCAAAGGTACATCTGCCAGGACCTGTGATGACATCATCACAGGTCCTTCAACCCCTAACAGCAAGTATTAAAAGTTCACAAGCAGCTCTGCATTGATCCATACAGACTGGAATGGAGAGGTAAGAGGAGGTCCTCCACTTTTCATCATTTACCTCCCCTCCATGCCCTGTTTTTACTCATTGCTCACTCATGTATACTACTTCAGACAGTTACCACTACCTCATGTACCTCACAGTGACTATAATGCATAACTGACCACATATTTCTATAAACACTGCATCTACAGTATTATACCTTCTATGTGTCACATCAATACACTGCTCTGTATATAGATATATATATATATATATATATATATATATATATAGATACACACACATACATGCACACACACTGCATATATTACACAGTATTATACATGCAATATGTACAGATATATAGTATATACAGCAGTGCACTGATATGTGAGGTACGAGGTATAATAGATGCAGTGTGTACAGATATATAGTATATACAGCGGTGTACTGATATCTGAGGTACGAGGTGTCAATACACTGCTGTATTTACTATATATCTGTACACACTGCATCTATTATACCTCGTACCTCACATATTACACTACTGTATATACTGTATACACTGCATATATTATACCCTGTACCTCACATATCAGTACACTGCTGTATATACTATATACCTGTACACACTGCATCTATTATACCCTGTACCTCACATATCAGAACACTAGGGAATATACTATATACCTGTACACACTGCATCTATTATACCCTGTACCTCACATATCAGAACACTAGGGAATATACTATATACCTGTACACACTGCATATATTATACCGCGTACCTCACAACTGTACACTGCTGTATATAATATACATCTGCATCTATTATACCTCTTTTGTGTGCCAGGGCTGTTTTGTAATCCCATTCCGGCCCTGATGGCATAAATTATAAAACGCAGCAGCAAGAATAGTTCATGGAACAAAGGGAGGGGCTATAAAAGGGGAATGGGGGCCCAATTTAGATTCCTGCTATGGGGCCCAGTGATTTTTATGTACGCCCCTGGCTGCTGGCACTAGGCCGGCAGCCTATCAGAGGCCGGCGCAATGACGTCATCGTGCCGCCTGAGCCTTACATTACAGCGTGGGACACAGGAAGAGGCTGCATCGCATCGCTGACACTTAGGTAAGTATAAGTGTTTTTTTTGTTTGTTTTTTTACAATAGTGTTACTGGCACATTGGGGGGGCTTATTACAAAACTGGCACATGATGATGGGGGGGACTTTATACTGGCACATGATGATGGGAGGGACTTAATACTGGCACATGATGATGGGGGGACTTAATACTGGCACATGATGATGGGGGGGACTTAATACTGGCACATGATGGGGGGGGGGGACTTAATACTGGCACATGATGATGGGGGACTTAATACTGGCACATGATGATGGGGGGACTTAATACTCGCACATGATGATAGGGGACTTAATACTGGCACATGATGATGGGGGGACTTAATACTAGCACATGTTGATGGGGGACTTAATACTGGCACATGATGATGGGGGGACTTAATACTCGCACATGATGATGGGGGGACTTAATACTCGCACATGATGATGGGGGGACTTAATACTGGAACATGGGGGGGCTTAATACTGGCACGTGATGGGGGGCTTATTACTGGCACGTGATGGGGGGCTTATTACTGGCACGTGATGGGGGCTCATTACTGGCACGTGATGGGGGGCTCATTACTGGCACGTGATGGGGGCTTATTACTGGTACGTGATGGGGGGCCTATTACTGGCACGTGATGGGGGCTTATTACTGGCACATTGGGGGGCTCTTGTTACTGGCACGTTATTGAGGGCACTTATTACTGGCACATTATTGGTGGGCACTATAGGGGCATCTACTGAGGCCACAAAGAAGGGGTGTTTTATATGGGGGGCTCTGTACAGTAGCATTTTATATTGGGACACATTATGGTGGGTACTATGGAGAAGGGGAGAGAGGAGTACTATGGAGTCATCTACGGGGGGCACTAAGAAGGGGTATTTTATACTTGCAAATTATGGGGGACACTGAGGGCATCTACTGGGGCACGATATATGGGACATTTTATACTGGTACATTATGGGGGGCACTAGCAGGAAGGGGGGAGAGGAGCACTATGGAGGCATTTACTGGTGCACTATATAGGGGTATTTTATACTGGCACATTATGAGGGAAATTAGCTCAACTGGGGGCATAAGGGGGTATGTTTTGCACATTATAAGGAGAATTATTTCTACTGGGGGGCATTATGGTGGATTTTATTACTCCCCCATGGTATGACCCCCCTAGTAGCAGCACCAGCCTCTCTCTGCTCTGCTATCCCTCTGCCCCTTCTCCAAATCCCTATTATGAAATCTTTCTCATTAGGATAAAACACAACATCAGCTCCGCCGAGCCCCCGGCCAAGTGTTGAAGTGGTGTCCGAGATCCCCAAGGGCCAAGCCAAGTAACTGTACGTTTTCATGTGAAATATGTTTATTTTATATATGTACACTCCTGTGAGAGGCGGGGAGGGAGATCTGTGGATGACACTGTTATAGGGAGGGAGATCTGTGGATGACGCTGTTATGGAGGGGGAAATGGGGATGACACTGTCATGGGGTGGATCTGTGGATGACACATATACCATAAGATGCTATATACGGTATGTGGCATCCACAGATCCCCCCCATAGCAGTGTCACCCACAGATCCCCCTCTCTATAAAAGTGTCATCCACAGACAGCTGGACTTTTCTTCCCTGTTGCGGTTTTAGGTATTGGGTAAAGTATTGCAGCATTTCTAAGCGTACTTGTGTAAATGTATCGTTGTTATAGCTGCCCTACTTTTGTCCTGGCCCCCAGTGTGCCCCCCCAAAATTTGAAAGCTAGAGACGCCACTGCAGGTAGGTGTGGAAGTTGTTTCACTCACCTGCCATATCCATATGTTGTATATGTTTCCCTTTCCTTGCAGCTTGGTCAGTTTAGACTTCTGTTTGTCCGTGTCTAGGAGGAACAGGTGGTCTTACCCTGCTTCTAGTCCAGGGATATCCTAAGGGCTAGTAGGCACCCGAGGTTCCTGAGTATGAGCCCTCCTACCATCTGGGTTGGCTCATACGGTTAGGAGTCAGAGTTAGGGACGCTTTAGGAGGTGACCAGCTTCCTGATTATCAGGAAATGCTCGTTCTCAGAGAGTTGACGTGCCGACTCCGCCCCCTCCACTCGGCGTGCCAAGTCTTCCAAAGCTTGACACATCTCATCTGCAAAACCTTCCAGAGCATCGGAAACAATCTCTACAAGGTCCCCATATTCCTCCCGACGGCTCCTACCGGGACGCCTGCTATTCAGCGTAGAGAGCGTACGCTGAAAAGAGGGACCCGGTAGGGGACCAGGATTGACCCGAACCGGTGAATGAGGGACAGGAGGGCTGGTGGTTGCGGCCGGTTCAGGGTCCACTTCAAGAGAGGGTTCAGGCGCCCGAGTGCTGCTGGCAGTTCTGTGGAGAGAAAAAATATAAGGCCTTGTATTAATACTTACAGATTATGACATTGTCTACTTCATAATGTAGATGGCTGCATAAGAGGAAGGTGTCGATACTTTGCAGAGAGTTCAGAGAAGAGCTACTAAATTAGTACATGGATTACAGGATAATAATTACTAGGAAAGATTAAAGGACCTTAACATGTATAGCTTGGAAGAAAGACGAGACAGAGGGGATATGATAGAAACTTTTAAATACATAAAGGGAATCAACAAGGCAAAAGAGGAGAGAATATTTAAGAAAAACTGCTACTAGAGGACATAGTTTAAAATTAGAGGCGCAAAGATTTAAAAGTAATATCAGGAACTTTAGAGTAGTGGATGCATGGAATAGCCTTCCTGCAGAAGTGGTAGCTGCAAATACAGTGAAGGAGTTTAAGCATGCACGGGATAGGCATAAGGCCATCCTTTATATAAGATAGGGCCAGGGGCTATTCATAGTATTCAGTATATTGGGCAGACTAGATGGGCCAAATGATTCTTATCTGCCGACACATTCTATATTTCTATGTTACTATAGTCCAGAGATTCCTTTTTCTAAATAATCCTTTTACAGCAGGAGGTCTTGATCTATTGCAGGGATGGCCCAAATCCCAGCATGCCCAGACATCCTTAAGCTATTAGCCGACAACAGGGCATGGGTGGGAATTGTATTTTTACAACAGCAGGAGATCCACAGGTTGGCCAGACCTAATCTATTGTCCCTTATGACCGTAGGAGGCTGAATGAGATAAATGAGTCAGAGATTCCTTTGTCTCACACAACCCTTTGCGGACAGAGGGTGAAGAAAGAAAAATCATTTTTAAATCTAAACTAAAAATAAAAAATATTTACCTTTTAAGTGCCAGCGTTCTACGTAGGAACCCCAGGGCCGCATTATAACAATATTGCGTCCCTGAGGTTGCTCCGGAACCACTCTGGGCCTGAACTTCCTTGAAGTGGTGCCGCATTGACCGCCACTGAGTGGTAACCTTGTCCACTGTTGAAAAAAAATAAAATAAATGGTTAATGTAATTATATTATTGTTGACTAGGTTTAGCATTATACATGAGTTATAGCTGTACTAATCACATTCTTTCTGATCCGCCGCACAGAGATCCTCCCAGCCACTGAACAAACATTCTGCAATCTCCCTCCAGAGCCGCTGGGTCAGATGGTGTTCTGCATGGTGGCGGTCGGTGTGGTCCCATAATGCGGGACGCGCCTCCACCAGCTGGATAAGGAGATCGTTGTCTATGGTATGGACAACGAACTCCTTATCTTCCCCGGTGAAGACTCTGGAACCCTTAATGAAAAAATAAAAAGATACATTATATAATGTACGAATGAAAAATTATTTTAAAAACATAAGTTTTTTATACTTACACGTCCCTGACCGCCATGACCTCTCCCAATGACTGTGGAGGGGACTGGGGGATCGAGTAGAAGTTTCCTTAAACAATAAAAAAATATGGTTAAAACATGAAATTTTTGGTATAATATAGATATATAAAAATATACTTACTTGATGCCGTTCCTGGTCCATATTATCTCCACCTCCCCTTGATGAATCAGAGGCCCTTGAAGTCTGGGTCCTCGCAGGTGAGGCCACTGGCGTGACAGCGGAGCTGGTCGATGATGAAGACTATAAAAATCGGAAAGAATATTTAATAAAAAGGAATGTTATTCTAAAATAAAAATACAAATTGTTGCGTATACTAGGGTTGGCCAATATCGAAACTATTACCATGATAACGAGATTACAAAATTTATCGCGATAACAATATATATTGTGAAGAATGCAAATTTTGAGGGAAAAAAAAGACTCTAGGGTCAACAAGGAGATAGTACTGTATGGTGAGTTGGGCCACAATGAGACATTATACTGTATGGGGGCCACAAGGTGACATTATACTGTATGGGGGCCACAAGGTGACATTATACGGTATGGGGGTACACAGGGAGACATTGACATTATACAAAAAGGGTGCAGTTCTGGCCAAGGTGACATTATACTGCATTGTGTGGTGGGGGACAAGGAGACATTTCTTCTGTATGGGGGTACACAGGGAGACATTGACGGCTGGGCCCAAGGTGACATTATACTGCATGGGTGACATTATAAGGAGACATTTATACTGCATGCTGTCATGCTCGTACCCTAGCATGTACTTACCATTTCTTTAATTCTGCGGCGCCTTCTGGGCGGCCTTGGTCTGGCGCCTTTTTGGGATTCAGACATCTGTAGAGATATATTGCAAAAGTTTGTTTTAACATGTGAAACAACATAATTGACATAGATATCCCAATTTTTTTTTACTTACTTTTGGAAAGTTTTGGAGTTTGTTTAAATCCGAAGATCTTTATTATGCTCGTAGTTGCTAAAAAAAATAAAAAATATAATATAAACACCCCCACTGATTGCATTGCATTACCATCTGCCTCCACCTGTACCATCTGCCCCCATTCCGTGCTAGATTTGACCCACCACACACGTGCAATAATCTGCACCCTATTTAATGTCCTAGGCAAAGTACTTCGGTCACACCCCCAATTTCCATCAACCATAAATCCTAGCCATCACTAGCCAACCCCCCATCCCATAAACTTGCAATAATCAGCACCCGTTTCAATATCTGAACAAATAATCACACTCCTGCGCTCGACAACACCTGTAGTCTATAGGCCCACTATCACTGCCATATTTGCTCCACAACACACGTGCCATAATTGTGCCCCTATTGAATGACCAACCCAATGTGCGTATATCTTCCCGCACAGAATTTCCATCATCCATACCGCTGAACCACCTGACCAAACACAACCCCCCTCGCAATTTGACAATCAGACACCTATTACATGACAGCACCAAAATTTCGGAAATAACCACACGCACACAAAACCCCAACATCAGAGAAACTGCTCTTGAATATGACCACTGACATCTTTCAGACCCATGCTCAATGAACAAAACCAATCGCCATGACATTTCACCCACACCACTTCGCTGACGTCTGCAAAAACACGCCCATGCAAGTGCCATTATATGCCCACATGATAGATAGAAAGATTGTATGAAAATGTAAAGAAAGAAAGAAAGAAAGAAAAATAGAGAGAGAGACAGAACTTATGTCCATACCCGTTTGTGAACTTGGGCATCCAAGATGGCCACTGGGTTTGCAGGGGGAGGAGAAGTATGACAACGGAGCGAGGCGCAGATGTAGCGCAGTGGAAATTGACTGAAGGGGAAGTCTGAAGAACAGGATAGGGTTAAGTTAGTTGGGGGGAGGAGTGTTGTATGGGAGGGTTTGGGGGCGGTGCGGCAGTTTCGCGGGCTGTTTATATTCTGGGGTAGAGGTGGGGGCGGCACCAGTGGCCGTTTTTTACTGTATCTGGCGAGTTGCCCACCCATCCGCCCTGTTTAATTTTTAAAATTTTTCACGTCATAGCAGGGGGCAGGTTAATGGGGGGTCCTGGAAGGCAATGCAATGTTTAATAGGTGCATGACACGTTGGAACGTGCATCTTATGAGGTTCGGTAAGCTGAAAGCTGGGGGCTCCTGTTGGGCTAAAAAGGCCTACAGAAGTAGATGGATTTATTGATTTTTGAGGATTTGGTGCCCTTGGGTTGGTGAGTGCGGCCAAGGGTAAGGAAAAGATGTGTGAAGTGAGAAACGCAGCTTTCTTGGGTTGCCTTCTAGGATCCTTCCGCAAAGTTAATGTTATTACATTGTATTATATGTTTATATATTAATGTCTTCATTAAAAGATGTTGGATAATGTTTTGGTTTAATAAATGGCTGCTATGGCCTTTTCACCAAGAATTTGGACTCAGAGTGTTATTTTGGGGGAGGGGAGGAGATGTTTGTGGTGATAAGGGTCTGAAAGGATCTTACCTCCTTAAGTCAATGCAGGGGAGGTTTAATTCATTCTGAGCATGCTCAAATATTGAAATTCAATATAAACAGATCTACTTCAGACGGAGCCATCAGAGACAAATCCGTCTCCATTGACTTCAATTGTTAGTTCAGACGGATCCGTTTTGCTGCACTTCGTCATGCGGACACCAAAACGCTGCAAGCAGCGTTTTGGTGTCCGCATCCAGAGCGGAATGGAGGCGGAACGGAGGCAAACTGATGCATCCTGAACAGATCCTTATCCATTCAGAAAGCATTGGGGCTAAAGTGATCCGTTTTGAACCGTTTGTGAGAGCCCTGAAACAGATCTTACAAACGGAATTCAAAACGCCAGTGTGAAAGTAGCCTAAGACAATTTCAGGAAAGACCAACTAGAGCAGCTGAACTTTATTTGGGGTTAATCAGAGGCACTTTATATGATGCAGGTGTATGCTGACTCCTATTTAACATGATTCTGAATGTGATTGCTCCATTCTGAACACAGCTACATCCCCAGTTAGAGGAGGGTGTGCACACTTATGCAACCACATTATTTTAGTTTTTTTTGTTTTCTTCCCTCCACCTAAAAGATTTCAGTTTGTTTTTCAATTGGGTGGTACAGTTTATAAGTTAGTGCACCAATCAGTAATATGTATTCAGACCTGCTAAAATGTGAAGTTGCACATATTGCGAAAAAATTTCAGTAATTTCTGATTTGTGCAATTGCGAATATATTGGAGCCCTCTATCTGCATGTAAAGCTATTGTAATGTTCTGCAGTAGCCAGCCATTTTCTCCAGTCTCAGGAAACTTCTAGCAGCTTGAAAAATATAGCAACAGTGACCCACGCCTGTATTGCGTGCGCAATACGTGCATATTACGTTGCCGATTTTCGCAATCAAAAAAATAATCGCGAATTCTCAAATTTGCGAATTTATGACGAATATTCAACCATTGCCCCTGCCGCTCATCACTAGACAGCATCAGAAACCTCTGCCTTTTGTACCTATTTCGGCTGTAAGACATCCTCCTGGTAAAATCTTTTGGGAGGCCGACTTTATTTTATTTTTATAATTTTTTTTATACTGTACAATGCTCTTTTTATGTGCATCCATGTACTACAGAAAGGTGTCACATGAACACTTGCTGCTTTTTTGTTTTCTTTTTCCTTATGATCCCATTACCATAATTGACTTTTTATGTATAAAGAATGTATTCTTCTCTAAATATCTATTGTCAGGTTAAACTGAAGCCTGTGGAAAGGTATTATTATTCTTTCTGTAGTATTTTGCCTCAGGTGAATTCTTACAATGGTCCGCCAAATAGACATGTATTGTATATTTTTAATAGTGACAAATGGGGGGGGGGGGGATGATGAGATGTTTAGCAGTAAACATGGTGCTATTGAGCTCTTTCAATGACAAGATCTGGTGTTTGTAAAACCGTTCTGCCTTTTTGAATGAATATATATATATATATATATATATATATATATATATATATATATATATATATATAGTTATACAGTATATAGAGCTATATAGTTATTTTCAACACCATCATATGTCATGTGAATGTATGACAGGAGCCGCATAAACTTCCTCTTCCAATGAGTAGGGAACACACTACATAAATATATACGTCAAACTAGTGGCAGTGGAGCAGCACAACGAAGGCCGAGATATAATGCTAGGTGTAAGCTTCAAAAGGCTGGTTCCCAAATTTTTAAAAGAGCTTTTAATGTGCCGACTGAGCAGGCAATTATCAGGAAGGGAGTGTTTCTTCTTGGTAACTGCCTGCTTGTCAGTGGAGGTAAAGACCTCCACTGCATGGGGACGAGCAGGCACTGCTGCCACTGCTCATCCTCATTCAGATCACTGTTCACAAAGCACAATCTACTGCCAGTGAAAAAATTATTTAACCACCTCCGGACCGCCTAACACAGATTCGCGTTCCGGAGGTGGCAGCCCTGCACACAGTCACGCATATATACGCGTCCTCTCGCGAGACGCGAGATTTCCTGTGAACGCGCGCGCGCGCGCTCACAGGAACGGAAGGTAAGAGAGTTGATCTCCAGCCTGCCAGCAGCGATCGTTCGCTGGCAGGCTGGAGATGTGTTTTTTTTAACCCCTAACAGGTATATCAGACGCTGTTTTGATAACAGCGTCTAATATACCTGCTACCTGGTCCTCTGGTGGTCCCCTTTGTTTGGATCGACCACCAGAGGACACAGGTAGCTTAGTAATATGTTGCACCAAGCACCACTACACTACACCCCCCCCTGTCACTTATTAACCTTTTATTCACCCTTGATCACCCCTGATCACCCCATATAGACTCCCTGATCACCCCCCTGTCATTGATTACCCCCCTGTCATTGATCACCCCCCTGTAAAGCTCCATTTAGACGTCCGCATGATTTTTACGGATCCACTGATAGATGGATCGGATCCGCAAAACGCATACGGACGTCTGAATGGAACCTTACAGGGGCGTGATCAATGACTGTGGTGATCACCCCATATAGACTCCCTGATCACCCCCCTGTCATTGATTACCCCCCTGTCATTGATCAACCCCCTGTAAAGCTCCATTCAGACGTCCGCATGATTTTTACGAATCCACTGATAGATGGATCGGATCCGCAAAACACATACAGGCGTCTCCCTGGAGCCTTCCAGGGGGGGTAATCACCCCATATAGACTCCCTGATCACCCCCCTGTCATTGATCACCCCCCCCTGTCAGGCTGCATTCAGATGTCCGTATGATTTTTACGGATCCACTGATAGATGGATCGGATCCGCAAAACGCATACGGACGTCTGAATGGAGCCTTACAGGGGCGTGATCAATGACTGTGGTGATCACCCCATATAGACTCCCTGATCACCCCCCTGTCATTGATTACACCCCTGTCATTGATCAACCCCCTGTAAAGCTCCATTCAGACATCGCATGATTTTTACGGATCCACTGATAGATGGATCGGATCCGCAAAACACATACGGACATCTGAATGGAGCCTTACAGGGGGGTGATCAATGACAGGGGGGTGATCACCCCATATAGACTCTCTGATCACCCCCCTGTCATTGATCACCCCCCCTGTCATTGATCACCCCCCCTGTCATTGATCACCCCCCCTGTCATTGATCACCCCCCCTGTCATTGATCACCCCCCCTGTCATTGATCACCCCTCTGTAAGGCTCCATTCAGACATTTTTTTGGCCCAAGTTAGTGGAATTATTTTTTTTCTTTTCTTACAAAGTCTCATATTCCACTAACTTGTGTCAAAAAATAAAATCTCACATGAACTCACCATACCCCTCGCGGAATCCAAATGCGTAAAAATTTTTAGACATTTATATTCCAGACTTCTTCTCACGCTTTAGGGCCCCTAGAATGCCAGGGCAGTATAAATACCCCACATGTGACCCCATTTCGGAAAGAAGACACCCCCAGGTATTCCGTGAGGGGCATATTGAGTCCATGAAAGATTGAAATTTTTGTCCCAAGTTAGCGGAAAGGGAGACTTTGTGAGAAAAAAAAAAAAAATATCAATTTCCGCTAACTTGTGCCAAAAAAAAAAAAAATTCTATGAACTCGCCATGCCCCTTATTGAATACCTTGGGGTGTTTTCTTTCCAAAATGGGGTCACATGTGGGGTATTTATACTGCCCTGGCATTCTAGGGGCCCCAAAGCATGAGAAGAAGTCTGGTATCCAAATGTCTAAAAATGCCCTCCTAAAAGGTATTTGGGCACCTTTGCGCATCTAGACTGCAAAAAAGTGTCACACATCTGGTATCACCGTACTCAGGAGAAGTTGGGGAATGTGTTTTGGGTGTCATTTTACATATACCCATGCTGGGTGAGAGAAATATCTTGGTCAAGTGCCAACTTTGTATAAAAAAATGGGAAAAGTTGTCTTTTGCCAAGATATTTCTCTCACCCAGCATGGGTATATGTAAAATGACACCCCAAAACACATTCCCCAACTTCTCCTGAATACGGCGATACCACATGTGTGACACTTTTTTGCAGCCTAGGTGGGCAAAGGGGCCCATATTCCAAAGAGCACCTTTAGGAATTCACAGGTCATTTACCTACTTACCACATATTAGGGCCCCTGTAAAATGCCAGGGCAGTATAACTACCCCACAAGTGACCCCATTTTGGAAAGAAGACACCCCATGGTATTCCGTGAGGGGCATGGCGAGTTCCTAGAATTTTTTATTTTTTGTCACAAGTTAGTGGAAAATGATTTTTTTTTTTTTTTCTTACAAAGTCTCATTTTCCACTAACTTGTGACAAAAAATAAAAACTTCCATGAACTCACTATGCCCCTCAGCGAATACCTTGGGGTCTCTTCTTTCCAAAATGGGGTCACTTGTGGGGTAGTTATACTGCCCTGGCATTCTAGGGGCCCAAATGTGTGGTAAGGAGTTTGAAATCAAATTCTGTAAAAAATGACCAGTGAATTTGGAAAGGTGCTCTTTGGAATATGGGCCCCTTTGCCCACCTAGGCTGCAAAAAAGTGTCACACATGTGGTATCTCCGTATTCAGGAGAAGTTGGGGAATGTGTTTTGGGGTGTCATTTTACATATACCCATGCTGGGTGAGAGAAATATCTTGGCAAAAGACAACTTTTACCATTTTTTTATACAAAGTTGTCTTTTGCCAAGATATTTCTCTCACCCAGCATGGGTATATGTAAAATGACAATCCAAAACACATTCCCCAACTTCTCCTGAATACGGAGATACCACATGTGTGACACTTTTTTGCAGCCTAGGTGGGCAAAGGGGCCCACATTCCAAAGAGCACCTTTCGGATTTCACTGGCCATTTTTTACAGAATTTGATTTCAAACTCCTTACCACACATTTGGGCCCCTAGAATGCCAGGGCAGTATAACTACCCCACAAGTGACCCCATTTTGGAAAGAAGACATCCCAAGGTATTCGCTGATGGGCATAGTGAGTTCATGGAAGCATTTATTTTTTGTCACAAGTTAGTGGAATATGAGACTTTGTAAGAAAAAAAAAAAAATAAATCATCATTTTCCGCTAACTTGTGACAAAAAATAAAAAGTTCTATGAACTCACTATGCCCATCAGCGAATACCTTAGGGTGTCTACTATCCGAAATGGGGTCATTTGTGGGGTGTTTGTACTGTCTGGCCATTGTAGAACCTCAGGAAAACATGACAGGTGCTCAGAAAGTCAGAGCTGCTTCAAAAAGCGGAAATTCACATTTTTGTACCATAGTTTGTAAACGCTATAACTTTTACCCAAACCATTTTTTTTTTACCCAAACATTTTTTTTTATCAAAGACATGTAGAACAATAAATTTAGAGCAAAATTTATATATGGATCTCGTTTTTTTTGCAAAATTTTACAACTGAAAGTGAAAAATGTCATTTTTTTGCAAAAAAATCGTTAAATTTCGATTAATAACAAAAAAAGTAAAAATGTCAGCAGCAATGAAATACCACCAAATGAAAGCTCTATTAGTGAGAAGAAAAGGAGGTAAAATTCATTTGGGTGGTAAGTTGCATGACCGAGCAATAAACGGTGAAAGTAGTGTAGGTCAGAAGTGTAAAAAGTGGCCTGGTCTTTCAGGGTGTTTAAGCCATAGGGGCTGAGGTGGTTAAAGGGAGTCTGTCACCTCCATATGGCCATATACAGTGCTTACATGGCTCTGTAGCACACCTATACAGGAGTGTAACGGTACCTTTGTTCTTTTCTTTAGACTTGCACAAGCAGGAAAAACAAAGTTTAATTCATATGCAAATGAGCACTCGCAAGTGCCCAGGGCCGGCGTTCAGTGTGCAGGTGCCCAGGCTGCTGTGCCTTCTTTTTACTTTACTCCTCCCCAGCCTCTGCCTTTGCCCGCCCTCCAAGTCCTTTACGTGATCGCTAGGTCCGGCCAAGATCCCACGACTGTGCACTGCTTTGCCGGGCTGGGGCATGCGCACGGTGATGCCTATTGTGGGCACTGCATCGCTTCACCTAGTGCGCATGCCCTCGGCCGGACCTATCGATGAGACAGGCAGAGACTGGGAGGAGTAAAGTGAAAAGAAGGCAGAGCAGCCTGGGCACCTGCACACTGAACGCCGCCCCTGGGCACTTGCAAGTGCTCAGGTGCATATGAATTAAACGTTGTTTTTCCTGCTGGTGCAAGTCTAAAGAAAAGAACAAAGGTACCGTTACAATCCTGTATAGGTGTGCTACAGAGCCATGTAAGCACTGTATATGGCCATATGGAGGTGACAGACTCCCTTTAATGTACTGCATTAAAGATCATTTCTCCTAATGAACAAGCGTTTTGCTCATTCATCTGGTGATCGGCAGCACATTTACACTGGCCTATCATCAGGAATGAGTGTTCATTGTAATGTTTGTCTCCAATAATCGGCCTGTGGTGTAAAACCGCCATAAGTCTGTAGCTCCAAGAAGTGGAAGCAGAACTGCAAAATTTTGCTTGATGGCTTGAAAATGGTTCCAGTGAGGAACTCAAATATTGCTTGTATATTTGGTTTATAAACCTCACATTTTGTTGGAATTTTGGACTGCTGCTTCCTCTTCTTGGATCTTGTACTCTAAATGTTTTATCTATCTATCTATCTATCTATCTATCTCCACTGACTGTAGTTTAAGTTTAAACACCATCACACTATAGAATGTCAGAAGACTGAGCAGAGACAAACAAATTGCTCTATTAAAATTAACTAAAATGGTATATCCCAATTTTTTTTTACCTACTTTTGGAAAGTTTTGGAGTTTGTTTAAATCCGAGGATCTTTATTATACTCGTAGTTGCTAAAAAAAAAATCATTCTAATATAAACACATGACATTTTTTGTATTTACAAAACTCTGTGACGTCTGCCCACCCCCACTGATTGCATTGCATTGCCATCTGCCTCCACCTGTACCATCTGCCCCCATTCCGTGCTAGATTTGACCCACCACACACGTGCAATAATCTGCACCCTATTTAATGTCCTAGGCAAAGTACTTCGGTCACACCCCCAATTTCCATCAACCATAAATCCCAGCCATCACTAGCCAACCCCCCATCCCATAAACTTGCAATAATCAGCACCCGTTTCAATATCTGAACAAATAATCACACTCCTGCGCTCGACAACACCTGTAGTCTATAGGCCCACTATCACTGCCATATTTGCTCCACAACACACGTGCAATAATTGTGCCCCTATTGAATGACCAACCCAATGTGCGTATATCTTCCCGCACAGAATTTCCATCATCCATACCGCTGAACCATCTGACCAAACACAACCCCCCCTCGCCATTTGACAATCGGACACCTATTACATGACAGCACCAAAATTTTGGAAATAACCACACAAAACCCCAACATCAGCGACACTGCTCTTGAATATGACCACTGACATCTTTCAGACCCATGCTCAATGAACAAAACCAACCGCCATGCCATGGCACCCACACCACTTCGCTGACGTCTGCAAAAACACACCCATGCAAGTGCCACTATATGCCCACATGATAGATAGAAAGATTGTATGAAAATGTAAAGAAAGAAAGAAAGAAAAATAGAGAGAGAGACAGAACTTTTATGTTCATACCTGTTTGTGAACCTGGGCATCCAAGATGGCCGCTGGGTTTGCAGGAGGAGGAGAAATGCAGGGGGAGGTTTAATTCATTCTGAGCATGCTCAAATATTGAAATTCAATATAAACAGATCCGCTTCCGAATGAGCCATCACAGATAGATCCGTCTCCATTGACTTCAATTGTTAGTTCAGACGGATCCGTTTTGCTGCACTTCGTCATGCGGACACCAAAACGCTGCAAGCAGTGTTTTGGTGTCCGCATTCAGAGCGGAATGGAGGCGGAACGGAGCCAAACTGATGCATCCTGAACAGATCCTTATTCATTCAGAATGCATTGGTGCTAAAGTGATCCGTTTTGAACCGTTTGTGAGATCCTTGAAACAGATCTTACAAACGGAATTCAAAACGCCAGTGTGAAAGTAGCCTAAGACAATTTCAGGAAAGACCAACTAGAGCAGCTGAACTTTATTTGGGGTTAATTAGAGGCACTTTATATGATGGCAGGTGTATGCTGACTCCTATTTAACATGATTCTGAATGTGATTGCTCCATTCTGAACACAGCTACATCCCCAGTTATAAGAGAGTGTGCACACTTATACAACCACATTATTTTTTTTTTGTTTTGTTTTCTTCCCTCCACCTAAAAGATTTCAGTTTGTTTTTCAATTGAGTTGTACAGTTTATAGGTCACATTAAAGGTGGAAAAAGTTCTGAAATGATTTATCTTTGTCTCATTTTTTTTACATCACAGAAACCTGACATTTTAACAGGGGTGTGTAGACTTTTTATATCCACTGTAGTTAGTAGTTAGCTTATGGTGTATATATAATACAGATAGTTAGTGGGAGATAGTCAGTGTAGGTTATATCCTACTATAGTACAGCTGTTGCAGTGCAGGGTGTTAGGTAGTGTGATAGGTTCTGCTGTCCATACATACATGCAACAGACATAGTGCTGTGATGTCACAACAATACATAATGCACCAATCAGTAATATGTTGTCAGACCTGCTAAAATGTGAAGTTGCACGTATTGCGCAAAAATATGTCAGTAATTTCTGATTTGTGCAATTGCGAATATATTGGAGCCCTCTATCTGCATGTAAAGCTATTGTAATGTTCTGCAGTAGCCAGCCATTTTCTCCAGTCTCAGGAAACTTCTAGCAGCTTGAAAAATATAGCAACAGTGACCCACGCCTGTATTGCGTGCGCAATACGTGCATATTACGTTGCCGATTTTCGCAATCAAAAAAATAATCGCGAATTCTCAAATTTGCGAATTTATGACGAATATTCAACCATTGCCCCTGCCGCTCATCACTAGACAGCATCAGAAACCTCTGCCTTTTGTACCTATTTCGGCTGTAAGACATCCTCCTGGTAAAATCTTTTGGGAGGCCGACTTTATTTTATTTTTATAATTTTTTTTATACTGTACAATGCTCTTTTTATGTGCATCCATGTACTACAGAAAGGTGTCACATGAACACTTGCTGCTTTTTTGTTTTCTTTTTCCTTATGATCCCATTACCATAATTGACTTTTTATGTATAAAGAATGTATTCTTCTCTAAATATCTATTGTCAGGTTAAACTGAAGCCTGTGGAAAGGTATTATTATTCTTTCTGTAGTATTTTGCCTCAGGTGAATTCTTACAATGGTCCGCCAAATAGACATGTATTGTATATTTTTAATAGTGACAAATGGGGGGGGGGGGGGGGGGTGAGATGTTTAGCAGTAAACATGGTGCTATTGAGCTCTTTCAATGACAAGATCTGGTGTTTGTAAAACCGTTCTGCCTTTTTGAATGAATAGAGCTATATATCAATATATATAGTTACACAGTATATAGAGCTATATAGTTATTTTCAACACCATCATATGTCATGTGAATGTATGACAGGAGCTGCATAAACTTCCTCTTCCAATTAGTAAGGCCTCCTGCACACGACCGTTGTGTACACCCGTGGCCGTTGTGCAGTTTTCCGTTTTTTTTCACGGACCCATTGACTTTCAATGGGTCCGTGGAAAAAACGGAAAATGCACCGTTTTGCAGCCGCATCCGAGATCCGTGTTTCCTGGCCGTGAAAAAGATATGACCTGTCCTATTTTTTTCACGTCCAATGGTTCACGGACCCATTCAAGTCAATGGGTCCATGAAAGAACACGGATGCACACAAGATTAGCATCCGTGTCCGTGATCCGTGGCCGTAGGTTACTTTTTATACAGACGGATCCGAAGATCCGTTTGCATAAAAGCTTTTTCATAGCTGAGTTTTCACTTAGTGAAAACTTAGAACCGACAGTATATACTAACACAGAGGCGTCCCCATGGTGATGGGGACGCTTCTAGTTAGAATACACTACAAACTGTGTACAAGACTGCCCCCTGCTGCCTGGCAGCACCCGATCTCTTACAGGGGGCCGTGATCAGCACAATTAACCCCTTCAGGTGCGGCACCTGAAGGGGTTAATTGTACTATCATATCCCCCTGTAAGAGATCAGGGCTGCCAGGCAGCAGGGGGCAGACCCTCCCCCCCTCCCCAGTTTGAATATCATTGGTGGCCAGTGCGGCCCCCCCCCCTTCTATTGTAATAATAGGTTGGTGGCCAGTGCGGCCCCCCCCTCCCTCTATTGTAATTATTCGTTGGTGGCACAGTGTGCGCCCCCCCCCTCCCTCTATTGTAATAATTCGTTGGTGGCACAGTGTGCGCCCCCCATCGGTCCCCCTCCCTCTATAGCATTAACAACATTGGTGGCCAGTGTGCGGCCTCCCATCTCCCCCCCTCCCCCATCATTGGTGGCAGCGGAGTTCCGATCGGAGTCCCAGTTTAATCGCTGGGGCTCCGATCGGTAACCATGGCAACCAGGACGCTACTACAGTCCTGGTTGCCATGGTTACTTAGCAATAGTACAATAGTAGAAGATTCATACTTACCTGCTGGTGGCTGCTGCGATGTTCGTGTCCGGCCGGGAGCTCCACCTACTGGTAAGTGACAGGTCTGTGCGGCGCATTGCTAAATGAACTGTCACTTACCAGTAGGAGGAGCTCCCGGCCGGACACAGACATCGCAGCTCCCAGGTAAGTATGAATCTTTTACTATTGTACTATTGCTAGTAACCCGCTGCCACCAATGATCGGGGGGGGGGGTTAGATGGGAGGCCGCACACTGGCCACCAATGTTGTTAATGCTATAGAGGGAGCGGGGGCCGATGGGGGGCGCACAATGTGCCACCAACGATTTATTACAATAGAGGGAGGAAGGGGGGGGGGGGCGCACACTGTGCCACCAACGAATTATTACAATAGAGGGAGGAAGGGGGGGGGGGGGCGCACACTGTGCCACCAACAAATTATTACAATAGAGGGAGGAAGGGGGGGGGCCGCACTGGCCACCAATGATATTTAAACTGGGGAGGGGGGGGGGGTCTGCCCCCTGCTGCCTGGCAGCCCTGATCTCTTACAGGGGGATATGATAGTACAATTAACCCCTTCAGGTGCGGCACCTGAGGGGTTAATTGTGCTGATCACGGCCCCCTGTAAGAGATCGGATGCTGCTAGGCAGCAGGGGGCAGTCATGTAAACAGTTTGTAGTATATTCTAACTAGAAGCGTCCCCATCACCATGGGAACGCCTCTGTGTTAGAATATACTGTCGGAAATGAGGTTTCACGATCTAACTCATATCCGACAGTATATTCTAACATAGAGGCGTTCCCATGGTGATGGGGACGCTTCAAGTTAAAATATACCATCGGATTGGAGAAAACTCTGATCCGATGGTATAAAAGGGACTCCAGACTTTACATTGAAAGTCAATAGGGACGGATCCGTTTGAAATGGCACCATATTGTGTCAACGTCAAACGGATCCATCCCCATTGACTTGCATTGTAATTCAGGACGGATCCGTTTGGCTCCGCACGGCCAGGCGGACACCAAAACGACTTTTTTTTCATGTCCGTGGATCCTCCAAAAATCAAGGAAGACCCACGGACGAAAAAACGGTCACGGATCACGGAAAAACGGGACCCGTTTTTGCGGACCGCAAAAAAATACGTTCGTGTGCAGGAGGCCTAAGGAACACACTACATAAATATATACGTCAAACTAGTGGCAGTGGAGCAGCACAACGAAAGCCGAGATATAATGCTAGGTGTAAGCTTCAAAAGGATGGTTCCCAAATTTTTAAAAGAGCTTTTAATGTGCCGACTGAGCAGGCAATTATCAGGAAGGGAGTGTTTCTTCTTGGTAACTGCCTGCTTGTCAGTGGAGGTAAAGACCTCCACTGCATGGGGACGAGCAGGCACTGCTGCCACTGCTCATCCTCATTCAGATCACTGTTCACAAAGCACAATCTACTGCCAGTGAAAAAATGATTTAAAGGCAGTCTGTCACCTCCATATGGCCATACACAGTGCTTACATGGCTCTGTAGCACACCTACACAGGATTGTAACGGTACCTCTGTTCTTTTCTTTAGACTTGCACAAGCAGGAAAAACAAAGTTTAATTCATATGCAAATGAGCACTCGCAAGTGCCCAGGGGCGGCGTTCAGTGTGTAGGTGCCCAGGCTGCTCTGCCCTCTTTTCACTTTACTCCTCCCCAGTCTCTGCCTTTGCCCGCCCTCCAAGTCTGGACCTATCGATGAGGCAAGAGACTTGGAGGGCGGGCAAAGGCTGGGGAGGAGTAAAGTGAAAAGAAGGCAGAGCAGCCTGGGCACCTGCACACTGAACGCTGCCCCTGGGCACTTGCGAGTGCTCATTTGCATATGAATTAAACTTCGTTTTTCCTGCTGGTGCAAGTCTAAAGAAAAGAACAAAGGTACCGTTACAATCCTATATAGGTGTGCTACAGAGCCATGTAAGCACTGTATATGGCCATATGGAGGTGACAGACTCCCTTTAATGTACTGCATTAAAGATCATTTCTCCTAATGAACAAGCGTTTTGCTCATTCATCTGGTGATCGGCAGCACATTTACACTGGCCTATCATCAGGAATGAGTGTTCATTGTAATGTTTGTCTCCAATAATCGGCCTGTGGTGTAAAACCGCCATAAGTCTGTAGCTCCAAGAAGTGGAAGCAGAACTGCAAAATTTTGCTTGATGGCTTGAAAATGGTTCCAGTGAGGAACTCAAATATTGCTTGTATATTTGGTTTATAAACCTCACATTTTGTTGGAATTTTGGACTGCTGCTTCCTCTTCTTGGATCTTGTACTCTAAATGTTTTATCTATCTATCTATCTATCTATCTATCTATCTATCTATCTATCTATCTCCACTGACTGTAGTTTAAGTTTAAACACCATCACACTATAGAATGTCAGAAGACTGAGCAGAGACAAACAAATTGCTCTATTAAAAATAACTAAAATGGTATATCCCAATTTCTTTTACTTACTTTTGGAAAGTTTTGGAGTTTGTTTAAATCCGAAGATCTTTATTATACTCGTAGTTGCTAAAAAAAATCATTCTAATATAAACACATGACATTTTTTGTATTTACAAAACTCTGTGACGTCTGCCCACCCCCACTGATTGCATTGCATTACCATCTGCCTCCACCTGTACCATCTGCCCCCATTCCGTGCTAGATTTGACCCACCACACACGTGCAATAATCTGCACCCTATTTAATGTCCTAGGCAAAGTACTTCGGTCACACCCCCAATTTCCATCAACCATAAATCCCAGCCATCACTAGCCAACCCCCCATCCCATAAACTTGCAATAATCAGCACCCGTTTCAATATCTGAACAAATAATCACACTCCTGCGCTCGACAACACCTGTAGTCTATAGGCCCACTATCACTGCCATATTTGCTCCACAACACACGTGCAATAATTGTGCCCCTATTGAATGACCAACCCAATGTGCGTATATCTTCCCGCACAGAATTTCCATCATCCATACCGCTGAACCATCTGACCAAACACAACCCCCCCTCGCCATTTGACAATCGGACACCTATTACATGACAGCACCAAAATTTCGGAAATAACCACACGCACACAAAACCCCAACATCAGCGACACTGCTCTTGAATATGACCACTGACATCTTTCAGACCCATGCTCAATAAACAAAACCAACCGCCATGCCATTTCACCCACACCACTTCGCTGACGTCTGCAAAAACACGCCCATGCAAGTGCCACTATATGCCCACATGATAGATAGAAAGATTGTATGAAAATGTAAAGAAAGAAAGAAAAATAGAGAGAGAGACAGAACTTTTATGTTCATACCTGTTTGTTTAGATGGCCGCTGGGTTTGCAGGGGGAGGAGAAATGCAGGGGGAGGTTTAATTCATTCTGAGCATGCTCAAATATTGAAATTCAATGTAAACAGATCCGCTTCCTAATGAGCCATCACAGACAAATCCGTCTCCATTGACTTCTATTGTTAGTTCAGATGGATCCGTTTTGCTGCACTTCGTCAAGCGGACACCAAAACGCTGCAAGAAGCGTTTTGGTGTCCGCATCCAGAGCGGAATGGAGGCGGAACGGAGCCAAACTGATGCATCCTGAACAGATACTTATTCATTCAGAATGCATTGGGGCTAAACTGATCCGTTTTGAACCGTTTGTGAGAGCCCTGAAACGGATCTTACAAACGGAATTCAAAAAGCCAGTGTGAAAGTAGCCTAAGACAATTTCAGGAAAGACCAACTAGAGCAGCTGAACTTTATTTGGGGTTAATCAGAGGCACTTTAAATGGTGGCAGGTGTATGCTGACTCCTATGTAACATGATTTTGAATGTGATTGCTTAATTCTGAACACAGCTACATCCCCAGTTATAAGAAGGTGTGCACACTTATGCAACCACATTATTTTAGTTTTTTTTGTTTTCTTCCCTCCACCTAAAAGATTTCAGTTTGTTTTTCAATTGAGTTGTACAGTTTATAGGTCACATTAAAGGTGGAAAAAGTTCTGAAATGATTTATCTTTGTCTCATTTTTTTTTACAGCACAGAAACCTGACATTTTAACAGGGGTGTGTAGACTTTTTATATCCACTGTAGTTAGTAGTTAGCTTATGGTATATATACACTGCTCAAAAAAAATAAAGGGAACACTTAAACAACACAATGTAACTCCAAGTCAATCACACTTCTGTGAAATCAAACTGTCCACTTAGGAAGCAACACTGAGTGACAATCAATTTCACATGCTGTTGTGCAAATGGGATAGACAACAGGTGGAAATTATAGGCAATTAGCAAGACACCCCCAATAAAGGAGTGGTTCTGCAGGATGTGAACACAGACCATTTCTCAGTTCCTATGCTTCCTGGCTGATGTTTTGGTCACTTTTGAATGCTGACGGTGCTTTCACTCTAGTGGTAGCATGAGACGGAGTCTACAACCCACACAAGTGGCTCAGGTAGTGCAGCTTATCCAGGATGGCACATCAATGGGAGCTGTGACAAGAAGGTTTGCTGTGTCTGTCAGCGTAGTGTCCAGAGCATGGAGGCGCTACCAGGAGACAGGCCAGTACATCAGGAGACGTGGAGGAGGCCGTAGGAGGGCAACAACCCAGCAGCAGGACTGCTACCTCCTCCTTTGTGCAAGGAGGAACAGGAGGAGCACTGCCAGAGCCCTGCAAAATGACCTCCAGCAGGCCACAAATGTGCATGTGTCTGCTCAAACGGTCATAAACAGACTCCATGAGGGTGATATGAGGGCCCGACGTCCACAGGTGGGGGTTGTGCTTACAGCCCAACACCGTGCAGGACGTTTGGCATTTGCCAGAGAACACCAAGATTGGCAAATTCGCCACTGACGCCCTGTGCTCTTCACAGATGAAAGCAGGTTCACACTGAGCACATGTGACAGACGTGACAGAGTCTGGAGATGCTGTGGAGAACGTTCTGCTGCCTGAAACATCCACCAGCATGACCGGTTTGGCATTGGGTCAGTAATTGTGTAAGGGGGCATTTCTTTGGAGGGCCGCACAGCCCTCCATGTGCTCGCCAGAGGTAGCCTGACTGCCATTAGGTACCGAGATGAGATCCTCAGACCCCTTGTGAGACCATATGCTGGTGCGGTTGGCCCTGGGTTCCTCCTAATGCAAGACAATGCTAGACCTCATGTGGCTGAAGTGTGTCAGCAGTTCCTGCAAGACGAAGGCATTGATGCTATGGACTGGCCCGCCCGTTCCCCAGACCTGAATCCAATTGAGCACATCTGGGACATCTTGTCTCGCTCTATCCACCAACGTCACGTTGCACCACAGACTGTCCAGGAGTTGGCAGATGCTTTAGTCCAGGTCTGGACGGAGATCCCTCAGGAGACCGTCCGCCACCTCATCAGGAGCATGCACAGGCGTTGTAGGGAGGTCATACAGGCACATGGAGGCCACACACACTACTAAGCCTCATTTTGACTTGTTTTAAGGACATTACATCAAAGTTGGATCAGCCTGTAGTGTGTTTTTCCACTTTAATTTTGAGTGTGACTCCAAATCCAGGCCTCCATGGGTTGAAAAATTTGATTTCCATTTTTTAATTTTTGTGTGATTTTGTTGTCAGCACATTCAACTATGTAAAGAACAAAGTATTTCAGAAGAATATTTAATTAATTCAGATCTAGGATGTGTTATTTTTGTGTTCCCTTTATTTTTTTGAGCAGTGTATATATAACACAGATAGCTAGTGGGAGATAGTCAGTGTAGGTTAGATAGTGATATAGTGTAGCTGATAGGTTCCAGTGCAGGGTGTTAGGTAGTGTGATAGGTTCTGCTGTCCATACATACATGCAACAGACATAGTGCTGTGATGTCACAACAATACATAGTGCACCAATCAGTAATATGTAGTCAGACCTGCTAAAATGTGAAGTTGCACGTATTGCGCAAAAATATGTCAGTAATTGCCGATTTGTGCAATTGCGAATATATTGGAGCCCTCTATCTGCATGTAAAGCTATTGTAATGTTCTGCAGTAGCCAGCCATTTTCTCCAGTCTCAGGAAACTTCTAGCAGCTTGAAAAATATAGCAACAGTGACCCACGCCTGTATTGCGTGCGCAATACGTGCATATTACGTTGCCGATTTTCGCAATCAAAAAAATAATCGCAAATTCTTAAATTTGCAAATTTATGACGAATATTCAACCATTGCCCCTGCCGCTCATCACTAGACAGCATCAGAAACCTCTGCCTTTTGTACCTATTTCGGCTGTAAGACATCCTCCTGGTAAAATCTTTTGGGAGGCCGACTTTATTTTATTTTTATTATACTGTACAATGCTCTTTTTATGTGCATCCATGTACTACAGAAAGGTGTCACATGAACACTTGCTGCTTTTTTGTTTTCTTTTTCCTTATGATTCCATTACCATAATTGACTTTTTTTGTATAAAGAATGTATTCTTCTCTAAATATCTATTGTCAGGTTAAACTGAAGCCTGTGGAAAGGTATTATTATTCTTTCTGTAGTATTTTGCCTCAGGTGAATTCTTACAATGGTCCGCCAAATAGACATGTATTGTATATTTTTAATAGTGACAAATGGGGGGGGGGGGTGAGATGTTTAGCAGTAAACATGGTGCTATTGAGCTCTTTCAATGACAAGATCTGGTGTTTGTAAAACCGTTCTGCCTTTTTGAATGAATAGAGCTATATATATAGTTATACAGTATATAGAGCTATATATATAGTTATACAGTATATAGAGCTATATAGTTATTTTCAACACCATCATATGTCATGTGAATGTATGACAGGAGCCGCATAAACTTCCTCTTCCAATGAGTAGGGAACACACTACATAAATATATACCTCAAACTAGTGGCAGTGGAGCAGCACAACGAAAGCCGAGATATAATGCTAGGTGTAAGCTTCAAAAGGATGGTTCCCAAATTTTTAAAAGAGCTTTTAATGTGCCGACTGAGCAGGCAATTATCAGGAAGGGAGTGTTTCTTCTTGGTAACTGCCTGCTTGTCAGTGGAGGTAAAGACCTCCACTGCATGGGGACGAGCAGGCACTGCTGCCACTGCTCATCCTCATTCAGATCACTGTTCACAAAGCACAATCTACTGCCAGTGAAAAAATGATTTAAAGGGAGTCTGTCACCTCCATATGGCCATATACAGTGCTTACATGGCTCTGTAGCACACCTATACAGGATTGTAATGGTTAGTGTTGAGTGGGAGGTGCCATATTCGATTTCGCGATATTTCGCGAATATTCAAATTAATTTTCGTATCATTTTCGTCGAAATCGAATATTCGTAAATATTTTATTTTCGAGAATAATATACGATTAAATTAATCGTACGATTTTTTTTTTTCCTGTATAAGGCAACGTTACTATGACTATGGCAAGGCTAATATGTGTATTTTACGAAATTTCTTAATATTGCTCTAACTTCGTCTTTTAGAATATTCGTAATATTCTAAAAGACGAAGTTAGAGCAATATTAAGAATATTCGTAAAATACACATATAGATTGTAATTTAGCTAATATACTGCTATAGTAATTTTTTTAATAGTGTACATATTTTCCAAAACTAAAGTGCAGAAGAGGCAAAAAAAATAATGCAAAAAAAAAATAGTTATTGCACTATATTAAATGAATTACAATCTATATGTGTATTTTACGAAATTTCTTAATATTGCTCTAACTTCGTCTTTTCGAATATTCGTAATATTCTAAAAGAAGAAGTTAGAGCAATGTTAAGAATATTCGTAAAATACATATATAGACTGTAATTTAGCTAATATAGTGCTATATCCTTTTTTTTTTTAATAGTGTACATATTTCCCAAAACTAAAGTGCAGAAGAGGCAAAAAAAATCCATTATAGCACTATATTAGATGAATTACAATCTATATGTGTATTTTACGAAATTTCTTAATATTGCTCTAACTTCGTCTTTTAGAATATTCGTTATATTCTAATAAAAGAAGCTATAGCAATATTAAGAATATATTTGTAATTTCGAATCATTTTTTTCGATGTGTACTTAATCGGCATACTGCTCCCCGACAAGCGTCCCGTCACCATAGCAACGGCTGTGGGTTATATAATATACCATCGGATCTGAGTATTTCCTGCACTCAGATCCGCTGGTATATTCTAACCCACAGCGTCCTCGTTCCTATGGTGACGAGGACGCTTGTCGGGGAGCAGTATGCCGAACATATGTACAAGTTGAAAAAAAAAAAATACGAAATTTTGATTCTTTTCTCTCGAATAATTGCTATATTTAATGAAAGAAGTAGGGTCACGGGTGAAATCAATTGCTTTATATTCGAATTCCCGATTTGTACCCGAAAATCTGAAACAAAACAACGCGAGAGTATGACGTAATAGCGTCACATGACCTGGTTTCGGTTTCACTTTGCTTCGGCTAGAGTGCTTTTGAATTTGTCTCCCGAAGATAAATTCTTATCGAAAATTTAATAATGGTTCGAAAAAGCTTTACTGAGGATGAAGAAAAGATTATTCTAACTGTAAGTAATATTGTATTACAGTACTGTATTTTATTATATATTGCGTGCATGCCAGAACAATATTTTGCAACAATAGAACAATGTAGAAATTATTCATTTGTGGATCGTCTGTTGCAAAATATTCGTATATCCCAATAAAAACTACATTGATTATTTTTTATTTTATTTTTTTCTCCCCCCCCCCAATAAGGGTCCATTCACACGTCTGTGGTGTGTTGCGTACCCGCAAATTGCGGATCCGTAACACACCCGGCCAGCACCCGCTATAGAAATGTCTATTCTTGTCCGCAGCTGCGGACCGGAAGTTCGGGGCCGAAACCCGGAAGTTCGGGAGCGCGCTCCGCAAATGCAGAAGCGGAGAGCACATAGTGTGCTCTCCGCTTCACGTCCGGTCCCATAGAGAATGAATGGATCCGCACCCGTTCCGCAAAATTGCGGAACGGGTGCGGACCATTTTGCGGACGTGTGAATGGACCCTAGTAGATATTACAGATTGATGCACTAAGGGTACTTTCACACTTGCGGCAGTGTGATCCGGCGGGAAGTTCCATCGTCGGAACTGCACGCTGGATCCGCCGATCTGCCGCTGACTGATAGCATTTGTGAGGGCTCTTTCACACCTGCGTTGTTCTGTTCCGGCATAGAGTTCCGTCGTCGGGGCTCTATGCCGGAAGAATCCTGATCAGGATTATCCCTATGCATTCTGAAGTGAGAGAAATCCGTTCAGGATGTATTCAGTTCAGGACCGTTTTGGCGCATTACCGGATCCGACGTTTAGCTTTTTCTGAATGGTTACCATGGCTGCCAGGACGCTAAAGTCCTGTTTGCCATGGTAAAGTGTAGTGGGGAGCGGGGGAGCAGTATACTTAACATCCGTGCGGCTCCCGGGGCGCTTCAGAGTGACGTCAGGGCGCCCTATGCGCATGGATGACGTGATCGCATGGGGCGCTCTGACGTCATTCTGGAGCGCCCCGGGAGCCGCACGGACGGTAAGTATACTGCTCCCCCGCTCCCCACTACTACTACGGCAACCAGGACTTTAATAGCGTCCTGGCTGCCATAGTAACACTGAATGCATTTTGAAGACGGATCCGTCTTCAAATGCTTTCAGTTCACTTGCGGTGTTACGGATCCGGCGGGCACTTCCGGCAAATGGAGTGCACGACGGATCCGGACAACGCAAGTGTGAAAGAGGCCTGAGACGGATCCGGATGCGGATCCGTCTCACAAATGAATTGCAAGGACGGATCCGTCTCTCCGCTTGTCAAGCGGACCGACGGATCCGTCTTGTACATTTTTTCACATTTTTACCGATCTGCGCATGCACATGCCGGAACGACGGATCCGGAATTCCGGTATTCTGAATGCCGGATCCGGCGCTAATTCATTCCTATGGGAAAAAATGCCTGATCCGGCGTTCACGCAAGTCTTCCGTTTTTTTTTTCGCCGGAGAGAAAACCGTAGCATGCAGCGGTTTTCTCTTTTGCCTGATCAGTCAAAACGACTGAACTGAAGACATCCTGATGCATCCTGAACGGTTTACTCTCCAATCAGAATGCATGGGGATGTGTCTGATCAGTTCTTTTCCGGTATTGAGCCCCTGTGACGGAACTCAATGCCGGAAAAGATAAACGCAAGTGTTAAAGTACCCTAAGTATTCTTGTTACTTCGCAGCACTATGTCAGTAGCATGTATGCATGGACAAAAGATAAATATCTATCACATGCACATAGCACGTCCGTTTTCCTGCCATACAATATATACCACACACTATATACCATACACACAATATATATATATATATAGATTGAATTTTATGTCCATGAGGTTTTTTTGTTGGACAAAAAGTATTTGCTTTTTAATTTAGCGTTAGGCTACTTTCACACTAGCGTTCGGGTGTCCGCTCGTGCGCACCGTTTGAAGGGGCTCACGAGCGGCCCCGAACGCATCCGTCTGGCCCTAATGCATTCTCAGTGGAGGCGGATCCGCTGAGAATGCATCCGCCTGCCAGCGCTCAGCCTCCGGTCAGTGAGCGGACACCTGAACGCTGCTTGCAGCGTTCGGGTGTCCGCCTGGCCGTGCGGAGGCGAGCGGATCCGTCCACACTTACAATGTAAGTCAATGGGGACGGATCCGCTTGAAGATGACACCATATGGCTCAATCTTCAAGCGGATCCGTTCCCCATTGACTTTCAATGTAAAGTCTGAACGGATCCGCTCAGGCTACTTTCAGACTTAGAAAATTTTCTAAGTAATAATGCAGACGGATCCGTTCTGAACGGATGCAAACGTCTGCATTATCGGAGCGGATCCGTCTGATGAAACATCAGACGGATCCGCTCCGAACGCTAGTGTGAAAGTAGCCTAACCCAGGGAGCATCACGGGGATGCAAACCAGCTTTACACCCCATATAGTACCGTCACTTACTAGACAGGTACATCGCAGCTTAGCTGGCTAATATTTGATTGCTCAGACCTCACACACATACAATCGCAATACAATCCGATCTTATAACCGTAACATTAAATCTAATATTTCCCCTTCAAAGGCGTAACTTCATTTTTGCGTATTTGTTGAGGATATTTTTTTTTGATTTGTATAATAAAACAATGGGGATAATATGCTTTCATCTTTATCCTTCAGCGATTTCTGGAGCGGGGTTATCACATAACAAAGAAACATAAGGAAAAAGACCTAATAATAACATCTGTCCGGACTGAGCTTTATCTCAAACACGGCAAAAAGGTCGAGAAGGAAGCTATACAGAAAAAAATTTGTGACCTCAAACGCCTTCACCCGGAACTAGTAAAGGAGTACAGTCAGCGATTACGCCCAGGTACAATGCTTACATGAATTTTGTATCTCTCTCTACCACACTCAGTAATGTATATATTCAGTTATGCTGCTAATCCGTACAGATGTAGCATGGTTAACACACAACCTCTCAGATTTATTATTTCATCCCGTAATCTTGAAACAAAAGGCATTTTAAAAAATAGCGTAACACATTTAATTGCATTAAGTTTACATAACACGTCTCATAAAGCATGTGTGTTAACTCTACTACATCCGTATTTCATCCCTTTTCAAATGATTACTTAATACCTGCTGTGACATGTACAAAATCTTCCGGTTACATCATACATCTCTCCCTCGCTGAGATTGTATATTTATTGTTATACCAGCGCGGTACTGATGTATGATGTCACCGGATGATTTCATACGTTTCACACGCATAAATATATATAGGTATTTTTGTTTATATCTACATAAACTGCAAACATGATTAACTATTCAGGTCAAAGTCCCCGACCATTACATACATCCCCCCCTACAATTTTCATGGGATTCAAGAATATATATATACGTATGTATGTATGTATTTATGTATGTTGCTCAAAAACGCAACAATCGATTTCAATGATTCTTGGTATACACATTCCTTGCTACCTGGAATGAAATCTTGCGGGGTCTCAGCTCTCTAGGACGTACCGTTCACGAGATATATAAAAAAAATGAACTGCATTAGCCAATACTAGCCTCCCAGCCTTTCACTTAAATCCTAACTGCAAACTGACGGGCGCTGCGGAGTTCAAAGTTAAAGGGCCGGTCACTGTGAAACTCACTTTTAAAGGGCCGGTCACCGTGAAACTCACTTTTAAAGGGCCGGTCACCATGAAAATGAGTGTTAAAGGGCCGGTCACCGTCAGTCACTGTTAAAGGGCCGGTCACCGTCAGTCACTGGTAAAGGGCCGGTCACTGTGAAAGTCACTGTTATTTAATATAAAATTGCTATGAATAAATACCAGAGCAACGCCGGGTCATTGACTAGTATATATATATTGTAAGGATTCACAAATGGTAGCCTTCAGATAAATACACAGAAGGATTTTTCCATGGAAATCTTCAAATAACAAGTGTCCTTTATTGTTGGCACACAAACAATCAACAGGCAGCATTAATCGGCTTACTCCAGCCGACACTTAAATAAAAAACAATTACACAAGTAAGGCACAGTACCGTAAATCCCACAGAGTATCTTGCATTGTCCTCTGTATCCAAGCAGAGACCCTCTGGTCTTTCACTTAGTTCCAAACACAAACACCCAGCCATCCAGAGCTCCATTGTCAGCCATGTAATCATCCCCACCTGACCCTTCTTGCTGACTTTTGTAAGCCATTCAAAACCTGGCCTGGATTGTGCTGAGTAGTCACCCGCTCAACTCTATGACTACTCCCAATAAGAGCCATCCCGTGTTAGCTTTTCACAGCTATGCTAACTACCAAAGTGTCCGTCAGCAACTGCTGCGGACATATGCACTAGTGGCTCCTACTTCACCGAGGCCAGGATCCTCGGTGACACATATCTTCCATCTATTATAGTCCCTTGTGCCTTTCTACTATATATATATATATATATATATATATACACACACACACCTCACCCAGTAAATTAACCTCATAAACCACAAATTAAATGCTATATGAAAGGTAAGATTGTATTAAAAATGCGGCTGGGCAGACAGTATAACGATGACATCCCAAAAAATTATTATACCCAACATAATACCATCAAAGAAATAACGCCTGTTACGTCATCCTACCTTTTAAGTTTGGCCAGTTTTACCCATCTGTAAAACTGGTTTTGGCATGTTATATAACACCAAAATGAGTCAAATCCACCGTGTGGATAATCAGAATCCCATGCAGATCCCTCCATATAGGATTTTTTAAAAATATTTACATTTGTTATGATTTATGAGTTGTTTGTCTAAATTCTTAACATTCTGTGATTACAGGGGTTGCTGTTCCTTCTGTTAGACGCAGGAAATCAAAGAAGGTGGTCGCAACGGGTGTGGAGAAAGAGTCGGCTGAGCAGGCAGAGGAGGAGCAGCCTGGACCATCCCAACAAGAGGATTGCTCCCCCCCACCTCCAGAAGAGGGTGACAAGGAGGTCTACACCCCCAACCAGGAAGGTAAATATGTGCACACAGCTATATAATTAAATATCCATACAATATTTATAAGAAAAAGGGCCTAAAATGTTTGAAATTTGCGAAAAGTAGATAAATAAATAAAAAAATCAAATAAAAAATCTCTGTAATTTACATTAAAACCATAAATGTAAATAACTAATTCACATTAAACATTACATAACTATAACAAAGTAATTCTGTACTCTCATTAAGAAATACCAAATAAGAGTTGTGCTGGCTTGATACCTTTTAATGGCCAACAAATAATAATTACCATGTCACATAGTGAGCTTCCAAGAACTCAACAGTCCCTTCATCTGTCATATATACAATAAGAAGGGAGACATGGCGGAATGAATGGACATTTGAAATATAAGATACAAACATATCAAAGACGATCATAATAAGTCCGTTATTATCTTGCAGATAAGGGGCTGAGTACATATTATTGTCTTTAAATTGATGGCATCTCAGAGACATGGTGCCACAACTATGTCTCTAGAAGACTAATTAGTTCTTGTAGTGTGTTCAAAATCCCTCTTAAAAATTAAATCCAGTCTTCGAAGTGTCAAGTAGTGTTTGTAAAATACCTTGTAACAAATTTTGGTCATCAATTTGCATGCAAAAAATCTTATAGCTCTTTTGTGTTCGAAGTTATATTTTAATATGAGAACTTTCATGTGTTATTCATATTGACCATGGCCGTGCACTAGTGGCTCCTACTTCAACCAGGCCAGGGTCCGCGGTGACACATATCTTCCATCTATTATTGTCCCTTGTGCCTTTCTACATATATATATATATATATACACACACACACACACACCCCACCCACTAAATTAACCTCATAAACCACTAATTAAATGCTATCTGAAAGGTAATATTGTGATAGGGGTAAGGTAAGGGAGATCAGGATGTTAGTGGAGTAAAATGAGGATTTTACATGACAGACTCCTTTTAACCGCTGAATAGAACAGCGCTAAACAGTGCCTAAATAGCATATAGAAATCTAGTCATCTCGCCACCTATCTGCAAGCGACTTTACCCCTCCTTCTATTAATAAAGTGACCATGACAACAAAATCAACTGTGAGTGAAGACGGACAGCAGATATTTAAAATGCGGCTGTGCAGACAGTATAACGATGACAGCCCAAAAATATAATATAACCCACATAATACCATCAAATAACCCCTGTTACGTCATACTACTTTTTAACTTAGTCCAGTTTTACCCATCTGTAACACATGTTTGGTCATGTAATATAAACCCATAGTGAGGCAAATCCACCGTGTGGATAATCAGAATCCCATGCAGATCCCTCCATATAGGATATTTTTTTTAATTTACCTTTATTATGATTTATGAGTTAATTGTCTAAATTCTTAACATTCTGTGATTACAGGGGTTCCCGTTCCTCCTGAACAAGAAAAGGGTGAGGAGGAAGAGTCGGCGGAGCAGGCAGAGGAGGAGCAGCCTGGACCATCCCAACAAGGGGATTCCTCCCCCCCCACCTCCAGAAGAGGGCGAGAAGGAGGTCTACACCCCCCATCAGGAGGGTAAATATGTGCACACAGCTATATAATTCAATATCCATATGATGTTTATAACAAAAAGGGACTAAAATGATTTAAAAAAGCAAAAAGTAGAGAAATATATATATATTTTTTTAAGCTAAATAAATCTGTAATCTACATTAAAACCATAAAGTATACAACTAATTCACATTAAACATTACATAACTATAACCAAGTAATTCTGTGCTGTCTTTAATAAATACTAAATAATAGTTGTGGTGGCTTGATACATTTTAATGGCCATAAAATAATAATTAATATGTCACATAGCGAGCTTCCGAGAACTGACCAGTCCCTTCATCTGTCGTATATACAATAAAAAGGGAGACATGGCGGAATGAATGGGCATTTAAAATATAAGATACAAACATATCAAAGACGATCATAATAAGTTGATTATTATCTTACAGATAAGGGGCTGAGTACATATTATTGTCTTTAAATTTATGGCATCTCAGAGACCTGGTGCCACGACTATGTCTATATGAAGACTATTTAGATTTTGTAGTGTGTTCAAAAGCCCTTTTAAAAAAGTTTTGTTTTCTTTTTCCATTCATAAAATCTTATAGCTCTTTTGTATTAGAAGTGATATTTTTTAAGATGAGAACTTTCATGTGTTATTCATATTGACCATGGGCAACAGAAATGCTTAGCAACACAAAAGTGTAGATTGTTCTTTCATCTAAAAAAAAACAACTAAATACTATTATACTGTAATGATCTTGCATTAATTAACCCACTAAATAACATTATACTATATTGAAATACTAAATAAACAACTATATAATTTTCAAAACTGTAATTTAAAAAAATTTGGTTCTATAAATGGACAGTACTGTAACAAAAACTCCACACAAACCACTAACTGCCTTCATCATAATTGGAAGTCATTTAAATATATTTTTTTATCCTAACAGTTATTCGAAAACTTAAAAAAAGGCTCCTTGACCATCAGAAATCCCAAGGCAAGGCCATGCGGCTTATAAAAGCCGAAAAAAAAAAATAGGGCTTCTTCAGGGGCGCTTACAAAGGCATCAGCGTCAGCTGGATGATGCCTACAAGAAGCTGGAGGATCAGATGAGGATCCAGAATGAAGACCTCCTGGAGATCCAGCATGAACTACAAAGTTTGCCTTATTTTTTTTTTTTTATATTTTACATACTTTGTATTTGTAAATAAATATTTTATTAGGTTTAATCACTTGCTTTCGTATGTTTTATATTGTTATTTAATACATACACTAGCTGTGGACCCCGCGTTGCTCGGGTATTTATTTATTGCAAATATATATTAAATAACAGTGACTTTTGCAAGGGTCGCCCCTTTAACAGTAAATTTCACGTTGACCGGCCCTTTAACTGTGAACTCTACAGCGCCCGTCAGTTGGCAGTTAGGATTTAAGTTAAAGGGGTTATCCGAGTTAATGAAAAAAAAAATAAAACCTATTAAAACTCATCAGGATATACATATAATTTGGTTAAACTAGATTTCATCAAGTTAAAACCCATATGTCAACCTTTTCATGGTTCTGTCATTGTTTGTTTACATGCTGAAGTACATGCTGAGGGGGCAGGGCCGGATTAACGTAGGGGCGGATGGAGCTGCAGCTCCAGGCCCCTGCATGAAAATAGGCCCAGCAGCCCGCATAGGCCGCCTCGCTGAGGTTGCCTGGCGGCCGCCCCGCTACCCTTTAGTAGGACCGAACCGTGCCGACTGTCAGATGATGACAGGGCCGGCGCGCAAGGAGAAATCTCCCAGGCCGGCCCTTTACACAACTCACCAGGACAGTGACAGCTGACAGATCAGGTCAGGTGACAGGTCAGCTGTGCACGCCGCGCTGCGTCGTCACGTCAGACTCCTCCCCTGGGGCCTAGGCAATGCCGTAAAATGAAAGACCGTGACGGCTGCTGCGCACGGGAAGTTCCAAATTCTTCCTGCGTGGAGTCAGGGGTGCTGCCAGCGGTGAGTCGCGTTCAGCAGCCTTCAGTGTACTGCCCAGAAAACAACTCATAGGCGGTAAGTAAATCAGCATTGGCTCACCTCACCTATTATACTGTATACTGTATAATTTATACATGTCATTCAGGAGCATGGAAAAGCTGGGTGATGATTTTTTTCACCTAGCTTTTCCATGCTCCTGAATTGCATATCTGCTTATAGGCATATATATCTTTATAATAGCTGAGCCTTATCTACTATAAACAGATATGCCATTCAGGAGCATGGAAAAGCTAAGTGAGAAATAGTCACCTAGCTCTTCAATGAGTGGTATATCTGCTTATAATAGATCAGCTATTATAAACAGATATGCCTAAAGGCAGATTTGCCATTCAGGAGCATGGAAAAGCTAGGTGAGAAATTGTCACCTAGCTTTTCCATGCTCCTGAATGATATATCTGCTTATAATAGTTCAGCTATTACAGACAGATATGCCTAAAGGCAGATCTGCCATTCAGGAGCATGGAAAAGCTAGGTGACTGTTTCTCACCTAGCTTTTCCATGCTCCTGAATGGCAGATCTGCATATAATAGCTTGGCTATTATAAACATGTATGCATATAAGCAGATATGCCATTCAGGAGCATGGAAAAGCTAGGTGACTATTTCTTGCCTACCTATCTTTTCCAAGCTCCTCAATGGCATATCTGCTTATAATAGATTAGCTTTTAAAAACACATATGCCATTCAGGAGCATGGAAAAGCTAGACGTGAATAGCTTTTTCATGCTCCTGAATGACATATCCAGCAGCACTAGTTAACTCCTTGGGGGGTGGCTATACATAATACAGCCATCTATATAGATGGCTGTATATTTAAACTGTGGCCAGAGATGTACACTTAGACCTCATGCACACGACCATATTTTTTTGCGGTCCGCAAAACGGGGTTCCGTTTTCCCGTGATCCGTGACCGTTTTTTCGTCCGTGGGTCTTCCTTGATTTTTGGAGGATCCACGGACATGAAAAAAAAGTCGTTTTGGTGTCCGCCTGGCCGTGCGGAGCCAAACGGATCCGTCCTGAATTACAATGCAAGTCAATGGGGACGGATCCGTTTGACGTTGACACAATATGGTGCCATTTCAAACGGATCCGTCCCCATTGACTTTCAATGTAAAGTCTGGAGTCCCTTTTATACCATCAGATCGGAGTTTTCTCCAATCCGATGGTATATTTTAACTTGAAGCGTCCCCATCACCATGGGAACGCCTCTATGTTAGAATATACTGTCGGATATGAGTTAGATCGTGAAACCTCATTTCCGACAGTATATTCTAACACAGAGGCGTTCCCATGGTGATGGGGACGCTTCTAGTTAGAATATACTACAAACTGTGTACATGACTGCCCCCTGCTGCCTAGCAGCATCCGATCTCTTACAGGGGGCCGTGATCAGCACAATTAACCCCTCAGGTGCCGCACCTGAAGGGGTTAATTGTACTATCATATCCCCCTGTAAGAGATCAGGGCTGCCAGGCAGCAGGGGGCAGACCCCCCCCCCCTCCCCAGTTTGAATATCATTGGTGGCCAGTGCGGCCCCCCCCTTCCTCCCTCTATTGTAATAATTCGTTGGTGGCACAGTGTGCCCCCCCCCGCCCCCCCTTCCTCCCTCTATTGTAATAATTCGTTGGTGGCACAGTGTGCGCCCCCCCCCCTTCCTCCCTCTATTGTAATAAATCGTTGGTGGCACAGTGTGCGCCCCCCATTGGCCCCCCCTCCCTCTATAGCATTAACAACATTGGTGGCCAGTGTGCGGCCTCCCATCTCCCCCCCCCCTCCCCGATCATTGGTGGCAGCGGGTTACTAGCAATAGTACAATAGTAAAGATTCATACTTACCTGGGAGCAGCGATGTTCGTGTCCAGCCGGGAGCTCCTCCTACTAGTAAGTGACAGTTCATTTAGCAATGCGCCGCACAGACCTGTCACTTACCAGTAGGTGGAGCTCCCGGCCGGACACGAACATCGCAGCAGCAGCCAGCAGCAGGTAAGTATGAATCTTCTACTATTGTACTATTGCTAAGTAACCATGGCAACCAGGACTGTAGTAGCGTCCTGGTTGCCAGGGTTACCGATCGGAGCCCCAGCGATTAAACTGGGACTCCGATCGGAACTCCGCTGCCACCAATGATGGGGGGGGGGGAGATGGGAGGCCGCACACTGGCCACCAATGTTGTTAATGCTATAGAGGGAGGGGGGGCCGATGGGGGGCGCACACTGTGCCACCAACAAATTATTACAATAGAGGGAGTGAGGGGGGGGGCGCACACTGTGCCACCAACGAATTATTACAATAGAGGGAGGGGGGGGGCCGCACTGGCCACCAACCTATTATTACAATAGAGAGGGGGGAAGGCCGCACTGGCCACCAATGATATTCAAACTGGGGAGGGGGGGAGGGTCTGCCCCCTGCTGCCTGGCAGCCCTGATCTCTTACAGGGGGCCGTGATCAGCACAATTAACCCCTTCAGGTGCCGCACCTGAAAGGGTTAATTGTGCTGATCACGGCCCCCTGTAAGAGATCGGGTGCTGCCAGGCAGCAGGGGGCAGTCTTGTACACAGTTTGTAGTGTATTCTAACTAGAAGCGTCCCCATCACCATGGGAACGCTTCTGTGTTAGAATATACTGTCGGTTCTGAGTTTTCACGAAGTGAAAACTCAGCTTTGAAAAAGCTTTTATGCAGACGGATCTTCGGATCCGTCTGTATAAAAACTAATCTACGGCCACGGATCACGGACACGGATGCCAATCTTGTGTGCATCCGTGTTCTTTCACGGACCCATTGACTTGAATGGGTCCGTGAACCGTTGGCCGTGAAAAAAATAGGACAGGTCATATTTTTTTCACGGCCAGGAAACACGGATCACGGATGCGGCTGCAAAACGGTGCATTTTACGATTTTTCCACGGACCCATTGAAAGTCAATGGGTCCGCAAAAAAAAACGGAAAACGGCACAACGGCCACGGGTGCACACAACCGGTCGTGTGCATGAGGCCTTAGGCTAAGTTCACACAGCAGATTTTTCACACGCAAACCCGTGCGTAAATCTGCTTGAAAATGACGCATGAACTTTAGTCCGATAGACTTGAATGGGATTACGCAGACCCGTTCACACTTCAAACTTTATGCATGCGTATTTTCACATGTGTAATTTTGCATAAATTCAAACTTTATTTGTGCTATAAAAAGTTGCTCTGCGTTGTGTTTTCATTTTCTATAAAAAGGCCCATTAAAATCTTCTGCATTAAAATCTTCTGCACCAGGCCCATGATGCTCTTAATCCGGCCCTGTGAGGGGGCGCGGAACAACAAAGCCTGAGCTCTGCCTCATGAATAACCTGACCTTTCCCTCACCCTGCTCTGCACTTTGCATAAAAAAAAACCACATGATCATCTCCGAGCTCACACTGGCAGAAGATCTTCCTGTCACATTGCAGCTGGAGCTGCCTGCCGGATCCGCCGATCAGTGTGACAACTGACAGCATTTGTAGATGGATGCATTGCAAAAACGGATCCGTCTACAAATGCATTTTTTGTACGGATCCGTCTATCCGCTTGTCATGTGGATGGATGGAACCCTCTGGCAGTCTTTTTCACAGTTTTCCCGGTTTGTGCATGCACAGACCGGAAGGACGGATCTGTCCTTCAGTTGTTTTGCGATGCCGGATCCGGCAGGCAGTTCTGTCGTCGGAACTGCTCGCCGGATCACTATGCTGCAAGTGTGAAAGTAGACTTAGTCCTGCGACCTCTCGCCGTGCTGCGCCGGAGCTCCGTCCTCGTCCCCATTATAGTCAATGGGGACGGAGCGGCAGTCCAGCGGCACGGCCAAATAGCGGCAGGGCGGATCCGACAGAGTGAACAGCCTGTAGGATATGTCCTGCCACTAGTGTGAAAATATACTTATGCTAGTGTGCAAGTACCATTATCAGTATCTGTATCTAAGCAATATCTATATTATTCAAATATATATTCAATATCGATATTGCTTAGATAAATATATATATTGGTGGTAGATATGGATTATGTATAGCTGAATCAATAAATATGATGTACAATTATTTATTTATTTTTTCCCAGGGGGTGTTCAATGTGAATGTGTTACTAGTGGGGTGGGGGGACAGGGCTGTAAGAACGATCCCCAGACGCAGAGGGGAACGGGTACAAACTGGCACCTCTAGCCCATGTGAGTGCAGGAGCTATAAACATACCCTGCTGCCGGAGAAGAGTTCGCCTCGGCTCTGGTATGTACTGCGCATGAGCGATCGCATACCATCGCCGAGGCAGTGTTAGAAGAGCTGGAGAGGGGCGGGCACTAGAGGCTCTGATGTCTCCTTTACAGAGCCTGGCCGCTCCCTCAAGCAGGGAGAAGCCTGTAAACGAGACGTCAAGACTCATCACCAGAGTCTGCTTGCTGACGTCGGGGGTCACATGAACCATAATTGAACTGGCCAAACAGTGATTTGGAAGTGATTTGAAGAAACTTTCAATGGACTATAATAAGAGTAAGTAGAATTCATTTTTTTAAGTCGGATAACCCCTTTAAAGGCTGGAGGCAGGCTTGTATTGGCTAATGCAGGTGATATTTTGGGAATATTTCGGGAACGGTACGTCCTAGAGAGCTGAGACCCCCGCATTATTTCTTTCCAGGTAGCAAGGGATGTTTATACCAAATTTCATTGAATTTGATGGTTGTGTTTTTGAGTTTTTGCAGAACATACACACATACATACTTTTTTATATATAGATTTAAATTTATCAGGTTGCAGGAAGGCCCCTTGAGTCCTAGTGCAAAGTCATACGGATCAGGACAGACATTAGCAGCAGGTTAAGGTAACAGTGGAGGGTACGGTCTACACTAAACTCAATATGATCAGGACAGACAGAAATTATGCTAACACAGAAGAATATGAAAGAATGCTGTCAGACATTTGAACATAACAAAATAAATATTTATTAACAAAATAACAAACATGCCTCTATTGCAACTTTTTAACTTCTTTATAAAGCATTAACATATCCCTGTTTTGTTTAAGGTGTTGTTTCTTAAACTTGGCCATCAGCCTCTGCATTTGGCGCATGCCGGCATTCTGTTCCCGCTGATTATGTTCACTTTTTTTTTTCAAAAACAGCAGTACTGTTAGGATTAGAAAATAATATTATATTACTTGCAATTCAGATTACGTGGCATCGATATAGAATTGTATTTCTATGTGCACATATTTACCCTCTTGGCGGGGGTTGGTTAAAACATCCTCTGCAGTGGTAGGGGGTTCTTGTGGAGGCTGGGAGGCAGTGGCGGATTACAATAGGGACGTTCGGGTCGGCAGCCCCGGGCCCAGCGCCGACCCGAACGCCCACATACTGCCTGCCGTGCCGGCAGCGAGGAGGCTCCTTGGCTGGTGCAGTATATTACATAGAGTGACTTACAGAGAGAGGAGCCCATCCCCCGGCCCCTCCCCCAACAGCAGGCTCCAGCACAGACATTGCCCGGAGCCTGACTCCTCCCACACATGTGACTGATCACATGGACATGACATCACGGAAGGTCCTTTAGCCTTCTAGCTGCTGCTTGTGCAGAGCTGTCATCCGGCTGTTCAGGGCTGTGTGTCAGGTAGGAGGCTGAGTACAGAGGCTGGGGATTTTATCAATAAGAGTTTATCAGTAGGAGAGCAATTGTTTCAGCAGTAAAGAAAGACTTTGCATACAAAGACAGTTATGTGTGTGGTTTAGGACACATGAGGGGACATTAATAAAGTAATGCTGTGACACATAGGGCCATGAGAGGGGCCAGCATAATATGCTATATGTGTGTCATTCACACATATAGCATCTTATGCAGGCCCCCCTCATGGCCCTATGTGTCATAGCACACATCCCCTATAACAGTGCATCATCCATAGGTCCCCCATAACAGTGCCATCCACAGATCCCCTCCATAACAGTGTCATCCACAGATCCCCTCCATAACAGTGTCATCCACAGATCCCCTCCATAACAGTGTCATCCACAGATCCCCTCCATAACAGTGTCATCCACAGATCCCCTCCATAACAGTGTCATCCACAGATCCCCTCCATAACAGTGCCATCCACAGATCCCCTCCATAACAGTGCCATCCACAGATCCCCTCCATAACAGTGCCATCCACAGATCCCCTCCATAACAGTGCCATCCACAGATCCCCCATAACAGTGCCATCCATAGATCCCCTCCATAACAGTGCCATCCATAGATCCCCTCCATAACAGTGCCATCCACAGATCCCCTCCATAACAGTGTCATCCACAGATCCCCTCTATAACAGTGTCATCCACAGATCCCCTCGATAACAGTGCCATCCATAGATCCCCTCGATAACAGTGCCATCCACAGATCCCCTCCATAACAGTGCCATCCACAGATCCCCTCCATAACAGTGCCATCCACAGATCCCCTCCATAACAGTGCCATCCACAGATCCCCCATAACAGTGCCATCCGTAGATCCCCTCCATAACAGTGCCATCCGTAGATCCCCTCCATAACAGTGCCATCCACAGATCCCCTCCATAACAGTGTCATCCATAGATCCCCTCTATAACAGTGTCATCCACAGATCCCCTCGATAACAGTGCCATCCACAGATCCCCTCGATAACAGTGCCATCCACAGATCCCCTCCATAACAGTGTCATCCATAGATCCCCTCCATAACAGTGTCATCCATAGATCCCCTCCATAACAGTGTCATCCATAGATCCCCTCCATAACAGTGTCATCCACAGATCCCCTCGATAACAGTGTCATCCACAGATCCCCCATAACAGTGCCATCCACAGATCCCCCATAACACTGCAAATAGACCTCTACCACAATTCCCTTAAAATATCGCATCGCATATCGTTATCGCATCCTGTTTGGGAAAAGCTGGTCTACTGTGATAATATAAACAATGGGGGTTCTACAAAAGAGCTATTGTGGGGCAAAATTCATATTCGTGTTTACACACGTGTTTTAAAATGAATGCTTTCTCCTATTATAAACAAGTAAATAAGGACACAATGCTGTGGGGCTGGTATGCAACTTTTTCCAGGGCTGGTTTTTATCCCCAGTCCGGCCCTGCGCATAGCTCCCTGTCCCGTCGCCTATCACCGCCATAGGCTTCAGGCCTAGTAGGCCTGAGGCCTATGCGGTAGTGAAATCCCAGCGCAGGCGTGCGTGATGACATCATCACGCGCCTGTGCCGGGACACAGCACATTGACGTGTGCCTGCCTCATCCCGCCTTCGTCTGCGATCAAGTGCCTGGCCCTGGACGGTAAGTATTTAGCTTTTCATTTTTTTTTCCAATTTTAATTTTTTTTATTTCATGTGCCTACCTTGGGGGACATGTGGGGGACGAGACACAGAGGAGGACATATTAGGGAAGGGACCTCGAGTACATGGGAGGGGGAATGTGGGGCTGTGTGGGGCTAAATTTTTATGGGAGGACTACTATGTGGGGGCAAATTATTATGGGAGCCGGACTACTATGTGGGGGCAAATTACTATATGGGGCAGTGTGGGGGCACATTACTATGTGGGGGCAAATTACTATGTGGGGGAAATTACTATGTAGGGGCAGTGTGGGGCAAATTACTGTGTGGGGGCAGTGTGGGGCAAATTACTGTGTGGGGGCAAACTACTATATGGGGGCAGTTTGGGGGGGTGTGGGGGCAAATTACAATGGGGGAATTACTATGCGGGGGCAGTGTGGTGGAAATTACTATATGGGGGTGTTGCTATTGGGGAGGCACTGTAGGGGCAATTCTATTATTTTTGGGGACACTATACAGGGATTATTACCTGGAGCACAATATAGGGTGTTATTATTACTGGGGGTCTCTAGGGGACATTATAATTGCTGTGGACACTATAGGGACATTTGGGGTAATTTATCAAACTGGTGTAAAGTAGAACTGGCTTAGTTGCCCATAGCAACCAATCAGATTCCACCTTTCATATTTGACAGCTCTTTTGGAAATCCAGTTCTACTTTATACCAGTTTGATAAATGACTCCAATTATGTCTATTAGGGTCACTATTTTTTCAGCAGTATAGTACCTTGGACATTGGGGGGCACAACGGGCACAGTATTGAGAGTGGCAGCAGGATGACACTGTGGGGACACCAGGATGAGGAGGAATTGAGAAATCTAACGTGTCTGTGCTACAAACTGTAGAGACGAGATGGGGCCGAAAGAATTTGCCATGGTGGTCTGGGTCAAATGGAGGAGAAGAGGAAAGAGAAGGTCTACATGACAGGAGATGTCTCTGGATGTAAGAGGTATGTGGTGCTGTATTCTCCTCCATGTCTTTTTTATTATAATTATATGTATTTTAAATTTGGTGACCAAGTTTTTCAGTTTAGGACCCAATTTGTTTTTTTTTTTTTTTGTCTGAAGATGTCATATGGCCTAAGAAGAGACTGTGGCGCTCACGAAGCACTGCATCCTCTTCATACAAAAAAGGGGGGGGGGGGGGCCCAAGTTGATTAGACAGCCCCGGGCCTATCATGCACTTAATCCGCCCCTGCTGGGAGGGTCCAGCGTCTTCCACTTCAACCTCTTCTCCCACATCAGGTGTGTCAGTCACCTCATCCTGAAGGTCATGGGAGGGTCCTGGCTCATGAGCTTTCATAGAAGCCATCATATTGCCATCAGGTGGTGGAGGGGCCGCTACATCCTCTGAGGGTCCTGTCTGCTCTGTGGAATCCTCCTCATCTGTGGTGGAGACCTCCATCACCACCACATTCAGCCGATGTTTTTTCTGTGTCCACGGTCCACTTTTCTTAATGGTAGGAACAGGGACACCTGTAATCACAGAATATTACTAATTTTGACAATGAAATCATAAATCACAACAAAGTTAAAGATCCAGAAATTCATATACTGTATGGAGGGATCTGCATGGTATTATGATAAACCACAAAGTGTATTTGACTCTTTTTGGCGTTATCTAACATTTTAGAACCAGTGTTCCAGATGTGTTAAACTAGCCTAATTTACTAGGTAGGATGAGGTAACACTGTATTTATTAGGAAGGCTGGGTTATTGACTTTTAATCAAAACATTCAAATGTTCGGAAATTAGATAAGAGGTTACTGGATGTTGTTATAAAAGGTGGAGAAAGGAATCAATTTTAATATGCTATTTAAGCAGAATTTATCTTTGGTATATTCAGTGTTAAAAAGCAGTCTTTCATTTGAAATCATCATTTTAGAAATAAAAGATAAAGATCTGCCTTAAGCTTGCATCTCATTAGTGGTTGTAGCAGACTGCGTTTCAACTACAATGGATCTTTCATATGTACTGTTAAATGGATTTACAATGTTAGGTTTAATTACCTAATTAGTATGTTACCTGCTTAGCATTCGTCTGGTTGTGCGGTAGAAACACAATGACTACAATGGATGTCTGAAATGGATTGTTGATTATTAAATTACTTTGCAGACTGAGGGGAGGGGATTTGTGTGGCCTGTAACCAGTATGTGATTAAACAATGGATAATTTTCTGTATGTGTTTGCCTTGGATGGTAGAGGTGCATAAAACTAGGGGATGTGACATTAAAAATAGTCCTGCTTTAAAGTGGTCTTAAACTTTTGATCATGACTGTATATATATATAATCTATAATCACATGCAAATTAAGTGGGGGATGTATGAAATGGAAGGGGCCTTTAAAATAAATACTGAATGATGCTTGCATTTTATGTATATATAAACATAAAGACAAGACATACATATATATATATGTGTGTGTGTGTCTGTGAAACGTATTAAATCATCTGGTCAGATCATACATCTGTACCGCGCTGTTTGCATAACTATATATATATATATATATATATACACATACACATACAAAATCTCAGCGAGGTAGAGATGTATGATGTAAGCGGATTATTTTGTACGTGTCACACCGTGTACACTGCGTGCAGAATTATTAGGCAAATGAGTATTTTGACCACATCATCCTCTTTATGCATGTTGTCTTACTCCAAGCTGTATAGGCTCGAAAGCCTACTACCAATTAAGCATATTAGGTGATGTGCATCTCTGTAATGAGAAGGGGTGTGGTCTAATGACCAACACCCTATATCAGGTGTGCATAATTATCAGGCAACTTCCTTTCCTTTGGCAAAATGGGTCAAAAGAAGGACTTGACAGGCTCAGAAAAGTCAAAAATAGTGAGATATCTTGCAGAGGGATGCAGCACTCTTAAAATTGCAAAGCTTCTGAAGCGTGATCATCGAACAATCAAGCGTTTCATTCAAAATAGTCAACAGGGTCGCAAGAAGCGTGTGGAAAAACCAAGGCGCAAAATAACTGCCCATGAACTGAGAAAAGTCAAGCGTGCAGCTGCCAAGATGCCACTTGCCACCAGTTTGGCCATATTTCAGAGCTGCAACATCACTGGAGTGCCCAAAAGCACAAGGTGTGCAATACTCAGAGACATGGCCAAGGTAAGAAAGGCTGAAAGACGACCAACACTGAACAAGACACACAAGGTGAAACGTCAAGACTGGGCCAAGAAATATCTCAAGACTGATTTTTCTAAGGTTTTATGGACTGATGAAATGAGAGTGAGTCTTGATGGGCCAGATGGATGGGCCCGTGGCTGGATTGGTAAAGGGCAGAGAGCTCCAGTCCGACTCAGACGCCAGCAAGGTGGAGGTGGAGTACTGGTTTGGGCTGGTATCATCAAAGATTAGCTTGTGGGGCCTTTTCGGGTTGAGGATGGAGTCAAGCTCAACTCCCAGTCCTACTGCCAGTTTCTGGAAGACACCTTCTTCAAGCAGTGGTACAGGAAGAAGTCTGCATCCTTCAAGAAAAACATGATTTTCATGCAGGACAATGCTCCATCACACGCGTCCAAGTACTCCACAGTGTGGCTGGCAAGAAAGGGTATAAAAGAAGAAAATCTAATGACATGGCCTCCTTGTTCACCTGATCTGAACCCCATTGAGAACCTGTGGTCCATCATCAAATGTGAGATTTAGGCCTCCTGCACACGAACGTATTTTTTTGCAGTTCGCAAAAACGGGTACCGTTTTTCCGTGATCCGTGACCGTTTTTTCGTCCGTGGGTCTTCCTTGATTTTTGGAGGATCCACGGACATGAAAAAAAAAGTCGTTTTGGTGTCCGCCTGGCCGTGCGGAGCCAAACGGATCCGTCCTGAATTACAATGCAAGTCAATGGGGACGGATCCGTTTGACGTTGACACAATATGGTGCAATTTCAAACGGATCCGTCCCCCATTGACTTTCAATGTAAAGTCAGGAGTTAATATACCATCGGATCTGAGTTTTCTCCAATCCGATGGTATATTTTAACTTGAAGCGTCCCCATCACCATGGGAACGCCTCTATGTTAGAATATACCGTCGGATTTGAGTTACATCGTGAAACTCAGATCCGACAGTATATTCTAACACAGAGGCGTTCCCATGGTGATGGGGACGCTTCAAGTTAGAATATACTAAAAAAACTGTGTACATGACTGCCCCCTGCTGCCTGGCAGGTGCTGCCAGGCAGCAGGGGGCAGGGGCAGACCCCCCCCGCCCCCCCTGTAGTTAACACATTGGTGGCCAGTGTGGCCGGCCCCCCCTCCCCTGTAGTTAACTCATTGGTGGCCAGTGGGCCCCCCCCCTGTAGTTAACACATTGGTGGCCAGTGTGGCCGCCCCCCCCCCTCCCCTGTAGTTAACACATTGGTGGCCAGTGTGGCCGCCCCCCTCCCTCCCCTGTAGTTAACTCGTTGGTGGCCAGTGGGCCCCCCCCTCCCTCCCTCCCTCCCCTGTAGTTAACTCGTTGGTGGCCAGTGGGCACCCCTCCCTCCCCTGTAGTTACCTCGTTGGTGGCCAGTGGGCCCTCTCCCCTCCCTCCCCCTCCTAATTAAAATCTCCCCCCTATCATTGGTGGCAGCGGAGTGTACCGATCGGAGTCCCAGTTTAATCGCTGGGGCTCCGATCGGTAACCATGGCAACCAGGACGCTACTGCTGTCCCGGTTGCCATGGTTACTTAGTAGAACCATTATACTCACCTGCTGCGAGCTGCGATCTCTGCGTCCGGCCGGGAGCTCCTCCTACTGGTAAGTGACAAGTCCGGCCGGGAGCTCCTCCTACTGGTAAGTGACAGGTCATGTCACTTACCAGTAGGAGGAGCTCCCGGCCGGACCTGTCACTTACCAGTAGGAGGAGCTCCCGGCCGGACGCAGAGATCGCAGCTCGCAGGTAAGTATAATGGTCCTACAAATTTCTAAGTAACCATGGCAACCGGGACAGCAGTAGCGTCCTGGTTGACATGGTTACCGATCGGAGCCCCAGCGATTAAACTGGGACTCCGATCGGTACACTCCGCTGCCACCAATGATAGGGGGGGGAGATTTTAATTAGAAGGGGGAGGGAGGGGAGAGGGCCCACTGGCCACCAACGAGTTAACTACAGGGGAGGGAGGGGTGCCCACTTGCCACCAACGAGTTAACTACAGGGGAGGGGGGGGGCCCGGCCGCACTGGCCACCAATGTGTCAACTACAGGGGGGGGGGGGGCTGCCCCCTGCTGCTTGGCAGCACCTGCCAGGCAGCAGGGGGCAGTCATGTACACAGTTCTTTTAGTATATTCTAACCTGAAGCGTCCCCATCACCATGGGGACGCCTCTGTGTTAGAATATACTGTCGGTTCTGAGTTTTCACGAAGTGAAAACTCAGCTATGAAAAAGCTTTTATGCAGACGGATCTTCGGATCCGTCTGTACAAAAACTAACCTACGGCCACGGATCACGGACACGGATGCCAATCTTGTGTGCATCCGTGTTCTTTCACGGACCCATTGACTTGAATGGGTCCGTGAACCGTTGGCCGTGAAAAAAATAGGACAGGTCATATTTTTTTCACGGCCAGGAAACACGGATCACGGATGCGGCTGCAAAACGGTGCATTTTCCGTTTTTTCCACGGACCCATTGAAAGTCAATGGGTCCGCGAAAAAAAACGGAAAACGGCACAACGGCCACGGGTGCACACAACGGTCGTGTGCAGGAGGCCTTACAAGGAGGGAAAACAGTACACCTCTCTGAACAGTGTCTGGGAGGCTGTGGTTGCTGCTGCACGCAATGTTGATGGTGAACAGATCAAAACACTGACAGAATCCATGGATGGCAGGCTTTTGAGTGTCCTTGCAAAGAAAGTCACTGATTTGTTTTTGTTTTGTTTTTGAATGTCAGAAATGTATATTTGTGAATGTTGAGATGTTATATTGGTTTCACTGGTAAAAATAAATAATTGAAATGGGTATATATTTGTTTTTTGTTAAGTTGCTTAATAATTATGCACAGTAATAGTCACCTGCACACACAGATATCCCCCTAAAATAGCTAAAACTAAAAACAAACTAAAAACTACTTCCAAAAATATTCAGCTTTGATATTAATGAGTTTTTTGGGTTCATTGAGAACATGGTTGTTGTTCAATAATAAAATTAATCCTCAAAAATACAACTTGCCTAATAATTCTGCACTCCCTGTATTAAGTAATCCTTTTTAGGCCTCCTGCACACGGCCTTTTTTTTTTCCCGTTTACTGGCCGTTTTTTGAGTTCCGTATACGGAACCATTGATTTCAATGGTTCCGCAAAAAAAACTGAATGTACTCCGTATGCATTCCGTTTCCGTTTTTCCGTTCCGTTAAAAGATAGAACATGTCCTATTATTGCCCGCAAATCACGTTCCGTGGCTCCATTCAAGTCAATGGGTCCGCAAACAAAATGGAACACATACGGAAATGCATCCGTATGTATTCCGTTTCCGTTCTGTTTTTTGCTGAACCATCTATTGAAAATGCTATGCCCAGCCCAATTTTATCTATGTAATTACTGTATACTGTATATGCCATACGGAAAAACGGAACGGAAAAACGGAACAAAAACGGAAACGCAACGGAAACAAAAAACGGAACAACGGATCCGTGAAAAACGGACCGCAAAACACGGAAAGAGCCATACGGTCGTGTGCAATAGGCCTTAGGCCTAGTTCACATGACCGTATGGCTTTTATTGTTTTTTGCGGTCCGTTTTTCACGGATCCGTTGTTCCGTTTTTTGTTTCCGTTGCGTTTCCGTTTTTGTTCCGTTTTTCCGTTCCGTTTTTCCTTATGGCATATACAGTATACAGTAATTACATAGATAAAATTGGGCTGGGCATAGCATTTTCAATAGATGGTTCAGCAAAAAACAGAACGGAAACGGAATACATACGGATGTATTTCCGTATGTGTTCCATTTTTTTTGCGGACCCATTGACTTGAATGGAGCCACGGAACGTGATTTGCGGGCAATAATAGGACATGTTCTATCTTTTAACGGAATGGAAAAACGGAAACGGAATGCATCCGTTGTTCCGTTTTTGAGTTCCGTTGTGTTTCCGTTTCCTTTCCGTTTTTCCGTTCCGTTTTTCCGTATGCCATGTACAGTATACAGTAATTACATAGAAAAAATTGGGCTGGCAATAACATTTTCAATAGATGGTTCAGAAAAAACGGAACGGAAACTGAACGGAAACGGAAGACATACGGATGCATTTCCGTTTTTTTTTGCGGACCCATTGACTTGAATGGAGCCACGACCAGTGATTTACGGCCAAATATAGGACAAGCTCTATCTTTCCACTGAACGGAAAAACGGAAATACGGAAACGGAATGCATACGGAACACATTCCTTTTTTTTTGCGGAACCATTGAAATGAATGGATCCGTATACGGACCGTATACGGAACACAAAAAAACGGCCCGTACACTCGCAAAAAAAAACGTTCGTGTGAACTAGGCCTTAGAGTGATGAAATACGGATGTAGTACATTTAACACAGATCCTTTAGGAGACGTGTTATTTTAACAAAATGCTATTAAATGCCTTACACTATTTTTTAACAATGGCTTTTGTTTCTAGATAACGCAATGAGTTAAGAGGTTGTGTGTTATCCCAACTACATCTGTACAGATTAGCAGCATAACTGAATATATACATTACATAGTGTTGTAAAGAGAGATACAAAAGTCATGTAAATATTGTACCTGGACATAATCGTTCGCTCATCTCCTTTACAAGTTTGGCCTTAAAACGCTTTATATCGCACCACTTCTTTTGCAGTTCCACATATTTGTGCCACAAAGAAAACTTCATGAATAACTCCGCACGGAGAGACCTCAGGCTGGCCCGCTTCTCCTCTCTCTTCTTGGTAAGGGCGTATCCCCGCACCAACAAACGCTGCAATATAAAGATGCAAGCATATAATTCCAATTTTTTACATTCAAAATTTTAAAACATATGTCCTCAACAAACCTGCAAAAAGTAGTTATGTCTTTAAAGGGCAAATATTGGATTGAATGTTAACGTTATAAGATCGGATTGTAATGCGATTCTATGTGTGTGGGGTCTGAGGGAGCAATCGGATATTGGCCGGCTAAGCTGCGATGTACTTGTCTAGTGAAGTGACGGTACGGTATTGGGTGTACTGCTGATTTGCATCACCGTGGTGCACCCTGGGTAACGCTAAATGAACCAGCAAATACAGTAATACAAATAAAGCTCATGGACATAAAATAGAATCTATATATATATTGTGTGTGTGTGTATGGTATATAGTGTATGGTACCGTATATAGTGTGTGTATGGTATATAGTGTATGGTACCGTATATAGTGTGTGTATGGTATATAGTGTATGGTACCGTATATAGTGTGTGTGTGTGTATGGTATATAGTGTATGGTACCGTATATAGTGTGTGTATGGTATATAGTGTATGGTACCGTATATAGTGTGTGTATGGTATATAGTGTATGGTACCGTATATAGTGTGTGTATGGTATATAGTGTATGGTACCGTATATAGTGTGTGTATGGTATATAGTGTATGGTACCGTATATAGTGTGTGTGTGTATGGTATATAGTGTATGGTACCGTATATAGTGTGTGTGTGTATGGTATATAGTGTATGGTACCGTATATAGTGTGTGTATGGTATATAGTGTATGGTACCGTATATAGTGTGTGTATGGTATATAGTGTATGGTACCGTATATAGTGTGTGTGTGTGTGTATGGTATATAGTGTATGGTACCGTATATAGTGTATGGTACCGTATATAGTGTGTGTATGGTATATAGTGTATGGTACCGTATATAGTGTGTGTGTGTGTGTGTGTATGGTATATAGTGTATGGTACCGTATATAGTGTGTGTATGGTATATAGTGTATGGTACCGTATATAGTGTGTGTATGGTATATAGTGTATGGTACCGTATATAGTGTGTGGTATATATTTAATGACAGGAAAATGGACGTGCTATGTGCTGTGAATGTGATATAAATGTATCTGTTGTCCATACATACAGGCTACAAACATAGTGCTGTGAAGTAAAAATAATACTTAGAGCAGTGCACAAATCTGTATTATCTATTTTTACCTTAAAAAATAAAAATAAAAAAATCATAAGAAAAAAATAATCGTATTCATATTGAAAAATATTCGAATCTACAAATATTTCACTAGACTCGATCAACTTAGAATAATCGTTCTGACATGCAAACGAAAATACTGTAATATTACTTACGGCTACGATGATTTCATCCTCTGCTTTTATAAAGCGATGTCTGATGATCTTTGCGGAGCACATTCTGCTGAGTGTCTGGAGTGGAGAGTCCAGTGAAAACTATTTATAGTCGCCACTCGCCATCTACATAACGTGAGTCACCTCAGGTGACGACGTACTAGTGATTGTGAAGTGAATTGGATGTCATGCGGTCGGGCAGCGCGGGCACACATACTATTAAACATAACGATTTTTATGTTGTAATATTCGTGAACTCGAATATTATAACCGAGATTATTGGTTTAGAACAAGCATGTCAAACTCAAAGGCTAACATGGGCCAAAAAAACTAAATAAAAATCGTACATTTTTTTTATAGAACAACATTGTTGTTTCATGACTGCTGACCCCCAACATCCCGTTGCCCAATAACACAAGTGAGACCTATATATATATACAAATATTAAACTTCACTATAAGACGCACCTAGGTTTTTGAGGAGGAAAATAAGAAAAAAATATTTTTAACCAAAAGTTGTGCTTTTGGTGGGCTTTGAATTAATGGTGGGATCTGTGGATGGGGGATCTGTGGATGACACACTGTCATATGGGGGATCTGTGGATGGCACTGTTATGGGGGACCTGTGGATGGCACTGTTATGGGGGATCTGTGGATGGCACTGTTATGGGGGATCTGTGGATGGCACTGTTATGGGGGATCTGTGGATGGCGCTGTTATGGGGGATCTGTGGATGGTGCTGTTATGGGGGATCTGTGGATGGCACTGTTATGGGGATCTGTGGATGGCACTGTTATCAGGGATCTGTGGATGGCACTGTTATGGGGGATCTGTGGATGGCACTGTTATGGGGATCTGTGGATGGTACTGCTATGGGGTGGGATATCTGTGGATGGCATTGTTATGGGGTGGGGGGATCTGTGGATGGCATTGTTATGGGGTGGGGGATCTGTGGATGGTGCTGTTATGGGGGATCTGTGGATGGCATTGTTATGAGGTGGGGGATCTGTGGATGGAACTGTTATGGGGTGGGATATCTGTGGATGGTACTGCTATGGGGTGGGATATCTGTGGATGGCATTGTTATGAGGTGGGGGGATCTGTGGATGGAACTGTTATGGGGGGGATCTGTGGATGACACTGCTATATGTAATCCACAGATCCCCCTCATAACAGTGTCCCCCAATACACCGGCCCTCTGCTCACCGAAGTATTTATAAACGTGAATCCTTATCCTGTTATTAAGTTGAACTAACGCTGCGCTCTCCCATGTTCCCATGTTCCCCTGTATCCCCAAAGCACTTACGAACATGCTTCCATAGCAGGCAGAGCAGACGGCACCAGTAACGTCACTCACTGACGTTGCGCGTCTACTCCGCCTGCTTCATTCATAAAGTGGGCGGAGCAGGCGCTCGACGTCAGTGAGTGACGTTACTGCTGCCGTCCGCTCTGCCTGCTATTGAAGCTTAAGTAAGTGCTATGGGGATACAGGGGAACATGGGAACATGGGAGAGCGCAGCGTTAGTTCAACTTAATAACAGGATAAGGATTCACGTTTATAAATACTTTGGTGAGCGGCGGGGCCCGGTGTAAGAGTACAGTGACTGCACCGGGCCCCGCCCCTAGTTACGGACTCCAGCCCCTCCTCTCTCCCGGCTCATACATAGCAGTCTGCGATGCTGCATCTTTGCCGGGCCGCAAAGATATTCATTGCGGGCCGCATGTTTGACACCCATTGTTTAGAATATAATAGGACGAATATTCTAAAAACGAAACGAATATACAGCAATATATTCTTTATTTAGAATATTCGAATTTGATCCATCTGAAAACGTTATTCCTTCCAGCTTCAATTCAGTTGCTTGTGGCCAATGACTCATTGACCCACAAGCAAGAAGCAAAGAGGAATCATATATTTTCAGTTGAAAAAAAAAAAAAAATTTAAATAAAATAAAAAAACGAATATTCGATTTCGCGAATATATAGAACTATATTCTAAATATTCGCGAAATCTCGAAGTTGCGATATTCGAGAAAAAAATGTGAAATTCAAATATTCGCGCTCAACACTAGTAACGGTACCTTTGTTCTTTTCTTTAGACTTGCACGGGCAGGAAAAACAAAGTTTAATTCATATGCAAATGAGCACTCGCAAGTGCCCAGGGGCGGCGTTCAGTGTGTAGGTGCCCAGGCTGCTCTGCCTTCTTTCCACTTTACTCCTCCCCAGCCTCTGCCTTTGCCCGCCCTCCAAGTCCGGACCTATCGATGAGGCAAGAGACTTGGAGGGCGGGCAAAGGCTGGGGAGGAGTAAAGTGAAAAGAAGGCAGAGCAGCCTGGGCACTTACACACTGAACGCCGCCCCTGGGCACTTGCGAGTGCTCATTTGCATATGAATTAAACTTTGTTTTTCCTGCTTGTGCAAGTCTAAAGAAAGGAACAAAGGTACCGTTACACTCCTGTATAGGTGTGCTACAGAGCCATGTAAGCACTGTATATGGCCATATGGAGGTGACAGACTGCCTTTAATGTACTGCATTAAAGATCATTTCTCCTAATGAACAAGCGTTTTGCTCATTCATCTGGTGATCGGCAGCACATTTACACTGGCCTATCATCAGGAATGAGTGTTCATAGTAATGTTTGTCTCCAATAATCGGCCTGTGGTGTAAAACCACCATAAGTCTGTAGCTCCAAGAAGTGGAAGCAGAACTGCAAAATTTTGCTTGATGGCTTGAAAATGGTTCCAGTGAGGAACTCAAATATTGCTTGTATATTTGGTTTATAAACCTCACATTTTGTTGGAATTTTGGACTGCTGCTTCCTCTTTTTGGATCTTGTACTCTAAATGTTTTATCTATCTATCTATCTATCTATCTATCTATCTATCTATCTATCTATCTATCTATCTATCTATCTATCTATCTATCTATCTATCTCCACTTACTGTAGTTTAAGGTTAAACACCATCACACTATAGAATGTCAGAAGACTGAGCAGAGACAAACAAATTGCTCTATTAAAATTAACTAAAATGGTGCTGGGCTTTAAACCAACACCTCAATCAAAGTATGGTCGGTGCTGGAGGCAGTAAATGATAGGTACCTTACTGTCTGAATCCAGTGCATGGCCTTGATGGTTCTAAACCTTCTGTGATTGTCTATTCTCTTTCTCTCAGGGGTATTCTGAGTTAAGTTGTTCTCTGGCAGTTTTTTTTGTCTCAGGAATGGTGTTTCCTGGATAAGTCTTTTCTTTGAGCCTGCAGTGCCTTAAAAAGTATTCATAACCCTTTAACGTTTCCACATTTTTTCACATTACACCCACAAACTTAATTGCATTTTATGTGATAGACCAACATACACTTTTTATTAACAAATAATAATCTGAAAAGTGTGGTGTGCATTTGTATTCAGCCCCTTGTACTCTGATACCGCTAAATAAAATCTAGCGTGACCAATTACATTCAGAAGTCACCAAATTAGTAAATAGAGTCCACCTGTGTGTAATTTATTCTCAGTATACCTACAGATGCTCTGTGAAGGCCTCTGGGGTTTGTTAGAGAACATTAATGCTCAAACAGCATCATGAAAAGGAACACACCCGACAGGTCAGGGATAAAGTTGTGGAGAAGTGTAAAGCAGGGTTAGGTTATAAAAAAATATCCCAAGCTCTGAACATCTCACGGAGCACTGTCCAATCTATCATCTGAAAATGGAACTAGTATGGCACAACTGAAAACCTACCAAAACATGGCCATCCACCTAAACTGACAGTCCAGGCAAGAAGAACACTTATTAGAGAAGCAGCCAAGAGGCCCATGGTCACTCTCGAGGAGCTGTAGAAATCCATAGCTCAGGTGGTAAAATCTGTCCGCAGGACAACTATTAGTTGTGTACTCCACAAATCTGGCCTTTATGGACCAGTGGCAAGAAGAAAATCATTGAAAGCGAGCCATAAGCCATCCCGTTTGCAGTTTGCCACAAGCCATGTAGGGGAAACAGCAAACATGTGGATGAAGGTGCTCTGGTAAGATGAGACCAAAGTTGAACTTTTTAGCCTAAATGTAAAAGGCAATGTGTGACAAAAAATTTACATCACACATCACCCTGAACCCACAATTTTACATCACCCATCACCCTGAGCAATTGCGGTCCCCAATGCACGGGCAACATCCATGCAGCGGGCCGGACCCATTCAACTTGAATGGGTCCGTGATATGTCCGCACCACGAAAAAATATGACATACCATAATTTTTTGCGGTGCGGAACCACGGAAAGAAACACCACGGAAGCACTCCGTAGTGCTTCCGGTGTTCCCTTCTGTGACTCCGTTCCGCATATCCGGAATTGCGGACCCATTCAAGTGACGTGTGCATGAGGCTGTGTGCATAAGGCCTGAACTGGATGGACAGATCTCTTTTTTTCAGGCTTATAAACTATGTTACCACAGTATGTTATATTACATAATCCCCACCATGAAAAATGGTGGTAGCATGGTAGCCCTGGTAGGGCTGAATAAAAGTGCATGCCACACAAACCATGTACCATCTTCTTTTCACTTCACACATACAGCACTTGCTACTTTTTGTTGGTCTATCACATAAAATCATAATAATATACATTTAAGTTTGTAGGTGTACCATGGAAAATGTGGAAAAGTTCAAGGGGTATGAATACTTTTTCAGGGCACTGAACTTAGCAGGAGCTCACACATTCATGTCTTGTCTATAGCTCTGGTAAGCTAACACTCACTAACAAAATCAGAGGAGCCCGGACCATTCAATCCTCTCGGCAACCTAACTAAACCTGTCAGTGTATTGTTTTCGTCCATACACAACTATTTAGAATACATAAGTGCATAGAGTGATTTTAACATTAAGTCACAATAGTTAACTCTTTGCAAACAAATAGCTTGTAGCAGTGATCTACTGGGTTACTGCAGGAGCAAGTTGGGTCTTTGACTGTCAAAGATGGCCAGAGGTTTTGAGGAAAGGACAGCACCAGTCTCTCTTCCAGTATACATAGCACTCAGTGAGCACTATGCAGTTAATGGACCACCAATCACATAATCGTTTGGTGTCTTTGCAAACTGGCGAACGGTCTTTCTGTATTACTTTCCATAAACTAGATTTAGTGTCAAATTTAGTTTATGACAATTATGTCTTTGGATTGTTAAATGTGTATCTTGAGCTGTAGTGTTGTAGTAAAATAAATTTTTTTAAATGTAAAGCAGTCTGAAGGAAAGATGTAACAGTGTGCCACAAGATGCCTATGTGCGATGACGCGCACCACTTTTTAGACCACTTTGGAGCAGGCATAGTTTCTGCCGACAAATAAAAGGTACATAATAAGACTAGACAAAAAGTTGGAAGAAAAGTTAACTTGCATTCAGTGATGCCTAGCATGTCATTAATTCTGGAGCACACACTTAAAATGTTTGGCGCAATGAGCATTTGCTGCAAATTCTGGCGCAAATAAAGTAAGATTCTAGGTGCACATACTGTATATCAAGATATCTCCACCACTGATTTTTCATTTTTATTTTTAAGCATTTTAACCTTTGAGAGTAGTATTCAGACATAGATTAATTAATAGACGCTAACATGTTCAGTCTGGTTTTTGGCATCAGCAGGAAACTTTTTAAATCTGCAGGGTAGAGCAGCAGAGAATGGGTAGTCAATGGATGGCAAGAAGCAAATTAATTATTTGCTTTTGATTCATCTGGTTGTATTATCTAACATATCTCAAAACAAACACACCTCACAGCAAGACATCAGAAGACATCTCTGTATAATCTGCTCATATAAATGCTAATGTTCCCATAGCAATGCACTCTTGATATTGCTCCTATGCACTTCTGATATTTGTGTGTTTGAGGAACAGGGCTGCAAAGAAGTGAATTGCTTAACTGTTTGTTACGATGTGCAAACTCTCATAACTTCAGCTTCCAGTGATAAGGGCTGGTTAAATGTGGTGTTTCCTCTAATTTTATAATGTATGTTTAGAGCAGGTGAACTTCAGAAAATTTGCTATTGCAGCAAGCCCCTGAGGAGCTAGAGTGGAAGATGTAAGTGGTGGTGGCTTTGACAATAGGATGAGTCACAGCATATAGTGTCGTAGGAGTCAGGAAACCAGGCCAGAGTTTGCCACTTGAGTGCAAAATAGGATTTGTAGTACATCCAACAATAATGCGCAAATTCTTTTCCCAGATGGTGGGATATGCAGACTGGCACAGTGGCAAATAATGGCACTCCTTGTATGCTATCTTGGTATAGAATCTCTTGCTAGCAGCTATAATCTGGCAATAATGGCTGTTGTGTACACTGGGGGATATAGGTTTTAGAGGCACTTCTGAGCAGAACGTGATTAAGTGTGGTGGGTATCTTAACTCTAGCCCCTCACACGCAGAGTAGTCTGCTTAGGTGAAGTAGCAGGTTACCTTGCTGACAGACTCCTTCCTCGACCATGCAGATCCTCTAATCTCTCCACTGTCATTCAGTTTTTCTCTCTTTTAGCTCTTGTAGAAAGTCAGAGAGATCTATGAGTTTCTGGGCCTGGGGATAGGAGCGCATGGTGTTTGTCCACTCCCTCCAAACTGACTACACTTCTCCTCCAAACACATTCAAAAGATGTAATGAGGGGCAGATCCAGTGACTTACAGGTGATGTCTCCACGGATTTTAGTTCTTCACTTCCCTTTTCTTCTCAATTTGCTCCAGACCATCACACGCAGACGTCTTTGGTCAGGTGGTAAAGGGTGTGCAGCCCCCTCTTCTATATAACAAGACACCAGTATTACTATATGGCACATGAGGGACTGTTAAATATTTTGCAACTCAACCCCCAAATTTATAAAGATCCCAGATCAGCCCCAAATTTATACAGACCACTGTCATCCTGCTGCTCCTCCAAATACTATGTCTGCTGTGCTTCCCCATGCCGAGAAACAATATACTATCAGATCTAACAGTGCCATACAGATAGTCTCCCCCGTAGTAATAGTGCTTTCAGACTTCGCAATAGTGCCCCTAATAGTGATAATACTCCAGAAGAGTGCCCCATTAGTAGCAATACCCTCTATATTATGCCTAATATTAATAATAATTTCCCCACAATATCCCTGGTAGTAATAAAGTCACCAGTGCCCCCAATATTTATGAGGCTACTTTCACACTAGCGTTCGGGGCTCTGCTTGAAAGATCCGTTTGAAGGCTCTTACAAGCGGCCTCGAACGGATCCGTTCATCCCCAATGCATTCTGAATGGCTGCGGATCCGCTCAGAATGCATCAGTCTGGCTCCGCTTGGCCTCCGCTCCGCTCAGCAGGCGGACACCTGAACGCAGCTTGCAGCATTCGGGTGTCCGCCTGGCCGTGCGGAGGCAAACGGATCCGTCTGAACTAACAATAGAAGTCAATGGAGAAGGATCCGTCTGTGATGGTCTGTCATGGCTCCGTCTGAAGCGGATCCGTTCACTTTAAATTTTACTAGTTGAGCATGCTCATAATGATTTTAACCTCCCCCTGCATTTCTCCTCCCCTACATTTCTCCTCCTTCTGCCTTTCTCCTCCCCCTGCACACCCAGCGGCCATTTTGGACCCCCAAGTTCATGAGCAGGTATGTACATGAAACTTCTGTCTCTCTGTTTCTCTATTTTTCTTTCTTTTTTTTCTTTCAATTTTCTTATAATCTTTCTGTCTATCATGGGGGCATATAAAGGCACTTTCATGGGCATATTTTAGCAGACGTCAGCGAAGTGGTGTGGCTGCAATGGCATGTCGGATGGTTTTGTTCATTGAGGATGGGTCTGAAAGATGTCAGTATAGGTGTCAGAATGTCACATGGCGAGGTGGATGCTGTTTTGAGGCATTGAATAGGCAAGTTGTGTGAGAAGTTGGCGCACGTTGGTTTGGTCATTCTATAGGGGCACTATAAATGAACGTGTCTTGTGGAGCATATATAGCAGTGATAGTGGGCCTACAAACTACAGCTGTAGACGAGCGCATGAGTGTGATTAATTTTCAATATTGTAATGGTTTATGATTACTGCAAGTTTATGGAGTGTGGGGTCGGCTAGAGATATCTGGGATTTATGCTTGATGGAAAATGTGGGTGTGACCAAAGTACTTTGCCTAGGGCACTGATGGGCAAACTGCGGCTCTCCAGCTGTCGCAAAACTACAACTCCCATCATGCTCTAATGTAGGCTGAAAGCTGTAGGCAGTCTTTGCATGCTGGGAGTTGTAGTTCTGCAACAGCTGGAGAGCCGCATTTTGTCTATCACTGGCCTAGGGCATAGGTTGCAGATTATTGCACGTGTGTGGTGTGTCAAATCTCGCACAGAATGGTTTCAGATTGAATAGGTGGATGTAGATGGCAATGGCGGTGGGCAGACATCACAGATTTTAACTATCGAAAGTTTAGTATGTATATAATTGAATTTTTTTTTTTATTTTTTTTTAGCAACTCCAATAATTAAAATTTCAATTGATCTGGAAAAAAAATTTGGCCAAAAAGTAAGTTAAAAAATTGGGATTATATAGGTCAATTATGTTTTTTCACATTAATACAAATATTTGAAATATTTCTCTACAGATGTTTGAATATCAAAAAGGGGCAAGACCTCGCCCTCGTCCTCCAACAAGGCGCCGTCGTATTGAAGAAGTTGTAAGTACATGCTAGTGTGACAGCGTGCAGTATAAATTTTTCAATAGAATGTTATAGTATAATGTCAACTTTGCATCATCCGCCACTGTCTCAGTGTATACTGTGGGCCCCATACCGTACAATGCCACCATGTGGGCCCCATACCGTACAATGTCACCATGTGGGCCCCATACCGTACAATGTCACCATGTGGGCCCCATACCGTATAATGTCACCATGTGGGCCCCATACCATACAATGCCACCATGTGGGCCCCATACCGTACAATGTCACCATGTGGGCCCCATACCGTATAATGTCACCTTGTAGGCAATGACCATACAATATTATCATCTTTTTGACCCTATTCTTTTATAACTTCCAAATTTATTTTTTTAAACAATATATATTCCTATCGTGATAAAATTTCCAATATGGTTATCATCGATATTGGACGACCTCCACAGTATACTCATCAACTTGTATTTTCAATAAACAGTCATTCTTTAATATATATATTTTTTTCTTCTTTTTCAAGTTCGACAAATTCGGAGGCAACTAGACCTAGGCCCTCACCAGACAGGACCAATTCCTCAGTGGAAAGCCAGCGTTCACCACGGGGAGGTGTAGGTGTTATGGACCTGGACCGGACTGAAGTAAGAAAATTTCAATATATATTTATATTATTTTCTAAATTTCATTTTTTAACCCAATATATTTTTTTGTTAAAGGAAACTTCTACACGATCCGCCAGACAGGATCCCCCAGTCCCCTCCAGAGGCCGTGGGAGAGACCGTGGCGGTCGGGGATGTGTAAGTATCATATACTTTGGTATTTAAAATTAAATTCATTTGGGAGATTATTTAATTGCTTTTTTTATTTTTTTGGTTCAAGGTTTCCGCAGTCTCCACCAGGGAAGATAGGGAGTTTGTCATTCCCAGCAGTGAGAACGAACTCCTTATCCAACTGGTGGAGGCGCGTCCCTCACTATGGGACCCCTCCGACCGCCAACATGCAGACCATCATCTAACCCAGCGGCTCTGGAGGGATATTGCCGAAGAATTCTTCTCTGGCTGGGAGGATCTCTCTGCGGCGGACCAAAAAGAATGTGGTAAGTACAACTATAAGTCATGTATAAGGTAAACCTACTCAACAATAAAATACATTACACTAACATTTTTATTTTATTTTTTTCAACAGTGGACAAGGTTATCACTTGGTGGCGGTCAATCCGGGACCGCTTCAAGAGAGAGTATAATAGGGAGGTTCACGCCCAGAGTGGCTCTGGAGCCAGGCGACAGAAGCCCTACGCTCATAATGCGGCGTTGGGGTTTCTGCGTCCGACGCTGGGCCTTCGAAGGTAAATTATTATTATTTCAATTATTTTTATTTTTTTTATGATTTGTCTTTATTGACCTTGTTTCCTGAAAGGTTTGTTTGAGACAAAGGATTCTCCCACCTTTACTCATTCAACATCGTTCAGTCTAAAGGGACAATAGACCTTGACTTCTGTCTGTAATAGGATTTGTGAGACAAAGGATTCTATGACAACTTTTTCTCACTTGTCCTATTATGGTCAAAAGTTTCAAGAAATCAAGACTTCTGTCTTGAACGTTGTGCGAGACAAAGGAAATTCTTATTTCTTTATCTCATTCAACAAAAGGTCATAAAGGAACAATAGACCTTGACTTCTGTCTGTAATAGGATTTGTGAGACAAAGGATTCTATGACAACTTTTATCTCACTTGTCCTATTATGGTCAACAGTTACAATAGATCCAGAATCAACTCTTGACAAGGTTGTGTGAGACAAATCATTCTCTGATTCAGTTATGTAAAATTTGTCAAGCATAGGTCACAAGGGACAATAGATCAGGTCTGGCAAATGGATCTCAAGCTGGTGAAAAATTTCCACATTGTGCTGCTGTATGATTGTAGTTTCAAGGAATGTATGGGCATGGCTTGAAATAGAGTTTTGCATTATCCGAAGGAAGAGTCAAGTTTGCCATTCCAATTAATAATTCCTTCTTCATAAAACGATTCTGACCTATAGAAGCATAGAATGTATTTGCCCCATACAATTTTTTGGACCCATCTAGTCTGCCCAATATTCAGTATACTATGAATATCACCTAGCTACAATCTTATATGAAGGATGGCCTTATGCCTATCCTTCACTTTATTTGCAGCTACCACTTCTGCAGGAAGGCTATTCCATGCATCCACTACTCTCTAAAATTCTTGTTATTAAATTTAAATATTTGTTGCTCATTTTAAACTATGTCCTCTTATAGCAGTTTATATAAAATTTTCTCTCCACTTTTCTTTTTTTATTCCATTAATGTATTTTAAAGCTTCCATCATATCCCCTCTGTCTCGTCTTTTCTTCCAAACTATACGTGTTGAATTAGTTTATGATTTTTTAGTAATTTAATTCACTAGTTTTTAGTAGCTCTTCTTGTAACTATCTCCTAAGTATATGTATGTTTCTCTCATGCAACCATCTACATTATGAAGTAGAAAATGTTATTAGATACTGTATTTTTAAAAGGCCTTATTTTGTTTTTCTCTCTGCAAAAATGCCAGCAGCACTCGGGAGCCTGAACCCTCTCTTGAAGCGGCCCCCGGACCAGCCGCCACCACCAGCCCTCCTGTCCCTCATTCACCTGTTCAGGTCAATCCTGGTCCCCTACCTGGTCCCTCTTTTCAGCGTACGCTCTCAACATGGCGAGAAAATGTGAGAGCTACGCTGAATCGCAGGAGATCAGGTAGGAGCCGTCGGGAAGACTATGGGGACCTTGTAGAGATTGTTTCCAATGCTCTGGAAGGTTTTGCAGAAGAGATGCGTCGAGTTTTGGAAGACTTAGCATGCCGAGTGGAGGGGGCGGAGTCGGCACGTCAACTCTCTGAATACGAACATTACCTGCAAACCTTGGTCTCCCGAATGGACCAAATGAATCCTGAGCAGGTGCATGAGTTTCGTATTATGATGGAGAATGGGTCGTGGGAAATCCTGCACCGCCCCACGCCCACTACCTACCCCCCACCCACTACCTACCCCCCAACCCACGTGTATCAACATGGTCCAAGTCAACCTTCCCATTTTCAACATCCTTCCCTTTCCCAACCCCCCAAGCATGGGTACAATCTACCATCTTTTTCTTCAACTCCCTCTCCTCCTCACTATCACGCTCCTACTTCTTTCCCCACTCATTCTTCGTCCCATGCTCGGGAACAATCAACTCCCGACCCTTCCACTCTCCACACCCCAAGAATTAATCCTGCATCCTTTCCCACGGCCCGTCATTTTCAGTCCTCAACTGAAGACAGGGGGGCTTCTGCTGCCGGTCCAGGACGGTCCACTCCGCAACGCTACACCTCCCCTAAACGATTTTCAAATATTTAAAAATTTATTTTTTGATCTAAAAATTAATTTATTTATTATTTAAATTTTTTTCAAATTAAATAAAATCAAGTTTTTTCTGAAGAAACTTTGTCTGTTGTTATTGTATCTCATACACAATGTTCACTACAGCTGTGGGTAAAGTAAAATTTTTAAAATTAAAAAAATCAATATAATTATATTTGGGTTATTTGAAAAATTATTTTGCCTACACCTGTAGTACTGATGGTATTAAATAAATTGCTAGAGTATAATCAATAACGGGCTTTCAAAAAGCTGATAATTGAGCATATTGTAGCTCAGTGTTTGCCAAACAGTGTGCCTCCAGGTCTTGCAAAACTGCAAATCCCAGCATGCCTGCACAGCCAAAGGCTGTGCGGTCATGCTGGGAGTTGTAGTTTAGCAACAGCTGTAGGTACGCTGGTTGTGAAATACTTTTATAGCTGATTGGCTCATGAAAAAGCTATGTTCATTTGCCAATCTTGTTCTAATCCACATGAGCCCTTGTGGAACTAACGATACTATTGGATCATCATCACCAACTGTAGAATTTACTAGAGAGCCGAAATTATTTCATTTTTCTCTTTAGCAAAGATGATGCGGTACTATCGTCATTACAACAAGGGACAGGAAATTAACATAATGTTGTAGTCTTTGACCTGGGTTCAGAGCCAATTAGTGAACTGTGCCCAGTCCAAGACATCAACACTTTGGAATGCTCTCCTTTGACATGTGTTTGTTCATACATAGAAAGGGATGAACTAAACACACTGCATGGCTGAAAATTCAGACAAACTGTGTGTTTTTAAACATTTATATATTCCATCATTAAAGGACAAGATATATATTTTAAAAAAAAGTATTATTTGATTATTGGATTTTCTTCCTCCACTATAATTACTATACTGATGGTCTATGGCAGGGATCAGCAACCTCCGACACCCCAGCTGTTCTGAAACTACAACTCCCAGAATCCTCCTTTCAATTCTACGGGAGTTACAAGAGCAACCAAGAAAGTGTGCATGCTGGGAGTTGTAGTTTCACAGCAGCTGGAGTGCCGGAGGTTGCTGATCCCTGGTCTATGGTGTCCCAATGCGACATGCACAACAGTTGTTTAAAAATCCATCACAAATGGATTTTTTTTAACAATGTTCCGGTCCCTTTTGAAGCATGTAGCAGTGCAACAACATAGACTATCATAAAAAAAATAGTTATTCAAATTCCTGGAACTATATGTCACGCGACAAATGTTGTCCCCATCTACAATGTGGAGGCTTAGCTGTAGCCATGCCATAGCTATTTGCAATGCTATAGCCGTGCTATAGCAGGCACAATAGAGATGAAATGGCACCACAAAAAAATTTATGGACGTTTGGATAAACACAATATGTCTTTATCCATAATGACTAGACCTCTTTAGGTAAAGAAAAAAATACATTACAACAGTTGTGATAAATTAAAGTTTTTTTTTATTTTTAGAAAAATTAAACAGTAAAAACATTTACAATACATTATTTTGCCAGGGCACTCTACCTGCTTCTGAGACAAAGTAATTGGCAAAACCGTCCCGCATTCTAGCAATGGCGACGGTAGATCGATATGACACATTTTGCATCCTAGTCAGTGTACAATCTACATCTTGCGGGTCCAGACGCAGTGGTTCCTCCGATAATAGATAATTATGTAGCACCACACAAGCCTTAACAACATCATCAATAGTTTCTACTTTTAGGTTAATGGCCTTGTTTAGAATACGCCATTTTGCAACAAGTATCCCAAAGGCGCACTCCACCTGTCGTCTAGCTCTTGTGAGTCTATAATTAAAAATCCGTTTGGTGGAATTTAAATCACAGCTGGAGTATGGCTTTATGAGGTTTTCACACATTTGGAAGGCTTCGTCCCCTAGTACAACAAATGGCATCGGAGGTCCATCTGTCCCTGGCAATGGACTTGCAGGCGGTAATCCAAATTGTTTGGAATACAGGAGGCGTCCCATAGAGGAGGTTTTGAAAGCCATGGAGTCATTGGTCCGTCCGTATGCTCCAATATCCACAGCAACAAATCGATATTCTGCATCTGCAATTGCCATTAAAATAATGGAAAAATATTTTTTATAATTGAAATATTCTGATCCACTTCCTGATGGCTTAACAATACGTATATGTTTTCCATCCACGGCTCCTACACAATTTGGGAATTGGCAGGTTTGCATAAACTTGTCCGCTATTTGAAGCCATCGTTCAGTTGTTGGATGCGGGATATAGTCTTCATGCAATAATGCCCACAATGCACGGCAAGTATCCTTTACTATTCCACAGAGTGTGGATATTCCAATACGATATTGGTTATGTAATGACGTAAGGGTTTCTCCGGTAGCAAGAAACCTAAACCCAACAATAAAATTATATATTAAAAAATATATATATAAAAATATACAACAATATATAAAATTATTCTTTTTTTTACCTTATTGTCACCATTAGCCTCTCTGATGGTGAAATGGGCCTTCTCATTCGGGTATCCTGCCTTTCAATGGTTGAAGAAATGCGCTGCAGAAGCTGGTCAAAACTCTCAACCGTCATGCGCATATAATTGTAAAATTTTTCAGGATTTGAACGCAACTCCAAATAAAGAACAGAAAAAACACCTCTGGTCATCCTTCTGGAACTTATAGGGTGTATCCAATACCGACGTCTTCTTCTTTCCAGGTCTCGTCTCATCCATCTAGCTTTCAGAATTTGAAACCGCAGTCGGAGACGCAAGTGTGCAGGCAACATGCTTCCAATACACAATGAGTCTGAATAGAGGTGTCCCAGGTTCTAATACTAAGTGGGAGGACTTTGTGAGGCACACCTACAATGACTATGAATAGAGATGTACCTGGTTCTAATACAGTGGGAGTACTGAGCCACACCTACAATGACCATGAATAGAGGTGTACCTGCTTTTTTTTTTAATGATTAGAAAGTGGGAGGACTTTAGGAGGCACACCTTAACACCTTTAATAGAAAAACGGATCCGCTGAGCACATGCCTAAATGGATGCAGACGCAATGGACGGAGCCATTTTACAAGCGGATCCGTTCGAACGGATCCGCACATAAGATCAACGTTAGCAACCGTCTGTCAAATCCTTCTGACAGATCCGTTTAAAGCGGATCCGCTTAACGCTAGTGTGAAAGTAGCCTAATGCACCTCCTGTAGTGCCCCCTATATTGTATAGTCCCCATAGTTCCAGTATGTAATACTTCTCCATCCCCCATAGTGTCATTATATATACAGTATAATGTTGCCCCATAGTACCAATATATAATGCTCCTCCATACCCCCTGTTGTTCCCTGTACAGTCAGTATATAATGTTCTCCCCTGTACAGCCAGTATATAATGCTTCATCTGAGTCAGTATATAATGTTCCCCCAAGTGCCAGTATATAATGCTACCCCCAGAGCCAGTTTATAATGCTCCTTCCCAGTGCCAGTATATAATGCTCCCTCCCAGTGCCAGTATATAAGGCTCCCTGCCGTACAGCCAGTATATAATTATATAAGGATCCCCCCAGTGCCAGTACTGTATATACAAACCGGATTCCAAAAAAGTTGGGACACTAAACAAATTGTGAATAAAAACTGAATGCAATGATGTGGAGATGGCAAATGTCAATATTTTATTTGTAATAGAACGTAGATGACAGATCAAACGTTTAATCCGAGTAAATGTATCATTTTAAAGGAAAAATACGTTGATTCCAATTTTCACGGTGTCAACAAATCCCCAAAAAGTTGGGACAAGTAGCAATAAGAGGCTGGAAAAAGTAAATTTGAGCATAACGAAGAGCTGGAAGACCAATTAACACTAATTAGGTCAATTGGCAACATGATTGGGTATAAAAAGAGCTTCTTAGAGTGGCAGTGTCTCTCAGAAGCCAAGATGGGTAGAGGATCACCAATTCCCACAATGTTGCGCAGAAAGATAGTGGAGCAATATCAGAAAGGTGTTACCCAGCGAAAAATTGCAAAGACTTTGCATCTATCATCATCAACTGTGCATAACATCATCCGAAGATTCAGAGAATCTGGAACAATCTCTGTGCGTAAGGGTCAAGGCCGTAAAACCATACTGGATGCCCGTGATCTCCGGGCCCTCAAACGACACTGCACCACAAACAGGAATGCTACTGTAAAGGAAATCACAGAATGGGCTCAGGAATACTTCCAGAAACCATTGTCAGTGAACACAATCCACCGTGCCATCCGCCGTTGCCAGCTTAAACTCTACAGTGCAAAGAAGAAGCCATTTCTAAGCAAGATCCACAAGCTCAGGCGTTTTCACTGGGCCAGGGATCATTTAAAATGGAGTGTGGCAAAATGGAAGACTGTTCTGTGGTCAGACGAGTCACGATTCGAAGTTCTTTTTGGAAATCTGGGACGCCATGTCATCCGGACCAAGGACAACCCAAGTTTTTATCAACGTTCAGTTCAGAAGCCTGCATCTCTGATGGTATGGGGTTGCATGAGTGCGTGTGGCATGTCTGGAAAGGCACCATCAATGCAGAAAAATATATACAGGTTCTAGAACAACATATGTTCCCATCCAGACGTCATCTCTTTCAGGAAAGACCCTGCATTTTTCAACAAGATAATGCCAGACCACATTCTGCATCAATCACAACATCATGGCTGCGTAGGAGAAGGATCCGGGTACTGAAATGGCCATTCTGCAGTCCAGATCTTTCACCTATAGAGAACATTTGGCGCATCATAAAGAGGAAGATGCAACAAAGAAGGCCCAAGACGATTGAACAGTTAGAGGCCTGTATTAGACAAGAATGGGAGAGCATTCCTATTTCTAAACTTGAGAAACTGGTCTCCTCGGTCCCCAGACGTCTGTTGAGTGTTGTAAGAAGAAGGGGAGATGCCACACAGTGGTGAAAATGGCCTTGTCCCAACTTTTTGGGGTTTTGTTGACACCATGAAATTCTGATTCAACATATTTTTCCCTTAAAATGGTCCATTTTCTCAGTTTAAACTTTTGTTCCGTGATTTATGTTCTATTCTGATAGGGTGTAACTATAAACTGGATTTTGCGTATAAATGTGAAAATATGTTTAACTGCCTGAATACACGCTTAAAAGAAAGTTTATTAATCATAGATTAAAATTCGTGGCGAACTTGCCACATGTAGAATTCATCAGGCTAAGCCTGGATGGGTGGCTCACTCCACAATTGTATGGGTATAGCCACTCAAACCACGCTAGTAAGACGTGCAGAGCTGGAATATCGGTGTGGTATACTGTAGATACCTATTCTGATATATAACCACAGATGCACTCCCATATGCTCACTAGAGGTACTAAGATTGCTGATGATGTATCAAAGGTATCAGCAATGACATTAGTAGCAGCTAGAACAGCAGGCTGCAACAATGTATCCACGTAGTGAGTATGGGTAGATAGAGGAAGGGGTGGGTAACCTGTGGGTGAGAGCTTTATGTTCGAGCTCTACTTACAACCCAGCTAAATCTGATTCCCTATTGTCCCTTCACTATCCAAAGAAAGGGCCGTCTCTGCAGGTATATGCGTCTGCAGGTATATGCGTGGTTTGAGTGGCTATACCCATACAATTGTGGAGTGAGCCACCCATCCAGGCTTAGCCTGATGAATTCTACATGTGGCAAGTTCGCCACGAATTTTAATCTATGATTAATAAACTTTCTTTTAAGCGTGTATTCAGGCAGTTAAACTTATGTTCTATTCTGAATAAAATATTAGAAGTTGGCACCTCCACATCATTGCATTCAGTTTTTATTCACGATTTGTATAGTGTCCCAACTTTTTTGGAATCCAGTTTGTAATACTCCTCCCTTCCTAGTGCCACTATATAATGTTCCCCCTACTCTACTACCAGCATATAATGCTCCTCCCCACCCTAGTGCCAAAATATAATGCCCTCACCTTAGTTTCAGTATATAATGCTCCCCCCACCTTATTGCCAGTATATAATGCTGCCTCCCACCTTATTGCCAGTATATAATGCTGCCTCCCACCTTATTGCCAGTATATAATGCTGCCTCCCACCTTATTGCCAGTATATAATGCTGCCTCCCACCTTATTGCCAGTATATAATGCTGCCTCCCACCTTAGTGCCAGTATATAATGCTCCACTCCGGCCTAGTGCCAGTATATACAGTAATGCTCCGTCCGGTACAGCCAGTGTATAATGCTCTCCCCCACCCTAGTACCAGTATATAATGCCCCTTCAGCCTAGTGCCAGTATATAATGCATCCCCTTCTTCCTGTAGTGCCAGTATATAATGCCCCCCCATCGGAGTGCCAGTATATAATGCATCCCCTCGCCCTAGAACCAGGTATATATTGATGTTCCTCCGCCCCCTTTCTTGGTGCCCCCAATGCATCATTGGTTATGGAAAAAAAACAGTTACCTCATTCCCATTCCCATCCCCCTGCTGCTGTCTGTGCTGCAGGGGACAGATCTTTTGTATTATGAGGTTCTGCAGCAGCTAAGGGGTGTATTGTGAGGTTTTGCAGCAGCTGAGTTTTGCTCTAAGGCCAAATCTGTAAAAGGACCCAAGATACTATTATAATATCGTGGTATTATTATATGGCAGAGGGGTCTTTGGGCCCACAGGCCCAGATGCGACTGCTTCCCTTTAATCTACTATAGCTACGACAGTGGCCAAGGGGTTTCTGCAGTCTTTGGGAGAACTTTTCATAGGAGTCTGGGGCAAATGGAGAATGACTCCAGTCAGAAAAATATCAGTTGTAAGTGAGTGGATTAAATACTTTATAAGTGCTCATTCACACAACTGTATGAATGAGTCCACATCTGTTCGCAATTTTGTGGAATGGGTGCGGACATATTCATTTTAATAGGGCCGCAAAAGATGCAGACAGCACACCGTGTGCTGTCCGCATCCGTAGTTCCGTTCTGAGGCCCCGCAAAAAAGATAGAGCATGTCCTATTCTTGTCTGCAACTGTGGACAAGACTAGGCATTTCTATCAAAGTGCCGGCCATGTGCGGTTCTGCAAATTGCGAACGCAGACGGGCCGGTATCCGTGTTTTGCGGATCCGCAATTTGCGGACCGCAAAATACTACAGTTGTCTAAATGTAGCCTTATTCTGTGTCTTTACCTTTTAAAATGTTTTAAAATTTATTTTTATCAGCATTAATTCCACAAAGGGATGCCATTTGCTTAATCTGCCTAGGACACCAAAATACCTTGTCCCAGCCCTGTTCTTGTAGCAGCACATGTCGCAATGTGACCTGACTGATCTGGACTTGAGTTAGCAGCGTCGAGACTTCAGTTCAGCACTGTGAAGATCCACATCTGGCCCTGACTGCGTTCTCCCACATTGAGAGCTGGCTACACTAGCACACACAATAAGTCAGGACAGGAAGGGGGAAAGGGAGTGAGAAAAGAGTGAAACAGCAGCAGATACAGTTCATTGGGGCAGAGGTGGACTGGGAACATAAAGTGGTCCTCGAAAAATACTAAAAGTGGCCCTGTTTTATAGCTGGGTCCAAACTGATGGAAGGCAGGGCCAGCAATACCATATTGCGGCACATTATACCACCACAACAGAGCCAAATACCACAGTCCATCACAAAGTACTGCCAGCAGTACAAAATACAGTACATCCCAAAAAACTTCCACTGGCCGGCTATGAGGAGGGCCCAGGCTGCCCCCTGGGCATCGGCCCACTGGGAAATTTCCCTGTAAGGTCTATGGCCTATCCACCCCTGATTGGGGAGTACGGCAAACTATATAATATGCAGCAGAAGGCACACTTCATGGGAAAAGGATAGTACACCATATAATAAGCAGCAGCAGGTACAGTTCAAAGAGGGGTATGACAAACTGTATAGTAAGCAGCAGGCACAGTTCATAGGGGGAAAGATGGCACAATATAATAAGCAGCAGGCATAGTTCACGGGAAGAAAGATGGCACACTATATAGAAGCCAGCAGAGGGCACAGTTCATAGGTTAATACTAGGTGCACACTTGCAATCAGAATCCGGTAAGATCCGGCATATGCTGAACCCCGCTGGCTCTCCTTCACAATGGTGGGGCTCATCGGGATCCAGTGGAAGTTCGGCATTTGCCTGACGAAATACTGCTCCATGCAGCATTCTTTTGCTCTTTATTTTAGCTGGAGGCTTCTACCAGAACCTCTGCAGCAGATGTGCACACAGCCTAAGGAGTGCAATTCATGGGGAAACATGATAAGACTGCAGTAGTTCATGATGGTGGGTGAGGGAGAGTGGGTGATAAGTTTGTAGCAGGCTATGATGGGATGGTGGTGGTTGACCAATCAGAATTTGGACTTGCAGTTTATGAATGGCTGGGTGGTAGTTGATAAGAGTGAATGGTATATTTTTTTCTTTGTTGTGGTAAAGGGAAAGGCAGGGAGGAGCCAGGGCAGGTAGTGGGAGGGGATAGAGTCAGGTAGTGGGAGGGGCAGGGAATGGGGGGCAATTCAAATTTTTGATATGGGGCCCAATAATTTCTATGTTTGCTCCCGAGCAAGACGCTACAAGATGATTGACTATTGGGGTCCCTGCAGCAACTTTGAGAAGGCTAGTCCCTGGGGAAAGAGGATGGAAGTAATCTCAGCCACCTGATGCATCTATAATAATAAACTGGGTAGTTTGTTAAATAAAATACCCAGTTTTTTATATGAACTTAGGCTGTAGGGTGCCTATCTATATATAGTGCAGCCAGTCTACTATGTCATGTGCCACGTGAGCAGAGGATAGAGGAGTAGGGGCCCACCTTGCTCAGGGGCCCAGATCGCACATCTGTCCATCTCTGCTTCATTTTTCCATACAAAACAAATGGTTTCAATGAAGAAAGAAAAGGACTATGGGGGAGCTTTATCAAAACTGTTGTAGAAGAAGACTGCCTTAGTTGCCCATAGCAACTAACCAGATCGGTCCTTTCATTTTCCAAAGGAGTCACGAAAAATGAAAAGTTGAATTGTTCGTGAATAATAGTATAGGGGTAGCAGAGCGCCTGTAGGAGGTGAAGAAAGTTTTTTTTTTGGGTCAGGTCTGTCTGCATGCCCAGATCTATTACAGCTATATTAACTTTTCCAGCCTGCATAGTAGGAGGTTCAGAAAAAATTGATATAATTGTTGAAATGGCGTACTTAGGCATGGATTTCTCAGAGTTGGAGCCCAGCAGTGGGGATAGAGGCCTATACTATCCCCACCGCTAGATCACTACTCTGAGACAACCACACTGACGTGGGCGTCAGGGGGCAGACAGCCTAGCTAGAAAAAATGGCCCACAGCACTCAGTAGCTTAAAAAAGGGAGAGCAGACTTAAAGAGATTGTCCACTTTATGTCTACTTGAGACCAATGTGTAGGTACTGTAAGATAGCTATATGGCACTTACTAATATAGCCTTTGGTGATATTTTGTGCCATTTGCTTTATTCCATAAATTGTGTCCCTTTGTTAGGCAAATCTTCTGTGCTGTCCGCAGAGAGATCCTGTCCATAAAATGGCCGCTGATGGAGGGTCATGTGCATAGGCGTGCGCACGGTGTGTGCCGGGTGTGCCTGGGCACACCCTAATCATCACCTCTGTGCTGCACTGCCATCTGCCAACTCCCGATCCCATCCTTCACATGGGCTTCAGGCAAGTGGTCTGAAGCCTATGAGACAGTACAGCCAATGGATTTGCTCCAGGGAGGGATGATGATCGGAGGAAGAGGCGGAGTCTCGTCATACAGGGGGCGGGGCCTCAAGATGTGCAGGAGATTCAACAGAGCACGTTGTTGGAGAGAGGAGCAGAAGCCATAGATCAGTATGTGAAGGAGAAGATTGACTGTTATGTTTACTTGGGAGGCTTTTTGCAGGGGCTGAAGGGAGGAGTAATAATACTTGAACTCGAGACTGTATGTTAGAGGGGTCTGAACAGAGGGGGGTGAAGTGATATTATTTACATGGGGACTGTATGCTGGAGGGGCTAAAGGCAGAGAGAGTGATGTATTTTACATGGGACTGTATGCTGGAGGGGCTGAAGTCTGGGGGAGTTTTGTATTTTACATGGGACTGTACAGTCGTGGCCAAAAGTTTTGAGAATTACATAAATATTGGAAATTGAAAAAGTTGCTGCTTAAGTTTTTATAATAGCAATTTGCATATACTCCAGAATGTTATGAAGAGTGATCAGATGAATTGCATAGTCCTTCTTTGCCATGAAAATTTACTTAATCCCCCAAAAAACTTTCCACTGCATTTCATTGCTGTCATTAACCACCTCAGCCCCCAGTGCTTAAACACCCTGAAAGACCAGGCCACTTTTTACACTTCTGACCTACACTACTTTCACCGTTTATTGCTCGGTCATGCAACTTACCACCCAAATGAATTTTACCTCCTTTTCTTCTCACTAATAGAGCTTTCATTTGGTGGTATTTCATTGCTGCTGACATTTTTACTTTTTTTGTTATTAATCGAAATTTAACGATTTTTTTGCAAAAAAATGACATTTTTCACTTTCAGTTGTAAAATTTTGCAAAAAAAAACGAGATCCATATAGAAATTTTGCTCTAAATTTATTGTTCTACATGTCTTTGATAAAAAAAAAATGTTTGGGTAAAAAAAAAATGGTTTGGGTAAAAGTTATAGCGTTTACAAACTATGGTACAAAAATGTGAATTTCCGCTTTTTGAAGCAGCTCTGACTTTCTGAGCACCTGTCATGTTTCCTGAGGTTCTACAATGGCCAGACAGTACAAACACCCCACAAATGACCCCATTTCGGAAAGTACACACCCTAAGGTATTCGCTGATGGGCATAGTGAGTTCATAGAACTTTTTATTTTTTGTCACAAGTTAGCGGAAAATAATGATTTTTTTTTTTTTTTCTTACAAAGTCTCATATTCCACTAACTTGTGACAAAAAATAAAAACTTCTATGAACTCACTATGCCCATCACGAAATACCTTGGGGTCTCTTCTTTCCAAAATGGGGTCACTTGTGGGGTAGTTATACTGCCCTGGCATTTTAGGGGCCCAAATGTGTGGTAAGGAGTTTGAAATCAAATTCTGTAAAAAATGACCTGTAAAATCCGAAAGGTGCTCTTTGGAATATGGGCCCCTTTGCTCACCTAGGCTGCAAAAAAGTGTCACACATCTGGTATCTCCGTACTCAGGAGAAGGTGGGGAATGTGTTTTGGGGTGTCTTTTTACATATACCCATGCTGGGTGAGATAAATATCTTGGTCAAATGCCAACTTTGTATAAAAAAATGGGAAAAGTTGTCTTTTGCCAAGATATTTCTCTCACCCAGCATGGGTATATGTAAAATGACACCCCAAAACACATTCCCCACCTTCTCCTGAGTACGGCAATACCAGATGTGTGACACTTTTTTGCAGCCTAGGTGGGCAAAGGGGCCCATATTCCAAAGAGCACCTTTCGGATTTCACAGGTCATTTTTTACAGGATTTGATTTCAAACTCCTTACCACACATTTGGGCCCCTAGAATGCCAGGGCAGTATAACTACCCCACAAGTGACCCCATTTTGGAAAGAAGACACCCCAAGGTATTCCGTGAGGGGCATGGCAAGTTCCTAGAATTTTTTATTTTTTGTCACAAGTTAGTGGAAAATGATGATTTTTTTTTTTTTTTTTTTCATACAAAGTCTCATATTCCACTAACTTGTGACAAAAAATAAAAACTTCTATGAACTCACTATGCCCATCACGAAATACCTTGGGGTCTCTTCTTTCCAAAATGGGGTCACTTGTGGGGTAGTTATACTGCCCTGGCATTTTAGGGGCCCAAATGTGTGGTAAGGAGTTTGAAATCAAATTCTGTAAAAAATGACCTGTGAAATCCGAAAGGTGCTCTTTGGAATATGGGCCCCTTTGCCCACCTAGGCTGCAAAAAAGTGTCACACATCTGGTATCTCCGTACTCAGGAGAAGGTGGGGAATGTGTTTTGGGGTGTCATTTTACATATACCCATGCTGGGTGAGAGAAATATCTTGGCAAAAGACAACTTTTCCCATTTTTTTTATACAAAGTTGGCATTTGACCAAGATATTTCTCTCACCCAGCATGGGTATATGTAAAATGACACCCCAAAACACATTCCCCACCTTCTCCTGAGTACGGCGATACCAGATGTGTGACACTTTTTTGCAGCCTAGATGCGCAAAGGGGCCCAAATTCCTTTTAGGAGGGCATTTTTAGACATTTGGATACCAGACTTCTTCTCACGCTTTGGGGCCCCTAGAATGCCAGGGCAGTATAAATACCCCACATGTGACCCCATTTTGGAAAGAAGACACCCCAGGGTATTCAATGAGGGGCATGGCGAGTTCATAGAAATTTTTTTTTTTTGGCACAAGTTAGCGGAAATTGATATTTTTAATTTTTTTCTCACAAAGTCTCCCGTTCCGCTAACTTGGGACAAAAATTTCAATCTTTCATGGACTCAATATGCCCCTCACGGAATACCTGGGGGTGTCTTCTTTCCGAAATGGGGTCACATGTGGGGTATTTATACTGCCCTGGCATTCTAGGGGCCCTAAAGCGTGAGAAGAAGTCTGGAATATAAATGTCTAAAAAATTTTACGCATTTGGTTTCCGTGAGGGGTATGGTGAGTTCATGTGAGATTTTATTTTTTGACACAAGTTAGTGGAATATGAGACTTTGTAAGAAAAAAAAAAAAAAATTCCGCTAACTTGGGCCAAAAAAATGTCTGAATGGAGCCTTACAGAGGGGTGATCAATGACAGGGGGGTGATCAATGACAGGGGGGTGATCAGGGAGTCTATATGGGGTGATAACCACAGTCATTGATCACGCCCGTGTAAGGCTTCATTCAGACGTCCGTATGCGTTTTGCGGATCCGATCCATCTATCAGTGGATCCGTAAAAATCATGCGGACGTCTGAATGGAGCTTTACAGGGGGGTAATCCATGACAGGGGGGTAATCAATGACAGGGGGGTGATCAATGACAGGGGGGTGATCAATGACAGGGGGGTGATCAGGGAGTCTATATGGGGTGATAACCACAGTCATTGATCACGCCCGTGTAAGGCTTCATTCAGACGTCCGTATGCGTTTTGCGGATCCGATCCATCTATCAGTGGATCCGTAAAAATCATGCGGACGTCTGAATGGAGCTTTACAGGGGGGTAATCCATGACAGGGGGGTAATCAATGACAGGGGGGTGATCAGGGAGTCTATATGGGGTGATCACCACAGTCATTGATCACGCCCCTGTAAGGCTTCATTCAGACGTCCGGATGCGTTTTGCGGATCCGATCCATCTATCAGTGCATCCGTAAAAATCATGCGGACATCTGAATGGAGCTTTACAGGGGGGTAATCAATGACAGGGGGGTGATCAGGGAGTCTATATGGGGTGATCACCACAGTCATTGATCACGCCCCTGTAAGGCTTCATTCAGACGTCCGGATGCGTTTTGCGGATCCGATCCATCTATCAGTGGATCCGTAAAAATCATGCGGACGTCTGAATGGAGCTTTACAGGGGGGTAATCAATGACAGGGGGGTGATCAGGGAGTCTATATGGGGTGATCACCACAGTCATTGATCACGCCCCTGTAAGGCTTCATTCAGACGTCCGGATGCGTTTTGCGGATCCGATCCATCTATCAGTGGATCCGTAAAAATCATGCGGACGTCTGAATGGAGCTTTACAGGGGGGTAATCAAAGACAGGGGGGTAATCAATGACAGGGGGGTGATCAGGGAGTCTATATGGGGTGATCACCACAGTCATTGATCACGCCCCTGTAAGGCTTCATTCAGACGTCCGGATGCGTTTTGCGGATCCGATCCATCTATCAGTGCATCCGTAAAAATCATGCGGACATCTGAATGGAGCTTTACAGGGGGTTGATCAATGACAGGGGGGTGATCACCACAGTCATTGATCATGCCCCTGTAAGGCTTCATTCAGACGTCCGGATGCGTTTTGCGGATCGGATCCATCTATCAGTGCATCCGTAAAAATCATGCGGACATCTGAATGGAGCTTTACAGGGGGGTAATCAATGACAGGGGGGTGATCACCACAGTCATTGATCATGCCCCTGTAAGGCTTTATTCAGACGTCCGGATGCGTTTTGCGGATCGGATCCATCTATCAGTGCATCCGTAAAAATCATGCGGACATCTGAATGGAGCTTTACAGGGGGGTAATCAATGACAGGGGGGTGATCACCACAGTCATTGATCATGCCCCTGTAAGGCTTCATTCAGACGTCCGGATGCGTTTTGCGGATCGGATCCATCTATCAGTGCATCCGTAAAAATCTTGCGGACATCTGAATGGAGCTTTACAGGGGGGTGATCAGGGAGTCTATATGGGGTGATCACCACAGTCATTGATCATGCCCCTGTAAGGCTTCATTCAGACGTCCGGATGCGTTTTGCGGATCCGATCCATCTATCAGTGGATCCGTAAAAATCATGCGGACGTCTGAATGGAGCTTTACAGGGGGGTAATCAATGACAGGGGGGTGATCAGGGAGTCTATATGGGGTGATCACCACAGTCATTGATCACGCCCCTGTAAGGCTTCATTCAGACGTCCGGATGCGTTTTGCGGATCCGATCCATCTATCAGTGGATCCGTAAAAATCATGCGGACATCTGAATGGAGCTTTACAGGGGGGTGATCAATGACAGGGGGGTAATCAATGACAGGGGGGTGATCAGGGAGTCTATATGGGGTGATCAGGGGTGATCAGGGGCTAATAAGGGGTTAATAAGTGACGGGGGGGGGGGTGTAGTGTAGTGTAGTGGTGCTTGGTGCTACTTTACTGAGCTACCTGTGTCCTCTGGTGGTCGATCCAAACAAAGGGGACCACCAGAGGACCAGGTAGCAGGTATATTAGACGCTGTTATCAAAACAGCGTCTAATATACCTGTTAGGGGTTAAAAAAAACACATCTCCAGCCTGCCAGCGAACGATCGCCGCTGGCAGGCTGGAGATCAACTCTCTTACCGTCCGTTCCTGTGAGCGCGCGCGCCTGTGTGCGCGCGTTCACAGGAAATCTCGGCCATCGCGAGATGACGCGTATATGCGTGACTGTGCGCAGCGCTGCCACCTCCGGAACGCGATCCTGCGTTAGGCGGTCCGGAGGTGGTTAAAGGACCTGCTGAGATCATTTCAGTAATCGTCTTGTTAACTCAGGTGAGAATGTTGACGAGCACAAGGCTGGAGATCATTATGTCAGGCTGATTGGGTTAAAATGGCAGACTTGACATGTTAAAAGGAGGGTGATGCTTGAAATCATTGTTCTTCCATTGTTAACCATGGTGACCTGCAAAGAAACGCGTGCAGCCATCATTGCGTTGCATAAAAATGGCTTCACAGGCAAGGATATTGTGGCTACTAAGATTGCACCTCAATCAACAATTTATAGGATCATCAAGAACTTCAAGGAAAGAGGTTCAATTCTTGTTAAGAAGGCTTCAGGGCGTCCAAGAAAGTCCAGCAAGCGCCAGGATCGTCTCCTAAAGAGGATTCAGGTGCAGGATCGGAGTGCCACCAGTGCAGAGCTTGCTCAGGAATGGCAGCAGGCAGGTGTGAGCGCATCTGCACGCACAGTGAGGCGAAGACTTTTGGAAGATGGCCTGGTGTCAAGAAGGGCAGCAAAGAAGCCACTTCTCTCAAAAAAAAACATCAGGGACAGATTGATCTTCTGCAGAAAGTATGGTGAATGGACTGCTGAGGACTGGGGCAAAGTCATATTCTCCGATGAAGCCACTTTCCGATTGTTTGGGGCATCTGGAAAAAGGCTTGTTCGGAGAAGAAAAGGTGAGCGCTACCATCAGTCCTGTGTCATGCCAACAGTAAAGCATCCTGAGACCATTCATGTGTGGGGTTGCTTCTCATCCAAGGGAGTGGGCTCACTCACAATTTTGCACAAAAACACAGCCATGAATAAAGAATGGTACCAAAACACCCTCCAACAGCAACTTCTTCCAACAATCCAACAACAGTTTGGTGAAGAACAATGCATTTTCCAGCACGATGGAGCACCGTGCCATAAGGCACAAGTGATAACTAAGTGGCTCGGGGACCAAAACGTTGACATTTTGGGTCCATAGCCTGGAAACTCCCCAAATCTTAATCCCATTGAGAACTTGTGGTCAATCCTCAAGAGGCGGGTGGACAAACAAAAACCCACTAATTCTGACAAACTCCAAGAAGTGATTATGAAAGAATGGGTTGCTATCAGTCAGGAATTGGCCCAGAAGTTGATTGAGAGCATGCCCAGTCGAATTGCAGAGGTCCTGAAAAAGGGCCAACACTGCAAATACTGACTCTTTGCATAAATGTCATGTAATTGTCGATAAAAGCCTTTGAAACGTATAAAGTGCGTGTAATTATATTTCACTACATCACAGAAACAACCGAAACAAAGATCTAAAAGCAGTTTAGCAGCAAACTTTGTGAAAACTAATATTTGTGTCATTCTCAAAACTTTTGGCCACGACTGTATGTTGGAGGGGCTGAAGGCGGGGAGTGATGTATTTTACATGGGACTGTATGCTGAAGGGGCTGAAGGCAGGCGGCGAAGAGAGGAAGGGTGATATTATTTACATGGGACTGTATGCTGGAGTGGCTGAAGGCAGGGGGAGTTTTGTATTTTACATGGGATTGTATGTTGGAGGGGCTAAAGGCAAGGAGTGATGTATTTTAATCAAAGTAATTTTTATTGGTATTTTCAACATTTACAAAGAAACATATCTTGCATATGTGAATACTAAAACAAATGATACGTATCATAGTTAGTTCTGTATACAGTAAGTTACAGTCATGTTGAGTGATGTATTTTACATGAGACTGTATGCTGGAGGGGCTGAAGAGCGCTATAATTATTACCATTAGGGTCCATTCACATGTCCGTAGTGTTTTGCGGATCCGCAATACACCCGGCTGGCATCCCCATAGAACAGTCTATTCTTGTCCGCAGCTGCGGACAAGAATAGGACATGTTCTATTTTTTCCAGAGCCGCGGACCGGAAGTTCGACAGGCCGCTCCGGAAATGCAGATGCGAAAAGCACACTGTGTGCTGTCCGCATCCATTCCGTCCCCATAGAGAATGCATGGGTCCGCACCCGTTCCGCACAATTGCGGAATGGATGCGTACACATTCTGCGGACATGTGAATGGAGCCTAATACAGAGGGGGCCAATATAATATTAAGAATAATAATTACACAGAGGGGCCAGTATATATTATAATTATACAGAGGGCATTATACTTATGGGCACTACGGGTGGAGGGGAGGTCTGTTATCTGAGGATAAAAAATTCTGTGAAACTCTGCAGAGACGCGGCTGAAAGAAGGTATCATGGAGGTCTTATCTCCGAATGAAGACGTTGAGGAAGGTCTACATCACAGGAGAAGTCACTGGATGTAACAGGTATGTGCTTGCTGTACTCTACATATAATGGTACACACTATACAGTAATGCCCATCCACATATCTGTTTGGGGGCGGGGGAGTGGCTATAGGATTTGGCCCACCCTGCCGCATCCTGGCCCCAGACTTCAGGTCACACTGTGTGTGTTCTGAATTCTGGGGCCTCACACCCATCTACTACATTATCTGTACTCAGAGTTACCACTGTGTCATCTGTGGTGTTACATAGGACTGCAGGTGACATCTGCTACATTATCTGTACTCAGTTATCACTGTTATCTGTGGTGTTACATAGGACTGCAGGTAATATATCCTACATTATCTGTACTCAGAGAGTTATCACTGTGTTATCTGTGGTGTTACATAGGACTGTAGGTGACATGTACTGCATTATTTGTATAAAAAAAAGGGGCGTGTCCACAGGTGTGGGGGGGGGGGGAAGCAATACTTGGCTTGCCCCGGGTGCTGACAACCCACGCTACGCCACTGGAACTCTGCCCTGTATGTTCCCTGCTGCTTGCTACCCCTCCTCATTTACACCCCTGTATAATGTACCCTGATACCCCTCAGTTATATGATACCGTATAACTGAGGGGTATCAGGGTAAATTACAGGGGGTAATATAACTGAGGAGGGCTATCGGGGACATTATACAGGGGGTAATATAACTGAGGGATCAGGGTAAATTATACAGGGGGTAAAACTAAGGGGTATCAGGGTACATTATTATACAGGGGTAATATAACTGAGGAGGGCTATCTCAGGCAACATGATGAAGGGGTAATATAACTTATATAATAGAAGTTGCATTACCCCTGTATAATGTCCCTGATAGCCCTCAGTTATATTACTCCTGTATAATTTACCCTGATACCCCTTAGTTATATTACCCCTGTATAATAATGTACCCTGATACCCCTTAGTTATATTACCCCTGCATAATAATGTACCCTGATACCCCTTAGTGTATTTGTGTGTGTGTGTGTGTATATATATATATATAATATATATATATATATATATATATAGATATATATATATATGTGTGTGTGTGTGTGTGTATGTGTATATAATATATATATATATATATACATACGTGCGCGGCGTGTGTTTGTGCTTTAGGGTGCACACCCTAATGCAATAGGCTGCGCACGCCTATGGTCATATGACAAGACACATCACTCATCCTGCCCCATTCAAACACACTGTACCTGCACTGAGCTGCCAACAGCACAATTGCAGTTGGCAGGTGCAGTGTAGTTGAATGGAGGAGACATCATCAGCCATTTTATGGGCAGGATCTTCATGTGGACAGCACAAAAGACACGGCCTACAAGTTGACATACCTTATTAAATATCGGAAATGGCACAGAATTTCAACAAAGACTATTAGTAAGTGCCATATGGTCATCTTACAAACATATTGGTCAGCAGTAACTAGAACGTAGCCAACCTTTTTAATTGTTAAGCCCGTCCTTCCTTAACAGCTCATGTGCTACAGTTTTTTAGCAGCCAGCAAGGGAATCTGCTGGAGCAGTTTTTTCTTTCTTCAGCACTAGTGTTGGTGCGTTCCCCTCAGAGTTTCAGAACATACAACATCTTGAGAAACACTAATCTAGAGGAAGCCAAAAATCCTCATGAAGTAGTTTTCCTGAGCCTAGGGAAAATTCAATCTGAATTAATCCCTGGATCAGCAACCTTTCTCTAGAAATATAGTAACTATATATTGTAATGTCTTTGTACTCAAGAAATACACTCAGGACCCTTTTGAACCCTTTTATTGAGTTCACAATCACAACCTTCTCTGACAGAAAATAACATAAAGAATCCCCTTATATATTGTAGAAACAGGGCCGATCCTAGGGTCACAGGCGCCTGGGTGCAGAAATATTTCTGGCGCCCCCACATGGGCGTGGTTATCTTACTAACTCCTCCCCTTTACAATGTTTCTATGGCAACAACTTCAGCCCCCAACTTCAGCCCCACAAATCGGCGGCTCGGCTGCTCGGCTTAAAAAAAAAAAAAGTAAAAAAAAAAAAAGTAAAAAAAAAAAAAGTCCCCGCGGCTCGCTCGGCCAGGGCCGGACTGGGGATAAAAACCAGCCCTGGAAAAAGTTGCACACCAGCCCCACAGCATTGCGTCATTATTTACTTGTTTATAATAGGAGAAAGCATTCATTTTAAAACACGTGTGTAAACACGAATATGAACTTTGCCCCACGATAGCTCTTTTGTAGAACCCCCATAAAAACTTACAGTTACTTGACTTGGCCCTTGGGGATCTCGGACGCCACTTCAACACTTTGGCCGTGGGCTCGGTGGAGCTGATGTTGTGCTTTAACCTAATGAGAAAGATTTCATAATAAGGATTTGGAGAAAGGGCAGAGGGATAGCAGAGCAGGGAGAGGCTGGTGCTGCTACTAGGGGGTCATACCATGGGGGAGTAATAAAGCCCACCATAATGCCCCCCCAGTAGTAATAATTCTCCTTATAATATGCAAAACATTTGTAATGCCCCCAGTTGAGCTAATGTTCCCATAATGTGCCAATATAAAATACCCCTTCTCAGTGCCCCCGTAGATGACCCCCATAGTGCCCCCCCCTTCCCCATAGTACCCACCATAATGTGTCCCAGTATAAAATGCCCCTATACAGAGCCCCCATATAAAATATCTTCTTTTTTAGCCTCAGTAGATGCCCCTATAGTGCCCCCCAATAATCTGCAGTAATATGTGCCCCCATAGATGCCCCCAATCATGTGCCAGTAATAAGAGCCCCCCCACCATCATGTGCCAGTAGCCAGAGCCCCCCCATATCATGTCAGTAGCCAGAGCCCCCCCATATCATGTGTCAGTAGCCAGAGCCCCCCATATCATGTGCCAGTAGCCAGAGTGCCCCATATCATGTGCCAGAAATAAGAGCCCCCCCACCATCATGTGCCAGTAGCCAGAGCCCCCCATATCATATGCCAGTAGCCAGAGCCCCCCCATATCATGTGCCAGTAGCCCCCCTTATCATGTGCCAGCCCAGTAGTCCCCCCTTATCATGTGCCAGCCCAGTAGTCCCCCCTTATCATGTGCCAGCCCAGTAGTCCCCCCTTATCATGTGCCAGCCCAGTAGCCCCCCTTATCATGTGCCAGCCCAGCCCAGTCGTCCCCCCTTATGTGCCAGCCCAGTAGCCCCCCTTATGTGCCAGCCCAGTAGCCCCCCTTATCATGTGCCAGCCCAGTATTGTACCTATATAAAAAAATAAAAAATAATAATACACTTATACTTACCTCCAGCAATGCGATGCGATGCAGGCCGCCTCTTCCGTCTGTGTCCCTCGCTATACGGCTCAGGCGACGCGATGACGTCATCGCGCCGCCTGCACCGGCCTCTGATAGGCTGCCAGCACTAAGCCGGCAGCCTATCAGAGGAACAGGAGGGGACACACCTCTCCCTCCTCTGCCGCAGCACAGGCATCTGTATTGCCGTCCTGAGGACGGCAATACAGATGACTATGGAGATGAGCGCTTCCGCAATGGAGGCGCTCATCTCCTGCTCTGCCCTGCCGCCGGCCGCGGCCGCCCCCACTTGTCACCAGGGCCGCGGCCTTGCGGCACTCAGGCTTGCCGGCCCACCGGGAAATTTCCCGCTATCCCGGCAGGCCAGTCCGGCCCTGCGCTCGGCGCCTTTCGGGTGACAGCGCTGGGGTGCGGGGCACCCACTGCACCCCGTGTAGGATCGGCCCTGTGTAGAAACCTTCCATCCTATAGACGTAGAGGATGCTCTCTTGTTAGGCCTCTTTCACCCATTCGTGTCTGTGAAGACATCCGGGACAAGATGGTCACTGGTTCATCCATGAAGATGTATGTGAAGCATCAGTGTTTTGTCCGTGTCTCAGTGTTTCCATTTGTCATTTATTTTCCATGGACATTGCTTGGAGGGATTTTGTAATGACCGACGTCACGCACAGGGAGGAAAACAGGGAAAGCCCTGCCCAAGGGAGAGGGAAAGGTGGTGACCCCTAACTCACCTTGCGGCTGGCACATGACTGCCCTGACGTCCCTAGACGGGTTCCTCACCCGTGCGGCGATCACGTGCCTAAACCCTGGCTTTCCCTAATATGAGCCCTGGATAGTGAACAGGCCGGTGGGATCGCTAGTCCACACCACTATCACTAAGAGGGAAACACCAGGGAGAGGACAGACAAAACATACAAACACATACACCCAGGTGGGCGACCACAATAAACCAAAAAGGTCCAACAGGGATCTGGAGGGTAGCGTACTGGACCAACTACCAGCGAACGCAGCAACACAGCTCCAGAAGGTCAGAATAGATGTCCAGGCAGGAAGCTCTATCTCTGGCAACCAGAGAAGTGTGAGAGAGAAATATAAGGAGGTCTGGGAGTGCTGGACAAGGAACAGCTGAGGAGAAGGAGCTACGGATCCCTGAGTGAGCCAAAAGGGTTTGCTAAGCAAACCCAGAAAGCTACCATAAGGAAAACAGCCCTATCTTAAATAGAGCGTGCAGCCAACCGCTGCGACTTCCTGACCCCGGGTATAACGGAGTCAGGCGTGGTCCTCGACACCCTCGTGACAGATTTCCAAAGCATTTACTGCCAATGGTCCTTGAAAACCTCTGACAGAACAAGGGTGCCATTTGTGTTGTGTCATGGACTCATAGACTTCAATGGACATATTTGGTCTGCATCACGGATCAAAATTAGTGCATGTCTCTGTTTTTTCTGCTGACTTACAGTCAGTGAAAAATCGCTGATGTGTGAATAAACACATTAAACTCAATGGGTACGTGTGCTCAGCTGTCCATGGAGAACATGGACAGCACTTATCCGTAAGTCACTGACATGTGAAAGAGGCCTTATAGTTAGAATGTTGGGTATAAATATATCATAGGAGAAATCTCTTTATTGACCTAAGCCCTTTAATATGTCTTTCTTGTATACGGGTGCACAAATATTAATGCAAAATTGCTTACATTTTATAGAATCATATTTCGGATAGGTACATTCTGTGCATAGCAATCAGTATTCAGATGAACAGACTGGATATACCTTAATTTCTTTAACCACTTGCCGCCGCGCTAACGCCGAAAGGCGTCATTGCGGCGGCTCCCCCAGGCTACGCTAACGCCGATTGGCGTCATCTCGCGTGAGCCGAGATTTCCTGTGAACGCGCGCACACAGGCACGCGCGCTCACAGGAACGGAAGGTAAGAGAGTTGATCTCCAGCCTGCCAGCGGCGATCGTTCGCTGGCAGGCTGGAGATGTGTTTTTTTTAACCCCTAACAGGTATATTAGACGCTGTTTTGATAACAGCGTCTAATATACCTGCTACCTGGTCCTCTGGTGGTCCCCTTTGTTTGGATCGACCACCAGAGGACACAGGTAGCTCAGTAAAGTAGCACCAAGCACCACTACACTACACCCCCCCGTCACTTATTAACCCCTTATTAGCCCCTGATCACCCCTGATCACCCCATATAGACTCCCTGATCACCCCCCTGTCATTGATTACCCCCCTGTCATTGATCACACCCCTGTAAAGCTCCATTCAGATGTCTGCATGATTTTTACGGATCCACTGATAGATGGATCGGATCCGCAAAACGCATACGGACGTCTGAATGGAGCCTTACAGGGGTGTGATCAATGACTGTGGTGATCACCCCATATAGACTCCCTGATCACCCCCCTGTCATTGATTACCCCCCTGTCATTGATCAACCCCCTGTAAAGCTCCATTCAGATGTCCGCATGATTTTTACGGATCCACTGATAGATGGATCGGATCCGCAAAACGCATACGGACGTCTGAATGGAGCCTTACAGGGGCGTGATCAATGACTGTGGTGATCACCCCATATAGACTCCCTGATCACCCCCCTGTCATTGATTACACCCCTGTCATTGATCAACCCCCTGTAAAGCTCCATTCAGATGTCCGCATGATTTTTTCGGATCCACTGATAGATGGATCGGATCCGCAAAACGCATACGGACGTCTGAATGGAGCCTTACAGGGGCGTGATCAATGACTGTGGTGATCACCCCATATAGACTCCCTGATCACCCCCCTGTCATTGATTACACCCCTGTCATTGATCACCCCCCTGTAAAGCTCCATTCAGATGTCCGCATGATTTTTACGGATCCACTGATAGATGGATCGGATCCGCAAAACGCATACGGACATCTGAATGGAGCCTTACAGGGGCGTGATCAATGACTGTGGTGATCACCCCATATAGACTCCCTGATCACCCCCCTGTCATTGATTACCCCCCTGTCATTGATCAACCCCCTGTAAAGCTCCATTCAGACATCCGCATGATTTTTACGGATCCACTGATAGATGGATCGGATCCGCAAAACGCATACGGACGTCTGAATGGAGCCTTACAGGGGCGTGATCAATGACTGTGGTGATCACCCCATATAGACTCCCTGATCACCCCCCTGTCATTGATTACACCCCTGTCATTGATCAACCCCCTGTAAAGCTCCATTCAGATGTCCGCATGATTTTTACGGATCCACTGATAGATGGATCGGATCCGCAAAACGCATACGGATGTCTGAATGGAGCCTTACAGGGGTGTGATCAATGACTGTGGTGATCACCCCATATAGACTCCCTGATCACCCCCCTATCATTGATTACCCCCCTGTCATTGATCACCCCCCTGTAAAGCTCCATTCAGATGTCCGCATGATTTTTCCGGATCCACTGATAGGTGGATCGGATCCGCAAAACACATACAGGCGTCTCCCTGGAGCCTTCCAGGGGGGGTGATCACCCCATATAGACTCCCTGATCACCCCCCCCTGTCATTGATCACCCCCCGTCAGGCTGCATTCAGATGTCCGTATGATTTTTACGGATCCACGGATACATGGATCGGATCCGCAAAACACATACGGACATCTGAATGGAGCCTTACAGGGGGGTGATCAATGACAGGGGGGTGATGACCCCATATAGACTCTCTGATCACCCCCCTGTCATTGATCACCCCCCTGTCATTGATCACCCCTCTGTAAGGCTCCATTCAGACATTTTTTTGGCCCAAGTTAGCGGAATTTTTTTTTTTTTCTTACAAAGTCTCATATTCCACTAACTTGTGTCAAAAAATAAAATCTCACATGAACTCACCATACCCCTCACGGAATCCAAATGCGTAAAATTTTTTAGACATTTATATTCCAGACTTCTTCTCACGCTTTAGGGCCCCTAGAATGCCAGGGCAGTATAAATACCCCACATGTGACCCCATTTCGGAAAGAAGACACCCCAAGGTATTCCGTGAGGGGCATATTGAGTCCATGAAAGATTGAAATTTTTGTCCCGAGTTAGCAGAAAGGGAGACTTTGTGAGAAAAAAATAAAAAATATCAATTTCCGCTAACTTGTGCCAAAAATTTTTTTTTTCTATGAACTCGCCATGCCCCTCATTGAATACCTTGGGGTGTCTTCTTTCCAAAATGGGGTCACATGTGGGGTATTTATACTGCCCTGGCATTCTAGGGGCCCCAAAGCGTGAGAAGAAGTCTGGTATCCAAATGTCTAAAAATGCCCTCCTAAAAGGATTTTGGGCACCTTTGCGCATCTAGGCTGCAAAAAAGTGTCACACATCTGGTATCGCCGTACTCAGGATAAGTTGGGGAATGTGTTTTGGGGTGTCATTTTACATATACCCATGCTGGGTGAGAGAAATATCTTGGTCAAATGCCAACTTTGTATAAAACAAATGGGAAAAGTTGTCTTTTGCCAAGATATTTCTCTCACCCAGCATGGGTATATGTAAAATGACACCCCAAAACACATTGCCCAACTTCTCCTGAATACGGCGATACCACATGTGTGACACTTTTTTGCAGCCTAGGTGGGCAAAGGGGCCCACATTCCAAAAAGCACCTTTAGGATTTCACAGGTCATTTACCTACTTACCACACATTAGGGCCCCTGGAAAATGCCAGGGCAGTATAAATACCCCACAAGTGACCCCATTTTGGAAAGAAGACACCCCAAGGTATTCCGTGAGGGGCATGGCGAGTTCCTAGAATTTTTTATTTTTTGTCACAAGTTAGTGGAAAATTATGATTTTTATATTTATTTTTTTCTTACAAAGTCTCATATTCCACTAACTTGTGACAAAAAATAAAAACTTCCATGAACTCACTATGCCCATCAGCGAATACCTTGGGGTGTCTTCTTTCCAAAATGGGGTCACTTTTGGGGTAGTTAGACTGCCCTGGCATTCTAGGGGCCCAAATGTGTGGTAAGGAGTTTGAAATCAAATTCTGTAAAAAATGACCAGTGAAATCCGAAAGGTGCCCTTTGGAATATGGGCCCCTTTGCCCACCTAGGCTGCAAAAAAGTGTCACACATCTGGTATCTCCGTATTCAGGAGAAGTTGGGGAATGTGTTTTGGGGTGTCATTTTACATATACCCATGCTGGGTGAGAGAAATATCTTGGCAAAAGACAACTTTTACCATTTTTTTATACAAAGTTGTCTTTTGCCAAGATATTTCTCTCACCCAGCATGGGTATATGTAAAATGACACCCCAAAACACATTCCCCAACTTCTCCTGAATACGGAGATACCACATGTGTGACACTTTTTTGCAGCCTAGGTGGGCAAAGGGGCCCACATTCCAAAAAGCACCTTTAGGATTTCACAGGTCATTTACCTACTTACCACACATTAGGGCCCCTGGAAAATGCCAGGGCAGTATAAATACCCCACAAGTGACCCCATTTTGGAAAGAAGACACCCCAAGGTATTCCGTGAGGGGCATGGCGAGTTCCTAGAATTTTTTATTTTTTGTCACAAGTTAGTGGAAAATTATGATTTTTATATTTATTTTTTTCTTACAAAGTCTCATATTCCACTAACTTGTGACAACAAATAAAAACTTCCATGAACTCACTATGCCCATCAGCGAATACCTTGGGGTGTCTTCTTTCCAAAATGGGGTCACTTTTGGGGTAGTTAGACTGCCCTGGCATTCTAGGGGCCCAAATGTGTGGTAAGGAGTTTGAAATCAAATTCTGTAAAAAATGACCAGTGAAATCCGAAAGGTGCCCTTTGGAATATGGGCCCCTTTGCCCACCTAGGCTGCAAAAAAGTGTCACACATCTGGTATCTCCGTATTCAGGAGAAGTTGGGGAATGTGTTTTGGGGTGTCATTTTACATATACCCATGCTGGGTGAGAGAAATATCTTGGCAAAAGACAACTTTTACCATTTTTTTTATACAAAGTTGTCTTTTGCCAAGATATTTCTCTCACCCAGCATGGGTATATGTAAAATGACACCCCAAAACACATTCCCCAACTTCTCCTGAATACGGAGATACCACATGTGTGACACTTTTTTGCAGCCTAGGTGGGAAAAGGGGCCCATATTCCAAGGAGCACCTTTCGGATTTCACTGGCCATTTTTTACAGAATTTGATTTCAAACTCCTTACCACACATTTGGGCCCCTAGAATGCCAGGGCAGTATAACTACCCCACAAGTGACCCCATTTTGGAAAGAAGACATCCCAAGGTATTCGCTGATGGGCATAGTGAGTTCATGGAAGTTTTTATTTTTTGTCACAAGTTAGTGGAAAATGATGATTTTTTTTTTTCTTACAAAGACTCATATTCCACTAACTTGTGACAAAAAATAAAAACTTCCATGAACTCACTATGCCCATCAGCGAATACCTTGGGGTGTCTTCTTTCCAAAATGGGGTCACTTGTGGGGTAGTTATACTGCCCTGGCATTCTAGGGGCCCAAATGTGTGGTAAGGAGTTTGAAATCAAATTCTGTAAAAAATGACCAGTGAAATCAGAAAGGTGCTCTTTGGAATATGGGCCCCTTTGCCCACCTAGGCTGCAAAAAAGTGTCACACATGTGGTATCTCCGTATTCAGGAGAAGTTGGGGAATGTGTTTTGGGGTGTCATTTTACATATACCCATGCTGGGTGAGAGAAATATCTTGGCAAAAGACAACTTTTACAATTTTTTTATACAAAGTTGTCATTTGCCAAGATATTTCTCTCACCCAGCATGGGTATATGTAAAATGACACCCCAAAACACATTCCCCAACTTCTCCTGAATACGGAGATACCACATGTGTGACACTTTTTTGCAGCCTAGGTGGGCAAAGGGGCCCACATTCCAAAGAGCACCTTTCGGATTTCACCAGCCATTTTTTACAGAATTTGATTTCAAACTCCTTACCACACATTTGGGCCCCTAGAATGCCAGGGCAGTATAACTACCCCACAAGTGACCCCATTTTGGAAAGAAGACATCCCAAGGTATTCGCTGATGGGCATAGTGAGTTCATGGAAGTTTTTATTTTTTGTCACAAGTTAGTGGAATATGAGACTTTGTAAGAAAAAAAAATAATTAAAAAAAAAATCATCATTTTCCGCTAACTTGTGACAAAAAATAAAAAGTTCTATGAACTCACTATGCCCTTCAGCGAATACCTTAGGGTGTCTACTTTCCGAAATGGGGTCATTTGTGGGGTGTTTGTACTGTCTGGGCATTGTAGAACCTCAGGAAACATGACAGGTGCTCAGAAAGTCAGAGCTCCTTCAAAAAGCGGAAATTCACATTTTTGTACCATAGTTTGTAAACGCTATAACTTTTACCCAAACCATTTTTTTTTTTTACCCAAACATTTTTTTTTTATCAAAGACATGTAGAACAATAAATTTAGAGCAAAATTTATATATGGATGTCGTTTTTTTTGCAAAATTTTACAACTGAAAGTGAAAAATGTCATTTTTTTGCAAAAAAATCGATAAATTTCGATTAATAACAAAACAAGTAAAAATGTCAGCAGCAATGAAATACCACCAAATGAAAGCTCTATTAGTGAGAAGAAAAGGAGGTAAAATTCATTTGGGTGGTAAGTTGCATGACCGAGCAATAAACCGCTAAAGTTGTGGAGTGCCGATTTGTAAAAAAGGGCCTGGTCTTTAGGGGGGTATAAACCTGTGGTCCTTAAGTGGTTAAAAGCAGTTTTCCAGTGAATGGATGGATATTCTACACTGGTGGTTTAGATCCTTCCAGTTTATAAAGATTTGGTAATTTCTGTAAAGTCAGTCATTCCCTCTTTTGCACTGATTTTCTGGTGGGCTTATTTTTAAACCCATCTGCTAAACTGAAAAAGCAGGTCTACAGTGAGGGGGAATGGAGCAGCATGAATCTGTAAACGACAGACAGCCTCAAACCTCATTAGATAACACAGCAAAGGCAATGTTCACATCTACTGGAGTTTACTGGATCTGGCATTGGTCTCTGCTGGATCCCTATTGACTATAATGGGATTTGGCGGTGATCTGGTCGCTTTCCAGCATACATGCCAGGTTTTGGCTGGACAAAAACCATTGCATGCAGCGGTTTTTGGTCTGGCCGACAGCTGGCATTTGTGCTGGATCAGGCAGCCAGAACATCTTGACTGAGACATGAAAACGGCAGTCATTTTCAGCTGTGTGACAATGGAGCCCAGATACAATCCAGACAAGCAGTCAGCAATGGATAAAATAAATAGCAAGCATTACAAAATGTTAGTGACTGTATATAAATTTGAATAGCACAAGTTGACAATTAAAAAAAATCTTGATCTTATTTTCTAACTGGGTTAAAATGTCATGTGTGGCATGAGCTTTTAATAACCATGACACATTAGAAATGAGAGAGACCTGATGATGTCTCTGCAGTGCCTCTAAATTATTAAAGGGCATCTGTCACCATATACCACTATGTCAAACAGTCAGCAGCTGTTCATCCGATTTTGTAAGCAGAGTCCCATGACGTCTCTGGCATCTCCATATGTTCCATCAATCCTCCAAAAAAATACTTTTTAATATGCAAATTGCCCCCTAGGTGCAATAAAGGCAATACTGTTGCTTCTCACTGCACTCAGAGGGTTCCCTCCCTGTCTTCTATGCCGCGCCTACACCGCTGTCATGGACAGGACAGGTTGTCCCCGAAGTCTCGCGAGATTGCGTTCTGTACATGAGCAGTGAAGGGATGGAGATTGCCCATCTGCCCGGTGGTCAGATGGGGAATCTACAAGACGGGGAAACTTGGTGGGGCAGGGGGCCCAATATGAAGTTTTTCAATGGGGCACTATGGGGGTCATTTATCAAACTGGTGTAAAATACAGGGTGGGCCATTTATATGGATACACCTTAATAAAATGGGAATGGTTGGTGATATTAACTTCCTGTTTGTTTCTACACCTTCAGCCTCTAATTTGCCCTGAAGTTATTATACTAAAGCAGGCATCCTCAAACTGCTGCCCTCCAGTTGTTGCAAAACTACAACTCCCAGCATGCCCGTATAGCCTACAGGTATCAGCCTACAGCAGGGCATTGTGGGAGTTGTAGTTTTACAACAGCTGGAGGGCCGCAGTTTGAGGATGCCTGTACTAAAGGAACAAGTTGAGCTGATGAGTAATCATATATTCTAGAGTTTCATTGTATATTCACTGGCACACGTGTAACAGCTTTTAACATGGCATCCATCTGTCTAGTAATGCATCTTAATAACTATGGTTGGATCTACCCACAACTCCTTCCATCTTCAAGTCCGGGCGCACCATCCATCTGCGCAGGTTATCCTTTTCTTTCATCTCTCCCCTTACGTCTAAGTCCATGCACACGTACAAGTAGGGCAGCGCATGCGCAGGTCCCTACAATTAGTGGATGGATCCAAGGAGCATGCGCAGCCAGATCACTTACTGATGATGAGCATAATGGGCGACGGATACATGCTGATACCTTGAACACAGTCTAAGTGTTTGCGCAGCCGCTTTTGATGCAGAGCGTCACCTGTGACGGGTCTGGTGGGCGTGATCAACGGCGCTCCAATGGGACGGATGTGGGGGAGTGTTTATGGCCCGGATTGGCCGGTTGCGCCATGTGTAGTGGGTTTGTTTGGCATGTCAATGTGTCAATCAATACAACCATACTATTTAAACCTGTAGTTGTTTGGGGCCATTCATCGCTGCCCATTGCCCCTGAAGAAGCCAGAATCCTGGCAAAACATGTCAGGGGGCAGTACTAGATTTTAACTGCATTGTACCTCTTCACTGGTTACCAATACCTAATGGTTATGTGGCCGATGGTGTTTGGTGTAGTCTACTTGAGCACACGCTGCTGAACACTGAGTCCCTGTTGCGGTCTCAGTCATTTAACTCTTTCAGCCTGAGAATAAATCAAACGCTCCATGCGATATATATGGATAGTGGGCTGTGCTCTCCTTCCCACACCACTTCTCAAGGTTGCTATGACAACCATCCTCAGTGTGCAGTGAACCGCGGACGGTGTCACGGCAGTGTGTAGCTCTCCGAGAGACAGTAGCACCTTGCTTATAGGGACACTCAGTGAGTGCACATCTCTCCTCCCCTCAATTAGTGCAGGTACTACCGTTATCAGAGTCGAGGTGCTTTGTATTTTTAATTTTTCATTCTTTGGTTTGTCCCAGTTCAATTAAAGGGTGCATGTCGCATATACACAATATATATACTTTTTAGAACTATCCTAATAAAAGTGAAGTTTTAATACCTGGGTCAAGATAGGTTCCTCTGCCTAGTTAGGCATTTGTAAATATAACTTCCTGTTTGTGGCACATTAGTATATGTGAGGGGGGAAACTTTTCTAGATGGGTGGTGACCATGGCGGCCATTTTGAAGTTGGCCATTTTGAATCCAACTTAAGTTTTTTCAATAGGAAGAGGGTCATGTGACACATCAAACTTATTGGGAATTTCACACGAAAAACAATGGTGTGCTTGGTTTTAACGTAACTTTATTCTTTCATGAGTTATTTACAAGTTTCTCTTTGTTTACAGCCATTGACATGTCGCCGAGGTTAACACGTGAGGAGCGGATAGAAATTGTGTTGATGTCTGGTGAACGCAGTAACCGGGTCATTGCAGCAGATTTAAATGCAAGACACCCTACGAGACCACCCATCTCCCATGCTACAGTTAGCAAACTGCTTGCTAAGTTTCGTGAAACTGGTTCAGTGTTGGATTTGCCAAAATGTGGACGCATGAAATCTGTCTCTAATGAAGAAACATCAGTGGCTGTCCTAGCTTCATTCAGCAAGAGCCCACAGCATAGCACTCGCCGCATGTCACTGGAGAGTGGCATTAGTCGAACATCCCTTCTGCGGATATTAGCTACTCACAAATGGCACCCTTACAAACTCCAGCATCTCAATGAGGATGACCTAGATCGGCACACTGAATTTGCAGAATGGGCAAAACAAAAATTGGAACAGGACCCTCAGTTACATAGTAACATAGTAACATAGTACATAAGGCCGAAAAAAGACATTTGTCCATCCAGTTCGGCCTGTCATCCTACAAGTTGATCCAGAGGAAGGCAAAAAAACCCTGTGAGGTAGAAGCCAATTTTCCTCACTTTAGGGGAATAAAAAATTCCTTCCCGACTCCAATCAGGCAATCAGAATAACTCCCTGGATCAACGACCCCTCTCTAGTAGCTATAGCCTGTAATATTATTACACTCCAGAAATACATCCAGGCCCCTCTTGAATTCCTTTATTGTACTCACCATCACCACCTCCTCAGGCAGAGAGTTCCATAGTCTCACTGCTCTTACCGTAAAGAACCCTTTTCTATGTTTGTGTACAAACCTTCTTTCCTCCAAACGCAGAGGATGTCCCCTCGTCACAGTCACAGTCCTGGGGATAAATAGATGATGGGATAGATCTCTGTACTGCCCCCTGATATATTTATACATAGTAATTAGATCTCCCCTCAGTCGTCTTTTTTCTAACGTGAATAACCCTAATTTTGATAATCTTTCAGGGTACTGTAGTTGCCCCATTCCAGTTATTACTTTAGTTGCCCTCCTCTGGACCCTCTCCAGCTCTGCTATGTCTGCCTTGTTTACAGGAGCCCAGAACTGTACACAGTACTCCATGTGTGGTCTGACCAGTGATTTGTAAAGTAGTAGGAATATGTTCTCATCACGGGCATCTATGCCCCTTTTGATGCAACCCATTATCTTATTGGCCTTGGCAGCCGCTGCCTGACACTGTTTTTTGCAGCTTAGTTTGCTGTTTATTAAAATTCCTAGATCCTTTTCCATGTCAGTGTTACCGAGTGTTTTACCATTTAGTATGTATGGGTGACTTGCATTATTCCTTCCCATGTGCATAACTTTACATTTCTCAGTGTTAAACCTCATCTGCCACTTATCTGCCCAAGCCTCCAATCTATCCAGATCCCTCTGTAGTAGTATACTGTCCTCTTCAGTGTTAATTACTTTACACAGTTTAGTGTCATCTGCGAAAATTGATATTTTACTATGCAAGCCTTCTACAAGATCATTAATAAATATATTGAAGAGAATAGGGCCCAATACTGACCCCTGAGGTACTCCACTAGTGACAGTGACCCAATCTGAGTATGTACCGTTAATAACCACCCTCTGTTTTCTATCATTGAGCCAGTTACTTACCCACTTACAGACGTTTTCTCCGAGTCCGAGCATTCTCATTTTATATACTAACCTTTTATGAGGTACAGTGTCAAATGCTTTGGAGAAGTCCAGATACACGACATCCATTGATTCGCCGCTGTCAAGTCTAGTACTTACCTCCTCATAGAAACTGATTAAATTAGTTTGACATGACCGATCCCTCACGAAGCCATGCTGATATGGCGTTATTTGCTTATTTCCGTTAAGATGTTCTAACATAGCATCTCTCAGAAAACCTTCAAACAGTTTACCCACAACAGATGTTAAACTTACCGGCCTATAGTTTCCAGGCTCTGTTTTTGGACCCTTTTTGAATATTGGCACCACATTTGCCATGCGCCAATCCTGTGGGACATTCCCTGTCAGTACAGAGTCCGCAAATATCAGAAATAAGGGTCTGGCTATGACATTACTTAATTCCCTTAGGATACGGGGGTGTATGCCATCCGGTCCTTCAGTTTACGCAGAAGATTTTGTTCAGTGATGAGGCAAACTTTTATGTGAATGGCGAAGTTAACAAACAAAACCACCGCTATTGGTCTGACACTAACCCACATTGGATAGATCCCTCCAAGACTGTTGGAACAAAAAAATTGATGGTATGGTGTGGTATATGGGGTACAAAGATACCAATGGAAACCTCAAGGCCACTGGATATGCGAAATTGCTACATGATGATGTGTTTCCCTCTTTATGCACTGAAGCTGGTACGTTCCCTGAGTTTTTCCATCAAGATGGTGCACCACCACATTATGGGTGTCAGGTCCGAGCATTCCTAGGTGAACAGTTTCCTGGAAAGTGGATTGGTCATCGTGGGCCAGTTGAATGGCCCCCAAGGTCTCCCGATCTGACCCCCTTAGACTTTTATCTTTGGGGTCATCTGAAGGCAATTGTCTATGCTGTGAAGATACGAGATGTGCAGCACCTGAAACTATGGATACTGGAAGCCTGTGCTAGCATTTCTCCTGCGGTGTTGCTATCAATGTGTGAAGAGTGGGAGAAGAGGGTTGCATTGACAATCCAACACAATGGGCAGCACATTGAACACATTTTATAAGTGGTCAGAAACTTGTAAATAACTCATGAAGGGAATAAAGTTACGTTAAAACCAAGCACACCATTGTTTTTCTTGTGAAATTCCCAATAAGTTTGATGTGTCACATGACCCTCTTCCTATTGAAAAAACAAAAGTTGGATTCAAAATGGCCGACTTCAAAATGGTCACCACCCATCTTGAAAAGTTTCCCCCCTCACATATACTAATGTGCCACAAACAGGAAGTTAATATCACCAACCATTCCCATTTTATTAAGGTGTATCCATATAAATGGCCCACCCTGTAGAACTCACTTTGTTGCTCACAGCAACCAATCAAATTCCACCTTTCATTTTCCAAAGGAGCTTTCCAAATTTAAAGATGGAATCTGATTGGTTGCTATGGGGCAACTAAGCCAGTTCTACTTTACACCAGTCTGATAAATGACCCTATATGAGATCTGTGTACACCCCTGGCTATGGCTTAATTAGCAGCACTGCCATGACCTAATACTACTGGAATGTGGGAACTAGACCTAAAGTCAGATTGCTGTAGAAGATTTCAATAATTTATTCAGCTGCTTGTAAAAGCTGATATAAAACAACTATATTAACAAATGACAGGAAAAAGCCATCATCCTCCAAAATAGAGATTCAGTTTTAGGTGCAATTTTGGTGAAGAATGTTCTTGTCGCTTTTAATTAGCAGATATTAAACATAAGATAAATGTAAGTATTCCCAGTATGTTAACAACCATTTATTGCTGTTGTGATAATTGTAACATAGAATAAGGTCAACAGCTACTGACCTAGTTCTGTTAACACAATTTTTCACTTTAGATTATTGTTCCTGTCTGAGCAGGAGATGTACAACCGATATGATGTAACTTCACCCTTTAACTTGTATCTTTTCAAAAATGTATAATGTTGCAGGCATCTGCCTGTACATTTCATGCGCTCACATTGCTTCTAACCTACGTATCTATAAATACTAATATATTCTGTACTGATAATGTTTAAATTGCTGTCAGCATTAAGCGCCAGACATCACACACAGTTAGAGGCCACAAATGACATTGAACTACAAAGCTTGAAGGCTAGTAGTGCTCATCAGTTTATTTTTGTACCGCATGGTCTCTAGGTCAGACAAATTACTCTAATAAGACATGTCAGCCCTGCTGGATGACAAAAACGTTGAGTAATCTATGCAATTAGTTTTATGGCATAGCTTATAGCCACAATTGTCACAACTGGCAAGTTACAGACAGAAAACTCAAAATGTCACTGTCAGACAACATTGACTCTTATAGTATAGCCATATTATCTTTCTTCAGTTTCACTTGTGCTGGCCAATAAAGATTACTGCAAAAATGTTAAACTTTTTCAGATTTTCAAAACATTTTTAAGAAGGCACAATGTTTTGTGTGCTCCAGAGCTGTTCTTCCTACTCTTATTTGAGTCAGTTATCTGAAAGCCTGTCACGGCGGGCGTGCACTCAGAATAACAGAAAACCTACCAACCAGGCTCTGGGCGAGAGACAGGGGAAGGGTCACCTCCTAGCTAATCCCTGACCTCTTTCCCTGCACTGCTCAGCCCACCTACAGACCTTTAAGGTAGGTATGAGGTGTCCCCATGCCTGGGCTGACAGAACCCTAACTTCCCTGAGATGGTGAAGAGGGGAAATAGGAGCAGCCTGCTCGCACAGAACCTGGATGGAAAAGATGACACAAAATAACTTAACCAGAAATCACACTTATCTCTCTGAGCTGAAACAGACAGAGAACCTTCCTTCCTAGCTTCCAAGACCACAATGATTTGTATAATCCGCTCAGAGCACTGGGCTGGTTAGCCCTTTAAACTAATGACCCTACCCAGTGCACCCGATGAGAGGCGGATCCAGCACGGCTCCAAAACAAACACTAAACTCGTGCTGCAATCCTGGCCTACCTCCCCACATCGTCAGAGTGGGGCATGACAAAGCCATAGAGAGACATTTTTGTAGGCATAAAATGGGGATCAATACTACAGCCAAAGAAGAGGGACTGCTATGGGGGGCCAATGTGGCACCCCCCTATGCAAATGCTTTTATGATTCACATTGAGGAGAATTTTGTCTACACTCATACATCATTCAAAGCAAATGCCATTATTTGGCTATGCTTTATAGATTACATCTTCTACCTTTGGAAGGGCCCCGAGTTCAGTGTAAATCTATTCCACCAATATTTGGATAACATATACCTGGAACTAGGTTTTACTATGCATTTTGACACAAAGAAAATTAGTTTCCTGGACACACAATTCCAAATTGACATCTATAGAAAACCAACTGACAGAAATTTCACTAGCTGTCACCCAAAGGCCACTAAAATGTCCCTTCCATGCTCGTAATTCATGCGAGTAAAGAGGATTGTCTCAAACCCCTCTACCCGATTTAAGAGACTAAATAAGAAATCACAAAGATTCTCTCAAAGGGAATATCTGTCTCAATTACTGAACTATGTTCCCACAGCTAGTCGGGCATCTGAACCCTACAAAACCAAATCGACCACCCACGGTATAATGCGTTACATAGTTGTTAAGATTGGTAAAAGACAAAAGTTCAAGTCCAACCTGTAATCCTGCTATATTGATCGATGGAACAATCCCTGGATCAATGTCCATCTTACTTTTAAAAATGAGTTGGGTCAACGGGAGATGAAAGAGGAATTACGACTTACCATCCTCTCGTACCCAAGATCCACCAGATGATTCGAAAAAACTGCCACATCCTACAACAAGCTTATCCTGAGATGCGGAAGTTTTAGTCATCCCCTTAACATGTTATGAGCGTACAGGGAATATCAAAGATAAACTAGTTCAGGCAGACATAGGGTCCCTTTCTTTTGTACCATGCCAACATTTTCTCCAAAACCCCAGATTTGGCACGTTCCCCCGCCTTCATTGTGCCCAGTGCTCCAGTGGCATCTGGGGCGATCTTATCACTCATCCATACACAGGATGGAACTGAAATTTTCTACCCGAGATTACCTGATTAAATGTACATATGGTCTGATATATGTGGGGAGACCACTCAGCACAAACGTGACCGCATATCTAAGCATAAGTCCACCATTAGAACTAACCAAATCCTCCTGCCAATCCCTGTCCACTTCACACTTGGTTTCACTCTCAGTATATATGAATGTACATGGGATTGTTGGGGTTATATATACTCTTGATTTATGTCTCACCACTACTATGACTGTATATAGATATACTGTATCTTTAAATATTACCCTGGACACCTCCCCTCCTCTGTTATGATTTTATTGGCACTGTATATATCTCATATAGCAGACACCTATATTGAATACTGACATATTTCTGTACAGATTCCATTGATAAAGGTCGCTTTAGACCAAAACGTTGGGGAAACAATGAGAGGCTTATAAAATACTATTCACAAAATACCATTGGAGTGCCATAGAACTATTGTATTCTATCTGCTTAACTGTGTCAAAAATGAAACAACTATCTGCTCACAAGCAAGTATCAAACATTCCATAATTGTAATTGCCTAACAATGCTTAATCACCAGATATTGAGAGGTGTTACAGATCAGCCAGTCTTGACCCACTGTATCAACTAACTGGTTTGGCCTTGGGCAAACCCTAAGGGTGTTATTCCAGTTCTTCCCTGGAATTGACCCTTAAACCCCTGTACAGGATTCGGACCTTAACTGCAGGGAAGCAGCTGGACCACTAGTGATCCTACCGATACTACTGGTATAGTTAACAGCTGACTCACTGATGCCAGAAAACCACAGGTATAGTCTGAACAGTCGCTAAGCCTAGTTTCACATCTGCAACATGAAGATCCGGCAGAGAATGGTGGGAGTCTGACGGACACAAAATGTAGCGTACAATGGTTTGTGTCTGGCCAATTCTCTGCACTTTTGCCAGAATGCAGCCAGATTTCCGACAGACCCCATTATACTTACCGTAATTATTCCATTTGCATCTGGTTGATTTGTGATGGGCTTTTCTCTGCAGGAACAGCCTGCCAGAATATATTAATGCAGGTTTCTGAGATTCACAAGGCACATTTGAAGTTTAGATGGTGGGGATAAACAGACAGACAGTCAGTGTGAATACTTGGCAGGATGGACAGAGGAGGCAGATGGACAGGGTTAACTTAATAACAGATAGAGCTTAAACTGGAAGTGCTGAAACACAGAGGCAGGGCAGGTACAATTTACATCACAGATATGAACAAACACAGGATAAATGCAGGTAAATTACAATAGCACAATCAGACTATCAGAACATCTTTGCAGGTCACCAGGGAACCTAAAGCTCAGGCAGGAGGTGAGCATGCATGTCCTAAAAAGACAGAGACTAAAGCCCAAGGCAGAAGCATGATGAGTAGCACGGTTATCATGCCTGCAGGGGAGGCAGTGAAGTGACGGACGCAGACAGCCAACCTAACAGAAGGTGGGAATGGAAGTTAACCAGGCCATGCTGGGTGACGCAACTCCTCAACATAGCTCTTTTATTACCTGTGCCTCTCCCAGCTGCTGATTTGCCCCCACTGATTAGGTAAGGCCAGCATGCCCATCAAAGACTCCTGCTCAACATTAATCTCATTCATCATTTCAGAGGCATCCCTCCTTAGAAAAAACTTTTCAGAGAAGGGACAAATGAGTTAAAAATAAAAGAGGTATTACTAATTTCATTGATCCTCTGCTGTTCTGATGCTTACAGGATCACCGCTGGTCTCTGCCTCTTGCTCTCCTATCAACTCATGGGAAATGACAGGAAATGTCTGTTTAGGGTACTTTCACACTTGCGGCAGGACGGATCCGACAGGCTGTTCACCCTGTCGGATCCGTCCTTCCGATATTTTGCCGTGCCGCCGGACCACCGCTCCGTCGCCATTGACTATAATGGGGACGGGGGCGGAGCTCCGGTGCAGCACGGTAGTGCACGGCGAAAGGCCGCCGGACTAAAAGTCCTGCATGTCCGACTTTTTAGTCCGGCGGCCTCTCACTGCGAACTGCCGTACTGCGCCGGAGCTCCGCCCCCGTCCCCATTATAGTCAATGGGAACGGAGCGGCGGTCTGGCGGCACGGCGAAATAGTGGAAGGACGGATCTGACAGGGTGAACAGCCTGTCGGATCCATCCTGCCGCAAGTGTGAAAGTACCCTTAGCCAATCACTGAAGAACGTAAAGCTTATATTGTTTCTATTTTTTACCCATTCTGACCATTTAAAAAAAAAGATATCCTTTTGGACAAAACCTTTAACTACTCAGTTGCCTCTTGGTCTTGTGTACCGTAGGTTATTCCCATGGACATGATCCAGTGCCTTTCCTGCTGGCTACTACATGAGTTGAACACAATACTACACTGAAGTAGGCCTGAACCATCTGAGTTTGAGTGAGGTTCCTTGGCCCTGCTAGAGCTAATTATTTCAAAATTTTATTGGCTTTCCTTCATTTTTGGCAGAACATTTGCACATTCACGTAATTATATTTTGAACTTTGTTATTATCATTGCACACACTGGAAATAAAGCCATAAAAAATTAACTTTACTAGCAAGTAATAGATTCATTCCAAATGCTCTTGTCTTCTCCTGAACCTTTGGGTGTATTTCTGTGTCACAGCCTGAGCTGTTCTGGTACGCAAGTGGGCTAGTTTGATGCTACTTCTATTTTGCTATATTTTATCAGGAAAATTCAGGTACCACTATAAAAATTGTTTTAAAATAGTTTATAAATAACAAAATTAGAAATAATAATATAATGATGAGATATTTATAAATAATATGCATATCATAAGAAATAATACTTTTAAATAATAAGTGTACTAAGGGTACTTTCACACTAGCGTTAAAGTTTTCCGGTATTGAGTTCCGTCATAGCGGCTCAATACCGGAAAAAACTCTTCTGTTTTATCCTAATCTATTCTGAATGGAAAGCAATCTGTTCAGTATGCATCAGGATGTCTTCAGTTCAGTCCCTTTTACGGTATTTGGCCGGAGAAAATACTGTAGCATGCTGCGGTATTTTCTCCGGCTAAAATTCCGGAACACTTGCCGGATTAATTTCCATTGAAATGTATTAATGCCGTAGCAGGTACCAAGTGTTCCGGAAAAACGGAATGCGCAGACCTTTAAATCTGTGAAAAAGATAAATACTGGATCCGTTTTTCCGGATGACACCGGAGAGACGGATCCGGTATTGCAATGCATTTGTCAGACGGATCCAGATCCGGAAACAAATGATACCCGTTTGCATACGGATTTCCGAGTCCGGCAGGCAGTTCCAGCAACAGATTCTTCTAACGCTAGTGTGAAAGTACCATAATCTATTAATTTGCTAGTAATACTAAAAAGTCAGTCAAAACATTTAAAGACCTGAATTCTTTGGGTGTATTCACTCAGGGCTGATCCGTAGTGTTGTAGAGTATCAGCAAAGTGAACGAGATTCTAGGAAATCTCTTCCACATGCTCTGTAAAATAAAACCTGCGGTGTAAATTGACCTGTGGTGCAAACTTGAAATCTGGAACATGTCAATTTATGCTGATCTCGACCATGGATTTTACTCTTTGCATTGCAGAGTGTAAAATCCACAGCTATTTCTGCTGGAAAAACTACATGTAATAAATTTTTTACACATTTTACATCCCATGTGGATGTACGGTACCTTTACATTTTGATGATTTTTGCAGCACTACTCACTGCCAAGTTGTCTAGAGATATTGGGGGATATTTATCAAACAGAAATATGCCTACATTAGGTCTTTTGTGCCGCAATCTGTGACTTCTCCCCGCTCATGCCAGGTCCAAAAAAAGGGGGTGTGGTGCGGGCGGGGGATTATTTACTCATTTACTATTTTCTATGCCTGTTTTATGGGTAGAAAATAGTCTAAATGTAAGACATCTAGGAAGCTATCATTCATTTAGAAGTGGCGAGTTATGTAGCGGCCTTCGCCTCTTTATAACTTCAGCGGATTCACCGTCAGGTATAAGAGTTATTAAGATCGGCGTCTAAAACACCAATATTAATAAATATGCCCCACTGTATTTTTGCTGGTCCTTTGGTTTCAAGTACTGCTTTTCCCTAAACAAGGTCATAGAGTAAAAGAAATAGGATGTCTTTTACAGTAAATGCAAAAGTGTCTTACAGTTAGGCCCATATATATATATTTGTACAGAGACAACAGTTTTCAAATTTTTGTTCTGTACATTACCACAATGGATTTTTAACAAAACAATTCAGATGCAGTTGAAGTTCAGACTTTCAGCTTTAATTCAGTGGGTTGAACAAAATGATTGTATAAAAATGTGAGGAACTAAATCATTTTTTAAACTTAATTCCTTCATTTCAGTGGCTCAAAAGTAATTGGACAAATTAAATAACTGTCAATAAAATTTTAATTTGTAATACTTGGTTGAAAACCCTTTGATAGCAATGCCTGAAGTCTTAGGTTTAAAGAGCACACCAAATGCTTGAAATAACTTCTTTATTAACTTCAACTTTTCTTCATATAACACTGCCGCCTCTGCAGCAGATAGTCCATGTACATAACACGTGTTGAAAAGATATCATAAAATGGCGGTATGATTAAGATGGTGGTTCGACTGTTCAGTCTTGTCATTCAACATAAACTGGTATATATATTTCTCTCTTGAGTATTTGTACTCTCACTTTAAGTTATTTAAGCACTTTATGATCTCTCTGAGAGGTATATCTGAGGTCTAACTAATAGTTCTGCTTGCTCAACTTGGTTTGCAGTTTGCAGTATGCAATTGATTATGATCTGGTATGAGCAGTTTGAAGTTTGTATGCAATTTGTATGGAATCTGGTTTGTATGCTTGCAATTTGTATTTGATGGCAATTAGATTTTGCAATTTGTAGTTTGTATTTTTATGGTTGCAATTGGTGGAGCTGTAAGTAAACACATACACTCACCTAAAGAATTATTAGGAACACCTATTCTATTTCTCATTAATGCAATTATCTAGTCAACCAATCACATGGCAGTTGCTTCAATGCATTTAGGGGTGTGGTCCTGGTCAAGACAATCTCCTGAACTCCAAACTGAATGTCAGAATGGGAAAGAAAGGTGATTTAAGCCATTTTGAGCGTGGCATGGTTGTTGGTGCCAGACGGCTGGTCTGAGTATTTCACAATCTGCTCAGTTACTGGGATTTTCACGCACAACCATTTCTAGGGTTTACAAAGAATGGTGTGAAAAGGGAAAAGCATCCAGTATGCGGCAGTCCTGTGGGCAAAAATGCCTTGTGGATGCTAGAGGTCAGAGGAGAATGGGCCGACTGATTCAAGCTGATGAAAGAGCAACGTTGACTGAAATAACCACTCGTTACAACCGAGGTATGCAGCAAAGCATTTGTGAAGCCACAACACGCACAACCTTGAGGCGGATGGGCTACAACAGCAGAAGACCCCACCGGGTACCACTCATCTCCACTGCAAATAGGAAAAAGAGGCTACAATTTGCACGAGCTCACCAAAATTGGACTGTTGAAGACTGGAAAAATGTTGCCTGGTCTGATGAGTCTCGATTTCTGTTAAGACATTCAAATGGTAGAGTCCGAATTTGGCGTAAACAGAATGAGAACATGTATCCATCCTCTGATGGCTACTTCCAGCAGGATAATGCACCATGTCACAAAGCTCAAATCATTTCGAATTGATTTCTTGAACATGACAATGAGTTCACTGTACTAAAATGGCCCCCACAGTCAGCAGATCTCAACCCAATAGAGCATCTTTGGGATGTGGTGGAACGGGAGCTTCGTGCCCTGGATGTGCATCCCTCAAATCTCCATCAACTGCAAGATGCTATCCTATCAATATGGGCCAACATTTCTAAAGAATGCTATCAGCACCTTGTTGAATCAATGCCACGTAGAATTAAAGCAGTTCTGAAGGCAAAAGGGGGTCCAACACCGTATTGGTATGGTGTTCCTAATAATTCTTTAGGTGAGTGTATACTGTGGTGCTATCCCCATCTAGTGGTGGATGTGATGTACTGCACCTAACAGCCTGCTAAAAGGGATCTTGCATAAAGTGAAATACAGCAGGACATAACATGAAATATGACACAAAACACAATATGATAACTTTGCAGTGCCCACGTTCACTAGTGGGATGCTGCATGTGTTCCCCTTGTCTCCCCTTCTTGGTTGGCCAAGGATCTACGGACTCTGCCGCCAGCGTTGTCAGATGGAAATGTTTGGAGCAACTTTTCAACAAGGATCTTCTGGTATTTCACCGTTTTGCTCGTCCTCTCCACCAGAGGAATGAGAGATGAGAAGTTCTCTTTGTAGCGGGGGTCGAGAAGGGTGAACAACCAGTTATCCGTGTTGTCTAAAATGCATATAACGCGCGGGTCGCTGGAAAGGCAGCCTAACATGAAGTCAGCCATGTGTGCCAGAGTACCAACAAGCAAGACTTCGCTGTCGTCCTCAGGAGGATCACTCTCAATCTCCTCATCCCCTTCCTCCTCTTCTGCCCACCCACGCTGAACAGATGGAATTAAACTTCAATGGGTACTACCCTCTTTAGCGGAGACAACCGTCTCCTCCTCCTCCTCTTCATCTTCCAATTCGCGCTGAGGAGACTTACTGAGAGTGGTCTGGCTATCACCCTGTGTAATGTCTTCCTCCCATTTCCACCTCTTCCACATGCAAAGCGTCGTCCTTAATTCCTAGCAGCGAGCGTTTGAGTAGACACAGAAGTGGGATGGTTGGTGCGATTGTCCCTTAAGCATATCAGCTTCAGCTCGGCCTGTTGCCGCTTCCCCACTGTAGTGCAACACTGCTTCCAGCTACCTACCGACTCATGACTGACTGGTGCTGCACGTGGATAGCCCTGCACAGCCGACAGCCGAGGACCAGGAAGCAGTAAGTACAGAGCATTCACCGCTTCCTGGTCCTTCGGTACTAATGTACTCACCGGCCATTGGGGCTCAAGAGGCAGCACAGCTGCCTTGGGGAATCAGCGGGGAGGCACCCGGGGGGCAAGGAATAACCTATGCCCCCCCTTGCCCCCCTATAGCGACCACACTGCGTGTGATGTTACGGGACGCATGTTGGTGTAAGGCGGGCACGGCACACCTTGAAAAATAGTGGCGGCTGGGGACTGCGTAACGTGGGATGGCCACCGACATCAGCCTGCGGAAAGCCTCAGTGTCCACAAGCCTAAATGGCAACATTTCCAAGGCCAGTAATTTGGAAAGCTGACCTGTGGGTGCGTGGCTGGGTATTTGCTCTTGCGTTCAAATGCCTGGGGTAAGGACATTTGTACACTTTGTTGGGACACAGAAGGGGATGTGGTCGCTGATGGTGCTTGCGAAGGTCTAGGTGCAGGGCGGAAGGCATCCGGGCCTGCACCTTCGACAGAGGATGGGCCAGCACGTAACACAGGGGAAGAGGAGGTAGTGGTGTGACCCGCAGACACAGATTGTGGACCTAGGCGTACGGCCCACCTATTTTAGTGCTTTGATGCCATGTGGCGGATCATGCTGGGGGTGGTGAGGTTGCCAGTGTTCACGCCCCTGCTCATTTTTGTATGGCACAGGTTGCAAATTACAATTCTTTTAACGTCCGCACTTTCCTCAAAAAAGCGCCAGACTGCGGAACACCTACTCCTTGGCAAGGGAGATTGCCACAAGGGGGTGCTCCGTGGAACAGTTGCAGGCCTGTTTGGTGTGGCCCGCATTTTCCCTTTTGCCACCCCACTGCCTCTTCCACCTGTTGCGGTGCAGCAGGTCCCTCCCTCTTTTTACTGCTGTCCTTGCTCGGCTTTCCCCCTTCCCAGGTTGGGTCATTGACTTCATCGTCCACCACCTCCTCTTCCACTTCCTCACTCTTCTCATCCTCCTGACTTATTGACCTAACCACAACCTCAGTGATTGACAACTGTGTCTCATCCTCTTCATCAACCTCTTGAGACAGTAATTGCCGTTGAGTTATTGGCAACTGTGTCTCATCATCCACCTCATTAAACAGTAATTGCCGTTCCCCACCGTCATCTTTTTGTGATTGTGGATGCTCAAGAGATTGGGAATCAGGGCACAAGATGTGTCCCTCTACAAGCGTGCTTGGCAAGAGGGCCAAATCAAGGAATGGCGCTGAAAAGAGCTCCTCAGAATATCCGAGTGTGGGATCACTTGTTTGGCAAGATTCTCTATGGTGGAAGGAGGATCAGGGTCTGGATTAGGTTGAGCAGACTCTTGGCTACTGAGACTGGACTTGGTGGAAGACAGGGTGGTGCTTAAGTGACTGGAAGCATTATCTGCTGCAATCCAACCAACGCACTGGTCTGACTTCAAGAGTGGTGTCCTGCGCCGCCCTGCAAACTGGGACATGAAGCTAGGTATCGTGAATGATTGTTTTTCTTGTGCTCTGGCAGCAAACACAGTTCACTGTGCCCAGGGCCACGACCTCTGCGTGCACATTGGCATCACGGCCACTGCCCTGTCCTTTACTGCTCGCCTTCTTCATATTAAATGTTATATATGATTGAAAGTCTGTCACACGTACAGTAGCGTAGGATTTGGAAGTGTATGCGCAAACAAATTTAAAAAGGTATTTTGGATGTGGAAACGTCACACAGGAGATAGCCCGCATTTAATGTCAATGCTGTCACCAGCGGCTAATGAAAAATTACAGGGAATGTAATGTCCGCAGCGTCTACCCAAAAAAAAAAGTACACTGTATGTACAGTGATACAGTCCTAACCTCAGTATCTGAGGAAAGGGATTTAGGGATCATTATTTCAGAAGACTTAAAGGTAGGCAGACAATGTCACAGAGCAGCAGGAAATGCTAGCAGAATGCTTGGGTGTATAGCAAGAGGAATTACCAGTAGAAAGAGGGAGGTGCTCATGCCGCTCTACAGAGCACTAGTGAGACCTCATTTGGAGTATTGTGCTCAGTACTGGAGACCATATCTCCAGAAGGATATTGATACTTTGGAGAGAGTTCAGAGAAGAGCTACTAAGCTGGTACATGGATTGCAGGATAAAACTTACCAGGAAAGATTAAAGGACCTTAACATGTATAGCTTGGAAGAAAGACGAGACAGAGGGGATATGATAGAAACTTTTAAATACATAAAGGGAATCAACAAGGTAAAAGAGGAAAGAATATTTAAAAGAAGAAAAACTGCTACAAGAGGACATCGTTTTAAATTAGAGGGGCAAAGGTTTAAAAGTAATATCAGGAAGTATTACTTTACTGAGAGAGTAGTGGATGCATGAAATAGCCTTCCTGCAGAAGTAGCAGCTGCAAATACAGTGGAGGAGTTTAAGCATGCATGGGATAGGCATAAGGCCATCCTTCATATAAGATAGGGCCAGGGGCTATCCATAGTATTTAGTATATTGGGCAGACTAGATGGGCCAAATGGTTCTTATCTGCCGACACATTCTATGTTTCTATGTTTCTATGTCACAGATATATTTTTGAAGTGCACACGTTACACTGCAGATGTGGCCCTGGTAAGGTCACTGTCATAAGTTACACCGTCTACAGAAAAAGTACACTGTATGTCACAGATACCTTTTTTAATTTGCACATGGCCAGCGCTATATAGAGAATGCCTAAGCTTGTCTGCGGTTGTGGACAAGAATAGGACATGCTCTATCTTTTTTGCTTGGCCACGGATTGGAACAACGGATGCGGACAGCACAAGGCGTGCTGTCCGCATCTTTTGCGGCCCAATGGAAAGGAATGGGTCAGCCCGTTCAGCAAATTTGCGGAACGGATGCGGATCCATTTATACGGTCGTGTGAATGCACCCTTAAGTTGTGAATCCAAGTAACGTCCAACCCGCACAGTTAGACTACCACTACTGGATACGATTGGCCTACCTGGGGGTACTTTGATATTCTTGTGAATCTTCGGTAGGAGGTATAATGTAGGTATCGTAGGTTTTTTCACAATCAAAGCATCATATAGGGATTTTGAAATTAATCTCTCATTCACGGCTTTCTACAAAACTGCATAGACTCGTCTCAAAAGATAACAGGGGATTAAATATTGGTTGCTTATAACAATCTTTGTCCCTCAACTCCCTATAGGCCTCCTTCTCATACATAGAATGGTATGCGCTAATGATGATGCACCGTGATTTGGAGCGCTCCCATTGTTTATAGGGTATCCTGGCAACGGAGGAGTATGTGTTTCGGCTGTGTATAGCGGCAGTGTGGATACACATGACAGGTCATGTGATCAAGATCAGGTGACCGGGAGTAATCTCTCTCGGACTCCATGCGGGATCTCGCGCAACCGCTAGGAGCGGGATGAGCGGAAGTGATGTGTGGATATATGCACAGAGCAGAGGGAGGCACGCTACATGCCTCCGTCATCCACATGTGGCAAATAGAATATCGGGCGTTCTTATAGCATGGGGTATAGGTAAGAGGGGTGGTATTAATGATATGATGTATGTGGAACAGGTGATATGTGATTAAATGAGGGAAGGGGATATGCAAGGTGATGGTTGTTGGTGTATCCTATCAAATATAGACTGTGTATATTTATAGATGTTCACAATGGTGTATTATTGTGTGAGCTTGATAAAGACCAGTGTGGTCAAAGCATTGCTGCATTCGGTGAAGAATAAATCCTTGAAATTTTGAAATCGTTGGAGTGCTGCAGTTTTATTTATCTTATGGTTTTGTGAGGAGACCCAGAGGCCGGGACTTGACACTGCGGGCACTGCCACGTATTGGACTGTCTGGGATTACTCAGTGAGTAGTGCTGTCTTGATGTTAGATTGGAGTTTACTGGGCCTGAAGACCTGCACACAGGTGACAGCATAGAGCAGGGGTGGGCAATTATTTTTTCGATGGGGCCACATGAGAAACTGAAAATATTTTGGAGGGCCGGGCCAAAAGGCTAAACTCAATACTGCATAAAATCAATTGTATTTCTTTATAAAAAGCAGTAAATATCATTGTTGGACAACTGGTACGAGTACTTGTTATAGTTAAACAATGAAAAAGTGAGGTTGCCTTACAAGAAAAAAATTTAAATTTATTAAACAAAATTTCCCAAAACAATGAACATTTTTCACTATTTGTGACTCATATTAGTGAAAATTTACAATCACGTTCACTCAAACACATTTTGAGTTTCATTTACTGTTGGAAAGAGGTTCTTAGCATTCTCAAGAGACATAATGCAAAGACACTCCAAATCTTAAAGGGGTAGTCAACTGGAAAATATTTATTTTCAACTGGTGACAGAAAGTTAGACGGATTTGTAAATTACTTCTATTAAAAAATCTTAATCCTTCCAGAACTTTTTAGCGGCTGTATACTACTGAGGAAATCCCTTTCTTTCTTGATTTGCGTGATGCGTTGTCCACAGTGCTCTCTGCTGACACCTCTGTCCATTTTAGGAACTGCATGAGCAGGAGAAAATCTCCATAGCAAACCATTGGTGCTGTGGACAGCTCCTAAATGAGGTGTCAGCAGAGAACACTGTGGACAACAAATCACACAAACCAAGAAAGAAAGGGATTTCCTCAGTAGTATGCAGCCACTAAAGTGGCTAAAAAGTACTGGAAGGATCAAGATTTTTTATAGAAGTAATTTACAAATCTGTCTAACTTTCTGTCACCAGTTGAAAAGAAAATGGGGGAGATTTATCAAAACCCGTCCAGAGGAAACGTTGCTTCTTTCAGTTCTCAGAGGCCTTTTCAAAACTGAAAGAAGCAATCTGATTGGTTGCTATGGGCAACTCAGCAACTTTTCCTCTGGACAGGTTTTGATAAATCTCCCCCAATGTTTAAAAGAAAATGTTTTTCAGTTAACTACCCCTTTAAGCAAGATACATCATATTGAACTGTCACTAAACATCACTACTAACAACATTTCACTACTAACAACATTTGTAGTCTTTGGTGTTTTAAGTTCTCTTTTCTTGTTCAGTGAGAGAAATCTAGTCTCTGCTGGGCTTTAACAAGTGCATCGAAGTCAGGTTGAATGTCTGAGGTGGAAATGCGAAGCACAGCTGACAGATGATCATCAGTGAGAGAGGATCTATACCTGGATTTCGTGAAGTTCATCATTGAAAATGTTTGTTCACATACGTATGTAGAGCCAAAGAGAACCAACATCTTCTGAGCACGTCTCCTCAAGTTTGGAAAGTTCTCCTCCTTGAGAGAAGAGTAGAAATCTAGCAGAGATCTTGACTTAAAGTGCTCTGCCAGTACTGCATCAGACTGCAGGTCGATGAGTTCCAGTTGAACATCACTGGGTGCATTATCCACACTGCAGGTAAAGGGAGAGGAAATCAGGCACATTTTGTCTTCGATTTGTCTGAGATCTTCAAATCGCCTTGAAAACTCACCATGCAATGCTCCCAACATGGATGAGTACCTGCGGAGGTGATCAGCTGGTGGTGTAACTTCTTTCAGGGTTTGCATGTGAGTTATATTGTTGCTCTCCAGTTGTCTTGAAAGAAACTGTAACTTTGTCATGAAAGCCTTCACCAGGCTGTGCATTTCATGAACAAAAAGGCCCTTGCCTTGCAGTTTGGTGTTCAGTTCATTCATCTGTGCAGTCACATCAACAGAAAATGCAAAATCTGCCATCCAGTCCTCATCTGAGAGCTCAGGGAAGTCTTTGCCTTTCTTCTCACAATACTCTCGAATCTCTGCTTTCAGGTCCCAGACTCTTTTTAGCACTTTTCCCAGACTGAGCCATCTGACAGCTGTGTGGTAGCCGATGTCACGATGCTCGGTCTCATGCTCCTCCAATAGTGCGACAAACTGTCTGTGGTTCAATGCTCTTGCCCTGATGAAGTTTACTATTTTAGTAACAACATCAATGACATGGTCAATTTTTAGCACTGATTTGCATAACACATGTTGGTGTAGAATACAATGCAAAAATACCAGTTTCTGATCCATGTCGATTTCAGTCACTTTATCTTGCATACGTTTCAAAAGTCCAACATTTTTTCCGGTGAGATTTGGACATCCGTCCGTTGTGACGCCTGTCAGTCTGTCCCATTTCAGTCCCAGCCTGTCCATGCACTCATTTACCTCCGTGAACAGATCACTCCCTGTCGTCGTTCCTTTCATCGACCGCATTGCTGCCAGCTCCTCCGTAATCTTGAACTCGGGGGTTATCCCGCGGACGAATACAAGTAACTGGGCTGTGTCGCGGACATCACAGCTTTCGTCCAAAGCCAAGGAGAAAAAGTCGAAACGTGCCACTTCACGTTGCAGCTGAAGCTCCAAATTCCCCGCAATGTCCTCGATCCTTCTAGTCACGGTTCGCCTGGACAGCGGGACTTGCTCAAATGCCGCTTTTTTTTCAGGGCATATTAGTGCTGCAGAGTCCACCAAGCACTCTTTGATAAACTCCCCCTCTGAGAACGGCTTACTGTATTTCGCGATTTTGTGGGATATCACAAAGCTGCTCTGGGTTGCTGCATCCCTGGCTGCGTGAAGTTTTGTAAAACAGCCTTGCTGCTTTTGCAACTTAGCTAGCAAAGCTTCCGAAGTCTGCACCCTTTCTGCGTCAGTCAAGTTTTTATATTTTGCAGCATGTTTTGTCTCGTAATGCCGACTCAAATTGTAGTCCTTAAAAACGGCGATCTGCTCCCCGCAAACTAAACACGCGGCTTTACCTCTGATTTCGGTAAATAAATACTTAGCAGTCCAATTCTTTTGGAAGACTCTGCATTCAGCATCTACCTTTCTCTTTTTAGCAGACATTTTGAGACCTAGAGTCCTGTTGTGACAAGGATCCAATCACGTGCACCCAGGGCTGCCTATGCAACCAAAAACAAAGTATTAGGCCTCTTTCACACTTGCGTTGTCCGGATCCGGCGTGTACTCCACTTGCCGGAATTACACTCCGGATCCGGAAAAACGCAAGTGTACTGAAAGCATTTGAAGACGGAACCGTCTTCCAAATGCTTTCAGTGTTACTATGGCACCCAGGACGCTATTAAAGTCCTGGTTGCCATAGTAGTAGTGGGGAGCGGGGGAGCGGTATACTTACAGTCCGTGCGGCTCCCCGGGCGCTCCAGAATGACGTCAGAGCGTCCCATGCGCATGGATGACGTGATCCATGTGATCACATGATCCATGCGCTTGGGGCGCCCTGACGTCACTCTGGAGCGCCCGGGGAGCCGCACGGACGGTAAGTACACTGCTCCCCTGCTCCCCGCTACACTTACCATGGCTGCCAGGACTTTAGCATCCCGGCAGCCATGGTAACCACTCTGAAAAAGCTAAATGTCGGATGCGGCAATGCGCCGAAACGACGTTTAGCTTAAGGCCGGATCCGGATCAATGCCTTTCAATGGGCATTAATGGTTGCATAGTTCCGGGGGCCGGGGCCGGATTAAAAGGTCCGCCGGGCCGTATACGGCCCGCGGGCCGTAGTTTGCCCAGGTCTGGCATAGAGTTTGTCATTTATGCAGTTATAAAGTGGTATTCAGAAAATGGATTCACCGAAAAGCCTTTTATATACAAGTGAACAGATTACGCATATCTTACGGGGAAGTGAGGATGAAGGAGCCTTTTCGAATAAGCCTACAGTGGACTTTATAAGGCTTAAATGGGAAAATGAGAACAAACAATATATTAATACTGAGTTGCATCTCCCTACGCTAAGGGAATACTAAAAGGTAAAACGTATACTAAAGGGATTAAGGACACACTTGAGATAAATCCTCTTTCCGAATAATGCAGAATTTTTAGCCCAATTCACATTTTTGGCGAATAGGTTCTCAATAGATATGGAGTACCTGCAAAAAGACCTAATGGAGATACAGATAAAAATAGTGGAGTTTGAAGTCCAGTTGCAAACTCTGTTGAGTGGGCAGAAGTTTGCAGCTTTGAAAGAACAGACTGTGGCCGAATTAAGTAGATACCGTGAAATGATATAGGCAACAAAAAGGCAGAAGTGTAACAGAGGCCAGGATGACTATAGTAAGGGGCATATTTATAAAATTACATCTACCTATAAGAACAGGAACACTAGAGACGCAAGAAGACGCAAAACGCAAAGACCTAAAGGACGTTGTACAAATCTGACTGATACAAAATCATCAAGAGAACAGAGTGGTGAAAAATATTTTTTAGGAGGAAGAGAAGAAGGAGCACAAGGAGGGGCGGATGAAAACATTGTTACAACGAGCAAAGGAGAAGAGGGCATGAGAATAACAAGATCAAGGAAACCACCAATAGGGAACAGATTTCCCACTATGCGTCAGGAGATAAAATGAACTGTGTACAAAGACAGATGATCGACACAGCATTGGTGGTAAATATATCCTCTCATAAACTCTCACGGGAGGAGATGTCTCTCCTGAGTAAGGGACTCTCTTTTTGTCCGGTAACAGATGTGGATTGGTTTCAGGTGGAGGTTGATTTGCATAGTTTTTTTAAATGTATAAAGTTGTGATTTTCAGCCCCCCATAAGTCACAAAGTGATTGATATGTTTATCTCCCTTGTCGGATTGGAAATGGGGAAGCTCAGGAGATCTCCTGGACTTGGCCATGATAACAATCTGACTAGGGATGAGAGAGAAGCCTTATCCACTCTAAGGACTAAAAAAGAACTCACTATCAAGAAGGCAGATAAGGGGGGAGCCACTGTAGTGATGGGCACTGAAAAGTATAGGTTGGAGATCTTAAGGCAAGTACAGGATATAGAAGGGTACCTGCCCCTGAACAAAAACCTGAAAAGGGAGATTATGCGGAAAATCATGTTATTGGCAGACAATGCTTATGCCAATGACCTGATTAATGAGAAACCACACATCTACCTTATACCACAGAATCCGGTGACCCCGTTACTCTATGTCCTTCCTAAAATCCACAAGGATTTAAAAAATCCCTCTGGATGCCCAATCGTTTCGGGCATTGACTCAGTTTTCTCTAATGCCTCTACGTTTCTTGATAAGATACTGAGGTCATATGCAACGGGGCAGCATCATATGTGAGGGATACCACAGACTTCCTGTCTAGGCTAAACACCATAGGATTTGAAGAAGGGGATTTGCTAGTGTCCTTTGATGTAACGAGCCTCTATACCAGTATAGACCATGAGTTGGGTCTGGAGGCTGTCAAATGGGCACTTGAAAAATTCACGTATAGGGTGGAAATCATATCGTTCATCCTTTCCCTGTTAGAAATCCTGTTAACCTGTAACTACTTCTTGTTTAAGGACATGTTCTATGTGCAGTGTCGGGGGACTACAATTGGGTCTAATGTGGCCCCGACATATGCAAATATATATATGTCCTGCCTTGAGGAACAAAATATATACCCGTCCACACTCTATCTGAAAGTGAAAAGGGTGGATGAGGTATATTGATGATGTCTTCTTGATTTAGAAGGGCACAGACTTGGAGCTACATGCTTTCCATGACTTCATCAACCAGCTACATAGCCAGTTGAAATTCACTAAGGTCTTCTCAGCAGAGTCTCTACAGTTCCTGAATACTCTGGTCTATGTAAAGGATAGAAGATTAGAGAGTAGAGACCGATTTGTTTGTAAAGCCTACCGACCGCAAAATTTGCTGTCGAGTCGCTGCCATTTAGTCAGTTTTTGCGTACAAGAAGCATAGTGTCAGATGAGAACTTGATTGACAATAGATTATAGACAATAAGTGAGAAATTTAGAGATAGAAGGTATCCTAGAGACTTAGTTAACCGCCAACTATTAAAGGCAAGACAAAGTGAGCGACAACAATTATTGATACCTGGTGCTGAAATGGGAGGACAGAATGTGAAAAGGATACCATTTGTATCCACGTACACAAAAATGAGTGGAAAGATAACTGAAATACTGAGACGGAATTGGCATATTCTGTCTAAGTCTTTTCCTCGTGAGAAGGAATTTCAATCCCCTCCATTGATGTCCTATAAAAGATCTGGAAATTTGAGTGACAATCTGACACGTGCGGATATATTTACGAAGAATAAACGGGAAGGAAGAAAGGGTTGCTACCCTTGCCTAGGCTGCTGCAATTGTGGCAGCCTGGTAAAGGGTGATACCTTTTGTCATCCTAGGACAGGAAATAAATATAAGATCAAGGATTTTTATACCTGTGCCTCTGAGTTTGTGATCTATGTCTTTGAGTGTCCGTGTGGCCTGCTTTATGTGGGAGAGACCACACAGTCCTGCAAGAATAGTATCAATAAATACAGATACACCATCCGCATATTGATGAATAAAAGGCAGGGACAAGAGAACAGAGAGGATGTGGAATTACCAGTGACAGAGCATTTTGTAGATTTTCGACACAACATCTCGCAGTTTAGGTTCAGGATTATAGATGGTATCCCACCCCTGAGGAGAGGAGGCGATAGAGAGAAACTTTTGAAAAGGAAGGAATTGAGGTGGATATTTGAACTTGATACTATGGAACCAAGGGGCTTAAATAGAGAATTTGAGGTGGGCTCACTCTTCTAACCCTATAGATATGTGTTTTAGACATTGAATATTAAAGATTGGTGCCCAGTTAGTAGTCGTGTAGGTTTTTAGCTGTTATAAAAAAAAAAATCTCTCTCCTCCTGTTCTTTTTCTGTCCTCTTTTCCCTCTCTTCTTGTTTACCCTTTATAGGAAGATCTATGCACATGCTGTAGGAATGATAAGAACCCGAAAGAACCCGACACCACTACATCCTGACGATAGTAAAAGGATACCCTGTATAGTAGTCTCTAGGAATGGGATTTTTATGAACCCTTATAAATGATAACTACATCTTGTGGAGATGGGATGTGGACGCGCGGGTGATGCTCAGTGGGTAGGAGATACGGACGTGGCACCTAGAGGCATTGTCCTAAATAAGGGGTGCATGTTGGGATTACACTGGAGGGTAGAGTGGACAAGTGATGAGTGACAACTGGTCAAATGGGGACAAAGGCAGGTTTTGGTCCAGGAATATTTTTTCATAATGAGGGCAGGCTGGGGGTGGCCTCCTCCCTATAGATGGGGTTGAATGCTACTATGCAGCTCTAAATCCCTCTGGAATGAATGAGGATACTATCGCAGCATGGGCCGAGGTGTAAACTATGGGCACAGGCTTTTATGCCAACTTATAGAGTGTATGCATGGACCATCCTGCCATGAAGTATTTTTAGCCCTATGAAAATGTTTTGAATGAGAACTCCCCACAGTGACCCTACACGCGCCTGTCTATGAATAATAATAATATATAAAAAAGATAAAAGAAAAATGAGCGGCTCTTTGGTGTTTTGCCTGTGCCCCGATCCCTCGGGGGCGCCTGGCATGTTGACTACCCTGTGCTCCATGGGAAGGAGTGGGTTTTTATAATAATATAAAGCTAAATAATAATATAAATAATAATAAGGAGGTTAAAGCCATTGCTAATGGTGATGCGCCGTGATTTGGAGCGCTCCCATTGTTTATAGGGTATCCTGGCAACGGAGGAGTATGTGGTTCAGCTGTGTATAGCAGCAGTGTGGATACATTTGACAGGTCATGTGGTCAAGATCAGGTGACCGGGAGTAATCTAATGTGGAAAAATTTAGGCAACGCTTCTCCAACAGGGGATACAGTCAACGGTCCATTAAGGCGTCGTTTAGAAGGGCAAAGTCATGTACTCACTTTGACCTTCTTTATTCCCGAAAAGTGAAATCGGAAGATGACAAAGTAAGGTTTATTATGAATCACTATTCCAGATGGCATGAGATCAGAGCCTGCTTGGAAAAATTTTGTCCGGTCTTATTAACGGATTCGGTTGTTGCAAAATTCGCCACTTCGGGTCCCTCACCGGTGGCAAGAAGATCTAGAAGTTTTAGGGGCCATTTGGTGAAGAGTTTTTACATCAAACAGATTCCCCCGATTTTTCCAAGATTTGGTAAACCGAAATGGGGATTTGTACCATGTGGAGCGTATATAGCCTGCACCAATAGGGTGAGGACTGTATACTTTCCGGATGCTACCGGCAAGAAGATTTTTTAAAATACTCACTGTCTTACATGTTCCAGCATAGCGGTGGTGTATTACGCAACATGCCCATGTGTGAAAATATATGTGGGTCTCACCACAAGAGAATTGAAAATTCGAGTAAGGGAGCATGTTCTCGATATTGCATTGGCCCGAGATGAAAAAGAGTCCAAATTGAAACCGATTGCAAGGCATTTTTAATGTCATCATCACTGTGATTCGACAGGCTTGAAGGTATTGGCGATCTGTTGCATACCTAAAATATGCGTGGCGGTGATATTTCTAGGAAACTTGCTCAATTGGAATGTAAGTGGATTTGGAAGTTGAATACTCTGCTTGAATGAGTCTTCTGGCTTCTCGTCTTTCTTATAGGTGCATACTCCTTGTTTTTAATTGTGACTTGTTTTTATTGATTTTATATTGATCATTTACACATCACTTTGGGTTTTAGCGATACCTCATGCTTTAGGTTCACTTGTCTTTTGTTTCTTGACAGTAGCGCATATTTTTTGTTTGGACCCATTCCATCTTATATTTAGTTATTATGTCATATTTTAATATGAATTAGATTTTTTATCACACCATTTAAGTTGATTATTAATAGTAAGATTAGTATATCTATAATTAGTGATGGACGAACATCGGCCAGGGCGGTTTGGAAATGCGATCAAATGTTAACGAACCGCAAGTTCACTTTAATGGCAGGCAAACCTAAAAAACCTTCAGGTCATTATTGCAGCCACCAAATACTTAGTAGAAGTGTACAAATAGTCACGCAACATGGACAGTGACATACTAGAGGGGGATCAATGACAAAAATTCTGACAAAAAATATGTATCTTAATCTGAAATGTGCCTTGTTTTATGCCACAGGAGTACGGGCCTTAAAAATTAGGCATTCACTTGACAGAAAAGATCAAGTGATTATGTGGCCGGAGGTATATTACACGGTCAATGGATATCAATTTTACTGCAGGCCAGTATAAATACAGGGGTACGTGGCTCTCCTGAGGGGACATTACTGTTTTATGGGTATGTTACTTCATGGTGTGAGGTCTTTTCTTGCATAAGTGGTTGGTGCCTGCATATGCTATCTTTGGTACACTTGGCCATTCGCTATATGTTATAGGGAGATCGCTCTTTGTATTTACTTGTAGAGATCTCTCTTCTTCATTGATTTTGTGTTCACTGACAGTGGTCACGGCTAGTGTTGAGCGAACAGTTCGAGCATAGTTCGGGTCCGTACCGAATTTTGGGGTGTTCGTGACACGGACCCGAACCCGAACTTTTTCGTAAAAGTTCGGGTTCGTCGTTCGGCATGTATTTTGGCGCATTTTGAAAGGCTGCAAAGCAGCCAATCAACATGCATCATACTACTTGCCCTAAGATGCCATCGCAGCCATGCCTACTATTGGCAAGGCTGTGATTGGCCAAGTGCAGCATGTGACTCAGCCTCTTATAAGCTTGTGCGCACGTCGGGACGTGCTCACTCCCGATGTGAATAGAACAGGGTTAGACGCAGCTGATGCTAGGGCGAGAATAGGCAGGGATAATTGAATAACTGGAAGCAAATTTCTCTCCTCCACCTGTGATTCATCTGAACAACTGCAGCTGAGCTGCTTTTTTGATAGGGATTGGCTATTTTTAGAGTGGCCAGAGTGATTTTTCCATCCACATGTACCCGGGCTGACCGCCGGCCGCCATTTTGCGACTTGTAGTGCTGCAGCAGAAGCTGCCACAGTGTGCATTCCAAAGCTCCAAACAAGTCAGACATCTACACCTGGGATTCAGACCAATAGCGATTTAGCAGCACAGTCCAAGGCTATTTTTTTTAAAGGTTGTGCAGACCATTTTGTGGCACATGTTACTGGGCTGATAGGCGGCGGCTATCTTGGGACTAGTGCTGCAGCACAATCTCTCCCAACGTCCATTAATCACTTGTAATAGTGGTCTGTGCCATAGAAATCCTACATCAGGGACTTGGGTGTGCTTGTGTCACCCCTACTAATACCAGTCCACCTGTAATCCATACAGTGAAAAGCCATAAAGTATTCCAGTGAGGGAATTTTTTTTTTATTTAAAAAAGGCCAAGTTAGTTTATCTGGCGTTCAATATACTAGATACAGTTAGGCCTGCGTTTCATACATCTGGAATTAGCAAACTAATGTGCTGGGGTTGGGAAAACATATATGTACCCATACTAGAATCTGTCAAAGAAAGCGGTACTCACATATAACAGTCATTCCATCTGTAATCCATACAGTCAAAAGACTGAAAGTATTCCAGTGAGGGAATTTTTTTTATTTAAAAAAGGCCAAGTTAGTTTATCTGGCGTTCAATATACTAGATACAGTTAGGCCTGCGCTTCATACATCTGGAATTAGCAAACTAATGTGCTGGGGTTGGGAAAACATATATGTACCCATACTAGAATCTGTCAAAGAAAGCGGTACTCACATATAACAGTCATTCCATCTGTAATCCATACAGTGAAAAGCCATAAAGTATTCCAGTGAGGGAATTTTTTTTTTATTTAAAAAAGGCCAAGTTAGTTTATCTGGCGTTCAATATACTAGATACAGTTAGGCCTGCGTTTCATACATCTGGAATTAGCAAACTAATGTGCTGGGGTTGGGAAAACATATATGTACCCATACTAGAATCTGTCAAAGAAAGCGGTACTCACATATAACAGTCATTCCATCTGTAATCCATACAGTCAAAAGACTGAAAGTATTCCAGTGAGGGGATTTTTTTTTTATTTAAAAAAGGCCAAGTTAGTCTATCTGGCGTTCAATATACTAGATACAGTTAGGCCTGCGTTTCATACATCTGGAATTAGCAAACTAATTTGCTGGGGTTGGGAAAACATATATGTACCCATACTAGAATCTGTCAAAGAAAGCGGTACTCACATATAACAGTCATTCCATCTGTAATCCATACAGTCAAAAGACTGAAAGTATTCCAGTGAGGGAATTTTTTTTATTTAAAAAAGGCCAAGTTAGTTTATCTGGCGTTCAATATACTAGATACAGTTAGGCCTGCGTTTCATACATCTGGAATTAGCAAACTAATGTGCTGGGGTTGGGAAAACATATATGTACCCATACTAGAATCTGTCAAAGAAAGCGGTACTCACATATAACAGTCATTCCATCTGTAATCCATACAGTCAAAAGACTGAAAGTATTCCAGTGAGGGAATTTTTTTTATTTAAAAAAGGCCAAGTTAGTTTATCTGGCGTTCAATATACTAGATACAGTTAGGCCTGCGTTTCATACATCTGGAATTAGCAAACTAATTTGCTGGGGTTGGGAAAACATATATGTACCCATACTAGAATCTGTCAAAGAAAGCGGTACTCACATATAACAGTCATTCCATCTGTAATCCATACAGTCAAAAGACTGAAAGTATTCCAGTGAGGGAATTTTTTTTATTTAAAAAAGGCCAAGTTAGTTTATCTGGCGTTCAATATACTAGATACAGTTAGGCCTGCGTTTCATACATCTGGAATTAGCAAACTAATGTGCTGGGGTTGGGAAAACATATATGTACCCATACTAGAATCTGTCAAAGAAAGCGGTACTCACATATAACAGTCATTCCATCTGTAATCCATACAGTCAAAAGACTGAAAGTATTCCAGTGAGGGAATTTTTTTTATTTAAAAAAGGCCAAGTTAGTTTATCTGGCGTTCAATATACTAGATACAGTTAGGCCTGCGTTTCATACATCTGGAATTAGCAAACTAATTTGCTGGGGTTGGGAAAACATATATGTACCCATACTAGAATCTGTCAAAGAAAGCGGTACTCACATATAACAGTCATTCCATCTGTAATCCATACAGTCAAAAGACTGAAAGTATTCCAGTGAGGGAATTTTTTTTTTATTTAAAAAAGGCCAAGTTAGTTTATCTGGCGTTCAATATACTAGATACAGTTAGGCCTGCGTTTCATACATCTGGAATTAGCAAACTAATGTGCTGGGGTTGGGAAAACATATATGTACCCATACTAGAATCTGTCAAAGAAAGCGGTACTCACATATAACAGTCATTCCATCTGTAATCCATACAGTCAAAAGACTGAAAGTATTCCAGTGAGGGAATTTTTTTTATTTAAAAAAGGCCAAGTTAGTTTATCTGGCGTTCAATATACTAGATACAGTTAGGCCTGCGTTTCATACATCTGGAATTAGCAAACTAATGTGCTGGGGTTGGGAAAACATATATGTACCCATACTAGAATCTGTCAAAGAAAGCGGTACTCACATATAACAGTCATTCCATCTGTAATCCATACAGTCAAAAGACTGAAAGTATTCCAGTGAGGGAATTTTTTTTATTTAAAAAAGGCCAAGTTAGTTTATCTGGCGTTCAATATACTAGATACAGTTAGGCCTGCGTTTCATACATCTGGAATTAGCAAACTAATTTGCTGGGGTTGGGAAAACATATATGTACCCATACTAGAATCTGTCAAAGAAAGCGGTACTCACATATAACAGTCATTCCATCTGTAATCCATACAGTCAAAAGACTGAAAGTATTCCAGTGAGGGAATTTTTTTTATTTAAAAAAGGCCAAGTTAGTTTATCTGGCGTTCAATATACTAGATACAGTTAGGCCTGCGTTTCATACATCTGGAATTAGCAAACTAATGTGCTGGGGTTGGGAAAACATATATGTACCCATACTAGAATCTGTCAAAGAAAGCGGTACTCACATATAACAGTCATTCCATCTGTAATCCATACAGTCAAAAGACTGAAAGTATTCCAGTGAGGGAATTTTTTTTATTTAAAAAAGGCCAAGTTAGTTTATCTGGCGTTCAATATACTAGATACAGTTAGGCCTGCGTTTCATACATCTGGAATTAGCAAACTAATGTGCTGGGGTTGGGAAAACATATATGTACCCATACTAGAATCTGTCAAAGAAAGCGGTACTCACATATAACAGTCATTCCATCTGTAATCCATACAGTCAAAAGACTGAAAGTATTCCAGTGAGGGAATTTTTTTTATTTAAAAAAGGCCAAGTTAGTTTATCTGGCGTTCAATATACTAGATACAGTTAGGCCTGCGTTTCATACATCTGGAATTAGCAAACTAATTTGCTGGGGTTGGGAAAACATATATGTACCCATACTAGAATCTGTCAAAGAAAGCGGTACTCACATATAACAGTCATTCCATCTGTAATCCATACAGTCAAAAGACTGAAAGTATTCCAGTGAGGGAATTTTTTTTATTTAAAAAAGGCCAAGTTAGTTTATCTGGCGTTCAATATACTAGATACAGTTAGGCCTGCGTTTCATACATCTGGAATTAGCAAACTAATGTGCTGGGGTTGGGAAAACATATATGTACCCATACTAGAATCTGTCAAAGAAAGCGGTACTCACATATAACAGTCATTCCATCTGTAATCCATACAGTCAAAAGACTGAAAGTATTCCAGTGAGGGAATTTTTTTTATTTAAAAAAGGCCAAGTTAGTTTATCTGGCGTTCAATATACTAGATACAGTTAGGCCTGCGTTTCATACATCTGGAATTAGCAAACTAATTTGCTGGGGTTGGGAAAACATATATGTACCCATACTAGAATCTGTCAAAGAAAGCGGTACTCACATATAACAGTCATTCCATCTGTAATCCATACAGTCAAAAGACTGAAAGTATTCCAGTGAGGGAATTTTTTTTATTTAAAAAAGGCCAAGTTAGTTTATCTGGCGTTCAATATACTAGATACAGTTAGGCCTGCGTTTCATACATCTGGAATTAGCAAACTAATGTGCTGGGGTTGGGAAAACATATATGTACCCATACTAGAATCTGTCAAAGAAAGCGGTACTCACATATAACAGTCATTCCATCTGTAATCCATACAGTCAAAAGACTGAAAGTATTCCAGTGAGGGAATTTTTTTTATTTAAAAAAGGCCAAGTTAGTTTATCTGGCGTTCAATATACTAGATACAGTTAGGCCTGCGTTTCATACATCTGGAATTAGCAAACTAATTTGCTGGGGTTGGGAAAACATATATGTACCCATACTAGAATCTGTCAAAGAAAGCGGTACTCACATATAACAGTCATTCCATCTGTAATCCATACAGTCAAAAGACTGAAAGTATTCCAGTGAGGGAATTTTTTTTATTTAAAAAAGGCCAAGTTAGTTTATCTGGCGTTCAATATACTAGATACAGTTAGGCCTGCGTTTCATACATCTGGAATTAGCAAACTAATGTGCTGGGGTTGGGAAAACATATATGTACCCATACTAGAATCTGTCAAAGAAAGCGGTACTCACATATAACAGTCATTCCATCTGTAATCCATACAGTCAAAAGACTGAAAGTATTCCAGTGAGGGAATTTTTTTTATTTAAAAAAGGCCAAGTTAGTTTATCTGGCGTTCAATATACTAGATACAGTTAGGCCTGCGTTTCATACATCTGGAATTAGCAAACTAATTTGCTGGGGTTGGGAAAACATATATGTACCCATACTAGAATCTGTCAAAGAAAGCGGTACTCACATATAACAGTCATTCCATCTGTAATCCATACAGTCAAAAGACTGAAAGTATTCCAGTGAGGGAATTTTTTTTATTTAAAAAAGGCCAAGTTAGTTTATCTGGCGTTCAATATACTAGATACAGTTAGGCCTGCGTTTCATACATCTGGAATTAGCAAACTAATGTGCTGGGGTTGGGAAAACATATATGTACCCATACTAGAATCTGTCAAAGAAAGCGGTACTCACATATAACAGTCATTCCATCTGTAATCCATACAGTCAAAAGACTGAAAGTATTCCAGTGAGGGAATTTTTTTTATTTAAAAAAGGCCAAGTTAGTTTATCTGGCGTTCAATATACTAGATACAGTTAGGCCTGCGTTTCATACATCTGGAATTAGCAAACTAATGTGCTGGGGTTGGGAAAACATATATGTACCCATACTAGAATCTGTCAAAGAAAGCGGTACTCACATATAACAGTCATTCCATCTGTAATCCATACAGTCAAAAGACTGAAAGTATTCCAGTGAGGGAATTTTTTTTATTTAAAAAAGGCCAAGTTAGTTTATCTGGCGTTCAATATACTAGATACAGTTAGGCCTGCGTTCCATACATCTGGAATTAGCAAACTAATTTGCTGGGGTTGGGAAAACATATATGTACCCATACTAGAATCTGTCAAAGAAAGCGGTACTCACATATAACAGTCATTCCATCTGTAATCCATACAGTCAAAAGACTGAAAGTATTCCAGTGAGGGAATTTTTTTTATTTAAAAAAGGCCAAGTTAGTTTATCTGGCGTTCAATATACTAGATACAGTTAGGCCTGCGTTTCATACATCTGGAATTAGCAAACTAATGTGCTGGGGTTGGGAAAACATATATGTACCCATACTAGAATCTGTCAAAGAAAGCGGTACTCACATATAACAGTCATTCCATCTGTAATCCATACAGTCAAAAGACTGAAAGTATTCCAGTGAGGGAATTTTTTTTATTTAAAAAAGGCCAAGTTAGTTTATCTGGCGTTCAATATACTAGATACAGTTAGGCCTGCGTTTCATACATCTGGAATTAGCAAACTAATTTGCTGGGGTTGGGAAAACATATATGTACCCATACTAGAATCTGTCAAAGAAAGCGGTACTCACATATAACAGTCATTCCATCTGTAATCCATACAGTCAAAAGACTGAAAGTATTCCAGTGAGGGAATTTTTTTTATTTAAAAAAGGCCAAGTTAGTTTATCTGGCGTTCAATATACTAGATACAGTTAGGCCTGCGTTTCATACATCTGGAATTAGCAAACTAATGTGCTGGGGTTGGGAAAACATATATGTACCCATACTAGAATCTGTCAAAGAAAGCGGTACTCACATATAACAGTCATTCCATCTGTAATCCATACAGTCAAAAGACTGAAAGTATTCCAGTGAGGGAATTTTTTTTATTTAAAAAAGGCCAAGTTAGTTTATCTGGCGTTCAATATACTAGATACAGTTAGGCCTGCGTTTCATACATCTGGAATTAGCAAACTAATGTGCTGGGGTTGGGAAAACATATATGTACCCATACTAGAATCTGTCAAAGAAAGCGGTACTCACATATAACAGTCATTCCATCTGTAATCCATACAGTCAAAAGACTGAAAGTATTCCAGTGAGGGAATTTTTTTTATTTAAAAAAGGCCAAGTTAGTTTATCTGGCGTTCAATATACTAGATACAGTTAGGCCTGCGTTTCATACATCTGGAATTAGCAAACTAATTTGCTGGGGTTGGGAAAACATATATGTACCCATACTAGAATCTGTCAAAGAAAGCGGTACTCACATATAACAGTCATTCCATCTGTAATCCATACAGTCAAAAGACTGAAAGTATTCCAGTGAGGGAATTTTTTTTATTTAAAAAAGGCCAAGTTAGTTTATCTGGCGTTCAATATACTAGATACAGTTAGGCCTGCGTTTCATACATCTGGAATTAGCAAACTAATGTGCTGGGGTTGGGAAAACATATATGTACCCATACTAGAATCTGTCAAAGAAAGCGGTACTCACATATAACAGTCATTCCATCTGTAATCCATACAGTCAAAAGACTGAAAGTATTCCAGTGAGGGGATTTTGCTTATAAAAAATAATATATTTCATTGTGGTGCGAGTTGAATCGCAACAATGAAGAAAAATACTATTAAGGGACGAGGACGCGGTCGTGGTGGTGTCCGTGGAGCCTCTGTTGCTGGTAGAGGACGTGGCCGTTCGGCCCCAGGCGCACACAGTAGGGAACGAACTCCCTCAACTAGCCGGCAGAATGTACCGCAATATCTCGTGGGGCACAATGCCGCTCTTAGGATGGTAAGGCCTGAGCAGGTACAGGCATTAATCGATTGGGTGGCCGACAGTGCTTCCAGCACGTTCACCACATGGTCTTCCACCCAGTCTTCTGCGGAAAGCGCACAGGTGGCACCTGAAAACCAAGCCCATCAGTCTGTCACATCACCCCCAAGCATATCAGGGAAACGGTCTGAGCCACAAGTTATGCAGCAGTCTCTTCTTCTGTTTGAAGACTCTGCTTCCAGGGTTTCCCAGGGGCGTCCACCTAGCCCTTCCCCAGTGGAGGAAGACATACCATGCACTGACGCACAACCACTTATGTCTCCAGATGAAGAGGACATGGGAATACCACCACAGCAGAGTCACCGACTCTCTGATGATGACGAAACACAGGTGCCCACTGCCGCGTCTTTTTGCAGTGTGCAGACTGAACAGGAGGAGGTCAGGGAGGGAGACTGGGTGGAAGACGATGCAGAGGACGATGAGGTCTTAGACCCCACATGGACTGAAGGTCGTGGCGATGACTTTCACAGTTCAGAGGAAGAGGTAGTGGTGAGACCGAGACAACAGCAAAGCCAAAGAGGGAGCAGGGGGCCAAAGCAGACGAGCCGCCGCCCCCAGAGTTCGCCTGCTACTGGACATCGCCAACAGGGACCCAGCCCCACAAAGGCAGCTTCAAAGAGTTCCCTGGCATGGCACTTCTTTAAACAATGTCCTACCGACAAGACCCGAGTGACTTGCACGCTCTGCCATCAGAGCCTGAGGCGAGGCATTAACGTTCTGAACCTCAGCACAACCTGCATGACCAGGCATCTACATGCAAAGCATGAACTGCAGTGGGGTACACACCTTAAAAACCAGGCACTCGCTGAGGCTCCCCCTGCTCCCTCTACCGCTGCTGCCTCGGCTTCCGCCTCGAGAGGAATGTTGCCACCTGCCGAGCAGCAAACAGAGGATGTGCCACCGACACCACCACCACCGCCACCGTCAACTAGCGTCTCCACTATATCACACAGCAGCGTTCAGCTCTCAATATCTCAAACCTTAGAGAGGAAGCGCAAATTCCCCCCGAGTCACCCTCGAGCCCTTGGCCTGAATGCCAGCATTTCTAAACTGCTGGCCTTTGAAATGCTGTCATTCCGGCTGGTGGACACAGACAGCTTCAAAAAGCTGATGGCCATGGCTGTCCCGCAGTATGTGGTTCCCAGCCGCCACTACTTCTCCAAGACAGCCGTGCCTTCCCTGCACATGCAAGTGTCCGATAAAATCAAGTGTGCACTGCGCAACGCCATTTGTGGCAAGGTCCACCTAACCACAGATACGTGGACCAGTAAGCACGGCCAGTGACGCTATATCTCACTAACTGCACACTGGATGAATGTAGTGGCGGCTGGGCCCCCGGCGGACAGTTCCTTGGCGCACGTCCTTCCGCCCCCTAGGATCGCAGGGCATCATTCTCTGCCTCCTGTAGCCTCCTCCTCCTACTCGGCTTCCTCCTCCACTGCTTCCACCAGCTCATCCGGTCAGCCACACACCTTCACCACCAACTTCAGCACAGCCCGGGGTAAACGTCAGCAGGCCATTCTGAAACTCATATGTTTGGGGGACAGGCCCCACACCGCACAGGAGTTGTGGCGGGGTATTGAACAACAGACCGACGAGTGGTTTCTGCCGGTGGGCCTCAAGCCAGGCCTGGTGGTATGCGATAATGGGCGAAATCTCGTGGCAGCTCTGGGACTAGCCGGTTTGACGCACATCCCTTGCCTGGCGCATGTGCTGAACTTGGTGGTGCAGAGGTTCATTCACCACTACCCCATGTCAGAGCTGCTGCATAAAGTGCGGGCCGTCTGTGCGCGCTTCCGCCGTTCACATCCTGCCGCTGCTCGCCTGTCTGCGCTACAGCGGAACTTCGGCCTTCCCGCTCACCGCCTCATATGCGACGTGCCCACCCGGTGGAACTCCACCTTGCACATGCTGGAGAGACTGTGCGAGCAGCAGCAGGCCATAGTGGAGTTTCAGCTGCAGCACGCTCGCGTCAGTCGTACTGCCGAACAGCACCACTTCACCACCAATGATTGGGCCTCCATGCGAGACCTGTGTGCCCTGCTGCACTGTTTCGAGTACTCCACCAACATGGCCAGTGGCGATGACACTGTTATCAGCGTTACAATACCACTTCTATGTCTCCTTGAGAAAACACTTAGGGCAATGATGTTAGAGGAGGTGGCCCAGGTGGAGGAGGATGAGGGCTCGTTTCTAACACTTTCGGGCCAGTCTGTTCGAAGTGGCTCAGAGGGAGGTTTGTTTAAGCAGCAGAGGACAGGTTCACAAGTCGCCAGCCAAGGCACTGTACTGGAGGACGAGGAGGATGAGGAGGAGGAGGTGGAGGGGGACGAGGATGACGCAAGTTCACAGCGGGGTGGCAGCCCAGGCCCATCACTGGTGCGTGGCTGGGGGGATACGGTGGACGATGACGATACGCCTCCCACAGAGGACAGCTTGTCCTTACCCATGGGTAGCCTGGCCCACATGAGCGAATATATGCTCCAATGCCTGCGCAACGACAGCAGAGTTGCCCACGTTTTAACGTGTGCAGACTACTGGGTGGCCACCCTGCTGGATCCCCGGTATAAAGACAATGTGCCCACTTTAATTCCTGAACTGGAGCGCGACCGTAAGATGCGCGAGTACAAGCGCACGCTGATAGAGGCGCTCTTGAGAGCATTCCCACATGTCACAGGGGAACAGGTGGAAGGTGAAGGCAGAGGAGTGGCAAGAGGTCGCCAACGCAGCTGTGTCACGGCCAGCTCATCTGAGGGCAGGGTTAGCATGGCAGAAATGTGGAAAAGTTTTGTCTCCACGCCACAGCTATCTGCACCGACACCTGATACGGAACGTGTTAGAAGGAGGCAGCATTTCACTAACATGGTTGAACAGTATGTCTGCACACCCCTCCACATCCTGACGGATGGTTCGGCCCCATTCAACTACTGGGTTTCGAAATTGTCCACGTGGCCAGAGTTAGCATGTTATGCCTTGGAGGTGCTTTCCTGCCCGGCGGCCAGCGTTTTATCTGAACGCGTATTCAGCACGGCAGGGGGCGTCATTACTGACAAGCGCAGCCGCCTGTCCACAGCCAACGTGGACAAGCTGACCTTCATAAAGATGAACCAGGCATGGATCCCACAGGACCTGTCCCTCCCTTGTGCAGAGTAGTCCTTATTAACTGCCTAAAACATGTCTTGTTGTGCTACGGGCCACTTCTTTATTTGATACAAATTTTATGAAACCCACAGTTGAATGAAACTCTTCTCTGTCTGGGCGCCGGGGCCTAACCAGATGAAAGTGGCCGGTTAAACTAACGGGTGACATGAAGCCATAACCTCTGCCATGCTACCTCTGTCTTCTGTCTGGGTGCTGAGGCCTAAGTCAAATAAAGCGGTCTTCTGCTGTGCTGGGGGATATGAAGCTAATCTCTGACCTCTCTCCTCTGTCTGGGTCCAAAGGCCTAAATCACTGAAAGAGGCCTTCTCCTGTGGTGTGTGATATGATGCCAGAATATGTGCTGTGGGGCCTCTCTCCTCTTCCTGGGTGCAGGGGTCAAATAAACTAAATTGTGGCCTACTCCTGTGGTGGCTGATATGATGCCAGAATATGTGCTGTGGTGCCTCTCTCCTCTTCCTGGGTGCAGGGGTCAAAGTAACTAAATGGTGGCTTCTCCTGTGGTGGCTGATATGATGCCAGAATATGTGCTGTGGGGCCTCTCTCCTCTTCCTGGGTGCAGGGGTCAAAGTAACTCAATGGTGGCTTCTCCTGTGGTGGCTGATATGATGCCAGAATATGTGCTGTGGTGCCTCTCTCCTCTGTCTGGGTCCAAAGGCCTAAATCACTGAAAGAGGCCTTCTCCTGTGGTGTGTGATATGATGCCTGAATATGTGCTGTGGTGCCTCTCTCCTCTTCCTGGGTGCGGGGGTCAAAGTAACTCAATGGTGGCTTCTCCTGTGGTGGCTGATATGATGCCAGAATATGTGCGGTGGGGCCTCTCTCCTCTTCCTGGGTGCAGGGGTCAAAGTAACTCAATGGTGGCTTCTCCTGTGGTGGCTGATATGATGCCAGAATATGTGCTGTGGTGCCTCTCTCCTCTTCCTGGGTGCAGGGGTCAAAGTAACTAAATGGTGGCTTCTCCTGTTGTGGCTGATATGATGCCAGAATATGTGCTGTGGGGCCTCTCTCCTCTTCCTGGGTGCAGGGGTCAAAGTAACTAAATGGTGGCTTCTCCTGTGGTGGCTGATATGATGCCAGAATATGTGCTGTGGGGCCTCTCTCCTCTTCCTGGGTGCAGGGGTCAAAGTAACTCAATGGTGGCTTCTCCTGTGGTGGTTAGTATGATGCCAGAATATGTGCTGTGGGGCCTCTCTCCTCTTCCTGGGTGCAGGGGTCAAAGTAACTCAATCGTGGCTTCTCCTGTGGTGGCTGATATGATGCCAGAATATGTGCTGTGGTGCCTCTCTCCTCTTCCTGGGTGCAGGGGTCAAAGTAACTAAATGGTGGCTTCTCCTGTGGTGGCTGATATGATGCCAGAATATGTGCTGTGGTGCCTCTCTCCTCTTCCTGGGTGCAGGGGTCAAAGTAACTAAATGGTGGCTTCTCCTGTGGTGGCTGATATGATGCCAGAATATGTGCTGTGGTGCCTCTCTCCTCTTCCTGGGTGCGGGGGTCAAAGTAACTCAATGGTGGCTTCTCCTGTGGTGGCTGATATGATGCCAGAATATGTGCTGTGGGGCCTCTCTCCTCTTCCTGGGTGCAGGGGTCAAAGTAACTCAATGGTGGCTTCTCCTGTGCTGATTGATATAAAGCTGATGGTTGTGCCATCTGACATGGTTGCCAGGGTCTGATTCAATGGGGGCCTACTCCTGTGGTGGGTGATCTAAATGCCTGATTCTCTGCTGTGAAACCTCTCTCCTCCGTCTGGGTGTAGGGGTCAAAGTCTTTCAAAGTCGCCTTCTCCTGTGCTGATTGATATGAAGCTGATGGTTGTGCCATCTGACATGGTTGCCGGGGTCCCATTAAATTGTGGCCTACTCCTGTGGTGGTTGATATGATGCCTGATTCTCTGATGTGGAACCTCTCTCCTCTGTTTGGGTGAAGGGGTCAAAGTAACTAAATGGTGGCTTCTCCTGTGGTGGCTGATATGATGCCAGAATATGTGCTGTGGGGCCTCTCTCCTCTTCCTGGGTGCAGGGGTCAAAGTAACTCAATGGTGGCTTCTCCTGTGGTGGCTGATATGATGCCAGAATATGTGCTGTGGTGCCTCTCTCCTCTTCCTGGGTGCGGGGGTCAAAGTAACTCAATGGTGGCTTCTCCTGTGGTGGCTGATATGATGCCAGAATATGTGCTGTGGTGCCTCTCTCCTCTTCCTGGGTGCGGGGGTCAAAGTAACTCAATGGTGGCTTCTCCTGTGGTGGCTGATATGATGCCAGAATATGTGCTGTGGTGCCTCTCTCCTCTTCCTGGGTGCAGGGGTCAAAGTAACTAAATGGTGGCTTCTCCTGTGGTGGTTGATATGATGCCTGATTCTCTGCTGTGAAACCTCTCTCCTCCATCTGGGTGTAGGGGTCAAAGTCTTTCAAAGTCGCCTTCTCCTGTGCTGATTGATATAAAGCTGATGGTTGTGCCATCTGACATGGTTGCCAGGGTCTGATTCAATGGGGGCCTACTCCTGTGGTGGGTGATCTAAATGCCTGATTCTCTGCTGTGAAACCTCTCTCCTCCGTCTGGGTGTAGGGGTCAAAGTCTTTCAAAGTCGCCTTCTCCTGTGCTGATTGATATGAAGCTGATGGTTGTGCCATCTGACATGGTTGCCGGGGGTCCCATTAAATTGGGGCCTACTCCTGTGGTGGGTGATCTAAATGCCTGATTCTCTGCTTTGAAACCTCTCTCCTCCGTCCGGGTGTAGGGGTCAAAGTCTGTCAAAGTCGCCTTCTCCTGTGCTGATTGATATAAAGCTTATGCTTGTGCCATCTGACATGGTTGCCGGGGTCTGATTCAATGGTGGCCTACTCCTGTGGTGGGTGATCTAAATGCCTGATTCTCTGCTGTGTAACCTCTCTCCTCCGTCTGGGTGTAGGGGTCAAAGTAACTAAATGGTGGCCTACTCCTGTGGTGGGTGATATGATGCCTGGTTCTCTGCTGTGGGACCTCTCTCCTTTGTCTGGGTGCTGTGGTCAAAATAATAGTAAGTGACCTTCTCCATTGGTGGGTGACTTGAAGCCTGATTCTGTGCTATGGGACCTCACTCCAATTAATATTGTTTAATTTTTATTTATTTTATGTTAACTCATCATTTCCCTATCTACATTTGTTTGCAGGGGATTTAACTACATTTTGCTGCCTTTTGCAGCCCTCTAGCCCTTTCCGGGTGTGTTTTACAGCCTTTTTAGTGCCCAAAAGTTCGGGTCCCCATTGACTTCTATGGGGTTCGGGTTCGGGATGAAGTTCGGGTCGAGTTCGGATCCCGAACCCGAACATTTTTCGAAAGTTCGGCCGAACTCGTCGAACCCGAACATCCAGGTGTTCGCTCAACTCTAGTCACGGCCATTTAAGTGACCGATCTATATACATATACACATGTATATACATATATACGTGTTTACTTATGGCCCCATTCTTAGGGTATCGATAGTCATTCCCTGTTCACTTATAGAGATATGCACTATGCACTGCCTTTTGCCAGATGAACGCGACGACGGCACGGTGGAATGTGGAGTGGAGGACAAATGGGAGGAGAGAGGAGAAGGGGAAGGAGAAAAGGCAGAATCTGGAGCACCAGGAGTGTGTCTTTGTGGGTTCTGACGGTGTTTCTCCCAGTGGGCGGGAGGGGAGGCCAGGTGCCTTCTTAAGGCGGTCATCCCTAGGTGAGTGTTAGGCTTACCGCGACTTATGTGTTGACAGCACAGGCTGCAGATGGCAACACTATTGTCAGCAGGGGACACGTTAAAAAAAGCCCACACTGCGGAGCCATGTGCCGGCATCCTGGGAGCGCCAGATGTGACCGTGCATGGTGGATGGCTCGTTCCAGATACATTAGCAGTCTGCTTTTTGCCTCCTGTGCACTGTAAGTTCTGCCTGCTTCTCCTCCTCTTCTCCTTATCTGCTGCTCTGTCTCTCCCTCTGAACTCCCCTCCTCTTCCTCTCTTGTGGGCACCCACGTGACATCCATAGACACATCATCATCGTCCCCTTCACCACCACTGACATTAGAGATTTCGGAGTAGGCAGCAACAGCAGGGACCACCCTCCTTGGGCTGATCTGGGTACTGTCGTCAGACTGCTGGGTGGCGACCGTTGCTACCTCCTCTTCCTGATCAGATGCCAAGAATGGCTGCGCATCGGTAAGGTCTTGCAATGGATGGGAAAATAATTCCTCTGACTCGAGCGGAGGGGATCAGCAGAGAGTGAAGAGGGTGCAGATAGAGAGGATGAGGAGGGTGCAGAAGCGGAAGTCTGGTGCGTCCTTTGACGTAATCGCACGCACCTTCTGCAACTTCCCACTTAGGCTCCGGCCTGGTGCACCTGCCCGACCCCTACCAACTCTGCGGAATGGCCTGCCTCTTCCTCTGCCTGTCCTTTTTAAAATGACCCTGTGACAAAAGTCCCTATAGAAGAGCAGTATTTGTGGAAGAAAGTATATCATACCCCTGCTTCAATCACTTTTTTTTGGGGGGGGGGGGCAACTGGCATATCAAACCAGTAGAAATTATTAGTTCCAATGTCGTTTGTCACTATCTATAGCTGAGCTAACGCACCTAAACCACAAACAATGCTGCACTACCCAACTGCACTATATGTAAAGTATATAATTGGTATATAACACCCCTGCTTCAATCAGTTTTTTGGGGGGGCAAGTGGTATATGACCCCAGTAGAAATTATTTGTTCCAATGGCGTTTGTCACTCTGTGTAGCTGAGGAAACGCAGCAAAACCACAGACAAATGCGGAACTACCCAAATTCACTATATAGAAAGTATATTATTGGTATATCACACCCTTGCTTCAATCTGTTTTTTGGAGGGCAATTGGTATATCACACCAGTAGAAATTATTTGTTCCAATGTCGTTTGTCACAATCTGTATCTGAGGTAACGCAGCAAAACCGCAAACTAATTCTGCACTACTCAACTGCACTATATAGAAAGTATATAATTGGTATATAACACCCCTGCTTCAATCAGTTATTTTGGGGGGCAAGTGGTATATCACACCAGCAGAAATTATTTGTTCCAATGGCGTTTGTCACTCTGTGTAACTGAGGTAATGCAGCTAAACCGCAAACAAATGCTGCACTACCTAAATGCACTATATAGAAAGCATATTATTGGTATATCACACCCCTGCTTAAATCAGTTTTTTTTAGGGGGCAACTGGTATTTAACACCAGTAGAAATTATTTGTTCCAATGTCGTTTGTCACTATCTATAGCTGAGGTAAAGCAGCGAAACCGCAAACCAATGCTGCACTACCCAAATGCACTATATAGAAATTACATAATTGGTATATAACACCTCTGCTTCAATCAGTTTTTTTGTGGGGCAACCTAAAAATCACACCAGTAGAAATTATTTGTTCCAATGTTGTTTGTCCCTATCTGTAGCTGAGGTAACGCAGCAAAACCGCAAACTAATGCGGCACTACCCAACTGCACTATATAGAAAGTATATAATTGGTATATAACACCCCTGCTTCAATCAGTTTTTTTCGGGGGCAGCTGGTATATCACACCAGTAGAAATTATTTGTTCCAATGGCGTTTGTCACTCTGTGTAGATGCGGTAACGCAGCTAAACCGCAAACAAATGCTGCACTACCTAAATGCACTATATAGAAAGCATACAATTGGTATATAACACCCCTGCTTCAATCAGTTTTTTTGGGTGGCAACTGGTATATCACACCAGTAGAAATGATTTGTTCCAATGGCGTTTGTCACTCTGTGTAGCTGCGGTAACGCAGCTAAACCGCAAACAAATGCTGCACTACCTAAATGCACTATATAGAAAGTATACAATTGGTATATAACACCCCTGCTTCAATCAGTTTTTTTGGGTGGCAACTGGTATATAACACCAGTAGAAATGATTTGTTCCAATGTCGTTCGTCCCTATATGTAGCTGATATAACCGCAAACCAATGCTGCACTACCCAAATGCACTATATATAAAGTATATAATTGGTATATAACACCTGTCATGCCTTGCCCTGTTAATGTGCGGAGATCTGTCAGACTGGCTGCACATGTCTGACTTCTTTGTTTGTTTTGATTTGGGTTTGAGCTGGATCCACCTTCCCTCAAGTGCACTGGGTTTCATTGTTAGTGAGGCTATTTATCCCTCCTTCCCCCCAGTGGCCTGTGCGGGTTATAGTTCTATCCTTGGAGCTCTTCATTTGTGGTGGATCGTCTTCTCCAGCTCTGCTCAAGATAAGTCCTCTCCTTCATTTCCCTTTGTGTGTTTTATCTAGGCCTCTAGGAAGACGCTTGCTTCCTCCTGGTTTGAAGAAGCAGGTTGCCTCTTCCCTTTTTCCCTGCTGCTTAGGGTTTGCCCAGAATGTTTAGGCACGAGGGCATGTGCATATCCACCCTAAAGGTATGCACATGGGAACAGCAGTTTAGGGAAAGCTTTTACGGATCGCTAGGAGGTGACCCTTTTCTCCCTAGCTTTTGGGCCTAGTCGTTTGTTCTGTTTGTTTTCCCGTGTTTGGTTATTTCCCTGCTTACTTACCTATCATGACATTATAACCCGCCCAAAAAACTGTCATATCCCTGCTGTTTTTGCGAAATGGAGGCTATAGATGCCTTGGTTGATCGCATGCAGGGATTATCGCTGGAGGTTGCTGATCTCCGCAGTTCTGTTGCACAGTGTCAGAATGCTCTGGCACCGTTGGAGGAAATCAGGTCTGCTTAGAGCCTAAGTTGCTCTCCGTGATAGGTTCTCAGGGGGGGGTGATGACTTTATTCAGTTCAGGGAGTCCTGCAGGTTGTATTTTGTCATCTGATCACGAGAATCAAAGAGTGGGGATCATTATATCTCTGCTCAAAGGGGACGCGCAGTCCTGGGCTTTTTCTCTGCCGACCGGTTCACCATCCCTCCGGTCGGCGGATGAATTTTTTAAAGCCTTGGGCTTGATTTATGATGACCCAGACCGGGTTTCTATGGCTGAATCTAAACTGCACAGTTGTTACAGGGAGAACGTACTGAGGAGTTGTATTGTGCAGAATTTAGAAGATGGGCAACTGACTCCGGGTGGAATGATCCTGCACTCCAGAGTCAGTTTTGTCAAAGGTTATCTGAGAGGTTGTATGATGCCCTTGCTTTTCATGAGTATCCCTATTCATTGGAGACGGCCTTGTCTTTGGCAGTGCGGCTTGATAGACGTCTTAGAGAAAGGTATAAGATTCCTCTCGAGCGGGGGGGTCCCGTCCATAAGTGGATCCGTCCCACCTAGTCCTCTGTAATATGACTTTTGAATTTGGGGCAGGAGAGGAGCCTATGCAGTTGGGCCAGGTTTCCTTTCGCTCAGGTGATTGATAGGGATTTTAGGAAGCTGAATAAGCTATGTTACTTCTGTGGAAAAGAAGGTCATTTTGTTTGTGCATGTCCTTTTGTTAAACCTCAAAGCGGTAATGAAAAACTACAGAGGTACTCACATAAAGAGAAAAAAAAGACTTCCATGACTCTTGGTAGTGTGAATGGGGAGTCTGAGCAAGCAAATATGCATTCTCCCTGCAATACCCGTTTCCTCCTGCCTGCCATGGTGGCGCTAGACTCAGGAAATTTTGATTTTGAGGTATTTGTTGACAGTGGTGCGGGGGTAAACCTTATTGATTTTCAGTTCCTCCAAAATCTTGGTTTTAGAACTAGCACTCTCTCTTAAAGAGATACCAGTGTTTGCTATTGATTCCTCCCCTCTCTGACAAAAGAGTCTTACTCATATCGTTCATGACATTCAGTTAAGGGTGAGTGATTCACATGTTGAGTCCATTTCTTGCTTTGTTATGAAGGGCTTGCCTGCTCCGATGGTTCTGGGTTTACCGTGGTTGATAAAGCATAACCCTACTATTGACTGGCAAACAAGACCAATCAGTAGCTGGAGTGAATTTTGTTCGGACAACTGTCTTTGTGCTTCTATCTCAGGGATGTCAACTACGGTTCTACCTCAGTTTCTCTCTGATTTTGCGGATGTTTTCCCGAGGGGTGGAGCTCAGGTGCTGCCCCCCCATCGAGAATATGATTGTCTGGTCAATCTAATCCCTGGAGCTAAACTGCCAAAATCTCGACTATAGAACCTTTCCCAACCCGAAAGAGAAGCTATGCGGAAGTATATTGCAGAGAGTTTGGCAAAGGGACATATTAGGCCATCTAAGTCCCCTGTGGCCGCCGGCTTCTTTTTCGTAAAAAATAAAGATGGATCACTTAGACTGTGTTTAGATTTCCGGGAATTGAATCTCATTACGGTCCGTGATCCGTATCCCCTTCCTTTGATTTCTGATCTATTTGATCAAATTGTCGGAGCCAAGGTGTTCTCCAAGTTGTATTTAAGAACAGCTTATAATCTGATCAGAATTAAGGAAGGAGATGAGTGGAAAACGGCCTTCAATACACCCAAAGGTCATTTCGAGAATCTTGTCATGCCCTTTGGTTTAAATAATGCGCCAGCGGTCTTTCAGCGATTTGTCAATGATATTTTCCATCTTTTAGTGGGAAGGTTCATTGTTATTTACCTTGATGATATACTAATTTACTCACCCGATTTGGAGACCCATCACGTGAGACAGGTGTTGTCGATCCTTCGGGAGAATAAATTGTATGCAAAATTGGAAAAATGTGTATTTGCTGTATAGGAGCTACCGTTTTTAGGATACCTGATTTCTGACTGTAACGGAGTTCCGAAGGTGCACTCGGTCCCCCATTGCCCGCAGAACTGTTGCTTAGCTTTGGGAATGAGGATCGGTGTTTGACCTTATTCCCAGGACGGCTTTACTGCTGAGTGGCTCCCTGCTCCTAAGTCTGCCTTGAGCGCCGAGCTGATCACTCGGTGCTCAACTGGTTGGTCTGTCTGTCATGTGACGCTGGCCACGTCACATGACCCTCACTCCCCACTATAAATACAGGCAGCCTGCTAGCCACAGGTTGCCTGTTATTTTCTAGGTTCCTGGCTATTTGTTGGACTACTGAATACGCACCTGATTCCGTTCCCTGACGATCCTTTGCCTGCTCCTCCTGTACTGCGCATCTGTCCTGGTATTGTGACCTCGGCTCCCACCTGACTACTCTCTTAGGACTCCTCTTGTACTTCTCTACTCTCCTGGTATTTGACCCCGGCTTCTCCTGACCATTCTTTGCTTTACCCTTTACCCTGTACTGCGTAGCTCTCTTGGTTCTGACCCGGTCCGTTCATGTTCCGTATTTTGTCTTGTCTGTCTTCCCTGCATGTATCCTAAGTTAGGGACTGTCGTCCAGTTGTCCCCTGTCATCAGGACTCGTGAGGCAAGTAGGCAGGGCCAGGGGTGAGGGTGGAGCGCAGTGGTCACTATCCTTCCCCCTGTGTGTGTGTGGACGTGACCGTTACACTGACTCTGGTTTTCGTATGGACCCCGAAAAGGTCTGGGTGGTACTGGAATGGGACCGGCCTGAGAATCAGAAAGCTCTGATGCGGTTTTTGGGTTTTACCAATTACTACAGAAAATTCATCTTGAATTATTCTACCATTGTAAAACCTTTGACAGATATGACTAAAAAGGCACCGACTTTTCTGTCTGGTTGGATGAGGCATTAAAGGCCTTTTCTGCTATTAAGAAATGTTTTGTGTCTGCTCCCATTCTGATGCAACCTGATGTGTCTCAACCGTTCATCATGGAGGTTGATGCATCAGAAGTGGGGGTTGGAGCAGTTCTATCGCAGGGTCCATCCCCTAGTAAATGGCGTCCGTGTGCTTTTTTCTCCAAGAAACTCTCGGCCGCTGAAAGAAATTATGATGTAGGAGATAGAGAGTTGCTGGCCATTAAATTGGCCTTTGAAGAATGGCTTCATTGGTTGGAGGGGGCTACTCATCCTATCATGGTATATACTGACCACAAAAATTTGGCTTACTTGCAGTCTGCTAAGCACCTGAATCTTAGACAGGCTAGATGGTCACTGTTTTTTACTAGGTTTAATTTTGTGGTCACCTTTCGCCCTGGGGTTAAAAACGTCAAGGCAGATGCGTTGTCTAGTAGTTTTCCTGGGGGGAGTGATTTGGAGGATCCTGCTCCGATTTTGGCTGATGGGGTGGTGGTTTCCCCTCTGTACCCTGAGTTGGAGATGGAGGTGTTGGGGGCCCAGGAGGAGGCTCCTGATTCTTGTCCTCCAGACAAGTTGTTTGTTCCTGCTGAAATGCGATACAAGTTGATACGGTCCTTGCGGGACATCCTGGAAGCAAATCCACCATAGATCTAATTTCCCGGAGATTCTGGTGGCCAGGGTTGCGCAAGGATGTGGAGGGTTATGTGACAGCTTGTGAGACCTGTGCACGCGCAAAGGTGGCTCACACACGGCCTTCAGGATCCCTTCTTCCATTCCGTCTCGTCCTTGGACGCATTTGTCCATGGACTTTATTACCGAGTTCCTCTGGTAAAACTGTGATTTTGGTGGTAGTGGACCGCTTCAGTAAGATGGCCCACTTTGTACCGTTGCCTAGCTTGCCCAATGCCAAAACTCTCACTCAGGTTTTTATCGATAACATTGTGAAACTACATGGCATTCCCACTGATGTAGTGTCTGGTAGGGGGACGCAATTTGTTTCCAAGTTTTGGAGGGCGTTCTGCTCTTGTCTGGGAATTCAACTGTCTTTTTCATCCCCAGTCGAATGGTCAGACAGAGCGCACTAACCAAAACCTGGAGACCTATTTGAGGTTTTTTGTTGTAGAGAACCAGGATGACTGGTCCACGTTCTTGTCTCTAGCCGAATTTGCCTTGAATAACCGTAGACAGGAGTCCACTGATAAGACGCCATTTTTTGGCGCATATGGTTTTCACCCACAGTTTGGTACTTTTTCTGGGACTGGATCTTCTGGGATGCCAGAGGAGGAAAGATTCTCTTCCGCCTTGTCATCTATCTGGCGGAAGGTCCAAGTTAATTTGGAAAGGATGGGTGAAAGATATAAACAGATGGCTGACAGGAGACATATGACTGGTCCGGACCTGTGTGTGGGTGATTCGGTGTGGTTGTCCACTAGAAACATTAAGCTGAAGGTACCATCTTGGAAATTGGGTTGAAGATTTATTGGTGCTTACAAAATCTCTGTGATTGTCAACCCGGTGGCGTTTGGTCTGGATCTTCCGCAGACCTGGAAGATCCATAATGTGTTTCACAGGTCTTTATTAAAGAAATATGTGGAACCTGTGGAACCATCTCCACTGCCACCTCCCCCTCTCCTGGTGGATTGCAATTTGGAGTTTGAAATCTCTAAGATTCTCGACTCACGTGTTCTTCGGGGTTCCCTCCAGTACCCGAGGAAAGAATGTGGGTTCCGGCTGCTGATGTCAATGATAGCCACCTGGTGAGGGCCTTTCAAAGGGCACACCTGGATAAAGTTGGTCCGGGGTGTCCAGAGGTCACCCGTAAAAGGGGAGGTACTCTCACGCCTTGCCCTGTGAATGTGCGGAGATCTGTCAGACTGGCTGCACATGTCTGACTTCTTTGTTTGTTTTGATTTGAGTTTGAGCTGCATCCACCTTCCCTCAGGTGCACTGGGTTTCATTGTTAGTGAGGCTATTTATCCCTCCTTCCCCCAGTGGCCTATGCGGGTTATAGTTCTTTCCTGGGAGCTCTTGATTTGTGGTGGATCGTCTGCTCCGGCTTTGCTCAAGATAAGTCCCCTCCTTCATTTCCCTTTGTGTGTTTTATCTAGGCCTCTAGGGAGGCACTTGCTTCCTCCTGGTTTAAAGAAGCAGGTTGCCTCTTCCTTTTTTTCTGCTGCTTAGGGTTCGCCCAGGGTGTTTAGGCTTAGGCACGAGGGCATGTACACATCCACCCTAAGGGTATGCACATGGGCACAGCAGTTTAGGGAAAGCTTTTAAGGATCGCTAGGAGGTGACCCTTTTCTCCCTAGCTTTTGGGCCTAGTCGTTTGTTCTGTTTGTTTTCCTATGTTTGGTTATTTCCCCGCTTACCTACCTATTGTGACAACACCCCTGCTTCAATCAGTTATTTTGGGGGGCAAGTGTTATATGACACCAGTAGAAATTATTTGTTCCAATGGCGTTTGTCACTCTGTGTAGCAGAGGTAACACAGCAAAACCGCAAACCAATGCTGCACTACCCAAATGCACTATATAGAAATTACATAATTGGTATATCACACCCCTGCTTCAATCAGTTTTTTAGGGGGGCAACTGGTATATCATATAGTATAGTTTTTCAGCACACACATTCACATTCATTCACACTCCACAACTATCATACCCCATAATCATTAATGTTCTTCTGCTATTTTGTCATTATTGCTCATTCACCTCTTTCATATCGCCATGTATTTTCTTGTTCTGTTGCTTATTTGTTATATAACATTCATTCAGCACATACACATAATTGTTTCAAGTACATGCACAATTGCATTTTGATACCAGACACGTATAGAGTATTCTATTCATTCCTAACATGCTATGTGAAGCGCCAGGCCTGCGCATGCGCAAACCTGTATTTGATGCCACCGCCACTCGTGCGATCTTAGGCCCCTTTCACACGGGCGAGTATTCCACATGGGTGCAATGCGTGACGTGAACGCATTGCACCCGCATTGAATCCTGACCCATTCATTTCAATGGGGCTGTGTACATGAGTGTTGTTTTTCACGCAGCACTTGTGCGTTGTGTGAAAATCGCAGCAGGTTCTATATATAGAAATTAATGGGGCTGTGTGAAAATCGCATAGCATCTGCAAGCAAGTGCGGATGTGGTGTGATTTTCATGCATGGTTGCTAGGAGATGATGTTAGTAAATAGGGATGAGCAACCCCGGACCCCATTAAAGTCAATTCACTTTATTATTTTCCCTTCTAACATGGTTATAAGTGAAAATAATAGCATTCTTTATACAGAATGCTAACTAAAATGTCCATTGAGGGGTTAAAAAAATAAAAAAATAAACTCACCTCATCGACTTGATTGCGCAGCCAGTTTCATCTTCTTTTTTCTTCCTGCAGGACCTGCAAAAGGACCTGCGCTGACGTCATCGCGCTCACCACGTGGTGAGCGTGGTGACGTCATCGCAGGTCCTGCATAATGAAGATAGTAGGTCCTTCTATCTTCATTCAGCAGGACCTGCGCTGACGTCAACCTGCTCACCACGTGGTGAGCATGATGACGTCAGCGCAGGTCCTTTTGCAGGTCCTGCTGGAAGAAGAAAAAAGACTATACCGGCTGAACAATCAAGTGGATGAGGTGAGTTTATCTTTTTCATTTTTTAACCCCTTAATGGACATTTTAGTTAGCATTCTGTATTAAGAATGCTATTATTTTCCCTTGTAACCATGTTAGAAGGGAAAATAATAAAATCAGCAGAACACCTAACCCAATCCCGAACTTCAGTGAAGAAGTCTGGGTTCGGGTCTGGGTACCACATTCAGTTTTTTATCACGAGCGTGCAAAACGCATTGCACTCGCGCAGAAAAAAACTGAACAATAGAAAGCAATCGCAGACAAAACTGACTGAAATTGTGTGCCTACTCGCGCGGGTTTGCCGCAATGCATCCGGACAAAAAACGTGACGCACTTGTGCAAGGGGCCTTAGTATCAAGCAATTGCAGGGGCTATCAGGTGTTCTAATGCACAACCATGTGATCACGCTCACGTAACATATCACGTGATATTAGCGCTTTACAATTATGCGGTTCTGCTTCCTTTGTTTGCGCCTGCACACAGGAGTGTATCATCACTAATAAACTGACAAGTATCACAATTGGTCAACTGGGGTATTTAGCATGTGTCCCTCTGTGATGACGCCATCCCCAGACGAAGGTTCGTCGAAACGCACATTGGGGTTGGCGCCATCTCAGAGGAAGCATATTATGGGTAATTGATTCTTTGTTATATGTTTGAATATTATTGCACTTTTCACTTGTACTCTAATTGTTATTTAAATGTGAGAATCATCACTCTTTTGTCTTCCTCTTGTGGATGCTGCCTTTTCCCTGCACCTGTTTTTCATGTATGGATTGTACCTTTTATATTGTGCTAATAAAGTGTATTTATATTCTATGCAGTCTGATAGTTCTTTATTAGGTTTTTCAGTACAGTATACTTACCATAGGCATACGTGTTACTTCTTCCATGGTATTTATATACATGCACTTTTGCATTGTATCTGTATATATTTTTATTGGCTCATATTCATTGGATGATATTCCACCATTCATAAGCTAGTACATGGCAACCTCTTTCTAACAAAGCTAGAACCAGCCCTGTACCTTTCATGGATCCAGAGATCTCCCCATTCATTGCTCCAACTGTTCTGCTAGATTTATTTCAAGCTGTACCTGATGGCAGCTGATCTCAGGCCAGTTTTAGATCGGTGTACAAATTGTAAACATGGTATTTGAAATGGACAATCAAAATTCTACTGAACCTCTACATTTATGTTCATTTTTGTATTCTTATCATTTTTATCTTCACAAAGAGAAAAGCAAGATTATCTCAAGTATGTCTCCATCATCAGGTAAACTTTATAAGATAGTGGTCACATATCATAACCTGTGATGAAGCAGTGTTGTAGAACTATAGTGAAGAATTCTATTATATACAGAAAGATATACGTTATATTATGAAAGAATCCTTTTGCATACATTACATTGTTAATGAGTTTTACCTATGATAAATGTATACAGAAATCCATAGTTGAAAACCATAGACAAATTAAAGAGGATTTGAGAAGACATTAAAATGTCCAGTTCTTTTGTACAACTTCAAGCATCTCCTGCAATATCCTCTTGGATGACATGTTCTTAAGGTTACTGAGTCTTTAATAATCCTTCCTGAGCCTGACACACTCTTATTCTCTCTGGATAAATCCAACACGCGCTCTGTCTAAAACCATGGTATTACATACAACTATAAAACCTCTACTTACAATGATTTTGTAGCTTGCCCTTGCACTAATTTATCCCCTTAGTACATTGAAAATTAAATTTTAAGATATATTACAATTAGATCCAATGTTACATTTTTGTTCTGTAAAATCTTATTACCGCTGAATTACACTAATTTCCTTAACATTGTCTTCAACATAATCACTTGCAGGGAATTAAGTCTCATGCTTTGCTACAAGAGCCACTAAGTCCAAAGTATATATAAGTCAGTTCTTTGAGGATGTCTTGTAAAGTTCAAACTGCTTACTTTTAATAGACAATTTTAGACCCTGAGTGACTCCATGCTGTGTTCCTCAACAGATTTATCATGTAGAAAGGAAGGCAGTTACAACAACAAAATATGGTTGCACATTTTAAGGTTTTTTTTCTTTACAGAAATAGTAATCATTTAACACCAGTACCAGAATAGACGTAATCCATTTATTCCTGAGCCAGGACAACTAGTTCTTTAAAACAACCACATTGCAAAAATAGAAGTTAAAATCTTAAACTTATATCCCTTAATGAGTGAACCGATATTTTTTCATCCCCAACTTTCAAAGATATTACATAGCATCTATTTTAATATGTAGTGTAGTTGGAATATTATTATAGTTGATTATTAGGGTAAGAGTAGTATTCTGCTACATGCTACACTGCAAGGATCATGCACACAAAGTAGGGAACTTGTTAAAAATTAGAAATTTGAATCCCACCCCTAGCCTCCCTCCTCTGTTTATTAGATGATGTAGCTTCTGAGCACAATATCTGAAACGTTAAACTTTGCGGATTGGAGTGATCTTTGATCTCAGCTATTGTAAGTGGGTGTAGGCTATGTAAACCAACTGCCATTTGCTGCATATGGAGAAGACTAAGCTCCTGATGATTGGGTTACTATTTATGCAATTTCCCAATTTATTCTACTTGTCTCTAAAGGAGGAGCATCATTATACATAGTATAGGCGACCAACAAAGCCCTGTCTGGTCAGTCTATAAGAGAGATCCCTCTGGATGTTGAGCCAGACCTTGAGGGCAAATCAAAGGACTAGGCAAGGGATCTAAATCAGACAAGGACTCTAGGTCAGTGGCAGTTATTTTGTATGTGTCATAATTCCTGTTTGTCCATCTGTGCTTAATACTCATGTCCTATTCCTGCTTAGATATCTTCCATGTACTGACTTTGACTTGGCTTCTAATTAACCTCTTATCTGCTGGTTTGGCTTTTACTTACTCTCCTGGTTTTGATTCTTGCTAGCTGACTACTCTTCTGTTTTACCTTTGGTCATCTGGGTATGTCTGCTATTACTAGTTCTTGGATGAGGGGTCACATTTGAATATTAAGAGTATCTAGGAAGTACAGAGACTGGTGGTGAGCTCACAAATCATTGGAACCAGATCAGTATTAAATTTTTTAAAGCATTCTATGCCTTTTTTTAATACAAAATTTACTGCTGGGAAATCCCACTAAAAGAGTGTACGAGTTAGACTTTGGGGTTAACTTAGGTTTCAACTACCAGTCACTACCAGTCATAGCCCCATTCACACGGCTGTATCGGATTTGGACTCATTAATTTTAACGGGGTGGCAAACTGGACATAAAGGTAAGGAACAGTGCAGACCTAGTCTCACCCAACCACCATCCCTACCTGCTTGGACAATCTGTCTTAAATGACAGCCCCCAACTGGTCGACCGTCCCTATGCTGGTCCAAGCACCTGCCGTTAAAACTGCAGGGACCTGATCACAAAGCTGATACCCAACCTGACCAAACAGACATGAATCAAGATCACAAGCAAACAAGATAAAAAAACACTGAATCAGGAACAAGGAATAAACTGGAACCCATACAGATGAGGATACAGGGAGCATAGTGTTCACAGGCAGAGCAGGACATAGAAGACATTGAGACATAGCAACATTTTTGAACAATCAGGCTGACCACATGAGTCTGGGTCAAGTCACAAACACTCTACATAGGATAGCATGCAGCGTGCACAAAGCTCTCCTGAAGAGTGAAGACAGACTGTTCTTCCAGGCATGCAGTTAACAGATCTTAGGCTAGGGCTACATGGTGACATGTATCATGTCATGTGACATTTTCTGTACTGATAGTCAGTGGTTTCTGCACTGCGACATGTGACATACTATGACTGTGATGCGACAGTCACACAAAAAATCCAACTTGGATACATTTTCTGCGACTGTCACATCGCAGTTGCAGCATGTCGCATGTCACATGTCGCAATGTGACACTATTTACTATCATAAAAAATGTTGTGCAACTATTCTGTGACAAGAAGTCCCACAACACACATCACGTAGCCCTAGTCTAAATAGCAGAGTGATTAAGACACTTGACTACCTGATGTTCAGACATAGATCAGGGAAACATTAATCCTTCATTAACACAGAGAGCATAGAAGTCACAGGGCAGTGTTCATACACACCCACAGAAGGCTGCAGCCAGCATGCACAACACAAGCAACCAGCATACATGAGACAAGTCAACCTCACCCAGTATGCAATAGAGCAGACAGCCAGCCTGCACGGCTACAATGTGACAGTACCTCTCCCTTCAAGCATCCCTTAATTTCAGAGGATGGAGTAGGAATCAGAACAGAGACTCAGATCAAAATCAGATTCAAGAAATTTGCCTGATTGCAACACTTCAAACTTACCAACATGGGACACTTCAACCGAAGCCAGTACGCGAGAGCGCAGACAGCCAGCCTACCTGGGAAGCCAGTGTCACAGTGAACAGCACGGTGGCATTTTATGGATATGCAAATGATTTTAAAAAATGTTGATTTATTCAGATTTAGCATACAAGTAGTGTCAAACCTTTAAACATTTAGGGACAAATATATTGTGATCTGTGCCACTTTTGCATTATCAAGTGATTTGCGGCACTTTTAAGACGGAAAATAGCTGAGTTTTCAGTCCTAAAGACAGCCCAATATAGGTCAAATCTATAAGGAGATATATTTGAAGAATAATATTGGTTATAGGTAAATCCAGCCGCTAATTATAAACAATTATTGTATTTATGCTTATCTTTAAAAAATGCTTATATCTCCTGATATTTCTGGAATATTGTTAGTATAGTGCCTATTTCTATTTAACAGCCTTTTTTTTGTTTCCACCTCCGTAAATGTACTGAGGTGGACACATATACTAAGTCTTTCTCCTTTGGGGATCCTGGTGTGTTGAGTCTATTCTGCTTCTCAGAGGAGATGCTGATTAATGACAGTTACAGTAACGTTATCTCACGCTCAATATCAATCTCATGTAATCACTGTTCTCAACAAAGATTTTTTTTCATTGATATCCTATGAAGGAGTATTGCCTTGCCAGGGCATTTCGGAAAATAGTTTGAAAGTAAACTATTTTTGCTTGCCAATTATAATTTTTAAATGGAACTAATATTTGGAAAAGCAGAAAAGAATGTGGAGCTCCACAAGCAGCCTGCTGTCCATATCAATTATCTCTTTGCATATGGAGGAGCAGAGAGAAGGTGGATAAACTAAGCATATGTGTTCACCTTTACTGAGGTAGATACAAAAATGTTGTTCAATAGAAACAGCAGGTGACTAGTGTTGGGTGAGCATGCTCAGCTGAACACCATTTTGACTCGAGCAGCCAACAAACATGCGGGGAGGAGACGCGACCATCGCGCTCTAGCTCTAGCACACGCGGTGTTCGGCCGAACATCGTGATGTGCCGAGCATCGCGATGCTCGCGTCTCCTCCCCGCATGTTTGTTGGCTGCTCGAGTCAAAATGAGTCGACACCATTTTGACTCAAGCAGCCAACAAACATGCGGGGAAGTACTGCCACTCACTGTAATGTCGTAGCAATGCTATATAGCACCCGATGACATGTGGTTCGGCTCAATCTATGTTAGGGCGAGCTGCAGCAGAAGGGACAGATAGTTGTCACGGATGGTGTTGCAGAAAGCTGGAACTTATAAATAAACATCCGACTGGCTTGATCCCAAACAAAGGAGCATATGGGTGAGCCCTATAAAACCTCTAGAGCTCTCCCTGACTGCTATGCCCATGCAAAGATCTTTATGGTAGACTAATGCATGTCCACGTACCTTATACTATCTGACACCTGAAAACCCTATAATAGTGATGGGACATGACCACCGGCTCCCTGCACTTAATACGGACGGAGTCAGGGTCACCTACAATCAAGCCAGCAAGTAAACACAAATAAAGGAAACAGACTTATCTGAGGAATCAGGAGAAGGAGCATCCAGCAGTGAACAACTCATCCAGGAAGAAGTATAAACCGCAAAGTGAGGCAGTATGGGAGGTAATATAAAGGGAGACAATCAGTGCAAATAGATGACAGCTGGGAGAAGGAAGGAGAGGACAAAGTGAAACCAAAACAAAGAACTTCATGCAAGAGGTAGCGAAGAACGTCTAACAGACCTTCTCACAGAGCTGACGGTGACAATAGTGTAGGGACAGGAATTGTTTAATTTTTTTTTGGCAGGGTTTAGTGTTGAAAGGTGCTAGAGACCCAAAATTCCTTTTAAGGACTATTGTTTTATCTGGCTGCAATATATATTATTAGCGCAACCTGCGCTAAATTGCGTGCAATTGTTTGGCCGCTGCTGACAGTGACACAACCTCTGCTACAGCTGTTGTTACATTTGCACATCCTAAATATCTGTGACATTCAGCGCAATTGTTTGGCCGCTGCTGACAGCGACATTACCTGCGCTACATCTCCTGTATAACGTTTGCGCATCCTAAATATCTGTGACATTCGGTGTAATTTTTTCTTAGCCGTTGGTGACAGCGACATTACCTGCACTACATCTCCTGTATAACGTTTGCGCATCCTAAATATCTGTGACATTCAATCTAATTTATTTGTGCATACACTAGCAAAAACTGCACTACTGTATGTGTGACATGCTTGCAAGCATATATACCATTTAATATGCTCAAGGCGAGCAGTAAGGGACGGGGAAGTGGCCGTGCTGCTGATGGTGCACAGGGAGGCCATGGCCCTGGGTGCGGTGAAACTGTGCCTGCTGCCAGAGCACAAGAAACACACTCATCCACGATACCTAGCTTCATGTCCCAGTTTGTAGTGTGGTGCAGGACACCACTCTCGAAGTCACACAAGTGCGACCAGGTGATCGGTTGGATTGCAGCAGATAATGCTTCCAGTCGGTTAAGCACCACCCTGTCTTCCACAAAGTCCAGTCTCAGTAGCCAAGAGTCTGCTCAACCCAATCCACACCCTGATCCTCCTTCCTACCACCATGGAGAGTGTTGCCAAACAAGATGATCCCACACTCGGATATTCCGAGGAGCTCTTTTCATTGCCATTACTTGATTTGGCCCTCTCGCCAAGCTTGCTTGAAGAGGGACACGAGGAGATCTTGTGCACTGATTCCCAAACTCTTGAGCATCCAAGAAGATGACAGTGGGGAACAGCAATTAGTGTTTCACGAGGTGAATGATGATGAGACACAGTTGCCAATAAGTCAATGGCAATTAGCGTCTCAAGAGGTTGATGATAAGGATGAGACACAGCTGTCAATAAGTGAGTTTCTTGTTAGGTCAACAAGTCAGGAGGATGACCAGAGTGAGGAAGTGGAAGAGGAGGTTGTGGACGATGAAATCACTGACCCAACCTGGGAAGGTGGCAAGCCAAGCGAGGACAGCAGTCCAGAGGGGGGGGGGGATCCGCAGCACCGCAACAGGCTGGAAGAGGCAGTGGGGTGGCAAGAGGGAGAAGGCAGGCCACACCAAACTGTTCCCCGGAGCACCCCCTTGCAGCAATCTTCCTTGCCAAGGGGTAGGTTTTCCGCAGTCTGGCCCTTTTTTTTTATGAAAGTGCGGACGATAAAAGAATTGTCATTTGCAACCTCTGCCATACCTTAATGAGCAGGGGCATCAACACTAGCAACCTCACCACCAGCAGAGCAGCATGATCCGCCACATGGCATCAAAGCACCCTAATAAGTGGGCCGAACGCCTGGGTACACAATCAGTGTCTGCGGGTCACTCCACTGCCTTCTATTCCCCTGTGTTACGTGCTGGCCAATTCCCTGTCCAAGATGCAGGCCCAGATGCCTCCCATCCTGCAGCTGGACCTTCATCAGTACCACCAGCTAGCACATCCACTTCTGTGGCCTTTGAACGAAAGCACAAATACCCAGCAACCCACCGACAGGACATAGCACTAAATGCGCACCTTTCCAAATTGCTGGCCCTGGAAATGTTGCCATTTAGGCTTGTGGACACTGAGGCTTTCCACAGCCTGTTGTCCACAGTGTGCAGTACCCGCCTTACACCAGCATGTGTCCCGTAACATCACCCGTGCCCTGATCAACGCAGTTTTTGGGATGGTCTACTTAACGACTGACACATGGACAAGTTATTGTGGCCAGGGACACTACATTTCCCTGACGGCACACTGGGTGAACGTTATAGAGGCCGGGAGTGAGTCGTACCCTGGGATGGCACAGGTGCTACCGACGCCAAGGATTGCGGGCCCTACTTCCATCAGGATTTCCGCCACCACCTACATTAGTGGCTGCAACCCCCAATTCTCCTTCTCCTCCTCCACCTCTTCCTCCACTTCCACCTCTGAATTCTCATCTTGCAGCACCAGTCAGAAGCTGGAAGCAGTTGTAGCACTGCAGTGGGGAAGCGGCAACAGGCCGTGCTAAAACTAATTTGCTTAGGTGTCAAATAGCACACCGCCGCAGAGCTGTGGCAGGGTATAAGGGACCAGACTGAGCTGTGGCTCTCGCCACTCAACCGCCAACCAGGCATGGTTGTGTCTGATAATGGCCATAATTTGGTGGTGGCTTTGGAGCTCGGCAAGCTCACACACATACCATGCCTAGCCCATGTGTTCAACTTAGTGGTTCAGCGGTTTCTCAAAACCTACCCCAATTTGCCTGAGCTACTGGTGAAGGTGCGCCGCATGTGTGCCCATTTCTGAAAGTCATCTACAGCTCCCGCCGGTCTGGCAACGCTGCAGCGGCGATTGCAATGGCCAGCTCACCGACTGTTGTGCGACAGGAGCACACGCTGGAACTCCCCATTCCACATGTTGGCCAGGCTTTGTGAGCAGCAGAGGGCAGTAGTGGAATACCAGCTGCAACATGGTCGTTGCATTTCCAGTCAGCTTCCGCTCTTCACAAGTGATGAGTGGGTAAGGATATCTGACCTCTGTGAGGTTTTACGCAACTTTGAGGAATCAACATAGATAGTGAGTGGCGATGCCGCTATTATCAGCGTAACCATCCCACTTCTGTGTCTACTTAAACGCTCGCTGCTCACAATGAAGGCAGACATTTTGCATGTGGAAGAGGTGGAAATGGGGGAAGACAGTACACAGGGTGATAGCCAGACCACCCTGAGTTCATCTTCTCAGCACGAATTGGATGATGATGATGAGGAGGAAGAGGAGCCGGATACGGTTGCCTCCGCTACAGAGGGTTGAACCTATATCAGGTTTATTCCATCTGTTCAGCGTGTATAAGCCGAAGAGGAGGAAGAGGATGAGGAGATTGAGAGTCATCCTCCTGATGAGGACAGCAAAATCTTGTCTGTTGGGACTCTGGCACACATGACTGACTTTATGTTATGCTGCCTTTCCTGTGACCCTTGCATTATACGCATTTTGTTCAACACTGATTACTGGTTAGTCACCATTCTCGACCCCCGCTACAAAGAGAATTTCTCATCTCTCATTCCTGTGGTGGAGAGGACTAGCAAAATGGTGCAATACCAGAAGGTCCTAGTGGAAAAATTGCTCCAAACATTTCCAGCTGACAACGCTGGCGGCAGAGTACGTAGTTCCTTGGGCAACTGAGGAGGGGAGACGAGGGAAACACACAGCAGTTCCAACAGAGGCAGGGCAACACTCTCCAAGGCCTGGGAATGTTTCATGACACCCCGCCAGCACCCTCACCCTGATGCGCAGCCTAGTGTCACAAGGAGTGAAAAGTTTTGTAAGATGGTGAAGGAGTACGTAGCAGACCGTGTCAGCATACTCAGCGATTCCTCTGTGCCTTACAACTATTGGGTGTCCAAGCTGGACACGTGGCATGAACTGGCGCTCTATGCCTTGGAGGTGCTGGCCTGCCCTGCCGACAGCATTTTGTCAGAGGGGGTATTTAGTGCTGCTGGGGGCATAATAACTGATAAGAGCATCCGCCTGTCAACTGAAAATGCTGACAGGTTGACTCTTATCAAAATGAACTGCCCCTGACTTCTCTACTCCACCAGAGGAAAGCAGCTGAACATAAAGGCACTTTAAATGTGGCTTTTATGGTGTATTGAATGCACTGTATTCCTATGCACCCCTTCCACCACAAAAAAGGGTATATGGTTCAATATTCCTTTTCTTGTCCTTCTCTTCCTCCTCCTCCATCATTTCAACATGCTTATTAGGCTGCCCTCACTCCTAATGTTTTAGAAGGTCATCTCGGCAGCAGGCCCTCAACCATAATTTTTTCAATGGTCAGCTCAGCAGCAGGCCCTCACCCATAATTATTTCGATGGTCAGCTTGGCAGCAGACCCTCAACTATAGTTTTTTCGATGGTCAGGTCAGCAGCAGGCCCTCGCCCATAATTTTTTCCATGGTCAGATCAGCAGCAGGCCCTTACCCCTACTGTTTTAGAGAGTCAGCTCATCAGCAGACTCTCAACCCTTCCACCACAAAAAAGGGTATATGGTTCAATCTTCCTTTTCTCGTCCCCCTCCTCCATCATATCAACATGCTTATTAGGCTGCCCTCGCTCCTAATGTTTTAGGGGGTCAGCTCAGCAGCAGACCCTCAGCCCTAATATTTTAGATGGTCAGATCAGAAGCAGGCCCTCGTCCCTAATGTTTTAGAGGTGACCAGCAGGTCCTTGCTTCTAATGTTTTTGAGGGTCACCAGCAGGCCGTCAATCATAATTTTTCAAGGGTGTTTATGATGCCCTCCTTTATGTGTAATAAAGGGTGTGTTGGAGTGCCGGTTCCTTGTAATTTTTGGCAGCCCTTTCACTTAGTGCATAGGCTTTATGAGTGTAGGAGTCCCACTACCTGAACAATTGTATCACAATGTGAATGAGGCCTTCCTTTATGCGATATACAGGTTGTATTGGAGTGCCTCTTCCTTGTAATTTTTTGCAGAACTTGCACTTTATATACAAGTAAATATTGTGTGGGGCGGGGGGACTCCACACTGAACACAAGAGGTAAGGGGAACAGTAACTGGGCCTGGAAACTAGGGAAGAAACAGGTCACCTCCTAAACAACCCTAATCCAGGCCCTAACTACCTATCAATATGAATAGACCCTGAAGGTAGGAATATTCATATGGTGGATACCTAGGCCCTAATATCCCTAATAGGCCCTGGAATGAGGTTAGGACCAGAGACAACCCATTCGTCCCCAGATGGACGAAGGGAAGTCTCTGTCTCAGGCCCAGATACAAACAACAGGGAATATAACAAACACAAAACAATAAGAAAATACAAGACTTATCTGAAAGTAGAAAACTGGCAACTCCAGAAGCACCGCAGAGTACAACCGACCACCTAGTTAGAAGGCAGGAAGAAAATCTATAAACCACACACCCGAGAGTGAGAAGCAGCTACTTATGCGAAAGGCAAATCACTAATAAGCAACACCTGAAGTAAGGGGTGTGGCATTCACCAAAACACAGACACAATAAGATCCACAGTGAACTTGTCAATTTAATCCACGAGTAGCTAGTCTCTCTGATCTCCTGGTACCTGCCACGGTAACGTCCGTGACATATATACGGGAAAGAATGTTTCCTAACAATTATCTTCGGTTTTGTGCATATTATTGTCAGTCTGTAAAAGTGGCGTACTACTCGGGCAACATCGTTCCCAGCAGCGACCTGGGAGTTCAAGATGCATCCAGACATCCTCCCCATGCTGTTCCCGAACCATTGCAATGGTGTTTCCATCAATTTCTGACCTTTTCCTATGAACTAGACACCCTCCCCTCTTAAGAGCAGGGGGTGCCTGGTTTAATGCTCTGGTTCTCCCATTGACTTCAATTGTGCTCCGGTGCTCTGTAGAGCACTCGAGCATCCCAAAGTGTTCTACTCGAGCACCCGAGCACTTCGGTGCTCGATCAACATTACAGGTGATGCTATACTAACATTATTCCAGAAATACTCACAGATATAAGTGGAAATGCAAATAATGAGAAATATAAAGTCCATCAAACCGCCATTCAAATACAGTAAGACACAAGTCCGGCTCTCCAATGAAGTATAATGTAGCCTTTATTCCATACTTGTTAGCATGTAATCACATTGTGTCCATGGGCAGAAAAAACACACCAATCTGACATGTTTACGACCCCTCCAGGTCCTTAATCATCAATAGGTGTGAATTCAAATATCAGCAATATAAATGTTAACAATAGATACACACCCAATTATCAGGTGCAATTAATAATAAAAATAGAAAATGCAAAATTAACACATAACAAAAACATTTATTAATCATTTTAAATAAATACAACTTTCCCAAAGGGGTTAAATAATAGGATCAACCATATTTTATTTATTTTATTAACAATTTTATCATACGATAACATTTTAACATATGTGGAATGAAGGCTATACTTTACTTTATTGGAGTGCCGGCTTTCCTTCTTACTGTAGATTCAAATAATGTGCTGAATTTAACTATAAACAATATCTTATAATGGGATGACCCCTTTGTTAAATTTGTACTCCAGTACACCTTAGTTGAAGACTGGCATAAGACAAAACAGTCTTAATAAATCTCCCTATAGTATTTGCACCAAAAAAAACACAAAGCATATCAAGTCATAGTGCACAGGTGTGATAAACTATGATGATAACTTTCAGACGAGTGTACACAGTGTATATGCTGGATGGAACCCATAAGAATAATAAAAATAAAACCTTCTAAAATGATAATCAAACTTAAAGGGAACCTGTCATCAACTTTATCCTGACCTCACCGAGGGCAGCATAAAATAGTGACAGAAATGCTGATTTCAGCAGTGTGTCACTAATGAGCTAAAAGTCAGTGGTTGCTGAGAACCAGCATCATAATCAGTGCAGTCCAGGCCTTGAAAAGAATCAAATCTACTTAAGAAGAGTCATGGTTATTCTCCTGCTCTCCCCACCCATCTGCTGATGATTGGCAGTTCTCTCCTAGAGATAAAGGGAGAAAACTAGGTAGAAGACTGTCAGTCATCAGCAGATGGGCAGGGAGAGCAGGAATTTATGAATATCCATGACTCTTCTCAGGTGGCCGTGAGTCTTTTCCAGGCCCAGTCTGCAATGATTGTGATGTTGGTTCTCGGCAACCACTTACTTTTAACTTTTAAATGACTGCCCGCTGAAATCAACTGACCTGTCTCTACTTCATGCTGCCGTTAGTATGAGCCTCATAAAGTTGATGACAGGTTCCTTTTAATAAAGTTTGTAATGGAAATACTTGAGAAAAAAGCAAATGACCTCAATAGCCTTCCATATTTAAGTATGTCAGAATGATCTACTTCATTTCACAAGAGCCTGATTGAAATTGGCAAGTGTTTCTTAAATATAATGAAGCCTCTTACAGACTCTGCTATCAATGTCTTGTAATCACAGTTTTCAACAAAGATTTTTATATATTTTTTTCAACAAAGGAATATCACTGTGCAAGGGCATGTCAGTATATAGTTTGAAAGTAAACTAATCTGGCTCGCCAATTATATTTTTTAAGTGGAGCTAATATTTGGACTATCAAAACCGTAGCACGGAAAAATAATTAGCAGTGAGGTGCTTCAGCGCCCATCTTCTGCTTTAATAGAGAGATTATGCTTTATTTGGGAGAGTAGATTTGATTAGTAATGACATCTGCCTTCAGAAGCCAATCTGAATGTTTAACTAGTCATATGTCATCCGATATACCATATTTTTCTGAATAGCTAAGGTGTATTAAATTTAAAGTTAGCTTAACGATAATTAAAGATCCATTGCTTTTTTTCCCAAGTGGATTTGCATTAAAGGAGTTCTCTAGTAATATAATGATTTTTTCTCTGCATTCAGTACCCCAAATGCTTCATATATCTGCCCCAAATACCCATAGCTTTCTTTCCTGACCAAACCCAGCATTAGAGATGGCCTTCACACACCCCCATCCTATCAAAGAACCCGATCTGGCAGCAATTTTACATTCTGTATTTTGCCAGATTAGTGTGAGGTTGCTTTGTGGAGCAGGGACAGGCTGTTAGGGACAACAAACACTAGCTAATAGGGCCACAAAAGTCCTTTTAAGGACTGGTATAGGTGTGCTATCGATAGGTGTGATATACTGAGGGGTGTGATATACTTATAATATACTTTCTAACATAGAAAGTATATTATAGTGCATTTGTATTGTGCAGCAGTTGTGTGCGGTTCTGCTGCAATACCGCAGCTATATAGAGGGACAAATGCTATTGGAACAACTAATTGCAATAGGTGTGATATACCTGTTGCCTCAAACAAAACTGATTGAGGGGTGAGATATACCTATAATATACTTTCTAACATAGAAAGTATATAGTGCATTTGTATTGTGCAGCAGTTGTGTGCGGTTCTGCTGTGATACCACAGCTATATAGAGGGACAAGTGCAATTGAAAAAACTATTTGCAACGGGTGTGATATACCTGTTTCCACAAAATACTGATTAAGTGGTTTGATATACTGATTGAGGGCTGCAATATACCTGTTGCCCCAAATAAACCCTTGAGAAAGTGACTTCGAAACACATGTCGGGACTAGGACTACATTGGTCTGTATACTTTATATACTTTATATAACTGGCGCCTGAATGTATTTATTGGTACTGTGGCACTTTGCACTTTATTCATGTGTCTTTGGGATATATTTCATCCCTCTATATTTGCAGGAGCATCTTACTTTGATGTATTATGATTAGTGCCGGTCCTGTGGGCATTTTTCTTATGAATGTCATGCTGCTAATATATATATATATATATATATATATATATATATATATAAAATGTTATCCGTTAAATTATTAGACTAATAAAATGTATCTGTTGTACTATATATCTGCTGCTCTGTCTTTTTTTTTTTTTTTGGGGGGGGGGGGTTAATTTCCCAAATAAATCGGATGGTGTGATATAACTGTTGTGGTAAATAAAATAATAGAGGGGTGTGATATACCTGCTTCCACAAAATACTGATTAAGGGGTTCGATATACCTGCTTCCACAAAACACTGATTGAGGGGTTTGATATACTTGCTTCAACCAAATATTGATTGAGGCCTGTGAGATACCTGCTTCTACAAAAAACTGATAAAGGGGTTTGATATACCTGTTTCCACCAAATATTAAATAAGGCCTGCGATATACCTGCTTCCACAAAATACTGATTAAGGGGTTCGATATATCTGTTTCCACCAAATATTGATTGAGGCCTGCGATATACCTGCTTCCACAAAATACTGATAAAGGGGTTTGATATAACTGTTTCCACCAAATATTAATTGAGGCCTGCGATATACCTGCTTCCACAAAATACCGATTAAGGGGTTCGATATACCTGTTTACACCAAATATTAATTGAGGCCTACGATATACCTGCTTCCACAAAATACTGATTAAGGGGTTCGATATACCTGTTTCCACCAAATATTGATTGAGGCCTGCGAGATACCTGCTTCCACAAAATACTGATTAAAGGGAATCTGTCACTAGCAATTTACCCAATTTTTTTTTTTCATGAATCCATGTTTAACAGAGTACCTTTTTTCCATCTGTCTGATTCTTTTGATTGTCAGTCTTGTCATTTCTTCAAAAAATCGATTCTTGTGATATGTAAATGACGCTGTAAGGAGCCCAGAGGGGCGTTCTTCTTTCTCCACGGTGCCCAGGAACGCCCCTCTGAAGTGCCGTGCCCGCCGAAATTTCAAATCTAATAACGCCTCCAAGTTCATCTAAATCCCCTCCCAGAGGCGCGGCTAAGTGCTCAACACCCCCCCTCCTCAGCGCCGCGCTCTGCGGCAAACACCCCGATCCTCCTCTCGCCGGCATCCCAAATCCCGCGCAGGCGCAGTGCCGGCGATTGCCTGCGCTATGATGAGATGAGTGACGGCACTGCGCCTGCGCGGGATTTGGGATGCCGGCGAGAGGAGGATCGGGGTGTTTGCCGCAGAGCGCGGCGCTGAGGAGGGGGGGTGTTGAGCACTTAGCCGCGCCTCTGGGAGGGGATTTAGATGAACTTGGAGGCGTTATTAGATTTGAAATTTCGGCGGGCACGGCACTTCAGAGGGGCGTTCCTGGGCACCGTGGAGAAAGAAGAACGCCCCTCTGGGCTCCTTACAGCTTCATTTACATATCACAAGAATCGATTTTTTGAAGAAATGACAAGACTGACAATCAAAAGAATCAAACAGATGGAAAAAAGGTACTCTGTTAAACATGGATTCATGAAAAAAAAATTTGGGTAAATTGCTAGTGACAGATTCCCTTTAAGGGGTTTGATATAACTGTTTCCACCAAATATTGATTAAGGCCTGCAAAAAATCTTAGGCTGAAAAAACAAACCCATCAGAGAGATAGCAAAAACATTAGGCGTGGCCAAAACAAATGTTTGGAACATTCTTAAAAAGAATGAACGCACCGGTGAGCTCAGCAACACCAAAAGACCCTCATTTCCTCATGTTAGCCCACACATATCCGCCACAACCCAGAACAAAGAATGGTTCTTGTTTTATGTATATACAGTGTCGGGTGAATGCCTAATCTTTGGGGCCTCTACTCCAGTGGCCTACAGTCAAATATTTATCCAGTGACCACATAATGTACCTCCAGACACATACTGACTTGTTCTTTTCTGTCAGGTGAATGCCAAATTTTTGGGGCCTGTACTGGCCTACAGTAAATTTTTTAGCCGGTGACCGCCAATTGTACATTCAGCCACATCATCACAGGTTCTTTTCTGTCAGGTGAATGCCTAATTTATGGGGCCTGTACTGGCCTACAGTAAAATGTTCAGCCAGTGACCGCCTAATGTACCTCCAGCTACATCATCACAAGTTATTTTCTGTAAGGTAAATGCCTAATTCTTGGGCCCTGTACTGGCCTACAGTAAAATTGTTATCCGCTGACCGTCTAATATAACTCTAGCCACATAATCACAAGTTCTTTTCTGTAAGGTGAATGCCTAATTTTTGGGGCCTGTACTGGCGTAAAGTAAAATTGTTATTCACTGACCGTCTACTATACCTCCAGCCACATAATCACAAGTTTTTTTCTGTCAGGTGAATGCCTAATTTTTGGGGCCTGTACTCCACTGGTCTACAGTAAAATTGTTAATCAGTGACCACCTAATGTACCTCCAGCCACATAATCACTTGTTCTTTTTTGCCAGGTAAATGGCTGATTTTTGGGGCCTGTACTGGCCTATAGTAAAATAGTTATCCAGTGACCGTCTAATATACCTCTAGCCACATAATCAGTTGTTATTTTCTGTCAGGTGAAAGCCTAATTTTTGGGGCCTGTACTCCACTGTCCTACAGTAAAATTGTTATTCAGTGACCACCTAATGTACCTCCAGCCACATAATCACTTGTTCTTTTCTGTCAGGTGAATGCATATTTTTTGGGGCCTGTACTGGCCTACAGTAAAATTGTTATCCGTCTAATATACCTCCAGCCACATAATCACTTGCTCTTTTCTATCAGGTGAATGCCTAATTTTTGGGGCCTGTACTCCACTGTCCTACAGTAAAATTGTTATTCAGTGACCACCTAATGTACCTCCAGCCACATAATCACTTGTTCTTTTCTGTCAGGTGAATGCATATTTTTTGGGGCCTGTACTGGGCTACAGTAAAATAGTTATCCAGTGACCGTCTAATATACCTCCAGCTACATAATCACTTTTTCTTTTCTATCAGGTGAATGCCTAATTTTTGGGGCCTGTACTCCACTGTCCTACAGTAAAATTGTTATTCAGTGACCACCTAATGTACCTCCAGCCACATAATCACTTGTTCTTTTCTGTCAGGTGAATGCATATTTTTTGGGGCCTGTACTGGGCTACAGTAAAATTGTTATCCAGTGACTGTCTAATATACCTCCAGCTACATAATCACTTTTTCTTTTCTGTCAGGTGAATGCCTAATTTTTGGGGCCTGTACTGGCCTACAGTAAAATTGTTATCCGTCTAATATACCTCCAGCCACATAATCACTTGTTCTTTTCTGCCAGGTAAATGCCTAATTTTTGGGGCCTGTACTGGCCTATAGTAAAATAGTTATCCAGTGACCGTCTAATATACCTCCAGCCACATAATCAGTTGTTATTTTCTGTCAGATGAAAGCCTAATTTTTGGGGCCTGTACTCCACTGGCCTACAGTAAGATTGTTATTCAGTGACCGCCTAATGTACCTCCAGCCACATAATCACTTGTTCTTTTCTGTCAGGTGAATGCCTAAGTTTTGGGGCCTGTACTCCACTGGCCTACAGTAAAATTGTTATCCACTGACCGTCTAATATACCTCCAGCCACATAATTACTTGTTCTTTTCTGTCAGGTGAATGCCTAATTTTTGGGTCTGGCATTACAGTGAGTGCCAGTACTTCCCCTGCGTAGCAGCCAACAAACGTGCGGGGAGGAGACTCGAGCATCGTGCTTGAGCACACGCGGTGTTCGGCCGAGCATTGCGATGCTCGAGTCAAAATGGTGTTTGGCCGAGCATGCTCACCCAACTCTAGCTGGCAGCTTTTCTGTGTACAGTGCAACTCAAGAATGCCAGTTATTATTTTTTGTGTAAGATTTAATTAGTGATGCATGATATTGTTTAAGGCTACTTTCACACTTGCGTTTAACTTTTCCAGTATTGAGATCCGGCAGAGGATCTCAATACCAGAGAAAAACGCTTCAGTTTTGTGCCCATTCATTGTCAATGGGGACAAAACTGAACTGAGCAGAATGGAATACTCCAAAATGCATTCCATTCCATTTGGGTGTGTACCCATACTGTACAGAATTCCGCAGCAAGCTGCAGAGCATCCTTTTTCTGTTGTGTCCGAGAAAATGGATCTGGCACCATTGACTTGCATTGTGTGTCATGACACAATAATCGGACTCAATAGAAAACTGATCTGTCCCACATTGACTTACAATGGTTTTAGTGATGGATCCATTCATAACAGATGCAGCCGGTTGTATTATCACAAACTGAAGCGTTTTTGCTGATCCCTGCCAGATCAGGCAAAAACGCAAGTGTGAAAGCTGCCACCATAAGAACTTATCTAGAGGAAAGGGGATAAGTATCTGATCTCTGGGGGTCTAATTAGTAGGACTATGAGTATAGTAAATAAAGTGGTGCTCACAGAGTTTCTCTAAATTCAAATCTACGGGACTGCTGAACAGAAGGCAAGTACATTTTTGTGATCATGGGGATCCCCGCAATCGTACATCACTGATCAGATGCTCACCTGTGCACTGGATTGTATGGGCTTTAAAAAATGGAATTGCTCTGAAGATCTAAAACAAATAATATTCACATTTGAATTGAACGTCATTTTTTATTTTGACACGTTGCCGTCACACATTTTATATCTTACAAGCCATCGTATTGCCAGAAGGGGTCTACAAAGTACCTATTAATAATAGGGATGAGCGAATCGACTTCGGATGAAACATCCAAAGTTGATTTGCATTAAACTTTGTTCCAAGGGCTCATTCAGACGGCCGTATGCTGTCCGCAAAAAATGCGGATCCGTTTTTTTTGCGGACAGTTCAGCATGTCTGAAAAAAAACTGATTGCATTCCGGTACCACTTGGAACCGAACCCGAGTTCGGGAAATGTTTTTTTTACAGTACAAATTAATTTATGAAGTTATTACACAAAGTCTCTCGAGACTTTGCAAAGCAATATCTTCGGCTCATCGGAGCCAATACATTCTAATACTGCACGGAGCTCTTGCTCCGTACAGTATTAGAACAAAGTTTTATGCGAATCGACTTTGGATGTTTCATCTGAAGTTGATTTGCTCATCGCTATTTAATAACTGTCAGCTGCTCTGCCTACAGAAATGTAGGAATAAAGGAACCTTGTCATACTGTATGTATGCGTCGTATAATTTGTTTAAGGATATTGCCATAGCTGTTATTTCTATAGCTGTTATGTATCATAACGAGATTATAGAGGAGTTTTCTTTAGAAGGCAATTTTATATGTAGTATAAAGTTCACTGGCAGAAGTAGATACAAAGGTAATTATAAGGTTACTTTCATGCTTGCGGCAGAGGATTCCATCACCGGAACTGCCTGCCGGATCATCAAAACTTATGGAAACTGATGGCATTTGTCAGCCACTTATGACAAATGCATTGAAATGTCGGATCCGTCTCTCTGGTGTCATCCGGAAAAACTGATCTGGCATTTATTTCTTTTTCACATTTTTTGCGGTCTGAGCATGCGCAGACCGCAATACCGGATCCTTTTTGCCGGACCTGATCCGGCATTCTGGCAAGTGTTCCCGGAATTTTGGACTGAGATAAAACCGCAGCATGCTGCGTTATTGTCTCCGTCCTGAAAAATCAAAAAGACTGAACTGTAGACATCCTGATGCATCCTGAATGGATTGCTCTCCATTCAGAATGCATTAGGATAAAACTGATGACATGCTATTGTGAAAGTACCCTTAGTCTAAAGTTCATCTTTTACCATGAACATAGTGATCGCAAACTAATGTCTAAAAAGAGCATAACTAGAGATTTATGAGCCATGGTGGTGTCTTAGAAACACTAAATTAATTGCCAATTACCAATGGCTCTAAAGGCCAGGTCAAGATAATGTTGCTTTTAATGCGGCTCCAGAGGACTCTGTCCTACTAAATATCTTGACAAAGCAGAACACTGTAGTGACATGGAGGAATATTTCCAGAAATTAAGACTAGAAGAGTTCTTACATGACAAAGAGGAGAGAGAAATATTAAAGGGGTTGTCCAAGTATTATATATATTTTTTGTATGTTTCTAACTAAGCAAATGTAAGGGATTTTTAGTGCATTTACATCGTCTCCAGTGGCCCTGTTCTCCTAGTTAGCCGTGCGTCACATGACCTGTGATGTCAGCTTCTTTCCCTGCTCTGATGACGTTCCATGCACAAGCCTGAGGAGGTCTGTCTCTGTGTACGGAGCGTCACTGTGGATTGTGCTGGTTGAAGTGACAAGCCATGCCCCTGCACTGCCTGATATGCTGGCCACACCCTCCTACACTGCCCAATCTGCTGGCTGAGCTGTCTGCCCTGTGTCTCAACTCCCACTGGATACTTCAGCAAGGTTTAACCCCTTATACCATAAGCAGCACAGACTCAGGGTTGGAGGCTGTGCCTCAGGTACTGAGCAGCTGCAGGGTTTCCTCTTCTCCAGGCATGGAAGAGATAAATGCTGTGCACAGGATCTTCCCTCCCGCCTCACTCATACAAAGACTGAAGGAGTCCTCTCCTCTGTACTTTTCTGCTCTCTGTGAGGAAGTGTCTGCAGAGCATTGCACAAGAACAGGTAGGAGGAAGGAGGAAGATCCTGTGTGTATCAGCAATGTCATTGTACTGTACAGCTGGGACTTGTAGTCCCACACATACAACATGAGTTAACTGTTATATAAATGCTGTTGTTATATACATGTATGGTTTTTAGAAAAAAAAGGGGGGGCAATTGCTCAGCGTTGGCAGCAGAATGTATTGGTATTGATGCTGAAAGTGCTGGCAATAAGCCTAGAAAACACATTTTTTTTTTTCAAGGGCTGGCTGGCAGAAAAAAAATGAGGTTGTTGCAGGATTTTGTGGTTTCGATATCAGAATTTTCAGTCCACAATAACTTTTCACCATCCAGCAGCAGTATGAAACACACTACTATGAGTGACCAGTCCTTCCTTAATTGCTTTCCGTGATAAAACTCACAACTCTTGTTGTGTCCCTTTATGTTCTCCCTATACTCTCCCTTTCACACCTAGATTAGTGGCTTGTGTCTGTAATAGCTTTTTGACAGACTCAGCCAAGAGATATACTCTCAGGTCGCAAGCTGCACAAAAAATTGTATTCTATGGTCTTCTCAGCAAAATGACCTGCCTGAATCCTGCACTCTATCTATCCATTATCTACCGTATTTTTCGTCCCATAAGACACACTTTTCCCCACAAAGTAAATGATAAATGGCACTGCCTCTTATGGGGTGAATACTAATGAGCACTTCCATAATGGAAGCGCTCATTAGTACTGGAGGATCGGTAAGCGGTGAAGGATCTGTACTTAATGCTTCCTGGACATCTGCTGTCAGCTGTCACTCTGTGACCTCACACTGTGTGCATCGGGTCACAGCACAGCTGAAGGCAGGAAGAAGAAGAGGAGGAGGTGGATAGCGGCATCGCCAGAGCGGGAGAGGGAAGCAGGATTTTTTATTTTATGTGATATGAGGCATGGGGGCTGATAGCTGATGACAAGAGGCACGGGGGCTGATGGCTGATGACATGAGGCATGGGGGCTGATGATATGAGGCACGGGGGCTGATGGCTGATGACATGAGGCATGGGGGCTGATGACATGAGTCAAGGGGGCTGATGGCTGATGATATGAGGCACGGGGGCTGATGACATGAAGCACGGGGGCTGATGGCTGATAAAATGAGGCACTGAAGCTGATGGCTGATGACATGAGGCAAGGGGGCTGATGGCTGATGACATGAGGCACGGGCTGATGGCTGAAGACCTTAGGCATGAGAGCTAATGGCTGATGACATGAGGCATGGGGGCTGATGGTTGATGACATGAGGCATGGGGGCTGATGGTTGATGAAATGAGTGAGGCCTTGGGCTGATGGCTGATGATATGAGTGAGGCATGGGGTCTGATGGCTAATGAAATCAGTGAGGCATGGTGGCTGATGACATGAGTGAGGCATAGGGGCTGATGACATGAGTGAGGCATGGGGGCTGATGACATGAGTGAGGCCTGGGGCTGATGGCTAATGACATGAGTGAAGCATGAGGGCTGATGGCTAATGAAATGAGTGAGGCATGGGGGCTGATCTGAGGTCTGAATGAGGGTGTCTTATTTATATTTGGGCTCTTACCTGAGGTATGATTGGGGGGGTCATTCACATTGAGGTCTGAGCTGAGGCCTGATCTGAGGTCTTATTAACATTGGGGTCTGATCTGAGGTCTGATTGGGAGTCTTATTAAAATTGGGGGTCTGATTGGGCCTGTGAGCTGAGGTCTGATTGGTGGTCTGAAAAATTTCCTTTTCTTATTGTCGTCCTTTAAAACCTAGGTGCGTCTTATAAGCTGGTGCGTCTTATAGGGCGAAAAATATCTATAGTATCTATGCATCCATCTATCCCTTCATCTACATGTACAAACTTGTCAAGCAGATCTGTTTGAAAGTGTGTGATATTATCATCATTAGGCTTCCTTCACACATAGCTTTTTTGTTCTGTTTTTACAAGTGTTTGGGTGGCATTATATTTTCTAATTATTTTTCAAAAATTTTTTTTTTCTAATGCTCTAATATGTTTATTTTTTATGCATCTTTAAAAAAATGGACCCCAAAAAATGGAAGATAAGTGTTTTTTAGTGAGTTCGTGAGTAGAGTTGAGCGGACACCTGGATGTTTGGGTTGACCCTGATCCCGAACGTAAACCCCATTGAAGTCAATGGGGACTCGAACTTTTGAGCAGTAAAATGGCTCTAAAAATGTCATGGAAAGGGCTAGAAGGCTGCAAATGGCATCAAAATTTGGTTAAGAGCATGGCAAGTGCTCTGCAAACAAATGCGGATAGGGAAATGACTTTAAATAACATAAAATACTTAAAAATAAAAAATAATAATCTTGATCTTGGAGGACGAGGTCCATATGGAGTAGGAGGTTGAGGAGGCGGTGGATGTGGCGGTGTAGGTGGAAGCGGCGGTGGAGGATGAGGATGTAGCCTCATAGGTTTAAATTTATTTAATTTTTTTTATTAGGGTACACCCCAAAACATTGGGAAATATAACCTGTGATAACCCCCTCCAGTTGTGCTAAACACACGTTCAGGCAGGCCAGCACCTCCAAGGCGTAAAGGGCAAGCTTAGGCCATGTGCCGAATTTGGAGACCCAGAAGTTGCAGGGGGCAGACCCATCAGTCAGTTCGTGTAGGCGTGTGCCCACATACTGCCCCACCATGTCGCACTTCCCGTGATGTTCACGATCCAATTAGATATCTGCTCTATCAACTTTCGATGTTCTTTTCTGCGTCTGCCATGTTGATCACGGTTAGTGGCGAATCAGGGTTCCACGCCGGAGAGGGAGCGTGAGAAAGAGAGACCACATTCAAGGGAGATCAATAAATGAAATTGAATTGTGATCGAGCGGAAATGTGGGAAAAGTTATTAAAATGGAAGAATCGAAGGAAAGGAGGGGGCGCGCGGCAATTACCCACTCCTGACTTGGGGAGGTAGTGACGATAAATAACAATACAGGACTCTTAAGATGCCCTGTTATTGTAATGATTAATAAAAAATTATAGGGAATGTCACTGGGGTATTTAGGATTTGGAAACGTTAGACAGAAGAGGCTCTGTTACCGCTTTATTGACTCTAGATAACTTCTGCCTGATCGCACATCACCGTGACGTCCACGATCCATTTGGATATCTTCTCTATGAACTTTGGAAGTTCTTTTCTGAGCCTACCATGTTGATCATGGTTATCGGCGAATCAGGGTTCCACGCCAGAGAGGGAGCATGAGAAAGAGAGACCACATCCAAGGGAGGTTCATTTTCTTAAATTAAATATGATCGAGCGGAAAAGTGGGACAAATTATTGAAGCACAAATGTGGGACAAGTTGTTAAAGTTTAAGCATTGAATGAAAGGAGGGGGCGCGCATCAATTAAAGAAGAATTTTAGAAATTTAATTCCCTGTCACCTATGCAGAGCAGGGGTTTGTATACGGCAAAATTGGTAAAATGTCAGCTGACAATGTAACAGACGATTTTTTGAAATTTAAGTCCCTATCACCTATGCAGAGCAGGGGTTTAATCACGGCAAAAATGGTCAAATGTCACCCAACAATGTAACAGACAAATTAGTGAAATGTTTTTACCTGTCTACTACGTATAGCAGGGGTATATTACAGCCAAAAATTGGTGAATTTTACACGCAAATGTAGCAGACAAATTAGTGAATTTTGTTTACCTGTCTACTAGCTACAGCCGGGGTATATCACACCCAAAAATTGGTGAATTTCACCCGAATATGTGACAGACAAATTAGTGAAATGTTACCTGTCTATTAGTTAGAGCAGGGGTATATCACACCCAAAAATTTGTGAATTTCACCTGAATATGTAACAGACAAATTAATATTTTTTTTTTACCTGTCTACTAGGTATAGCAGTGGTATATTACAGCAAAAAATTGGTGAATTTCACCCGAATATGTGACAGACAAATTAGTGAAATGTTTTTACACGTCTACTAGGTACAGCCGAGGTATATCACACCCAAAAAGTGGTAAATTTCACCCGAATGTGTAACAGACAAATTAGTGAAATGTTACCTGTCTACTAGGTAGAGCAGTGGTATATCACACCCAAATATTGGTGAATTTCACCAGAAAATGTAACAGACAAATTAGTGAAATGTTTTTACCTGTCTACTAGGTATAGCAGTGGTATATCACACCCAAAAATTGGTGAATTTCACCAGAAAATGTAACAGAAAAATGTGTGAAATGTTTTTACCTGTCTACTAGGTGTAGCAGTGGTATATCACACCCAAAAATTGGTGAATTTCACCCGAATATGTGACAGCCAAATTAGTGAAATGTTACCTTTCTACTAGTTAGAGCAGGGCTATATCACACCCCAAAATTTGTGAATTTCACCAGAATATGTAACAGACAAATTAATAATTTTTTTTTACCTGTCTACTAGATATAGCAGTGGTATATCACAGCAAAAAATTGGTGAATTTCACCCGAAAATGTAACAGACAAATTAGTGAAATGTTTTTACCTGTCTACTAGATACAGCCGAGGTATATCACACCCAAAAAGTGGTAAATTTCACCCGAATGTGTAACAGACAAATTAGTGAAATGTTACCTGTCTACTAGGTAGAGCAGTGGTATATCACACCCAAAAATTTGTGAATTTCACCCGAAAATGTAACAGACAAATTAGTGAAATTACATAAAATACGTACAAATAAAAAAAAAAATAAACTTGACTTATGAGGTGGAGGTCCATATAGAGTAGGAGTTTGAGAAGGCGGTGGACGTAGGTGGAAGCGGCGATGGAGGAGGACGAGGTAGCCAACACTGGTTTTTGGTTTAATTTTTATTTTTAATTTTTTTTATTAGGGTACACTCCAAAAGAGTGTGAAATATCCAAAATACAACAATGAGCAATTGCACTGCAGTATAACAATGGCTGGTTAGTGCCGGTATACATGTCTATTCTGCACAAGGTATGGACAATTCCTGTAGGATCCATGCCTGGTTAATTTTAGTGAACGTGAGCTTGTCCACATTGGCTGTGGACAGGCGGCTGTGCTTGTCTGTGATAATGCCCCCTGTCGTTCTAAACACACGTTCAGACAATACACTGGCTGCAGGGCAGGCCAGCACCTCCAAGGCGTAAAGAGCAAGCTCAGGCCATGTGCCCAATTTGGATACCCAGAAGAGAAAGGGGAAGATTCGTCATTCAGTATGTGTAGGCGTGTGCACACATACTGCTCCACCATGTTGCTGAAATGCTGCCTCCTGCTAAGACGTTCCATATCAGCTGGTTGTACTGGTTGTTGTGGCGTGCTGACAAAGCTTTTCCACATTTTGGCCATGCTAACCCTGCCTTCTGAGGTGCTGGTGGTGCCTCAGCTGCGTTGGCGACCTCTTTCTCCTCCTCTGCCTCCGCCTTGTGCTTCCACTGTGCTCCCGCTGTCAGGTGGGAATTCCACCCGCAGCGCGTCTACCAGCGTGCGCTTGTACTCGCGCATCTTACGATCATGCTCCAGTGACGGAATTAAGGATGGTACGTTGTACTTGTAATGGGGATCCAGCAGCGTGGCCACCAAGTAATCAGCACAAGTTTGAATGTGGGCAACTTGGCGATCGTTGCAGAGACACTGCAGCATGTAATAGCTCATGTGATCCAGGCTGCCCAGAGGCAACAAAAAGCTGTCCTCTGTGGGAGGTGTATCGTCTGTGTCCTCTGTATCCTCCCTAGTCACGCACCAGTGATGGCCACGAGCTGGTCTGGGTGCCACCCTGCTGTGAACACAGTTCCTCCTCCTCCATCTCCTCCTCCTCATCCTCCACCTCATCACCCTCCTGAACTGTGCCCTGGCTGGACAATTGTGTACCTGGCGTTTGTGGGTGCAGGAACCCACCCTTGAAGCCACTTGTGAATGACTGGCCAGGAACCCTATGAAATGATCCCTCTTCCTCCTCCTCCTCCTGTACCACATCCTCTTCTATCATCGCCAGCAGCGTTTTTTCAAGGAGGCATAGAAGTGGGATAGTAACGATGAGAACGGCGTTATCGGCACTGGCCATGTTGGTGGAGTACCCGAAACAGCGCAACAAGGAACACAGGTCTCGCATGGAGGCCCAGTCATTGGTGGTGAAGTGGTGCTGTTCCGCAGAGCGACATACCCGTGCGTGCTGCAGCTGAAACTCCACTATTGCCTGCTGCTGCTCGCACAGTCTAGCCAGCATGTGCAAGGTGGAGTTCCACCTTTTGGGCACGTCGCATATGAGGCGGTGAGCGGGAAGGCCGAAGTTACGCTGCAGCACTGACAGGCGAGCAGCAGCAGGGTGAGAACTCCGAAAGCGTGCACAAACGTCACACACTTTCTGCAGCAGCTCTGACATATTGGGGTAATTTTTAAGGAACCTCTGCACCACCAAATTCAGCACATGCGCCAGGCAAGGGATGTGCGTCAAATCGACTAGTCCCAGAGCTGCTACGAGATTTTGCCCATTATCGCACACCACCAGGCCGGGCTTGAGGCTCACTGGCACCAACCACTCTATGGTCTGTTGTTCAAGGCCCGTCCACAGCTCCTGTGCGGTGTGGGGTTTGTCCCCCAAACAGATAAGTTTTAAAACTGCCTGCTGTCGTTTACCCCTGGCTGTGCTGAAGTTGCTGGTGAAGGTGTTACGCTGACCGGATGAGGAGCCGATAGATGATGAGGAAGTGGAGTAGGAGGAGGAAGCAACAGGAGGCAAACTGAAGCACCCTGCAATCCTCGGTGGTGGAAGGACATGCGCCAAACTGCTATCCGCCTCAGGCCCAGCCACCACTGCATTTACCCAGTGTGCTGTTGTGGAGATATAACGTCCCTGACCGTGCTTACTGGTCCACGTATCCATAGTTAGGTGGACCTTGCCACAGATGGCGTTGCGCAGTGCACACCTGATTTTGTCCCAGACTTGGTTGTGCAGGGAAGGGAAGGCATGTCTTGAAAAGTAGTGGAGCTTATAAACCTCTCCATCTCCACCAGACGGAATGACAGCATTTCAAAGGAAAGTGATTTTGAAATGCTGGCATTCAGGGCCAGAGATCGCGGGTGGGTAGGGGGGTACTTCCTCATCTGTTTCAGTGTTTGGGAGATGGAGAGCTGAACGCTTCCATGGGACATTGTGGAGATGCTTGGTGACCCAGGTGGTGGTGTTGCTGGCAGATCCTCTGTTTGAGGGGTGGCAGGTGCCACTGTCACTACAGAGGTGGATGAAGAGGCCGAGACTGCAGCAGAAGAGGAAGCAGGAGGAGCCAGAGACCTTTCTTGGTTTTTGAGGTGTCTACTCCACTGCAGCTCGTGCTTTGCACTTAGATGCCTGGTCATGCAGGTTGTGCTCAGGTTGAGAACGTTTATGCCTCGCTTCAGGCTCTGATTGCACAGCGTGCAAACCACTCGTGTCTTGTCGTCAGCACATTTGCTGAAGAACTGCCATGCACGTCTGAAGAACTGCCATGCCAGGGAACTCCTTGGAGCTAGCTTTTGTGTGCTCGGTCCCTTGCTGCGGTGGGCAGTAGCAGGCATACTGTCTAGGGGAAGGCCACTCCGCTTTTGCACCCTGCTCGCATGACCTTGATTCCATGTGGGGTTGAGGACCTCATTGTCCTCCACATCAACTTCCACCCTGCCCTCCTTGTCGGTCTGCAGACTTACGAAAGCCACAGCAGTTGGCACCTGTGTTTCGTCATCATCCGAGATGTGCTGCAGTGGTCCTCCCACGTACTCATCTTGAAACATAAGTGGTTGGGCATCGGTGAACTCAATCTCTTCCACTTCTGGGGCAGGGTTAGGTGGATGACCCTGGGAAACCCTGCTAGCAGAGTCATCAAAAAGCAGAAGAGACTGCTGCATGACTTGGGGCTCAGACTGCTTGGCTGATTTGCAAGGGGGTGAGGATAAAGACTGATTGACATCGGCTGCAGGTGTCCCCTCTGATCTTTCAGCAGGAGACTGGGTGGGAGACAATGTAAAGGAACTGGACGCACTGTCAGCACCCCAATCTACTATCGCCTGTACTTGTTCTGGCCTCACCATTCACAGAGCCGCATCAGGCCCGACCAAATACCGCTGAAGGTTCTGTCGCCTACTCGCACCTGAGGAAGGTGTTTCACTTGTGCGTGTAGCTGGTACAGATCGACCACATCCTCTCCCTGCAACAGGAGCTCCACCAGCAGCACCACGATCGGGGCCACGTCCCTTATTTGACGCTCTCCTCATATTTCTCAAATTTAGGATCTTGCCCAAAATGGGTGTTTTTCAATAACAGAATAGAACAACAGTATCTAAAGGGTGTATCTCACAAAGACAGATGCAGCAAAGGATGCAAAATTAAGATTTTTGCCCTAAAAAGGGGGGTTTTTTTTTAATAGCAGAATAGAACAACAGTATCTAAATGGTGTATCTCACAATGACAGATGCAGAAAAGGCTGCAAAATTAATATTTTTGCCATAAATAGGTTTTTTTTTTAATAGCAGAATAGAACAACAGTATCTGAAGGGTGTATCTCACAATGACAGATGCAGCAAAGGCTGCAAATTTATTTCTCGGCCCAAAAAGGGTGTTTTTTTTAATAACAGAATAGAACAGCAGTATCTAACGCATGTATCTCACACTGACAGATGCAGCAAAGGCTGCAAACAGGACTGGCCTTAGGTGTTCAGGCGCCCTGTGCAAACTTATCCTGTGGCGCCCCCCCCCCCCCCAGTTCACCTAAACATGCACAAAGAGGAAAACAATCTTTGTAACAAACTGTTTTTTTTTATTACAGATAATTTAAGTGCAAACAAGTACAATCATACCCAGTGTCCCCCATAGCCAGTCTCCTACCCCCTTAATCATACCCTGTCACCTTTGCCCAGTCACCTGCCCCCTTAATCATACCCAGTGTCACCCTTACCCAGTCCCCTGCCCCCTCAATTAGACCCTGCCCATCTTAAATTAAGGGTGACAGACACTAGGTATGAATAAGGGGGGCAGGAGACTGGCTATTGGTGACACTGGGTATGATTAAGGGCCTTAATCATACCCAGTGTCACCCATAGCCAGTCTCCTGCCCACCTTAATCATACCCTGTCACCTTTTCCCAGTCCCCTGACCCCCTTAATCATACCCAGTGTCACCCAGGGTGACACTGGGTATGATTAAGGGGGCAGGGGACTGGATTGATAAGGGTGACACACCCTTATCAATCCAGTCCCCTGCCCCCTTATTCATACCCAGTGTCTGTGTCACTGTCACCCACCTTATCCAGGCCCCTGCCCCTTAATCATACCCAGTGTCTGTCACCCTTATCCAGTCCCCAGAGCCTGCCCCCCTTAAATGAAAAATATATTTGGTATTTGGTAAAAAAAACAAAAAAAAAAAACAATAAGAACAGGTACTCACTGTTTAGTTCTGCTCCCTCCCTGTCTGGGACTGCAGAGCACCAGCCACCGCCCAGCCCGCTCTCACACATTGAGCTTGATAATGCGGATCCTTCCGCGGCTAGACTCTGTGAAGGCGCAGGCCGCAGCACTTGGACGCTGCGCCTGCGCCCCTAAGCTCCTCCTCCACACACCGCTCCGAAACCTGACCGCTGGCAGCTGAGCTCGCCACTCGCCAGTCGCCAGGCTCGCCTAGTCGCCGACTCGCCTCGCTGACAGTCACACAATCTTGGGTCGGCCTGCTGTAGCCTGTAAGAGAGTATAGACCGACTGCCAGCTGTGTCGGCCGCCGGGCGCCCCTGTTGCCATGGCGCCCTGTGCGGCCGCACAGCTCGCACACCCCAAAGGCCGACCCTGGCTGCAAATTAAGATTTTGGCTCAAAATGGGTGTTTTTTTAATAACAGAATAGAACACCAGTATCTAATGCGTGTATCTCACAATGACAAATGCAGCCAGGGCTGCAATTTTAAGTACTTTGCCCAAAATTTGTGTTTTTTTAAACCCAGAATATTATTGCTGTATTTCAAGATTGTATCTCACAATGACAGATGCAGACAAGGCCGCAAATTTAGTTTTTTACCCAAAATGGGTGTTTTTTTAATAACAGAATATGACAGCAGTAGATAACGCTTGAATTTCACACGTACAGATGCAGCAAGGGCTGTAAAATTTCGTTTTTTGCCCAAAAAGGGTGTTTTTTAAAACCATGAAATTTATAGCTGTATTTCTAGTTTAAATTGTGCAGTGACTAATGTGGCAAAGGCCCCAGATGGAGGGTATTGCCAAAAATGGGTGTTTTTTAAAACCCAGAAAATTATTGAAGTATTTAACCCCTTCACGACTGCAATCCGTTTATATGCGTGATATTTGCACATGCCCCAAGCAGCTACCACGTGTATAAACGTCAAGCCAGCTCTTTAAGCTTCTGCCCCTGCCCTGCTGCTGTCACGGACAGCATACAGTGCAGTAATGCCTGCAAGAGACCAATCAGAGTGGTCCCTTGCCGGCAATCGATCCGATTGGTTAGTCTGTGCAGACTAACCAATCGGATCGCGGCAGTGCTAAAATGCTGGTTTCAGGCTCTGATCTGCACTCTGCAGATCAGAGCCTGAAATCAGGTAATGTGTCCTGGTGCTCCCAATCTGTGCGCCTCCAACCCCCCCTACCACCGTGAGCCCTGCCTCTGCCTGCCCCATATGCGGTTCGTCCCCCCCCATCCATGTATCGTGCCCTGCCCCTTCCCCGCCCAATACATTTATCCTGCCCCCATCTGTGCCCCCTCCATGCTGGCCGTACCCACCGTTTCCAGCCATGCCCCATTTGTGCCCCCTGCTCCTGATGCGGTCCCCCTGCTGTGTTTGATGGCGGCGGCTCCATTCCTGAGCCGCCGCCATCAGCAGCGAGTGTCAGCTCTATGTTGACACTCTGCTGTAACCCCTTAGATTCCGCGGTAGCGGCATCCATGGGGTCAATAGAGGGAGGGGGCTCTCTCTCTCCACCATCTGGGCTGCTGCGCTGCGATTGCAGTGCCCGATGGTTGCCATGACAACCAGACGCTTTTCAAAGGCGTCCAGTGTTGCCACCTACAGGAAATCTGGTAGTATTATACTTTGCAATGCAAGAGCATTGCAAAGTATAGTACAGCCATCAGCCCCACTGGATCTTCAAGTTCCAAGAGGGACTTGATAAAAAAAAAATTGAAAATAATAAAAGTTAAAATAAATAAATAATAAAAAAAATCAATAAAAAAAATAAATTGCCTTTTCCTATAAAAAATGCAACAAAAAACAACACACATATTAGGTATCACCGTGTCTGTAAAGACGACCGTCTCTATAAATATATCACATGATCGACCCCGTCCAATAAACACCATAAAAAATAAAAACTGTGTAAAAAAAAATGCAATTTTTGTCACCTTACATCACAAAAAGTGCAACACCAAGCAATGAAAAAGGCGTATACACCTCAAAATAGTACCAATCAAACCGTCACCTCATCCCGCAAAATATGATACCCTATTTAAGACAATCGCCCAAAAAATAAAAAAGCTATGGCTCTCAGACTATGGAGACACTAAAACATATTTTTGGGGGTTTCAGAAAAGCTATTATTGTGTAAAACTTAAATAAATAAGTAAAAGTATACATATTAGGTATTGCCACATCCGTAACAATCTGCTCTATAAAAATGTCACATGACCTAACCCCTCAGATGAACGCTGTAAAAAAATTAATTTCTTTTTCAAAAATGCTTTATTATGTAAAACTGAAACAAACAAAGTAGACATATTTTATATCACTGTGTCCGTAACAACCTGCTCTCCAAAAATAGTACATGATCTACCCTGTCAGATGAATCTTGTAAAATATAAAAAATAACAAAACGGTGCCAAAACAGCCATTTTTTTGTTACCTTGCCTCATAAAAAATGTAATATAGAGCAATTAAAAATCATATGTACCCCAAAATAGTACCAATAAAACTGGCACCTTATCCTGTAGTTTCCAAAATGGGGTAACTTTTTGGGAGTTTCTACTGTAAGGGTGCATCAGGGGGGCTTTAAATGGGACATGGCATCTAAAAACCAGTCCAGCAAAATCTGCCTTCCAAAAACCATATGGCTCTCCTTTCCTTCTGCGCCCTGCCGTGTGCCCTTACATCAGTTTACGACCACATGTGGGGTCTTTCTGTAAACCGCAGAATCAGGGTAATAAATATTGAGTTTTGTTTGGCTGTTAACCCTCAATGTGTTAAAGAAAAAAATGTAATAAAATGGAAAATCTGCCAAAAAAAGTGAAATTTTAAAATTTTATCTCCATTTTCCTTTAATTCTTGTGGAACAACTAAGGGTTAACAAAGTTAGTAAAATCAGTTTTGAGTAACTTGAGGGGTGTAATTTCTACAATGGGGTCATTTATGGGGGGTATGCACTATGTAAGCCCCACAAAGTGACTTCAGACCTGAACTGGTCCTTAAAAAGTGGGTTTTGGAAATTTTCTTAAAAATTTTAAGAATTGCTTCTAAACTTCTAAGCCTTTTAACGTCCTAAAAAAATTAAATGACATTTCCAAAATGATGCCAACATAAAGTATACATATGGGGAATGTTAAGTAATAAATATTTTATGAGGTATAACTTTCTGTTTTAGAAGCAGAGAAATTGAAATTTTTAAAATTGCGAATTTTTTTAAATTTTTGGTAAATTTGGGATTTTTTCATAAATAAAGGTGAAATATATTGACTCAAATTTATGATGTCATGAAGTACAATGTGTCACGAGAAAACAATCTCAGAATTGCTTGGATAAATAAAAGTGTTCCAAAGCTATTACCACATAAAGTGAAGCATGTCAGATTTGTAAATTTTGACCTGGACACTGGGGCATCAATGATCTTTGGTCATGAAAGGATTAAAGCTTGTTTTTAACAATCACAGATGAAGCAAAGGCTGCAATATTAAGTACTTTGCCCAAAATGGGTGTTTTTTTAATACCAGAATAGCACAGCAGTATCTAAAGCGTGTATCTCACACTGACAGATGCAGACAAGGCAGCAAATTAAGTATTTTGCCCAAAAAGGGTGTTTTTTCAATACCCCAAAAATTATAGCTGTATTTCTAGCTTAATTTGCACACTGACTAATGCAGCAGAGGGCCCAGATGGAGGGTATTGCCAAAAATGGGTGTTTTTTAAAACCCAGAAAATTATTGAAGTATTTCAAGCTTGTTTTTAACAATCACAGATGCAGCAAAGGCTGCAATATTAAGTACTTTGCCCAAAATGGGTGTTTTTTTTACTAACAGAATATGACAGCAGTATCTAAAGCGTGTATCTCACACTGACAGATGCAGCAAGGGCTGTAAAATTTAGTATTTTGCCCAAAATGGGTGTTTTTTTTTACTAACAGAATATGACAGCAGTATATAACGCTTGAATTTCACACATACAGATGCAGCAAGGGCTGCAAAATTTTGTATTTTGCCCAAAAAGGGTGTTTTTTTAAAACCCAGAATTTTTTTTCTGTATTTCTAGCTTAAATTGCACACTGACTAATGCTGCAAAGGCCACAGATGTAGGGTCTTGCCAAAAATAGGTGATTTTTTAAAACCCAGAATATAATTGCAGTAGTTCAAGCTTCTATTTGACTGTCACAAATGCACATATGCTGTGCTGTTGCACAGAACTTGCATAAAATGGCCACCGCCGCCGCCCACCTAACTAACAGATGGATAAAAGTTATTTTTCTGGGTCACTGGGCTCCGAGCAGGGTAAAAAGATTGTGCACTGCACCCACAAAACAAAATCTAGGTAGATCGCTGAGTTAACAAGCACTTCTGATTAAAGATTCTGTCCTATTCGCTCCCTCACAGCAGCAGCATCCTATCCCTACACTAATCAGAGCAGAGTGACGTGCAGCGCTACATGCCTATACATGCTGCACTGACCAATCACAGCCATGCCATTAGTAGGCATGGCTGTGATGGCTTCTAAGGGCACAGAGTTAAACGCCTTTCAAAAAGCACCATAAAATAGCCGAACGCCGAACCCGAACTTTTACTGAAATGTTCGGGGTCCAAAAAAACAGGAAAAATTAACAGTTCTCCAAAAATGCATTGTGTGAAAGCATGCCATTGCTATTGTTACTTTAGAATAAAATATTTGAATGCCTGGTCAAAACTTGATACAGCCACTACATGGAGGCTGAGAAGATTATTTTATACTTTGGTTGGGGTTTTCTTTTTAAGTATCATATGCTAATAAATGCAAATGATTGTAGGGAGAATCATATTGATATTGTATTATTTCATTATAATATGGTGTTATGAGCTTCCACAGAAGATGCTTGCAAAGAATATTAGCATTGCGGAGTGTTTCAACCACATCATTAGTGTACATTTTAGAGGGCTATTGCATATACAATGCTTACTAATTATATACTCACATATAGATTTTGAAGACATGATTCATCTTCCTGTATTGTTTCTATGGTGAAATGAACTAAAGAGACAGAAATATATAACGCTGTGAAAAAGTATTTGCTCCTCACCCACTTTCTTTTATTTTTGCTAATATGTCACATTATTTTTCAGATCATCTAACAAATTTTAATATAAGATAAAGACAGAAAATGCAGCTTTTAAATGACTTCCATTTATTTAAAAAAAAAAAAAAAAGATTTATTCCGAACCGACCGTATATCATCCATGTGAAAAAGTAATTGCCACCTAAACCTAATAATTGGTTGTACCACCCTTAGCAGAAACAACTTGATTAGCTGCTGGTGGGGCTGGAAAACAACCAGTGGCCATTGGTATCAATTATAAAGTAAAGGGGAAGTGCCATAGACTTCACTAGAAAGACAGTGGCAGCTTATGGAGGTAAGTGGCTCAGAAGTTGAAGCAAGCAAAAGGAAGGAAGGGTTTTAGTTCATGGAGAACTGGGCTGACTGGTGGTTGGGAAGGGAAGGAAGGTTGTTAGACCAATATGGAGAAAGATAGAGAGTGGGATACAGGAAGGGACAGTAAGAATTTAGTAGGGGCTTGGTTCAGTCAGGAAAGTAGGGAGGTGACCAGGAATAAGTGTACATCCAAAGAAAAACATCCTCCTATCCAGAGTGGATATGGGCGATACATTACTCACCAAGCTTCTACCCGGGGCCTCTGTGTCCCATGCTGCAATCTGTAACCTGGTTGCTAGGTCTCTTTCTTTGTGTGCATTAGTGTCTATTCATTGAACCACTCCCTGCAGTACTGACTTTTGCTATGTGTTCAGCTTTTTTACTAATTAACTCATCAACCCTCCTATATAGGACTCATGCACACGACCGTATGCCCTCCGAGACATATGGACCGTGAGCGGGCCATATGTCCCGGAGCAGCATACGTCGTGCGCACGGGAGTGCACAGCATCATAGGTTACTATGATGCTGTGCTCATCGGGCCGCCCGCAGGACCATTGTCCCACACTTATATGATATTATGAGTGCCGGACAGTGGGACAATAGCCCCGCGGGCGGCCTGATGCGCACAGCATCATAGTAACCTATCATGCTGTGCGACCCGGCGGTCGTTTTGCGGCGAAATTTGCTCGTTCGCGATTCGCCGAACATGCAAACATATGGCGATGTCCGCCAGCGCCATATTATTTTGCATTGTCCCGGACTTTGACCCATGACACATCCATCAGGTGGGACAGGACAGCCAATTGAGACGTTTCAGCAGATGGACACACCCCCACCCTATCACAGAATCCGATCTGGTAGCCATTTTACATTCTGTGTTTTGCCAGTGTACGAAGAGGTTGCTTTGTGGAGCAGGGACAGGCTGTTAGGGACACCAAACGCTAGCTAATAGGACCACAAAAGTCTTTTTTGGACTGGTATAGGTGTGCCATCGATAGATGTGATATACTTATAATATACTTTCTAACATAGAAAGTATATTATAGTGCCTTTCTATTGTGCAGCATTTGTGTGTGGTTCTGCTACGATACCGCAGCTATATAGAGGGAAAAGCGCTATTGGAACAACTAATTGCAACGGGTGTGATATACCTGTTGCCCCCAAAAAAACTGATTGATGGGTGTGATATACCTATAATATACTTTCTAACATAGAAAGTATATAGTGCATTTGTATTGTGCAGCAGTTGTGTGCCGTTCTGCTGATATACCGCAGCTATATAGAGGGACACGTGCTATATAGAGGGATGTCGCACTTATGTTTTTTAATTATGTATTGAATCATCTAATAAAATTTATATTGATTTGTACGCGGTCTGGTATTGCTTTGTAGGTAGTTATTTAAGTATTTATATCAAGGCTTTTCGTGATAGGTATAATTGGTGATGCTATTGAGGGGCTTTCTTGGTTGTTTATCCACCAAATATTGATTGAGGCTTGTGATATACCTGCTTTCGCAAAATACTGATTAAGGGGATTGATATACATGTTCCACCAAATATTGATTGAGGCCTGCGAGATAAGTGCTTCCACAAAATACTGATTAAGGAGTTTAATATGCCTGCTTCCACAAAATATTGATTGAGGCCTGCGACATACCTGTATCCACAAAATACTGATTAAGGGTTTTTATATACCTGCTTCCACCAAATATTGATTGAGGCCTGTGAGATACCTGCTTCCACAAAATACTGATTATGGGGTTTTATATACATGCTTCCACAAAATATTGATTGAGGCCTGCGATATACCTGCTTCCACAAAACTACTGATTAAGGGGTTTGATATACCTGTTTTAACCAAATATTGATTGAGGCTTGCGACATACCTGCTTCCAAAAATACTGATTAAGGGTATTGATATATCTGCTTCTGCAAAATACTGATTAAGGGGTTTAATATACCTTCTTCCACAAAATATTGATTGAGGCCTGCGAGACACATGCTTCCACAAAATACTGATTAAGTGGTTTGATATACCTGCTTCCACAAAATACTGATTGAGAGCTGTGATATACCTGCTTCCACAAAATACTGATTAAGGGGATTGATATACCTGCTTCCACAAAAATATTGATTGAGGCCTGCGAGATACCTGCTTCCACAAAATACTGATTTAAGGGGATTGATATACCTGCTTCCACAAAATACTAATTGAGGGCTGCGATATACCTGCTTCCACAAAATACTGATTAAGGGGATTGATATACCTGCTTCCACCAATTATTGATTAAGGAGATTGATATACCTGCTTCCACCAAATATTGATTGAGGCCTGTGAGACACCTGCTTCCACAAAATACTGATTAAGGGGATTGATATACCTGCTTCCAACAAATACTGATTGAGGCCTGCGATATACCTGATTCAAAAAATACTGATTAAGGGTATTGATATATCTGCTTCTACAAAATAATGATTGAGGCCTGCGAGATACCTGCTTCCACAAAATACTGATTAAGGGGTTTGATATACCTGCTTCCACAAAATATTGATTGAGGCCTGCGATATACCTGCTTCCACAAAATACTGATTAAGGGGTTTGATATACCTGTCTCCCCAGACGAAGATTCGGTGAAACGCGCGTCGGGGCTGGCGCCATCTTGGTGGACACACAGCATGGGTAATCGTTCTTGGTTCTTTGTATGTGTTTTATAAAATTGTTGCACTTTATTCCATTGTTTCTTTATATAAGTATGTTGAAATTTTTTTACTTTGTATCCGCTGTGACCTTCCTCCAGTTGATGTCGCCTTTCCCTGCACTAATGTTTTTTAATTATGTATTGACTCATGTCATAAAATTTATATTGCTTTGTAAGCGGTCTGGTATTGCTTTGTAGGTAGTTATTTAAGTATTTATAATAAGGCTTTTCGTGATAGGTATAATTAATTGGTGATGCCATTGAGCACACATATTTAAATTGTTGGGGCTTTCTTGGTTGTTTATCCATCAAATATTGATTGAGGCTTGCGATATACCTGCTTCCACAAAATACTGATTAAGGGGATTGATATACATGCTTCCACCAAATATTGATTGAGGCCTGCGAGACACCTGCTTCCATAAAATATTGATTGAGGCCTGCAAGATACCTGCTTCCAGAAAATACTGATTAAGGGGTTTGATATACCTGCTTCCACAAAATACTGATTGAGAGCTGCGATATACCTGCTTCCACAAAATACTGATTAAGGGGATTGATATACCTGCTTCCACAAAAATATTGATTGAGGCCTGTGAGATACCTCCTTCCACAAAATACTGATTAAGGGGATTGATATACCTGCTTCCACAAAACACTGATTAAGGGGATTGACATACCTGCTTCCACAAAATACTGATTAAGGGCTGCGATATACCTGCTTCCACTAAATATTGTTTAAGGGGATTGATATACCTCCTTCCACCAAATATTGTTTAAGGGGATTGATATACCTGCTTCCACTAAATATTAATTGAGGCCTGTGAGATACCTGCTTCCACAAAATACTGATTAAGGGGATTGATATACCTGCTTCCACAAAACACTGATTAAGGGGATTGACATACCTGCTTCCACAAAATACTGATTAAGGGCTGCGATATACCTGCTTCCACCAAATATTGTTTAAGGGGATTGATATACCTCCTTCCACCAAATATTGTTTAAGGGGATTGATATACCTGCTTCCACTAAATATTAATTGAGGCCTGTGAGATACCTGCTTCCACAAAATACTGATTAAGGGGTTTGATATACCTGCTTCCACAAAATATTCATTGAGGCCTGCGATATACCTGCTTCCACAAATACTGCTCTTCTCTAGGGACTTAGGCACAGGGTCATTTTGAAAATGACAGGCAGAGGAAGAGGCAGGAGTGGTAGGGGTCAGGCAGGTGCAACAGGCCGGAGCCTAAGTGGGAAGTTGGAGAAGGCGCATGCAATTACTTCAAAGGAGTTGGTTGAGAGGATCATTCAGCCTTCCGCTTCTGCACCCTCCTCATCCTTTGTATTGGCACCTTCCTCACTCTCTGCTGTGTGCACCCCCAAAGACACCACCACCACCACCACCATAGCCCCTCCACTCGAGTCAGAGGAATTATTTTCCCATCCATTCCCAGACATTACCGTTGCGCAGCCATTCTTGACATAGGATGAGGAAGAGGAGGTAGCAACAGCCGCCACCCAGCGATCTGACGACAGTACCCAGATCAGTCGAAGGAGGGAGGGCCCCGCTGTTTCTGCCTACTCCGAGATCTCAAATGTCAGTGGTGCTGAAGGTGACAATGATGACGTGTCAATGGACATCACGTTGGTGCCCACAAGAGATGAAGAGGAGGGGACTTCAGAGAGAGATAGACGGAGCAGCAGATAGGGGGGAGAAGGAGAAGAAGCAGTGAGAGCTCGCAGGGCACAGGAGGCAAAAAGCAGACTGCATATGTATCTGGAGCGAGCCATCCACTATGCACTGTCACTTCTGGCGCTCCCAGGATACCGGCACATGGCTCCGCACTGTGGGCTTTTTTAACTTGTCAGCTGCTGACAATAGTGTTGCCATATGCAGCCTGTGCTGTCTACGCATAAGTCGCGGTAAGCCCAACACTCACCTAGGGACGACCGCCTTAAGAAGGCACCTGGCCTCCCATCACCGAGCCCAGTGGGAGCAACGCCGTCAGAACCCACAAAGCCACACTCCCGGCGCTCCACGTCCTGCCTCGTCTTCTTCTCCTCCCATTTGTCCTCCACCTTCCACCGTGCCATCGTCGCTTTCATCTGGCAGAAGCCAGGCTTCCGTGTCCCAAATGTTTGAGCGTAAAAAGTTGATGAAATGGAAGGTGCCCGGAAGGAAATATTTCTCCCAGAAGGGCATTCCAGAGCTATATGGCCAAGTTCAGCGGCAATTGAATACAGGAGGAGGAGCAAAAAGAGCAGGCTTTGAGGGGGACTTTAAACTTTTCGGGGATCCCTGGTGTTGTCCGTGGCTGGGGGGAGGAGACCGAGGATGACATTTTCCTGGGGGATGAGCAGGAGCAGTGGCGTACACAAAAATCCATGGGGCCCCGGTGCAAAACTGATCCATGGGGCCCCCTCCCCGTCACCGCCCCCCCAACCTCCCTCCACCCCCAAACCACCTACCATTCACCCAACATGCCTCCCAACAGTACCACTTTGTGCAGGACAGGCCGAGTTTGGATGGCAATCCTGCTGTCCTGTCAAGCTCTACCTCTGCGTGATTCGCCAAGGGCAAGAGTTGGGAGGTATGTACATTATATGTCATTAGAAGCACGCAGAATGAAAAAAATTATGCATACATAGTCCACCAAAAACAATTTTATTAGGGACATTAACAGCTTGGTGTAGACCAACAATAGTCCAAATAAATAATAAAGAAAGAAAAGTATATCTTCGAAAAACTTTCCTCAGACCTACAAAATAAGAAAAAACAGACACATTAATGCAGGAAGTTTAATTTTCGTGTGATAAACTAGTCCATGAAGCTTATTTTCATTCAATGATCAATTTAAAAGAGATATTTATTTACCATCCTTTTTCCTTTGACTCTACCGTGACAATTATTGTACAATTGGACCAAGAAAAAAAAATTACTTTCAACTTACTGAAATTCTCCACTGGTTCAAAACAACATTGTATTTGCAAGATGGATGAATTTTTAACCTGCAGAAAAAAGAAACAGCAATAACTTACCACTTTATTCTAAATATTGCATATCAGCCAGCGTATACACTGCGTGCAGAATTATTAGGCAAATGAGTATTTTGACCACATCATCCTCTTTATGCATGTTGTCTTACTCCAAGCTGTATAGGCTCGAAAGCCTACTACCAATTAAGCATATTAGGTGATGTGCATCTCTGTAATGAGAAGGGGTGTGGTCTAATGACATCAACACCCTATATTAGGTGTGCATAATTATTAGGCAACTTCCTTTCCTTTGGCGAAATGGGTCAAAAGAAGGACTTGACAGGCTCAGAAAAGTCAAAAAATAGTGAGATATCTTGCAGAGGGATGCAGCACTCTTAAAATTGCAAAGCTTCTGAAGCGTGATCATCGAACAATCAAGCGTTTCATTCAAAATAGTCAACAGGGTCGCAAGAAGCGTGTGGAAAAACCAAGGCGCAAAATAACTGCCCATGAACTGAGAAAAGTCAAGCGTGCAGCTGCCAAGATGCCACTTGCCACCAGTTTGGCCATATTTCAGAGCTGCAGTATCACTGGAGTGCCCAAAAGCACAAGGTGTGCAATACTCAGAGACATGGCCAAGGTAAGAAAGGCTGAAAGATGACCACCACTGAACAAGACACACAAGCTGAAACGTCAAGACTGGGCCAAGAAATATCTCAAGACTGATTTTTCTAAGGTTTTATGGACTGATGAAATGAGAGTGAGTCTTGATGGGCCAGATGGATGGGCCCATGGCTGGATTGGTAAAGGGCAGAGAGCTCCAGTCCGACTCAGACGCCAGCAAGGTGGAGGTGGAGTACTGGTTTGGGCTGGTATCATCAAAGATGAGCTTGTGGGGCCTTTTCGGGTTGAGGATGGAGTCAAGCTCAACTCCCAGTCCTACTGCCAGTTTCTGGAAGACACCTTCTTCAAGCAGTGGTACAGGGAGAAGTCTGCATCCTTCAAGAAAAACATGATTTTCATGCAGGACAATGCTCCATCACACGCGTCCAAGTACTCCACAGTGTGGCTGGCAAGAAAGGGTATAAAAGAAGAAAATCTAATGACATGGCCTCCTTGTTCACCTGATCTGAACCCCATTGAGAACCTGTGGTCCATCATCAAATGTGAGATTTACAAGGAGGGAAAACAGTACACCTCTCTGAACAGTGTCTGGGAGGCTGTGGTTGCTGCTGCACGCAATGTTGATGGTGAACAGATCAAAACACTGACAGAATCCATGGATGGCAGGCTTTTGAGTGTCCTTGTAAAGAAAGGTGGCTATATTGGTCACTGATTTGTTTTTGTTTTGTTTTTGAATGTCAGAAATGTATATTTGTGAATGTTGAGATGTTATATTGGTTTCACTGGTAAAAATAAATAATTGAAATAGGTATATATTAGTTTTTTGTTAAGTTGCCTAATAATTATGCACAGTAATAGTCACCTGCACACACAGATATCCCCCTAAAATAGCTAAAACTAAAAACAAACTAAAAACTACTTCCAAAAATATTCAGCTTTGATATTGAGTTTTTTGGGTTCATTGAGAACATGGTTGTTGTTCAATAATAAAATTAATCCTCAAAAATACAACTTGCCTAATAATTCTGCACTCCCTGTATATTAAACAATCCCTATGTAGTTCAGCCACATAACAGAAGAAACTTACTCAAATATTCCATAACGAGGAATCTTATTCATGAAACAGGATTGCAAGACAAACAATGGTAACTTCCAACTTGGTTAATTCAAACGTGATGCCTTCCAGCTCCGTAACGTTAAATTCTTCTTTAATTAAACTTTTCAATAAACAGTCACGACACAACGAGAAGACCGACCTGCAGAAAGTAACTAAAGAACAACCATGCATTAGCACTTTTTAGTAACAATAAAGCAAGATAAAAGAATAAACTGTTAAATAACTTGGTTAGTACAAAACTTTAAAACCATGCAACAAAGGTTAGTATAAACTCAAAACTGCAAGCAAAATTGAGGGCCGAACAAAGGGCCGAACTGATAACTTACGAATCCCTTTAAAATGGACTCTGCCGTGCTTTCATTAAAGCAAAGTTGTCCACAATGGCTTCAATGTTCAGTTTTCTCGCTCTCTCATTTTCAATACTTAACAGAGCTAGGCCAGAAAGTCTCTGTTGTGACATGGTGCTTCTGAAGTAATTTTTTATTAACTTTAATTTTGAAAAGGACCTTTCTGCACTTGCAACTGTAACGGTAAGGAACAGTAGCAACGCTATGCACACATCTTGTAGATTGGCTGACAAGGCACAGTTTTCAACTAATAGAAGGTGAGAAAGGTCCTTTATAGTGGTGTATCTCTCTTCCTGAAATATTGAACGGAAGCTCAGAAGCTGTTCTGGGAAAGCTGGTGAAATGTCCTCTGGGTAGCATTCCTGTAGCTGTGAAGCCGCTTTGAACAAATCATCATCAGTTTCAGAGGCAAGGACTGTAGGCTGAAGTATATTAAATCTCTGCATGACATTGCTCATTCCAGAAAATCGGTTAGACAGCTGGTTGGTCACAATTAGTGGGGTCGCTATGTTATTCTTTGCCCCGCCAGGTGCCCCCCCGCTGATTCCCCCCAAAGCAGGCCGGTGAATACTAATGAGCACTTCCATTATAGAAGCGCTCATTAGTACCGAAGGACCAGGAAGCGGTAAACGCTCTGTATTTACCACTTCCTGGTCCTCTGCTGTCGGCTGTTTAGGGCTGCGCACAGCGTGAGGGCGCTCTGTGACCTCACGCTGTGCGCGCCAGTTCAGAGCACAGTCGACTGAGGAGAGAGAAAATTGCAGGCGGCGTCCAGGAGCAGGAGAGGTAAGTGGTTGTTTATTTTATAAAAAATGTGGCTGCTGGGGGCATAATAGGGGCTAATCATGAGAGGCATAATGGGGGCTAATTGGAGGCATATGGGGGCTAATTGGAGGCATATGGGGGCTAATTAGAGGCATATGGGGCTAATGAGGCAAATGGGGCTAATGATGCATAATGGGGGCTAATGAGGCATATGGGGGCTAATGAGAGGCATCATAGGGGCTAATGAGAGACACAATGGGGGCTAATTAGACTATTAGAGGTCTACGGGGGCTAATGAGGCGAATGGGGGCTAATAAGAGGCATATGGGCGCAAATAAGAGGCATAATGGGTGCTAATAAGAGGCATAATGGGTGCTAATTAGGCATATGGGGATAATAAGAGGCATAATGGGGGCTAATAAGGCATAATGGGGGCTAATGAGGCATATGGGAGCTAATGAGGCATATAGGGTCTAATAAGAGACATAATGGGGGCTAATGAGGCATAATGGCTTATAATGGGGGCTAATGAGGCATAAGGGCTGATATGGGGGCTAATGAGAGGCATGGGGGGCTGATATGGGGGTGATAAGAGGCATAATGGGGTCTTATAAGAGGAATAATGGGGGCTAATAAGGCCTAAGGGCTTATAATGGGGGCTAATGAGGCATAAGGGCTTATAATGGGGGCTAATGAGAGGCATGGGGGCTGATATGGGAGTGATGAGAGGCATAATGATGGCTAATGAGAGGCATAATAAGTGTCATCCACAGATGCCCCCATAACAGTGTGTCTTCCACAGATCCACCATAACAGTACGCCTGCACACTGACGAGAGACAGAAAGAAGGGGAAAGAATCTGTGGAAGCAAGCAGAGGACGGCACAGCAGACTGAATAGCTTCTTTTGTAAGTAAATTGTTTTTTTATAAACACAATTTTGTAATCTTATTTATATATACTTATTTTGTTTTTGCCCCCCCATTTTTGACTGTGGTATCTTTGTGCCCCCCCCCCCCCTATATATTGTTCCTAGAGTCGCCACTGGTCACAATGTCTAAACACCTATAAAATACAGCGGTTTTAAAGCATTGTTCAGGATCCTTTAACCTTTCATCTATTGAAAGTTCATCAAAGTGACGCTTCACTTTTCTTACTCTTTTGTTTTTGAACTGCGTCTGGATGCCCCACTTTTCTGCCAGTTCTACCGCTGTTTGTTTTGCTCCATCAAAATTATCCCTATATTTCGAAAAGACTTGAGCTGCCTTTTGTATTAGATGTGCTGCACTGGATAAATCCATATTTTTTGACTGCAACAATTTGGAAACCACATTTATGGTGTCCAAAATCTTGCTTTGCAGGACAACGAGACAAACAAATTGAAAAGATCCTATTTATGTTCTAAGGCGAGCATCATCATCTCTTTCTTTAAGCTTGGTTGACATCAAGTTTATTTTTGTTAAAGCTTGCATAATGTCTACAAAACGAAAGCGTAGAGCAAGCAGTGAATCATAACGAGGTGACCATCGAGTGAGCAAAGATTTTTCAATGTAAGTGCGGACTCTGTAGAAATGATGAAAGAATGTTCCATCTGCGTATGCTTTCCCCCCAAAAAAATGTACAATTCCTGCACCACTTCAAAAAAACTTGAAATTTCTGGTATGTTCCCAACAGCATCCTGAAGTACCAGGTTCAGATTGTGAGCTGCACAATGTACATACAAGGCATTTTTTTCTCTCTGTGCAATTCGAGCCTGCACACCTGAATACACCCCACTCATTGTCGCTACACCATCATACCCCTGGCCACGACATTTTGTTATATTGAGGCCGTTGCTCTCTATGCAAGAGACAATGTCATGTTCAAGGCCTGCAGCACTCTGGTCCTGAATAGCATGAAACCCTAGGAAAACCTCTTTGATCTCAACACTTGTTGCTCTCTGGCTTTCATCTCTTTCCACAGAAACATTTCGAATATTTGACTAATTTGGTCAACTTTTGATATATCCTGTGTCGTATACATTATAATTGAAAAAAACGGTGTCTGTTTTATCTCCGACACAATGATGTTCCGGACCTTATTTGAAAGTATTTGTATAATTTCATTTTGTATTCTAGGACTTAAGTATTTTACAGATTTTTGGGGTAACTGGAGGAGTTGCTTTAAAACAGGGTCATACTTTGCAAGCAGCTCTATAATGGAGAGAAAATTCCCATTGTTGACCTCGCCAATTTTTTCTCTATGACCGCGGAAGGCAAGATTAGCCATTGACATTGTCAATGTTACATTAATAATTCTATTTAATACTTGCCTCCAATAGTTTTTTTCCTGTCCAATTTGCTTTTCATTTTCCTCATCAATTGTTTTGTTCTTCCTCCACTGTTCATACACTACACAGGCTTCTATATGAGTTTTGGAAGACTCATGAACAAGAATTCTTGCAGAAAGCCTTTGCCATTTCTGAATTCCTTTAGTCCATGCAGGTTCAAATCCTGCCTTTTTACGGTCCCCAAACAGCCAGCATGGTTCACAGTATGCTACATTCAGTTTAGGTGAGTAGCATAGCCACATCACAGGTATCTTAAGGCCTGTTTTTGTAATTCGTTCATAATAGCTTTCAGAAAAGCACCTTCTGTCTTCATCTCGCGGAAACGGTCCTGGAGGTCGGCATGGGCCATGAGCTATTATAAATATCTTTATATTGGAATCCATTATTGTGATAGGGTAATGTCCCCTATCAGTAACATGTTTCTCTCCCACAACACTACTTTCTATAGAAGCCTCTGTAGATTTCAACAATTCAAAATCATCACCTGATTTGGTGCTTTCGGTTGACTGCACTATTTCTTTAGTTGGTAGACTTGTGCTACTACCTTCATCAGGGTTATCATCGCTCACTATATCTAAAGAACTGGAGTAAGTGCACTCGCTGATTTCCACCTCTGGGACATCAACAGCACTTTCCACAGACATTTCACTTTCAGTGTTACTCTGTACCGGAGGAACACTAGCAGCTGTTGGAGTGGAAAAGTAGCTGCTTATTTTCGGAAGTTTCCCAATTTCCCAATTTTCTAATTCTCTTCCCTTTTCTGTTTACGTTTTTGTGCACCACTCTTATGTTTATAGGATGACATACTTGGAAAAACTAGTTTTCTGCAAATAAAGTACAAAAAAAAACTTGACCTAACATTACATGCTAATTTTTCTTATAATTCCACCATAAACTACAGCCCTGAATATGCGTCCCCAGCTCCTCCATGTGCCTCTCCACCCTCACCTCCAACTCTTTGTAGCATGGCCAAGCAGACTGATGTACGCGGTCTAAAAGGAAGTGCTTGTTGCTCTCAGTGAGCACTTCCAGTCAGACCACGGTCTACTTTGCCAATCTACATACAGTAACTAGCAAGAGGGGAGCATTGTGCCATGTGGTCCCCTACTGTCGGTCACCTACCGACTGCTGATCCCCACCTGTTGCGGCTGTGAACCGCCCTGAAGTTATGCAGGCCTACCGGGATTTCTGGCCCTGTGCATCGGCGTCACCGGCGGCAGCAAAAAGGTTTGGGCAACTTCCTGCTGGGGGCGGGCCCTCCCTCTCGTGCACCGACTGTGGCATTAGTCCAATGGGGCCCTGTTGCAGCCGCCAATGTAAATTCTAAAGAGACCACACACGGTTAGGGCTGCAGCTAACGATTATATGAATAATCGATTAGTTGTCAATAATTTCAACGAATAACCTTGAAAAACAACAGAATTACAAAAAAAGGGGTTTATATGACTTTACTTGAAAAATTATGTACAAAAGCCATATTAAAACAATTTTAGGAGTTACATAATTATAAAAATTTTAGGCAAAGGGGGACTATTTATTGAGGGAGGGGCTTATTTGCATTTTAATAAAACTAGTCTGTATACCCTAGTATGTACACTCCTACTATACACATGGGGGTATGTGCAGACTGGGAAGAGCATTGCATTATAGTGTCTACAGACTCTGCAGAAAGAAGTTGAGAAAAATCCAGCTCCACTTTAAAGGAATTGCGTTTATTCAGCTTGCGGTTAAAAACTCATCCAAGAAATACAAAATTTAGCAGTCTTGTCTTGTCTACATGTTTCGGGCTATCAGAGACATTTCCAGCCCTTCTTCATGACACAGAAAGACATTAAAAGTGAGACCTTTTAAAGGGGAGGGTACACCTGTGTTCACTAATTGTTTCCACAGGCCTGTAACCGCCCCCAGGAAAAGGTGCCACACTTCCAGTTAACTCTTCTCATGAAAATTAAATGAAAGAAAAAACAAAAATATATAACCATATGTATGCATAGAGAAAATAAAAGTATAATCACTACGAAAAAAACTATGTCATACAAGGGTATACATATATAGAGGATACATGGGGTATGAGCCGGATATACAGCAATATTCTAGCAAACCATGGTGGAATGTAATGGAAATCAGGTCACCAGAAATGTGTTGTAGCATTCTCAGGAAAGGAAGAAATTCACATGCCAAAATATTATTAGCATAAGAATTATTGCTGCAAAATCAGATCTAGGCGTTTATTGAGCCCCTCAGGTTGGCGTGTATTCAGTGAAAAAATCCAAAAGGATTCCCTGTTTAATAATTTTCTTCTATGGTCTCCTCCACGTTTAGGCAGAAAAACTTTTTCTATGCCTTGTACTATCATATCTGATGTGTCCCCACCATGGCAGACAGCAAAATGCAGACTAGCTGCAGACACATTGCGACTGCCATGGTGGGGCACATCAGAGATGTGTTTGCGTATTCTAGATTTTATTGCATTAATAGTACAACCCACGTATTGCAGTTTGCACTTTGTGCAGGTGATCAAGTATACAGCGTGGGTTGTATTGCAGTTAAGATACGCTTTTATTGGAAAGACTCTGTTGTTTGCAGTTGAGGAAAAGGTTTTGGATTTCATCATATGTGTGCAGCAAATGCATCTGTGGTGTCCACACCTATAACTCCCCTTGGTCCTAAGCCACACAGGTTGCGACTTTTTGTCTTCTTGGTATAGGCTAGGGCTGACATAGTTTGCAATTGTGGGCGCCCGTCTGGCTGCACATTTAACCCCATCTGCAACTATGTCAGTCCATTCTCTGTCATAAGACAGGACAGGAAAATGTTTTTTTATAATATGACATATCTGTTGGTACTCTGTACTATATTGTGTTACAAACAGATTCCTTCTGTCCTTGTCCTTGATAATGTTGTTTGTGTTTCTATTTTTGTTTTCACTATTAGTGCCTATATCCAGTAGTGGAACCTCCTTATGCACAGGATTTTGCTGTTTAGGATAAAGGAGGGATCCCCTTTCAATGGTTGAGACCTGAGCTATAGCATCTTTTACATGTTTAATGCTATAGCCTCTTTTACCCAGTCTATGGCAAATATGTCCAGCTTCCTCCATGAAGCCAATTTCCTCCGTGCAATTCCTTTTTGCACGGATGATTTCCCTCCTGGGTATATTGGCAGTTACATGTTTAGGATGACATGATGTCGCATGCAATGTGGTATTACCTGCCATAGGTTTCCTATATGTGCAGGTGGATACCTGACTGGTGGCGGGGTCCCCCCTCAGGCGCAAATGCAAATGCAAAAAGGCCACCTCCAGCGTGTCAAAATGGACACTAAAGGAGATGGTATCCACACAGGAATTGATGTAACCACAAAAGGATGGTATGGCCGCCACATCGCCCGTCCAGATCAGGATCAGGTCATCGATGTAACGGCCATACCACCTGATGTGGTGCCAGAAAGGGTGGGCGTCGATGAAGAGAAAACACCTCTCCCACCATGCCATAAATATATTGGCGATGGAGGGAGAGAATTTAGCCCCCATCGAAACCCCCGATGTCTGGAGATAAAATTTGTTGTTGAACATGAAGAAATTGCGCCTGAGGAGGAAGTCCACCACCATCAGGACATATTCCTGCAAGCCTGCAGTAATGTTGCCATATATCTGTAGGAACCAGGTTAGGGATTTAATGGCCAATTCATGGGGAATATTGGTATACAGGGACACCACGTCTGCTGTGATCCAAACATAATTTGAGGACCATTCAATGTTATCGATTGTTTGTAAAACAGACGTGGTGTCCCTGAGATAACCCGGTATTAATGGTATGAGTGGCTGAAGTATGGAATCAACCCATTGTGACATTCTCTCTGAAAAGGAGCCAATGCCTGCTACAATTGGCCTAAGGGGAGGTGGAAAAACATTTTTATGTGTTTTGGGAAGTGCATGGAACACTGGGATGACTGGGGACATGGTATAAATATACTCTGATTCTTTTTTGGTTAGGAAGCCTGATTGGATCCCTAAATCCAAGATGGCCCTGAGTTCCTTCTGAAAAGAGGGGAGGGGGTTGTCGCTGAGAGTGACATAAACTGATGTGTCACTGAGCATGGATTCTATCAGGGTCCTGTAGAGACCACTGTCCAGCACGACAACCCCGCCCCCCTTATCAGATTGTTTAATTACAACATCAGCTCTTGTTTTAAGATCCTGGAGTGCCTTTTTTTCTTTTTTGGAAATATTGCTGCAACCCCCACTATCATGGTTGATCTGATCATGCAGCAAAACTAGATCACGTTCCACCAAATCCTGATATCTATCCAGTGCTGGAGATCTGGACTGAATTGGATAAAAATCCTGATTTTTTGTATGAAAATGCATGGACCTATTATGTAGATCCAGATCATCCAGAACTGTATTAGACTCTTGTAATTCACAAATATGCATCATTTCATGGAAACTCATATATCTATTTTCTAAAGTAATCGCATCAACACAGACGCTGGGATCACTATTGGATGCAACAGGGTGATCGGCGTCCCCAGCCCCCGCAGCACTAACATCATTACCACCGACCTGAAAATGCCGGCGGAGAGTGGGGGCGCGGGCCAGTCTGTTAACATCCAAGAGCGTCCTGTACAGGTCAAATTGACAGGTAGGAGAAAAGGTTAAGCTTCTTTTGAGTATGCTGATATCATCAGCTGACAATATGGAAGCAGATAGGTTAATTACTTCCTGTTCATCCTGTCCTTTTTGTATCTTATCGGATATCGGCGGTTTGCCATGTTTTCGGCCTGCTCTCCGTTTTTTGAAACGATGGCGAGATGAAATCCTGTTCGGAATCAGCAGAATCCAAATCTGTTGAGCTGAATGAGACCCTTTGTTGATTGTTTCTTTTCTGTTTATTTTTATTGCGCAACTTTTTAAGGATTGAACGAGGTGTGTTCTGTTTGGAGTCTGTCCATGTATACACCTGGTTGGACTGATAGTCTAGCAGATCACGGTTAAATTTCCTCTGCTTGAATCTAATGAGATCGTCCTCCATTTTTTGAAGATCATCCTTTAGTTTGTTATCCAGGTTAATAAATTCAGGGTTATTAATCTGTGTGCATAGGGTTTCTTGTGTTTTTTTGATGTTTGCCCTGTAATCCACAAGAGCCTGACTTTCATTGGTGATGATTAAGTCCATTAATTTCAGAGAACACTCTGACAGAATGATTTCCCATTCCTGCAAAAAAGTATCCGAATATATGGTGGTTGGTTTTTTCTTTAGTCTGAGCCCTCTAGGGATCATTCCTTTATCTGTATATTTTTTCAAGGAAGTAAGATCCCACCATGTGCGGAGCTCTCTAGACATGAGATTTTCAAGTGAAGACATTGACATAGTAAGTTGTATGTTCTCCTGGATGGATCTATTGGGTGCATCATATATAGCATTCATTCGCTGTAGTCTATTTTCATCGTCCTCTAAGGGACGCAGCGAAGCATGTGCCATGACAAAAGCACCCTTATGCAAACCGCTTGGTGAAGCTGAGGCAGGGAGTGCACGCAGTCCTGACTAGTGATTAATAGGAAAAGAGAAATGTAGCAGCTCTCACCTGCCCTTCCTTTAGTTGTGAGCACGGATGGCCCGTGTCAGGTGCGGGCAGCAAATGCAGAAAGAAGTTGAGAAAAATCCAGCTCCACTTTAAAGGAATTGCGTTTATTCAGCTTGCGGTTAAAAACTCATCCAAGAAATACAAAATTTAGCAGTCTTGTCTTGTCTACATGTTTCGGGCTATCAGAGACATTTCCAGCCCTTCTTCATGACACAGAAAGACATTAAAAGTGAGACCTTTTAAAGGGGAGGGTACACCTGTGTTCACTAATTGTTTCCACAGGCCTGTAACCGCCCCCAGGAAAAGGTGCCACACTTCCAGTTAACTCTTCTCATGAAAATTAAATGAAAGAAAAAACAAAAATATATAACCATATGTATGCATAGAGAAAATAAAAGTATAATCACTACGAAAAAAACTATGTCATACAAGGGTATACATATATAGAGGATACATGGGGTATGAGCCGGATATACAGCAATATTCTAGCAAACCATGGTGGAATGTAATGGAAATCAGGTCACCAGAAATGTGTTGTAGCATTCTCAGGAAAGGAAGAAATTCACATGCCAAAATATTATTAGCATGAGAATTATTGCTGCAAAATCAGATCTAGGCGTTTATTGAGCCCCTCAGGTTGGCGTGTATTCAGTGAAAAAATCCAAAAGGATTCCCTGTTTAATAATTTTCTTCTATGGTCTCCTCCACGTTTAGGCAGAAAAACTTTTTCTATGCCTTGTACTATCATATCTGATGTGTCCCCACCATGGCAGACAGCAAAATGCAGACTAGCTGCAGACACATTGCGTATCTTAACTGCAATACAACCCACGCTGTATACTTGATCACCTGCACAAAGTGCAAACTGCAATACGTGGGTTGTACTATTAATGCAATAAAATCTAGAATACGCAAACACATCTCTGATGTGCCCCACCATGGCAGTCGCAATGTGTCTGCAGCTAGTCTGCATTTTGCTGTCTGCCATGGTGGGGACACATCAGATATGATAGTACAAGGCATAGAAAAAGTTTTTCTGCCTAAACGTGGAGGAGACCATAGAAGAAAATTATTAAACAGGGAATCCTTTTGGATTTTTTCACTGAATACAATTAGTGAACACAGGTGTACCCTCCCCTTTAAAAGATCTCACTTTTAATGTCTTTCTGTGTCATGAAGAAGGGCTGGAAATGTCTCTGATAGCCCGAAACATGTAGACAAGACAAGACTGCTAAATTTTGTATTTCTTGGATGAGTTTTTAACCGCAAGCTGAATAAACGCAATTCCTTTAAAGTGGAGCTGGATTTTTCTCAACTTCTTTCTGCATTTGCTGCCCGCACCTGACACGGGCCATCCGTGCTTACAACTAAAGGAAGGGCAGGTGAGAGCTGCTACATTTCTCTTTTCCTGTCTACAGACTCTGTACTACAGACACTAAGGTGCAATGCTTTGCAAATACCCCCATGTGTATAGAAATGTGCAAAGGCCTGGGACACTGTGGCAATGCGGCAGTAACAGTGGCAGCATGAGCCCTGAGCAGGGCATATTATACAACGGGCAACTGGCCTACCGACGGCAGGTGGGCTTAGTAAGGTACGGGTGGGTTCCTCCAGGGCAGGCTGAGGCTCCATAAACGTACGCACGACGTAGCATTATGCACAACGTAGAGCGCCAGGTGCCGGGGGGGGGGGGGGGAATTGGACGTTGGGGAGAGCAGCAGCGCCTGATTGATGAGCGGAGGGTCAGAGGAAGGTGGGACAAAGTCAGGGGTCAGGCACTTAACCATAGGCGTGCGCAGCCTAAAGCACAAACACACATGCCGTGCGCGCGCATTTATGTATGTATATATATATATATATATATATATATTATATACTGTATAACACTATATACTGTACAAGATGATGATATACGCTATAGCATCTTCTTGTATATAGTGATATAGTGGACCACGCTGATATACCGTATTTTTCGCTTTATAAGACGCACCTGATAATAAGACGCACCTAGGTTTTGGGGATCTGTGGATGACGTACTGTTATGGGGGGATCTGTGGATGACGCACTGTTATGGGGGATCTCTGGATGACACACTGTTATGGAGATCTCTGGATGACACACTGTTATAGGGGATCTGTGGATGATGCACTGTTATGGGGGGATCTGTGGATGACACTGATGGGGGATCGGTGGATGACACTGATGGGGGATCGGTGGGTGACACTGATGGGGGATCGGTGGGTGACACTGATGGGGGATCGGTGGGTGACACTGATGGGGGATCTGTGGGTGACACTGATGGGGGATCGGTGGGTGACACTGATGGGGGATCGGTGGGTGACACTGATGGGGGATCGGTGGGTGACACTGATGGGGGATCTGTGGGTGACACTGATGGGGGATCTGTGGGTGACACTGATGGGGGATCTGTGGATTACACTGATGGGGGATCTGTGGATTACACTAATGGGGGATCTGTGGATTATACTTATGTCATCCACAGATCCCCATAAGTGTCATCTACAGATCCCCCATCAGATGCATCAGTGTGGAGGGAGGAGGCGGAGACACTCATGGCAGGGCCCGGTGCAGTGACTCTACTCTAATACACCGGGCCCCGCAACTGTTAAATACATTCAATCCGATCTATATCTAAATGTATACGCACTGTTCGGTACTTACTGTAGTATCGTAAGTATAGCATTAAGAGGGCGCAGACCGGCAGCTCCCTCGGTCATGCGCCGCCTGCCGCAGCTCCCTCCTCATGCGCCACCTGCTCCAGCTCCCTCGGTCATGCGCCGCCTGCCTGCTTATCTCACTTTATGAATGAACAGGCAGGCGGCGCATGACAGAGGGAGCTGGGGCAGGCGACGCATGACAGAGGGAGCTGGGGAAGGCGGCGCATGACAGAGGGAGCTGGGGCAGGCGGCGCATGACCGAGGGAGATGCCGGTCTGCGCCGTCTTAATGCTATGCTTACGGTACTACAGTAAGTACCGAACAGTGCGTATACATTTAGATATAGATCAGATTGAATGTTTTTAACAGTTGCGGGGCCCGGTGTATTAGAGTAGAGTCACTGCACCAGGCCCCGCCATGAGTGTCCCCGCCTCCTCCCTCCACACTGATACTTCGCTGACCGCGCTGTGCAGCATAGCGGCCAGCGAAGTATCCGCTTTATAATACGCACGGCCATTTCCCCCCCACTTTTGGGGGGGAAAAAGTGCGTCTTATAAAGCGAAAAATACGGTAACCTGGTTATCTCCTGTATATAATTATATATGTACAGCTTGTATAAGTTATACATCTTCTTGTATATTTAGTGATATGGACTATGCTGGTATAACCTTGGTACATCCTTTATATAATTATATATGTACAGCTGGTATAAGTTATACATTTTCTGTATACAGCGATATGGACCATGCTGGTATAACCTGGGCATCTCCTGTATATAATAAAATATGTTCAGCTGGTATAAGTTATATATCTTAATATACCAGAAGATGTATAACTTATACCAGGCCAGCTCACATATAATAATATACAGATACAGAACATACAAAGGCCAGATAGTAACTCTTACCTGAGCTGGGTCTGGCTGAAAGCTGCTTAATCGACCCGCTGAAAGTCAGTGGCAACTGGCAAGGCTGAACGCTGGAGGCTGGCTGGGCTCAGTGTGGGCTCTGGCTGGCTGAACGAGTGCTGTTCCTGGGCCTGGCTCAGGCTGGCAGAAATGTCTGGCAGAGAGAGAGAGAGAGAACGATGCAAGGTGAGGTGAGTGACTGTAGTATAGAGTCAGACTACAGGGCAAGTGGGCAGTGGCAGACTAGCAGTGGCTCCCGTGCTCCTCTGTTCCCAACTAGAGATGTCGCAAACATAAAATTTTCCGTTCGCGAACGGCGAACTTGAATTTACGCAAATGTTCGCGAACGGGCGAACCGGGCGATCCGCCATAGACTTCAATAGACAGGCGAATTTTAAACTCCACAGGGACTCTTTCTGGCCACAATAGTGATGGAAAAGTTGTTTCAAGGGGACTAACACTTGGACTGTGGCATGCCGGAGGGGGATCCATGGCAAAACTCCCATGGAAAATTGCGTAGTTGACGCAGAGTGTGGTAAGTTGAATTCGCAATGCGATTAATATAACCTGCATTAATCGCATTGAGAATTCAACTTAGAGCTAAGTTCCTAATGGTTGTATTGCTAGAATTGACGAATATAACGAATATAGCACTATATTCTCAATCTTCGTTATATTCTAGCAATACAACCATTAGGAACCCAGCTCTAAGTTGAATTCGCAATGCGATTAATATAACCTGTATTAATCGCATTGCGATTACAACTTAGATCTGAGTTCCTAATGGTTGTATTGCTAGAATTGACGAATATAGCACTATATTCTCAATCTTCGTTATATTGTAGCAATACAACCATTAGGAACCCAGCTCTAAGTTGAATTCGCAATGCGATTAATATAACCTATATTAATCGCATTGCGATTACAACTTAGTCAAATTTGTGACACTGCAGCTTCAGAATGAATCTAAGATGGATGCTGTCCTTGCTTTTTGATAGGAGGTGGGAGGGTCTGGGAGGGAGGGTATGCTGATTGGCTGGAATGTGTCTGCTGACTGTGAGGTACAGGGTCAAAGTTTGCTCAATGATGATGTATAGGGGGCGGACCGAACATCGCATATGTTCGCCCGCCGCGGCGAACGCGAACAAGCTATGTTCGCCGGGAACTGTTCGCCGGCGAATAGTTTGGGACAACTCTATTCCCAACTTCCTACCGGACCTGCAGCGCTGATAACTTTGTGACATAATGTAAGCGTGCAGTGTGATCCGGACATGCTGCCAGGCCCTGCCCCCTGCCATTGGTACTTAAAGTGACCATGCCTGAGCTGGACCTGCTGTTCTATCATCTATAACTAAAAAGGGTGACTTCTGGCCATCCGTCCTGGGCTTGCGCCAGACCAAGAGTATAAAAACGGGACGTCTGGCCACCCTAAGAGCAGCAGTGGCAGAGAGACTGAGGCCAGCAGCAGCCATTTCAGTCAGGTTAGAGCCAAAGCTGCAGAGTGGCTGTAATCTGACTAAAATGGCTGCTGCTGGCCTCAGTGAGTCTCTCTGCCACTGCAGAGAGACCTCATATCAGCCAACTCAGCCCCCATCAGACCTCAGATCAGCCCAAAGACCCCCAGTCAGCCCCGATCAGACTTCAGATCAGCCCAAGGACCCCCAGTCAGCCCTCAGACCCCCATGATGAGACCCCCAACACAGAAAGCTTGGCCAAAACTGGGTCATGCAACAGGACAAGAGTCCTGAGTGCACCAGCAAATCTACAACTAAATGGCTGCAGTGGCGCAGTCAAAATCCAAACCTCAACTCAGTTGAATTGCTGTGGGGGGACCTTCACAAAGCTCTGCATAAATTAATGCCCACAAACCTCAATGACCTGGTAAAGAAAAGTGGGCCAAAATTCCTCCAGAACAATGTGAGAAACTGCTAAAGCCATACAGAAAACCATGACTTCATGTTATTGCTGCTAAAGGTGGTTCTACAAACTCTTGAGTCATCAGAGTTTTTCACAAGACTTTTCCATCTTAGACTTAATTTTTGTCAAATAATGAAACAGTGAAATCTGTTGGGTGTAGTTGTTCATTTGAGGTTGTATTCACCTAACTGTAAGACCTTCTAAGGACCAGATGTTTTTTCATTGTGTCCTGAAGAATTCAAAGAGGGTGGACTTTGTTTTTCTCATGACTGCATATAGTTGTGATATGGAGCCTTTCCATGCCGGAAGAGGAGCGGGCCATCCTATGGGGTGGGAGTCTTATGATCTCCATCATTATCTACCAGACATTTCAGCTTGAGCATCAGAAGCCGGCACATGAATCACATGTAGATTAAATAGGAAGGTATCAAGAGCTGGAAGCTAGGCTTATCCTTGTACACACGCCTTTGATGTAATCACTTTCATTCTGTCATTCTCCTTGTCATCTGCAAAGCCAAACAGCCTCACACACATAGCCTCACACTACATTTTAATCTTCTGTCTGACTAAATGAAAAATTGGCTCCTGTTGTCTTAGGTGTCTGCACACGTTTCTTCCTAGTGATATGGACCATGCTGGTATAACCTGGGTATCTCCTGTATATAATTATATATGTACAGCTGGTATAACCTAGGTACCTCCTGTATATAGTAATATGGAGCATGCTGGTATAACCTGGGTATCTCCTGTATATAATTAGATATGTACAGCTGGTATAACCTAGGTATCTCCTGTATATAGTAATATGGAGCATGCTGGTATAACCTGGGTATCTCCTGTATATAATTAGATATGTACAGCTGGTATAAGTTATCCATCTTAATATACCACAAGATGTATAACTTATACCAGGCCAGCTCACAAATACAGAACATACTAAGGCCAGATAATAACTCTTACCTGAGCTGGGTCTGGTTGAAAGCTGCTGAATCGACCCGCTGAAAGTCAGTGGCAACTGGCAAGGCTGAACGCTGGAGGCTGGCTGGGCTCAGTGTGGGCTCTGGCTGGCTGAACAAGTGCTGTTCCTGGGCCTGGCTCAGGCTGGCAGAAATGTCTGGCAGAGAGAGAGAGAACGATGCGAGGTGGGGTGAGTGACTGTAGTAAAGAGTCAGACTACAGGGCAAGTGGGCAGTGGCAGACTAGCAGTGGCTCCCGTGCTCCTCTGTTCCCAACTTCCTACCGGACCTGCAGCGATGATAACTTTGTGACATCACGTAAGCGCGCAGTGTGATTTGGACATGCTGCCAGTACTTAAAGTGACCATGCCTGAGCCAGACCCGCCGTCCCATCATCCATAACAACTAAAAAGACCTCAGATCAATCAGCCCAAAGATCCCATGATGAGACCGCCACTCAGCCCCCAGATCAATCAGCCCAAAGACCCCATGATGAGACCTCCACTCAGCCCCCATCAGTCCTCAGATCAGCCTAAAGAACCCCCATGATGAGTCCCCCACTCAGCCCCCAGATCAGCCCAAAGACCCCCCATGATGATACCCCCACTCTCAGCCCCCATCAGACCTCACTCTGAACTCACCATAAATGTGAGCAATGAAGACCTTTTTTAAAAAATCTTCTTCCAGCTTCTTTGCTCTCTCCACTCCTCTCCCTTTCTTCTCCGGCGCCTTCTCCCTGCGTCTCGGCGCCATTGTGCGCCTGCACAGGGAAACGTCATGTCCGGTGCGGCTGCCCACTTCACTAGTTTAAAAACTAAACTAAAAGTCTTAAGTCAAAATGGATCTGTCCTGACTTACATTGAAAGTCAATGGGGAACGGATCAATTTTCAATTGCACCATATTGTGTCAGTGAAAACGGATTAGTTTGGCTCCGCATCGTCAGGCGGACATCAAAATGCTGCAAGCAGCGTTTTGGTGTCCGCCTCCAGAGCGGAATGGAGGCTGAACGAAGGCAAACTGATGCATTCTGAACGGAACCTTATCCATTCAGAATGCATTGGGCCTAAACTGATCCGTTTTGGGCCGCTTGTGAGAGCCTTGAAACGGATCTCACAAGCGGACCCAGAAACGCCAGTGTGAAAGTAGCCTAAGGCTACTTTCACACTGGCGTTTTGAATTCGGTTTGTAAGATCCGTTTCAGGGATCTCACAAACCGTTCAAAATGGATCAGTTCAGCCCCAATGCATTCTGAATGGATAAGGATCCGTTCAGAATGCATCAGTTTGGCTCCGTTCCGCCTCCATTCCGCTCTGGATGCGGACACCAAAACACTGCTTGCAGCGTTTTGGTGTCCGTCTGGCGATGCGGAGCCAAACGGATGCATTTTCACTGACACAATATGGTGCAATTGAAAACGGATCCGTCCCCCATTGACTTTCAATGTAAGTCAGGACAGATCCATTTTGACTTAAGACTTTTTTTAAAAGAATAATGCAAACGGATCCGTTCTGAACGGATACAAGCGTTTGCATTATAGGTGCGGATCCGTCTGTGCAGATACCAGACGGATCCGCACCTAACGCAGGTGTGAAAGTAGCCTAACTCTGCTATATTTCTGTAGCCTGCAACCTCTGACTGCCCAGTTGGGCTGAAACTACTACACCCAACATGTTCTGGCAGTAATAGTAAATGGATATTGGTGCAGTTCTGAGCTACTAGTCTATATAATACATATGTAGGCTACATATGTATTATATAGACTAGTAGCTCAGATTTGCACCAATATCCATTTACTATTACTAGTGATGAGCGGGAGGTGCCATATTCGGTTTCGCGATATTTCGCGAATATTCGCATGAATATTCGTGTTATATTCGTCGAAATCGAATATTCGCAATTATTCCAATTATCGCGAAATTATTTTTCGCATATTGCGAAAATTTATCTTGATAGTATAAGGCAACGTTCCTATGCTAATGACTATGGCTAGGCTAATATGTGTATATTACGAAATTTTGTAATATTGCTCTAACTTCGTCTCTTAGAATATTACGAATATTCTAAAAGACGAAGTTAGAGCAATATTAAGAACATTTGCAAAAGTCGAAATTGCGATGCGAGTAATATAACACGAAATAGTCGCATGAAGATTTAAACTTAGCACTGCTATATTCCATATTCTAGCCTAATATGGAATATAGCTGTGTTAAGTTAGCACTGCTATATTCCATATTAGGCTAGAATATGGAATATAGCTGTGCTAAATTGAAATCTTCATGCGACTATTTCGTGTTATATTACTCGCATCGCAATTTCGACTTTTGCAAATGTTCTTAATATTGCTCTAACTTCGTCTTTTAGAATATTCGTAATATTCTAAAAGATGAAGTTAGAGCAATATTACGAAATTTCGTAAAATACACATAGATTGTATTTAAGCTAATATACTGCTATAGTAATAATTTTTAATAGTGTACATATTTTACAAAACTTAAGTTCAGAAGAGGCAAAAAAAATTACAGGAAAAAAAAGGGATTATAGCACTATATTAGCTAAATTACAATCTATATGTGTATTTTAAGAAATTTCGTAATATTGCTCTAACTTCGTCTTTTAGAATATTCGTAATATTCTAAGAGACGAAGTTAGAGCAATATTACGAAATTTCTAAAAGACGAAGTTAGAGCAATATTAAGAACATTTGAAAAAGTCGAAATTGCGATGCGACTAATATAACACGAAATATTCGCATGAAGATTTCAACTTAGCACAGCTATACTCCATATTCTAGCCTAATATGGAATATAGCAGTGCTAACTTAGCACAGCTATATTCCATATTAGGCTAGAATATGGAGTATAGCAGTGCTAAGTTGAAATCTTCATGCGAATATTTCGTGTTATATTACTCGATGCGTTCTATTAAATTGCGATGCGACTAATATAACACGAAATATTCGCATGAAGATTTCAACTTAGCGCTGCTAAGTTGAAATCTTCATGCGAATATTTCGTGTTATATTACTCGATGCGTTCTATTAAATTGCGATGCGACTAATATAACACGAAATATTCGCATGAAGATTTCAACTTAGCACAGCTATACTCCATATTCTAGCCTAATATAGAATATAGCAGTGCTAACTTAGCACAGCTATATTCCATATTGGGATAGAATATGGAGTATAGCAGTGCTAAGTTGAAATCTTCATGCGAATATTTCGTGTTATATTACTCGCATCGCAATTGCGACTATTGCGAAATTTCGTAAAATACACATATAGATTAGATTGTAATTTAGCTAATATGGAATATAGCAGTAAGTTGAAAGCGCCACTGACTGGAGCAGCCAGGAAGCCAGGAATCCAAAGGACAGGTAAGAACAACTTTAGGGAAGTGGGAAAGAAAAAAATATAATAAAAAAAAAAAAAGAAAAAAAACGAATATTCTATTTCGCGAATATATAGAACGATATTCTAAATATTCGCGAAATCTCGAAATTGCGATATTCGAGAAAAAAATTCGCAATTCGAATATTCGCGCTCGACACTAACTATTACTGCCAGAACATGTTGGGTGTAGTAGTTTCAGCCCAACTGGGCAGTCAGAGGTTGCAGGTTGCAGAAATATAGCAGAGTTAGTTATAAAGCCATTGATAGGCCAATGAAGTATTTTACCATATGAAGGCAATACAGTAACATTGCCCAACTCTCAGCCCCCATCAGACCTCACTCTGAGTCTGAACTCACCATAAATGTGGTGAGCAATTATGAAGACCTTTTTTTTTTAAAAAAAATTCCGGACTGGCACCGGCTTCTTCGTGCGCTCTCCCTAAAGCTTTTCCAGCGCCTTCTCCCTGCTGCGTCTTGGCGTCGTTGTGCGCCTGGCAGGGAAACGTCATGTCCGGTGCAGCCGCCCAACAGGAAATGACGAGGCACACCACACCGCTGCACCCGCACGCAGGGCCGTTTGAAGGAATTTGGGGGCCCCAAGCAAAATAGACATGGAGGCCCCCCCCCTCGACGCCCTCCCCACCTTACGCACAGTGTGACCTCAAGTCTGGGGCCAGGCTGAGGCAGTGCGGGACAAATTCTATATACCCCCTCCCCTCTACCCTACCGTGAAACAGATATTTGGATGGACATAACATACATTGCTATGAAATATACAGTAGAATACAGCACCACATACCTGTTACATCCAGTGACATCTCCTGTGATGTAGACTTTCCTCAACGTCTTCATTCGGAGATAGGACCGTCATGACACCTTCTTTCAGCCGCTTCTCGTCTCTGCAAAGTTTCGCAGAAAATGTTTTAGATTCCTCACTTTACTATCATCCTCAGATAACAGACGTCCCCTTCCCCCGTAGTGCCCATAAGTATAATGCTCTCTGTATAATTATAATATATAATGGCCCCCTCTGTATTATTATTATTATAATGACCACCTCTGTAGTATTATAGTAATAATTATGGCCCCCTTCAGCTCCTCCAGCATACAGTCCCGTGTAAGATACATCACTCCTCCTGCCTTCAGTCCTTCTTGCAAACAGTCCCATGTAAAATACATCACTCCCCCTGCCTTCCGCTCCTCCAGCATACAGTCCCATGTAAGATACATCACAGTCCTGCCTTCAGCCCCTCCAACATACAGTCCCATGTAAAATACATCACTCTCCCTTCAGCTCCTCCAGCATATAGTCCCATGTTAGATACAACCCCCAGAGGATGCCAGCTGCCCAGCTCTGCTGTCCATATACCAGGCCTACCAGTATTACCCCTTCATATACTGCCTGGTCACCCCACACCTAACAGTCTGAGTCACTTGTCTCCCTGAGTGTTAGGTGGGGTGACCAGGCGGGCAGGTGGTATATCAAGGGGTAATGCTGGTAGACCTGGTATATGGACAGCAGAGATGGGCAGATGGCATCCTCTGGGCAGTACTGTCTCTCTGGTCATCCTTCACCAGCACCCTGACTGCCACGGTCCTGCTTGGCCCGGCTCTCATGGCACTTCACTGCCTGGTGCTCGGCTATCAGCACTGAGTGACTCAGTCACACTGCGACACTGACTGTCACTCAGTGCTGATAGCCAAGCACCAGGCAGTGAAGTGCCATGAGAGCCAGGCCAAGCTGGTGGCAGTCAGGGTGCTGGTGAAGGACGACCAGAGAGGCAGTACTGTCTCAGTGTCCCTGGTCATTCTTCACCAGGACCCTGACCGCAGTGCAGTGCCATGGTGCCATCTGCTTGGCAGCCTTGGCCTGGCTCTCATAGCACTGACTGGCACAGTGGCACTTCACTCATATTATCATATATTACCCCTAAAGCCTGCCTGCCCGCCCTCAGCCCATGCCAACACAGTACATTAGTCACTACTGACCTAATTACACACTCAGGGGGTGGGACTTTGGGACTCTGGGACAGTAACACTGACTGTCACTCACTCTGTCTCAGGGTCGCTTGAATCACTGTCTCTAGGCTGGACTACAGTCTACTACTGATTCAGCGACAGTGCAGCAGCCATCTTCTGCTTCTTCTTGCTCCGGCTCCTGGCTCTGCACTGTCTTTCCTGCCTGGAAGGTGGGCGGAGCCTATCGGGAACTGTCGTGCATGCCCCGCCCCCTCTCGCCTCCTCACTCTGCTCTGCAGCCGGGCGCTGTGTGAAAAAAAAAAAACACAGCGTCGGCGATTTAACTTGTGCCAGCCCAGCGAAGGAAGCAAAACAAGCACCGGCTCTGCTTGGGGCCCCGGGCCAGCTTGGGGCCCCAAGCAATTGCTTGTTTTGCCTGTCTGTTAGCGACGGGCCTGCCCGCACGGGGAGGAGACTCAGGGGGAGGAGACTCAAGGGAGGGTAGGGCTGGCCTGACCTGGCACTGCAGCGTGGAAACGCAACACTGGGCGGCGGGCCCCGGGCCGGCCGCCCGGGTTATACAGGCACAGGCAGGTGCAGCACACACAGCACTACTTCCGGGGCGGGGCCAGGGATTTACAGGCAGCCGGGCCCCCTGGAGTGCCGGGCCCGGTCGCAACTGCGACCCCTGTATGTACGCCCCTGAGCAGGAGCCAGTGCGCTCCACCACTTCCAATTTAGTGCAAATGGGGGCCTTCATGCTCCAGTGTTTGAAGAGTGACCCCTGTATAAAAAGCATAAAGGGCAAGGACCAGTACTGGGTGGCAACGTACTTAGACCCCCGGTACAAACACAAAATGGCGGACATGTTACCAGCATCACAGAGCCCCTGAAATACTGGGTGTGCAGGCTTGACCTGTGGCCAGAGCTGGCACAATTTGCCATGGAACTCTTGGCTTGCCCCTCGTCAAGTGTTCTGTCCAAAAGGACGTTCAACGCAGCAGGGGGGATCGTGACCGATAAGCGAGCCCGCCTAGCTCACGACAGTGTGGACTACCTCACATTTCCAAAAATGAGTGAGCATGGATCTAGGAGGAATTCAACACTTGTGACAACCACATGTAATTGAATTTGCTCATGTCAGCCCTACACATATCCACCACCACCAAGAACAAAGAATGGACCTTGTCTTATGTATATACAGCGGCATAAAAGACCTTTTATTGTCAGATGAATGCCTACACTGCGTGCAGAATTATTAGGCAAATGAGTATTTTGACCACATCATCCTCTTTATGCATGTTGTCTTACTCCAAGCTGTATAGGCTCGAAAGCCTACTACCAATTAAGCATATTAGGTGATGTGCATCTCTGTAATGAGAAGGGGTGTGGTCTAATGACATCAACACCCTATATTAGGTGTGCATAATTATTAGGCAACTTCCTTTCCTTTGGCAAAATGGGTCAAAAGAAGGACTTGACAGGCTCAGAAAAGTCAAAAATAGTGAGATATCTTGCAGAGGGATGCAGCACTCTTAAAATTGCAAAGCTTCTGAAGCGTGATCATCGAACAATCAAGCGTTTCATTCAAAATAGTCAACAGGGTCGCAAGAAGCGTGTGGAAAAACCAAGGTGCAAAATAACTGCCCATGAACTGAGAAAAGTCAAGCGTGCAGCTGCCAAGATGCCACTTGCCACCAGTTTGGCCATATTTCAGAGCTGCAACATCACTGGAGTCCCCAAAAGCACAAGGTGTGCAATACTCAGAGACATGGCCAAGGTAAGAAAGGCTGAAAGACGACCACCACTGAACAAGACACACAAGCTAAAACGTCAAGACTGGGCCAAAAAAATATCTCAAGACTGATTTTTCTAAGGTTTTATGGACTGATGAAATGAGAGTGAGTCTTGATGGGCCAGATGGATGGGCCCGTGGCTGGATTGGTAAAGGGCAGAGAGCTCCAGTCCGACTCAGACGCCAGCAAGGTGGAGGTGGAGTACTGGTTTGGGCTGGTATCATCAAAGATGAGCTTGTGGGGCCTTTTCGGGTTGAGGATGGAGTCAAGCTCAACTCCCAGTCCTACTGCCAGTTTCTGGAAGACACCTTCTTCAAGCAGTGGTACAGGAAGAAGTCTGCATCCTTCAAGAAAAACATGATTTTCATGCAGGACAATGCTCCATCACACGCGTCCAAGTACTCCACAGCGTGGCTGGCAAGAAAGGGTATAAAAGAAGAAAATCTAATGACATGGCCTCCTTGTTCACCTGATCTGAACCCCATTGAGAACCTGTGGTCCATCATCAAATGTGAGATTTACAAGGAGGGAAAACAGTACACCTCTCTGAACAGTGTCTGGGAGGCTGTGGTTGCTGCTGCACGCAATGTTGATGGTGAACAGATCAAAACACTGACAGAATCCATGGATGGCAGGCTTTTGAGTGTCCTTGCAAAGAAAGGTGGCTATATTGGTCACTGATTTGTTTTTGTTTTGTTTTTGAATGTCAGAAATGTATATTTGTGAATGTTGAGATGTTTTATTGGTTTCACTGGTAAAAATAAATAATTGAAATGGGTATATATTTGTTTTTTGTTAAGTTGCCTAATAATTATGCACAGTAATAGTCACCTGCACACACAGATATCCCCCTAAAATAGCTAAAACTAAAAACAAACTAAAAACTACTTCCAAAAATATTCAGCTTTGATATAAATTAGTTTTTTGGGCTCATTGAGAACATGGTTGTTGTTCAATAATAAAATTAATCCTCAAAAATACAACTTGCCTAATAATTCTGCACTCCCTGTAATTTTTGGGGCCTGTGCTGGCCGACAGTAAAATTTGTATCCAGTGACAGCCTAATGTTCCTCCAGCCATATCATCACAAGTTCTTTTCTGTCAGGTGAATGCCTCATTTTTGGGGCCTGTACTGGCCTACAGTAAAGTTTGTATCCAATGACCGCCTATTGTACCTCCAGCCACATCATCACAGGTTATTTTCTGTTAGGTGAATGCCTAATTTTTGGGGCCTGTACTGGCCAAAAGTAAAATTTATATCCAGTGACCGCTTAATGTACCTCTAGCCACATCATCACAAGTTCTTCTCTGTCAGGTGAATGCCTAATTTTTGGGGCCTGTACTCCTGTGGCCTAAAATAAAAATGTTCTAGGCTCCAGCAGGGCACATTTTTTAGAGTTTCCCTCTAAGACTCATAAAAATGGCCCCTGATTAAAATACATATTTTTTGTGGGAATTTTTGCCAATGATCCCCCTCTGGTATGTCACTATCCATGTTGTGGGACTTTTTGTGCACTTCTAGTAAGTATTTGGTGGCTGCAAATATGACCTGAAGGTTTTTCAGGTTCGCCTGCCATTAAAGTCAATGGGGCCCGCCGTGAACGTGCGGTTCGCGAGCATTTGGTTCGCGAACATTTGATCGCGAATGTGCATTTGCAAAACGCCCCGGCCGATGTTTGGCTCTCACTACTGAGCAATTAGATTACTTTTGGTTTCACTTGTTTGCTAGGCCCTGCAAAGGAGTTGTAATCCATTTGTCTGTCTGTGTACTGACTTCTGTCTGTTTCCTGGATAATGACTCTCTGTCGTGTGGCCTGACCTGTGCCTGTTCACCATACTGACCCGTGCTCTGACCTCTAGACTGTTTCACATATGTGCACATACAGATGTAGCTGGGCTAAAATTAACTCTTATAACACTGATAACACATGACACAGTGTTATCTCATGCCATCTTTTGACAAAAGCCATTTAAATACATTGCGTTTACCATCAAGTTTAGCTCAGCTGCATCTGTACTCTGTCTGCCTTGACATCTGCCAGTTTTTTTTTTTATATATGTAGTGCCTGCAATGTAGCAGCCAACTACTTTGGGACTATTCCAAGAGGCATAATGGGTCCACACTCACTATCTGTAACAGGAACTTAGGACAAGCTAAATTCAATTGACTTAGGCCTCTTTCAGACGGGCGTTGCGGGAAAATGTGCGGGTGCGTTACGGGAACACCCGCGATTTTTCTGCGCGAGTGCAAAATATTGTAATGCGTTTTGCACGCGCGTGAGAAAAATCGCGCATGTTTGGTACCCAAACCCGAACTTCTTCACAGAAGTTCGGGTTTGGGATAAGTGTTCTGTAGATTGAATTATTTTCCCTTATAACATGGTTATAAGGGAAAATAATAGCATTCTGAATACAGAATGCATAGTAAAACATCGCTGGAGGGGTTAAAAAAAATAAAATAAAATTTAACTCCCCTTAGTCCACTTGATCGCTTAGCCCGGCATCTCCTTCTGTCTTCATCTGAGCTGTGGAGCAACAGGAACTATGGTGACGTCATTCAGGTCATCACATGATCCATCACCATGGTAAAAGATCATGTGATGACCGAAGTGACGTCACCACAGGTCCTATTGCTGCACAGAGATCAGATGAAGACAGAAGGAGATGCCGGGCTACGCGATCAAGTGGACTAAGGTGAGTTAAATTATTATTATTATTTTTTTAACCCCTCCAGCGATGTTTTACTATGCATTCTGTATTCAGAATGCTATTATTTTCCCTTATAACCATGTTATAAGGGAAAATAATAATGATCGGGTCTCCATCCCGATCGTCTCCTAGCAACCGTGCGTGAAAATCGCACAGCATCCGCACTTGCTTGCGGATGCTCGTGATTTTCACGCAACCCCATTCACTTCAATGGGGCCTGCGTTGCGTGAAAAACGCAGAATATAGAACATGCTGCGATTTTCACGCAACGCACAAGTGATGCGTGAAAATCAGAGCTCATGTGAACAGCCCCATAGAAATGAATGGATCGGTATTCAGTGCGGGTGCAATGCGTTCACCTCACGCATCGCATCTGCGCGGAAAACTCGCCTGTGTGAAAGGGGCCTAAGAGAATTGCTCAGTCATATAGCCTGGGGTTAGGTTCTGGTAATTAAGAATAATAAAGCTAAATGGGAAGTTTTAAAGAGATATTACATGGGCACTGTAGTAAGTTTATACCCATAAGTAACTAAATGTCTAGGAAGAAGACAAATGTTGCTAAAAAGGGATACACTGGACATAAGACAAAAAAAAACAAAAAACATTTTAAACATTGAAGGACAAGGATTCTGAAAAAATCATTCCAGGCTTCAGGTAGGAAATGTAAAAATTAAATAAAGTTGGATGCTCGCTGGAAGGAGGTACATAAACATGAGATGGAGACCCCGCAGAATCATCAGCATTCCTGGAAAGCTGGAGGGTGAGTTGGTGCCGGAGATTGGGCAACGTGCCCAGGACATGAGGACAGTAGAGAATAGGAATGATAGTAACGAATGCAACCACCATTCCTGCTTCTAACTCTGACTCTCTCCTGGGCTGTGGAGTGATGGGAAGGACACAACTCCTGTCTGATGATGGTTTTGGTGCCCTTGATGGTGAGGAATTGTGAGGTGCAAGGTAGGGTCCTCTGCAGTGGTGGAGACAATGATTAGGCACTTTTGCAGTGAAACAATTCTGAAGATTCTAGTTCATGTACATCAGTTACCGTTCTCAGCATTCATGGACGGGCAATTCGGACACTGTGTGTAGTTTCCACAGTTCTTACAGATTCATGGCTGCAAAGGTAGTTAATATGCCAAAATGTATTTTCAGAGCAATTTTCCCCACACTGCACTTTTCTAGCTGACTTCAGCTCAAGCATCCAGAAATAGGGGTGCATCACTTCACATGAGACAACCACTTGATGGACCCCAACGTCAGACTAACTTCTGCATCTTTTGTATAGGTCGCCATACTCACAGATATGGTTTTCACAATATCGTCGTCAGGATTAGTGATGAGCGGCAGGTGCCATATTCGATTTCAACTAAATTTGCGAATATTCGATAGAATATTCGTTTTATATTCGTCGAAATCGAATATTCGGCATTATTCTAGTTATCGCGATTAATATGCGATTTAAATAACTTAAGGCTACTCTCCTATTGTTTGTTTGATATCTAGAATTAGCGAAGATGACGAATATGATGAATGTATTCGTCATATTCCTCAAAACGAAGATAACGAAGTATTCTCCATCTTTGTTTTTAGCTACCTATTCATCAACTTCGCTAATTTTAGCAATCAAATAGGAAAGTTGACTATAGAGACAGCTAAGTTTAATTCGCTATGCGATTATATTACTTTGCTTTTAAAAAAAAAAAAATGTAATAGTTAAATACTTGATTATTATAATGATTCTATTTATAAAAAAAAAAAAAAAGAAAAAGTAATATAATCGCATAGAGAATTAAACACAGCTGTCTCTATAGTCAACCTTCCTATTTGATTGCTTGAATTAGCAAAGTTGACGAATATGGAGCTAAAAACGAAGATGGAGAATACTTTGTTATCTTCGTTTTCAAGGAATATGACAAATACATTCGTCGTATTCGCTAATTCTACCAAGCCAACCATAGTAAACCAGGTCCAAGTTGAAATAGCAATGCGATAATTCAAGTTATAATAATCGAATTTCGATTTCAACTTAGCACTGCTATATTCCATATTCGTTAATTCTAGCCTAATATAGAATATAGCAGTGCTAAGTTGAAATCGCAATTCGATTAATTCAAGTTATAATAATCGAATTGCGATTTCAACTTGGAGCTGGTTTACTATGGTTGGCTTGGTAGAATATGGCGAATGTATTCGTCATATTCCTCATAACGAAGTATTCTCCATCTTCGTTTTAGCTACCTATTCGTCAACTTCGCTAATTCTAGCAATCATTTCAAATAGGAAAGTTGACTATAGAGACAGGTAAGTTTAATTCGATATGCGATTATATTACTTTGCTTTTTTTAATAAATAGAATAATTATAATACTTGATAATTATTCTATTTATAAAAAAAGAAAAAAATAATATAATCGCATAGCGAATTAAAAACAGCTGTCTCTATAGTCAACTTTCCTATTTGATTGCTAGAATTAGCGAAGTTGACGAATCTGGAGCTAAAACGAAGATGGAGAATATTTCGTTATCTTCGTTTTGAGGAATATGACTAATACATTCGCCATATTCGCTAATTCTACCAAGCTAACCATAGTAAACAAGGTTGAAATCGCAATTCGATTATTATAACTTGAATTAATCGAATTGCGATTTCCATGTAATTCTCAAATCCGACAGTACATTCTAGTATGGAGACGTTCCCATGGTGATGGTGACGCTCCATGAGCACGGAAGTCGGCAGAAGCGGCAACGGGCACTGACTGGAGCAGCCAGGAAGCCAGGAATCCTCAGGACAGGTAAGAACAACTTTAGGGAAGTGGGAAAGAAATAAATATAACAAAAAAAAAATGAATATTCAAAATATCGAATTTATAGCACTATATTCGAAATATTCGCGAATTAGCGAAGTGCCGATATTCGCAAAAAAAATTTGATATTTGAATATTCGCGCTCAACACTAGTACGGATGTAGTATTCTTCTTACAGCTGATCAGGCTGTTTTGTAATATATGTATTGGTACTGTAACACTTAAATCTCCTGAAGACATTGCAGTGGAGCCTCTAAAGTCCTTTCATACAACTTATCTCCACAGAGCTTCTCTATGCACCTTGCTCTTAACACTGAAATACCTTTTAAATATATCTGTTGTTCTTATCTCTGGCTGGTATTGTGACGCAGAGCTTTCTTCAGCTGCATCTGCTTCCATCACCATCTAGACATTGTTTCTCTGTATTATTAGATTTTCTGGCATATGATCGCTAACGAGTGTTCCTATGAATGCTCGTTAGCGATCATCTGGCTGTCTAATACTGCCTCCAAATGGCTGATGCTTAAAATGCCTATTTCACATAAAAAGCACATTTTAATACTTTTGCAGTGTACCACTACTGTAGTAGTGGGACACTGCACTCGCCTCACTTTTATTAGGCCACATATCACAAGGTGGGAAAAAAGTCTGTGAGTTCAGTTGAAACAGATTTGGCACTCCTCTCACGAGTCCTCATGGTGTGGGAAAGCTGACAACTGCTATAAATGATAACTTAGGGTCTCTCCAGACTTCCATGTAAGTAGCTGTATAGTTCTCCAAATGGAGCTCAGAAAAAAAAGCTCACATTCTTTTTGACTGAGGAAAAAGTCTTTTGTTGAGATGCAAAATAAGTGATTTAAGTGAATATGTGATTTCATGCATAACCCATACAGTTTTTTTGTTTGTTTTTTTTAAATCATTTTAGATACATAATTTTAACAGCTTTTTCATTTATAATTTTTATTCTTGCCATCATTTTTTTTTTTAACATTTAAGAGGCTTTTTTGTAATCATATAGTGTTACCCTAAAATAGAGTCTTTATTTGTATTCGTCATTGTCTACCATTGCTTATTTGGGTAATAGGGTCATGGATAGCATTATGAGCAGGGCAATAATTGGAACACTGGCCTTTTTTAGTGGGGCACTGTATGTGTATTTTTTTTTTTTTTTTTTACTGTACTGTACTTATCTTGTTTTATGGTCTTCTTCACATAGGTCAAAAATACCATTGCTGCATATTGGGGAGGATATGAAAAGCTTCCTCCATAGTAACACACTACGCAGAGGAGCACAGGTGCAGAGTCATGTCACATCCCCCTCCATATGCATAGTGTGATCTAGGAATAAACACAGGGTTAGCCATTGAGAGTGGTGGTGCCCTTTACTTGGCAGTACCTCTATGTACCAAGTACAGGACCTGCATGACATTCGTCAGGGAAAGAATTTCTTTTTTCCCTGCTGTGCACAGAATTGATTACGGTATATGGTGCCAGTTTTATCAATAGCTGTTTGCCTCTAGGATGTTGTGGAGAATATGAGATAATCCCCAGAATCAGTCATCTCATTTACTGAATGGGTTCCGTTAGTAATCATGCTGCTAAATTCGTAAGCATGTGACAGACTGTATTTATCTAACATTGACCAATATTATCCAGGAGGTTGGAAATGCTTTGCAACATATTATTTGTAATATTATTGTTTTAATATTATTATTATTGCTTTGTAATATATTATTTGTAACATATGTTACCCAACTTTTAAGCTGCTGCTTTGGATCAATTGTCACATATGGACTAACTGTCCTATTATACCTGCAGGCGATTGTTGGGAAGGAAGCGTTCCTTCCCGACAAATGCCTACTCGCTAGCAGAGGAGTCCATGGCTATTACATGCAGCAATCTCCACCTCAGTATGGGGAGGAGTGATCGCTTATGTCATTGCTCGTCCCCATAATGAATCACTGTTTGCCAGCACGACCTGCCACTGACAAATGTGGACTTTTAAACCTGTTAAAAAGATTCCGATTGCTCGGGTAATCTGCGGCAGTAATATATTGCCAGATCATCGCTAATGAGCATTCATACAAGCGCTTGTTAATGATAATCTGAACAACTATCTTCAGGTGTAGTAGGACCTTTACCCTCCTTATCTGGCTCATCTGTTTTTATTTAGTTTTTATAATAGTTTAATGATATTAATAATAAAAGGTATGTTTTAGATTCCGCGATGGTTCCATCTGTAACCTTTGTTGGACAGGATCACTGTCTGGACAAGACAAAAAGTAAGCGAGCATGACTTCGCAAATAGTGCAGAAGTTGAAAGGAGTGTCATGCAATCATTATTAACATTCATTGGTTTACAATAGCAAGAAAATTGTCAAAAATTGTAGTCATAGTCATTTGTTCAATTGGTTGATTAGCAAAAGGGACATTTACATCTTCACATGGCTGCAATGGGAGTTAGGCCACGTACACACGACAATGTCCGTTGTGCAGTCCACAAATTGCAGATCCACAAAATATGGATGCAGTCCATGTACCGTCCGCAATTTTATTGCAGACCGATTGACTTCAATGACTCTGTGGTCTGCAATTTGTGGACATATTCTATCTTTTTGCAGAACATACATACGGATGCAGAAAGCACACAGATTATCTGTTTGCTTTCTGAATCTGTACTTCCGTTCCGCAAAAGGTTAGACTGTGTCCTATACTTGTTTGTGGACCACAGCTCCATTGAAGTCAATTGGTATAGCAAAAAATGCATATGCAACACAGATGGTATCTGCAATATGCGGACAACAAAATACATACAGATTTATTTGTTCTTTAAATTAAGTTTTCACCATTTACGGTCCCTTTGTTAGTTTGCCTGCTGATAAGGGGAGTCCTGCTGTTGAATCCACTGTAATCTGTAAGGTATTCTGGCAAAAATTGTTAAGTTGCTGATCCACATTGAGTTTTTCAGATGTAAGATGGATTCACTCAGAGGTTTTTAGGGGTCTTTTTCAGTACTTTTGCTTTTTGTGACATTTTTGTACCTGCATTTTTGGCTGTGTTTTTGACGGAAAAACACCAACTTCAGAACTTAGCTGAAACTCTATGGGAAAAATGAAATGCAGAACTAACATGCATATTTTTGCTACTCCTGTTTTTTATGTGGCCTTTTTTGTGTCATTAGCTTTCTTTTTTATAAACATAGGATGTTGAAGCAATGCTACTTTTCTCAAGCATTTATTTTCATCCCATTCTCTATAGAAAAAAGCCTGAAAAAAATGTCATTCAAACATGTTAACTCAAAAGTGCCATGAAAGAAAAAACAAAAAATCATGCAGTATGCAAAAAAAAAAAAAAAAACACAAGTATTTTTATAGTAGTGGGGTACCGCGATGGGGACGAGATTCGCACCGGGGTTCGCAAACATATATGTAGGCCAGTGGGAACATCAAGTCATCTATCCCCACGGCCAACTCCGGTCGAATCTCGTCCTATGGAAACGTTTTATAGATGATATTACATTCATCTGGGCAGGGGAAAAAGAAGAATTAAATACATTTTTTAAGGAAATTAACAATAATGAATTCTATCTGGAATTTACACCAATATCCAGTACCAGCACAATTAATTTTCTGGATCTTACCATCTACATTGAGGATGGTAACATACAAACAAGGACATACAACAAACCGACAGATGTAAATAGCTTCATCTCCCGTGAAAGCTGCCACCTCCCACAGTGGCTGGAAAATATTCCAAAAGGACAATTCATGAGAATAAAAAGTAACTGTACAAAGGAAAATTAATACCGAGCAGAGGCAGACAAAATGCAGAAAAAATTTGAAGAGAGAGGCTACAACAAGGAAAAACTATTAATACAGAAAAAACTAGTAGGAAAACTTGACAGACAGGAGCTAATCAATAAAAAGTTACACAGTTTAATAGTCAAGCAGGAACACTGAGAAGGATTATCAAAAAACATTGGGAAACCTTGAAGGAGGACAAAATAATAGGAGATCAGATCCCCAAAAATCCAAAATTCATCTATAGAAAAGCTAAAAATGTGGGAAGTATAATAGCCCCCACCAACAAATGCTTGAGCAGAAAAAATGACAACCAAACAACAAATGCGATCCCAGGCCAAAAACCTCAGGGAGGCTTCTTCCCATGCGGTTATTGCGGTGTCTGCAAAAAATAAAAAATAAACAGAAAACAGCATACAAACATGGAAATAAGAAATGAATGGACAGGGGACACAGAAACATACAAAATAAAGGATCACATCACCTGCAGAAGTCAGGGTGCAATATACGCTATAACATGTCCGTGTAAAAAAACATATATAGGACGCACAAATTGAACCATAAGTAAAAGAATAGGGGAACACATATACAATATAGGAAGAAAATAAGAGGGTCACCCGCTCTCTAGACATTATAAAAAGAAACACTGAGGAAACAACAGCGGCACCACCTTCTGTGGTATTGAAATGGTCAAAAAAGACAAAAGGGGAGGAGATTACAATAAAAAAAAACGCCCAGATCAGAAAGCCGCTGGATATTCTAATTTAAATACTCTGGTACCCTCAGGACTGAACTCCGAGATAGAATTATTTGCCTTCCAATAGCATAAAACTAGAATGCAAGGGGTGAAGGGGTTAAGGAAGAAAAAGGGGGGGAGACACGGACCTTTAAAAGCAGTACCAGGAGCCAGAAGAATCATCCCTGACGAAGATTAGTGAACTAATCGAAACGCGTTGGAGTAACTTTGGTCCTCCTGGTCCACCGTAGCTACTACCGTGACGTCACGCTGCACTCCGTGCGAGCGCGAACAAGCAGCTATTTTCTAACCACGAGCTGTGCCACCGGCCGGGGCAAGCTCTGTATTTTATAAAAAATCACAAATAACCATTAGGGTCCAGCCCCCTATACCTTTCCTCATCCCGAACGGCACTTAAAAGAAAAAAAGAAAAAAGAAAAACCTAAAAAGATGCAGGAGAACAGCCCTCGCAGACGAACATCAAGGATAAGGTATTCTACAAATCTGTGAGTTTCTGTATTATTTACTGCGGAACTTTAAAGTGCCGACAGGCAGGAAGAATAAAAGGGGGTACATGTCGCGCAGTACCTAATATACAAAGTATTTTTATAGTGTTTTTTTTTCTAACGCTCAAAAAAAATTCCAACACAACTTTTTTGTGAAGAAAGCTGTAGTTTGGTTTTACACATAGCTTTTTCTTTGGAAAAAGCCACTGCACTATTTAAACCAAAGCCACAAGTTGATCCAGTAGAAAGGAGAAGTATAAGGGGTGTTTCACACGAGCGGATGCCGTGCGTGTCATCGGCAGCGTGAAAGAGTGCCAAGCCCTGCTCCGGACAGCAGACACACGGAGCATTAACATGATTGATAATGCTCTGCCTCCCTGTGACCTTTTTACTCCAAAATCAGTGACAACTTTATCTCACTGTGATTTTGTAGTAAAAAGATCACAGAGAGGCACGGAGCATTATCAATCATGTTACTGCTTCGTGTCTCTGCTGTCCGGAGCAGGGCTTGGCACTCTTTCACGCTGTGGATGACATGCACGGCATCAGCTCGTGTGAAACAGCCCTAAGGAGAAGTATAAGGTGCAGCTCCTGGCCTGAACTTCCAGCGCTGCCCGGGTCACATAGCATTATATTGATTTATGATGCTATGTAACCCTTACAGTTCTGGAATGTATTGGATAACTCTGACATAATGCTGCCAGTGTTATCCAATACATTCCAGAAGTATAAGGGTTACATAGCATCATAAATCAATATAATGCTATGTGACCCCGACAGTGCTGGGAGGTCAGGCCTAAAGTCCTTCCTTTATATTTCTCCTCCCGTTTGCATCTACTTCTGACTTTGACTTATGGCTCATGCATACAAACATATTTTTTTTCCGTGTCCGTTCCGTTTTTTTTTGCGGCCTGTAGGCGGAGCCATTCACTTTAATGGGGCCACCAAAGAAGCGGAAATGATTCAATGTGCATTCCGTTTCTGTATGTCCATATGTCTGTTACACAAAAAAATAGAAGATGTCCTATTATTGTCCACATTATGGACAAGGATAGGATGTTCTATTAGGGGCCATCTGTTCTGTTTCACAAAATACGGAATGCACACAGCCGGTATCCATGTTTTGCAGATCCACAATTTATGGAGGGCAAAATATCCAATGGTATTAAATTGTGCTGAGGGGCTCACACCAAGATATAATGGATAATGGAGAGTTAACTACCCACTGGGTCACCCAATTTCAGTACGAAGTTAAATAGAAATAGAGAAAATAGGGTATGCACACCTCCTTCTGGTTATGTATGTAGAGTTACACATTTATTATTATAAAAACTGATAAATGAATGCAAAATAAACAATAATGCGAGATCTCCAAAAAAAAAAAATTGATATACAGCAGAATAGAATATATAGTCACATAGACTATTAACTCTTAATACATAAATACAAGCATAATACCCCTGCACGATTAATTTGTAATAAAAGATACAAATATTAATTCATATTACTATCATGACACTTGATTAGTTCAGTGTATTCATTCTTGAAATCAATAATTCACAAATAGAGCTATATATTAGTATTTGATATTCAGTGATGACCAGATCAATTGTTGGTTCAGATAATTATTATGATGTTAGTTCATGTCCATCATTCTCTATTTGAATTCATATATCGTAGAAGACATCATACACTCACCTAAAGAATTATTAGGAACACCTGTTCTATTTCTCATTAATACAATTATCTAGTTAACCAATCACATGGCAGTTGCTTCAATGCATTTAGGGGGGTGCTCCTGGTCAAGACAATCTCCTGAACTCCAAACTGAATGTCAGAATGGGAAAGAAAGGTGATTTAAGCAATTTTGAGCGTGCATGGTTGTTGGTGCCAGACGGGCCGGTCTGAGTATTTCACAATCTGCTCAGTTACTGGGATTTTCACGCACAACCATTTCTAGGGTTTACAAAGAATGGTGTGAAAAGGGAAAAACATCCAGTATGCGGCAGTCCTGTGGGCAAAAATGTCTTGTGAATGCTAGAGGTCAGAGGAGAATGGGCCGACTGATTCAAGCTGATAGAAGAGCAACTGTCACGAGGGTGTAAAGAGCCACGCCTGACTCCGTTATACCCGGGGTCAGGAAGTCGCAGCGGGTGGCTGCGCGCTCTATGTATAAAGATAGGGCTGATTCTTAATGGTAGCTTTCTGGGTTTGCCTTGCAACCCTTTTTGGCTCACTCAGGGATCCATAGCTCCTTCTCCTCAGCTGTTTCTTGTCCAGCAATCCCAACCTCCTTATATTCCCCTCTCCCACTTCTCTGGTTGCCAGATATAGAGCTTCCTGCCTGGACTTCTATACTGACCCACTGGAGCTGTGTTGCTGTGTTCCCTGGTTGTTGTTCCAGAACGTTACCCTCCGGATCCCTGTTGGACTTTTGTTGTCTGCTGTTGTCGTCCACCTGGGATTTTATGTTTTGTCTGTGTTGTCTGTCCTTTCCTTGGTGTTTTCCTTTTAGTGTCAGTGGTGCGGACTAGTGGTCCCACCGCCCCGTTCACTACGTAGGGCTCATCTTAGGGAAAGCCAGGGTTTAGGCACATGATCGGCGTACGGGTGAGGAACCCGTCTAGGGACATCAGGGCAGTCAGGTGCCAGCCTCAAGGTGAGTCAGGGGTCACCACCTTTCCCTCTCCCTTGGACAGGGCCTTCCCATTTCCCTCCCTTTGCGTACGCCGGTCATGACAGCAACGTTGACTGAAATAACCACTTGTTACAACCAAGGTATGCAGCAAAGCATTTGTGAAGCCCAACATGCACAACCTTGAGGCGGATGGGCTACAACAGCAGAAGACCCCACCGGGTACCACTCATCTCCACTACAAATAGGAAAAAGAGGCTACAATTTCACGAGCTCACCAAAATTGGACTGTTGAAGGCTGGAAAAATGTTGCCTGGTCTGATGAGTCTCGATTTCTGTTGAGACATTCAAATGGTAGAGTCCGAATTTGGCGTAAACAGAATGAGAACATGTATCCATCCTCTGATGGCTACTTCCAGCAGGATAATGCACCATGTCACAAAGCTCGAATCATTTCAAATTGGTTTCTTGAACATGACAATGAGTTCACTGTACTAAAATGGCCCCCACAGTCACCAGATCTCAACCCAATAGAGCATCTTTGGGATGTGGTGGAACGGGAGCTTCGTGCCCTGGATGTGCATCCCTCAAATCTCCATCAACTGCAAGATGCTATCCTATCAATATGGGCCAACATTTCTAAAGAATGCTATCAGCACCTTGTTGAATCAATGCCACGTAGAATTAAGGCAGTTCTGAAGGCAAAAGGGGGTCCAACACCGTATTAGTATGGTGTTCCTAATAATTCTTTAGGTGAGTGTATATAGTGTCCCAACCACCGCAATCAGAGTGGCCTGATATTATTTAAATGTTTCAAAAAGGGAGAATCTCTGGTTAATTCAGTATTAATATGTATCCAGATATTATCTAGTGTCCAATAATGACTCCGTAATAGTTTGCAAACAAGCAGTGATTATATCTGGCAAACCGCTACTAAGGTTTTGCCACATTCAGAAGGAGCGATTGATGTCAGCATACTACCATAGGTTGTCCACTTACTTGGAGTGAACTCACAGTGTGGAGGTATACGGGGTTGTGCACTTACCCCTCCCCCTTCTGTTCGAACGCTGAACAATCTTCTTGCCACGAAGGCTCTTACTGCACTAAGCTAGTATATTGCGAACCTCCTCCTATTGCTTCCCAGTTTTCTGCAGCGCCCTGCACTTTTTCTCTTTTGGGTAAGCCAGCAAGAGCTGGTTCGCTCTAAGGTGAAGCTCCCATATAAGCTCTAGGTCCAGACCAAATAGATAGATGAATAGGTAAAATATTTTAAATATGTTGAATAGTAACTGCCAGACGCGTTTCGGACCACTAGCTCCTTCTTCAGTGGCCTGCGCCCTGCAGGGATCCGATGTTTACAGGATCCGTGCTGGCGCATGCGCAATACCTGATCGGGAGTCACGGAAGTACAAGTGTTATGCGCAGGTGTGGGACAGGTGGAAGTCTCACGAGAGCGGGACTAGTGATGGATGAACATCTGCCGGGACGGTTCGCGAATGCGATCAAATGTTCGCGAACCGCAAGTTCGCGGCAGGTCCCATTCCTTTTAATGGCAGGCGAACCTGAAAAACCTTAAGCTCATATTTGCAGCCAAGAAATAATTACTAGAAGTGCACAAATAGTCCCACAACATGGACAGTGACATACCAGATGTATTATTCGAATTTGCGATCTCCATTCCTTTTTTTTTTTCAATGCAAAATATCGGCAATATGATTTTCGCGTACGCAAATGCACTATACAGTACCCAAATGCACTATAAAGAAAGTATATTGGTATATAACACCACGCTTCAATAATATTTTTTTTTGGGGGGGGGGCGACTGGTATATTACACCAACAGAAATTATTTGTTCCAATAACGCTTGTCCCTCTATATACCTGCAGTATCGCAGCAGAACCGCACACAACTGCCGCACAATACAAATGCATTATAATATACTTTCTAACATAGAAAGTATATTATAACATTGTACACGGAAGGCAATCCATTAGAATATACATAAAGATAAAACGTAACCTTTAATAGTGTTACTATGAGGGTCCATTCACATGTCCGTAATTGTGGACCCATTTTGCGGACGTGTGAATGGAAAAGATATCCCTCAAAATGAAAATAAATTATTAAAGTTAAGCAAAAAGCATAGATGTGGTAGGCAATAACAAGTGCTTGGCGGCACTAAATCAGGTGCTCGGCGGCACCAAATCAGAAACCATATGTCCTACCACAATCCGGGGGGTTCCAATGCACATCCATTAATCCCGGAGGGAAAGCAAAAAACATCTATCCCTGGGCTAGATGATGATGTGGTATTAAAGGACAGGGTGGGCAAAGAACTGCCCCTGATATTGCCCTACAAGGGGGTGTTATTCTGGCCCTGATAGCCTAACCACAGACCACCCGCCCTGATAAGAGCAACCCCGTCCGGAACCTTACCCTATATAAAAATATAGGCCCTAGGCCCCTGACTTCCAGGTGATCACTATATAGATCTATGTGTTTTTGACTCATTATAAAAGTATATTATAAGTATATCGCACCCCTCTGTGTATCACACCTATCGATAGCACACCTATATCTTTTGTGGCCCTATTAGCTAGCGTTTGGTGTCCCTAACAGTCTGTCCCTGCTCCACACAGCAACCTCTCTCTACACTGGCAAAACACTGAATGTAAAATGGTGGCCAGATCAGGTTTATTTATAAGGTAGGGGGTATGTCCATGTGCTGAAATGTCTCAATTGGCTGTCCTGTACCACCTGATCGATGTGTCATGGGTCAAAGTTCTTCACAATGTAAAAGAATATGGTGGGCGCGAATATCTCCGTATGTTCGGCAAATCGCGAACACGCAAAGTTCACCGCGAAACGACCACCGGGCAAACCGCAAGGCCATCTCTAAGCAGGACACCTGTGAACGCATGCGCAGTGCACATCGTGGGACGCCAACAGGGTGACGCATGGAGCCGATCATGTTAGGGTCTGTTCCTTTTTAACTATTTATTTAGCACAGGAACACTTTATTAATTACTAATGAATTAATTGTATGAAATCATGGTATATGCTCTATATTATGATATTAAGATTATGTATCCATTTGTCACCGTCATCACTGGAAGCACTTGATGTTTTTATCAGTTTTTAACTTTATGAAATTTGATTCACAATCATGTATTCACTTTGTAATTCAGTTAATATGTTTATTAGTGATTATGCAACACTTATGTACTCAGCTGTATGTATACGAGTGTGGGCACTATTATCACTAGCTTGACAAAGGCTCCATTGAGAGAGCTGAAATGTTGCATTGCCGTTGGGTGTAATAAAGTATCCACTTATTCACTGGAAGACCGGAGTGCTGCTTTATCTTTCTAATATATATATATAGCAAACAAAAAACAGTAGCAGCACACCACTATATGCGCTAAGACTAAGTGAACAGGTAAATGTGTGAACAGGGTCAAATACATGACGCCATATAGTTACTGAAAAGCAGTGGAGAAGCTCTTAGCGCATATTATTGATCAAAAATATGTCGGGCCCACCTACCAGACGGCAAGGTCGCTTCTCATCAGGTGGGACCTACTCTAACACGGAATGTCCAGCTCCATTGTTTCTCTGATTAAAAGCACCAAGGGGTGGGGGGATGGGCTAAGTTCCACAGAGGATGCCTAGTCCTCTATACTATATATATATATATATATATATATATATATATAAAAAAATGGAACAGCACCTCCTGAGACAAATCGCAGGTGCAAGCTACCCGGCATAATACAGCAAACAAAAAACAGTAGCAGCACACCACTATATGCGCTAAGACTAAGTGAACAGGTAAATGTGTGAACAGGGTCAAATACATGATGCCATATAGTTACTGCAAAGCAGTGGAGAAGCTCTTAGCGCATATTATTGATCAACCCCTTGGTGCTTTTAATCAGAGAAACAATGGAGCTGGACATTCCGTGTTAGAGTAGGTCCCACCTGATGAGAAGCGACCTTGCCGTCTGGTAGGTGGGCCCGACATATTTTTGATCAATAATATGCGCTAAGAGCTTCTCCACTGCTTTGCAGTAACTATATGGCGTCATGTATTTGACCCTGTTCACACATTTACCTGTTCACTTAGTCTTAGCGCATATAGTGGTGTGCTGCTACTGTTTTTTGTTTGCTGTATTATGCCGGGTAGCTTGCACCTGCGATTTGTCTCAGGAGGTGAGGTTTAGCAATTTGAAAAAGAAGAGAACTAAAATGGATATATACTTTGAATAGTTTACACCCTAGAGGTCTTAATGCAGAATTTAGGTGAAGGACCTTTGATTTGGGGTTGATCCTGATTTTCCTTGTGTCTGCGGTTTTCCTGTTTCAATTGTGTATGATAGTGCCAAGGAATGGTGAAAGTACAATTTATAATTCACATCAAATATATTATCTTATTTGAAACTAATAAAAAAAATGTTTTTCTTGCCTTTTAGAAATTTGAACTTCCACATGACCGGATAGGGATCCTTGGACCATTCCTCTTTGAAAGTGATGACGCCCAGCAATAGTACCTGTCTGTTTTTTAATTGTTGCGCAACTCCAGATATTCAATTTATGTGTAATGCTTTCCTTACAAATCTGAGGGAGAATCCCCCTTATGGCTGCGCTATTATCGGCAGTTGGGTTGACAGTGCCAGCGGGGTACATTGAGGTGTCCCCTTCTGACATAGGCGACCTATTGGGTTGGGGTCCATGTCGGCAGATTTGGAGCTCTCCCCACTTGCTTGATAACGTAGGAGTTACCTACTGCGGCTGGATAAATCATCGAGGAGGCACTTTGCACAATAAATATATTCTCAACAAATACTAATGGAACCGTAGGGCAGTTTGCCTTCAAGCATATGGCGGTTTCAGTACAATTGCGAGGAGCGCATGCGTCACATTGAAGCACTATGTCACACATGATGACGCTAGTCTGGACATGCGCAATGAGTTATCGGAGACGCTCAATGGAGCGCGATGGTCTCTGTGGGCGCCATGACTTATAGAGGTATGATCTCCATGATCTTCATCCGGCATATTAATTCACTTTATTCACCATAGCTTTATAAAAGATGTTATTTATATGTACCTGTTGTATTGTACATTATACGGTTACTTGATCTGCACACAAGGATTTAGTTCATGTATCGTTGATCTTATGGCACGTCACTTTATGCACATGCACTTTGTTTATTTTCTGCACATGCATCAGATGAATTTAATTTAACTATGATTGGAACCACATTGTGATTGGTTGGTCACTTATGATATGTCTTTATATGCTCTCATTTTCACTGTTTCCATGCTTGAGGAAGGTTCTTGTGAGCCAAAACGTCGCAAGTTTGACATATTATGGGTGAATAAAAGTTTTATCTATTTCACTACAACTCAGGAGTGCAGTCCTACTTTTTCGTCTTCATATCATTGGGCATTGTCGTAACCCATTGCTGGACATTGCACCCGTCTCCTGGTTGGTGCTCCCGCTGGATTTTTCTTCAATATACTGTATATATATATATATATATATATATATATACACACTGCATATAGCTCCTTTGTTTCTCATTCGAACAAAATATTATCCTATGTAGGGTATACTTATACCTTTTTTCTACTCTTGCAGTTCTTATGCGATTTCTATGTATTTTTTGTTTTCTAGAAGCTTTTTTTGTTTGTTTTTGCTTTCTAGAAGCACCAATTCACATTTGAAGAACAAAAAGACAACAATACCATATTATAGACAAAAATATACAAAATTATATGGACAAAAATAAATAAACATAAAGTGATACTACAAAACATATAATGAAATGCCACAAGAGGAAATATATTGAACTCACTTACCCTATTGGGGATTGGGGCGATTATTGAGTAGACAATTGTCTAAATACATCTTTTTCTGTTTTAACTACTAAGACATTGCCTTCTTTTATATCTGATTTTGACAATGTATTTTCTGAGAGTGGATGTCAGGATTTACCTCCGCATCGGGAATATGATTGTCCTATCAACCTTATTCCCTGGGCTAAGTTACCCAAGTCTAGGCTGTATAACCTTTCTGGACCTGAAAGTCTGGCCATGAGAGAATATATTGCTGAGAGTTTGGCTAAGGGACACATAAGACCTTTCAAGTCTCCAGTGGCAGTAGGGTTCTTTTTTGTAAAAAAAAAAAGACAGAGGTCTTCGGCCACGTCTGGATTTCCGTCAATGCAATTGGATTACTGTCTGTGATCCTTACCCCCTTCCTTTGATTCCTGATTTGTTTAACCAGATTGTTGGTGCCAAGGTGTTCTCCAAGTTGGACTTAAGGGGGGTATATAATCTAGTCAGGATCAAGGAAGGGGATGAATGGAAGAGGGCTTTTAATACTCCAGAGGTTCACTTTGAGAACCTGGTCATGCCTTTTGGGTTGACCAATTGCTCCTGCAGTTTTCCAGCATTTTGTGAATAACATTTTTCATCACCTGGTGGGGAGGTTTGTAGTCGTATTTTTAGATGACATACTAATTTATTCTCCAGACGTGGAGACACATCAGGATCACGTTAGACAGGTGTTGCAGATCCTTAGGGATAATAAGTTGTACGCAAAATTAGAGAAGTGTGTTTTTGATGTACACGAGGTGCAATTTTTGGGCTCCCTGTTGTCATCAGGGTTTTCAAATGGATCCAGAGAAAGTCTGTGTGGTATTGGACTAGGATCGTCCCGAAAATCTGAAAGCTCTTATGAGGTTTTTGGGGTTTACCAACTATTAGCGAAAATTAATTCAGAACTATTAGAATAAACCCCTAACTGACATGACTAAGAAAGGGACGGATGTCTCAGTGTGGTCTGATTCTGCGTAGAGAGCCTTTTCTGTGGATAAGGAGTGCTTCGCTTCTGCCCCTATATTGGTGCAGCCGGATGTTTCCCAACCTTTTATTGTGGAAGTGGACGAGTCCGAGGTGGGGGTAGGAGCAATTTTACTGCAGGGCCCGTCACCAGGTAAATGGCGTCCATGTGCCCTTTTCTCTAAAAAACTCTCTGCCGCAGAGAGAAATTACGATGTGGGTAACAGAGAGCTGCTTTCCTCTAAGTTAGCTGTTGAGGAATGGCACCATTGGTTGGAATGGGCGATTCATCCAATCACTGTGTTCACTGATCACATAAATCTGGCCTACCTAGAGTCGGCTAAACGACTGAACCCAAGGCAGGGTAGATTGTCGTTGTTTTTTACTAGATTCAATTTCACTGTCACTTATTGTCCGGGGGTTAAGAACATCAAGGCGGATGCCTTGTCACGTAGTTTTCCTGGAGGTGGTGATTTAGAAAATCGGAGTCCTATACTGGCGGAAGGGGTGGTCATATCCGCTCTATACCCTGACCTAGAGGTGAAGGTGTTAGAGGCTCAGGGAGACGCACCGGATTCTTGCCCCTCTGGAAAATTGTTTGTGCCAGCAGAATTGCAGCACAAGGTGTTTGAGGAACATCACTGTATGGTACTTACGGGACACCCTGGGAGTAGATCTAATGCTGAGCTCATCTCTTGGAGATTCTGGTGGCCGGGGTTGCGTAAGTGTGTTGAGGACTATGTATCAGCCTGTGGTACCAGTGCACGTGCTAAGGTGACACATACTCGGCCTTCCGGATCTCTTCTTCCGTTACCGATCCCGACCATGGACCCACTTATCTATGGAATTTATTACAGATCTGCCTAATTCGTTAGGAAAGACAGTTATTCTGGTGATAGTGGATCGTTTTAGTAAAATGGTGCATTTTATTGAATTACCTGGCCTACCTAATACTAAAACACTTGCAGAAGTGTTTGTTGACAACATTGTGAAACTTCATGGCATTCCCTCTGAAATGGTCTTGATCGGGGGACTCAGTTTGTGTCCAGATTCTGTAAGGCATTCTGTACTCGGCTGGGGATACAACTGTCTTTATCTTCAGTCGATCGGATAGACAGAGCGCACTAATCAGAGTCTGGAGACTTACTTAAGATGTTTTGTCTCTGAGAAACAGGAGGAGTTGTCCTCATTTTTGTCTCTGTCAGGGTTTGCCATAAATAATCATAGACAAGAGTCCACTGGGAAGTCGACGTTTTTTGGGGCATATAGGTTTCACCGCAGTTTGGCACATTTGCTGGTTCAGATACTTCTGGTATCACTGAGGAAGAACATTTTTCGTCATCATTATCATCCATATGGCGGAGAAGTCAAAAGTCAAAAGTCAAAATCCTGCAGCTTTTCATTTAGAACTTCCTCGGGCTCTGAAAATACATAATGTTTTTCATAAATCTTTGCTGAAGAGATATGTGGAACCCTTGGAGCCGTCTTCCTTGCCACCCGCTCCTGTCATGGTGGACGGTAGTTTGGAATTACAGATTGCCAAGATTATTGATTCTTGAGTCTTTCGTAGATCTCTTCAGTATCTTGTTCACTGGAAGGGTTATGGACCAGAGGAAAGGATGTGGGTACCGGCATCTGACGTGAATGCCAGTTGTTTGGTGAAAGCTTTTCACAGGTCTCACCCGGATAAGGTTCGTCCTAGGTGCCCGGAGGTAACCGGTAAAAGGGGGGGGTACTGTTACGGACATACTGAGACATACGGATGTCCCCACGACAGTGGGTGACAGAAGATCTGTGAGACTGGCAATATGTGCTTTGATCTCTCAGGTTTTCTTGTGGATCAATAGACGTATGTGTTGTTTCTGATACTGGCCACACCTCTAACCTCCAGGTGTTGCTATTGTGGTTATTTAACTTTCCTTATAGTTGCTTCTCCCACAATGCTGTGCGGTTTATAGCTTCAGTGGTATCTGTGGTCTGCTGGTGTTTGGTTCTCGGCTGAGTTCCTGTTGCTGCCATAGCTACTGGAAAGTTAAGTTTTTCCTTTCCCTTTTGCATTTTGTTTTGGTTTATCTGTGTGTTGTTTTTCCCCTACCCTTTGTTCTAGGCCTAAGTGAGACTCCTGGTCGTCCTTCCTTTCTGGAGGAACAGGTAGTCTCAGTCATATCACTATTACAAGGGTCTTATAGGGTGAGTTAGGAATCTAGGTACTCCTGCGTATGAACTCACCTACCTATGTTCATATTGATAGCCAGTCAGGACTGTGACTAGGGATTTGACTAGGAGGTGTCCTTCTTCCCTTGCTTTCATGCCTTGTTCCTTGTTCCCTCTCCTTCTTTGTCCGGTGTGGTGTCCCCCCCCCCCCCCTTCCACGGGCGTGACATTAACACTATGAACTCTGGGAGCTAATTATTCCTATTGGTGGGACTTTGTGGAACACTATTACTGTGGGGGGCACAGTATCAGCTTATCACAATTATTTTAGGGGGACATTAGGTTTATACTATTAGTGTCAGGGACATTATTTGCTTGGTGCAGTTATTTTTTTGGGCCACTGTGTGCCAATAATTATTGAAGGTGGCACTATCTGTGTGGTACCAGTATTATCAGGGAGACTGTTACTGTAGTATAGTATTGGGGAGCACAGTGGGCACACTATTGGGGGTGGCAGGATGGGGTGTTGAGAAGGTGCAAGGATGATAGAAAAGTAGGATTGTCTGTCTGTCAAACTCTACAGAGATAAGAGATGGCTGAAAGAAATCCTCATGTCTGATCTGAAAGGAGAAGATGAGGAAAGAAACCATCAACATAGGAGGAGACATCACTGGATGTAAGAGGTATGTGGCGCTGTATTACCCTGTATATTTTGTAGCGCTGTGTGTAAAGTTTTCCAAGTTGCCTTTAACAGTAGGGCTGGAGGGAAGGGGTTAGGTTGAGAATTTGTCATTCGGGTTGCCATTTCAATTTTTACCTCAGGCAGCCAAAAGGCTCGGTGCACCACTACCTCTTGCCACAAATCAATGAGAGAAGAACTGTGAAACGCCACAAAAACGCCAAAGACACTTGCCTGTAAGGTAGCAAACTGGAGGTAGATGCTACATGATATACTGTGCAGTTACATAAACACATAATACACTACGCATTTTCATGCTGTAAATAAATAATTACTGGAACCAGAAAGTAAGCAATGCACAATAAACAATAAAACGATTCCCATCATGTATGTGTCCATTCTGTCATTGTACTCACAATAGTGTTCCAAAATGGGTTGCATTCAGGCAAAGAACACTATGTGACTTTATAGGGGTTGTGCAGTAGCTTAACCCCTTAAAGCATAATGTTATACATGTACGGCATTATGTGCCCGCGAGCCCTCTCCATGTGCAGCAGGTGCCGCTGTATCATACATAACGGGTAAAAAATTTGAAACAGGCGATTTGCCATTTTTTTGTCATCTTGCCCCCCCCCCCGAAAAAAAAGTTGTACATACCACAAAAATGTGGATAGATCTGGCACCCAAATAAAAATGAATTCCTTTATTGACTCAAAACATAGTAGAATAATATTAAAACCACTGTCGCTTACGCATTTTGGGCATACAAACTGTTCCTCATACTGTAGCATACAGGACATAGTATACACATTTTTATCATTTTCTGACAGGCATGCTGAAAAAGTAACACGGAAAATCTGGTATGGATGGAATAGGAGCTGGAATGGAAACATCTTAGGCTACTTTCACACTCACGTTTTGTGGTCATGGACGGATCCGTTCAGATAATACAGCCGTCTGCATCCGTTCAGAACGGATCCGTTTGTATTATCTTTAACATAGCCAAGACAGATCTGTCTTGAACACCATTGAAAGTCAGTGGAGAACGGATCCGTTTTCTATTGTGCCAGATTGTACCATAGAAAATTGATCCGTCCCCATTGACTTACATTGTGTGCCAGGACACAATGTAAGTCAATGGGGACGGATCAATTTTCTATGGTTTGGCTCAGTTTCATAAGATGCTGCAAGCAGCGTTTTGGTGTCCGCCTCCAAAGTAAAATGGAGACGGAACGGAGGCAAACTGATGCATTCTGAGTGGATCCTTTTCCATTCAGAATGCATTAAGGCAAAACTGATCTGTTTTGGACCGCTTGTGAGAGCCCTGAACGGATCTCACAAACAGAAAGCCAAAACGCCAGTGTGAAAGTAGCCTTAATAAAACAGTAATATAATATATCAATCCCAGTACAAACACATATTGCAAAATATGCATTTAAAAAGAAGGCAAAATGCAGTGTGAATAAGGTCATCAATATAGGTATGACAAATCGGTCTTGAGGTTCATTCCATTAGTAGACCTGCTTCCCATTGTGAGGATCCTGTACGCCTCACGTCTTAGCAGGGCTTTTCTCCAATTGCCTTTTCTTTGCTTTCTGATTAACCCTTTCAATGACATTAACCTGCAAGGTCTGTGTGTTGCCTTGCTGCCTGTTCACATAATGTGCAGCTGCACCAGACAGATTTTTCAGTTGAGGATTTTTGATACTGTTGTGGTGTTCAGCAATACGTTTTTTAAGGCTGCGGGTAGTGCACCCAACGCACTGGATCCTGCATTCAATACATTCAATAACATAAATGTTATAATTGGTGTTGCCGTTAAGTATTGATATTATGACAATAATTATTTATTGTAGAGGTAAAAAAAATAAAAATATTGTCATAATATCAATACTTAATGTGTTGGGTGCACTACCCGCAGCCTTAAAAAACGCATTGCTGAACACCACAACTGAAGAAAAATCCTCAACGGAAGAATCTGTCAGATGCAGCTGCACATTATGTGAACAGACACCAAGGCAACACACAGAGCTTGCAGGTTAAAGCCATTGAAAGGGTTAATCAGCCCAAAAGAAAAGGCAATTGGAGAAAAGCCCTGCTAAGGCGTGAGGCGTACTGGATCCTCACAATGGGAAGCAGGTCTCCTAATGGAATGAACCTTAAGACCGATTTGTCATACCTATATTGATGACCTTATTCACGGACCGCAAAACACAGCACGTTCGTATACAAATTTTTATCATTTTCTATGTCTTGTATGCCCGAAACACGTAAGCGTGGTTTTAATAATTTTCTACTATGTTCTGAGTTGTTAAAGGAAATAATTTTTATGTTTTTCCTGCATTGTTCCGGGTTGCCAGCCCAGATCGCGTCCACCATACCTGCATGGAGGTGAGTTGATCCAAATTTATTTTTCATTGTCATACCGCAAAAATGGTACTAATAAAAACTACAGTTCGTTATGCAAAAAGCAAGCCCTTATGCAGCTCTGTAAACTGAAATATAAAAAGGTTATGGCTGTCTGATTATGACGATGCAAAGAAAATGCTTTTTTTTTTTTTTTTAAAGCAATGAAACAAAATAAAGACTATACAAGTTTGGTATCACCGCAATCATACTGAGCAGCAGAATAAGAAGGTCATGTCATTTTTAGCGTACATTGAACACCGTGATGTCAAAACTCCATAAACCTTGGCGGAATTGATGCATTTTTCAATTTTACCCATCAAACAAATTTTTTTTTTTCCAATACAAGACATGGTAAATAAACGGCATTAAAAAATGCATCTTGTCCCTGCCAAAAATAAGCCCTTATTGAGCCCTATGGGAACGGAAAAATAAAAAAGTTATGGCTATTGGAACGTGGGGAGGAAAAATAAAAAATGTAAAAATGAAAATAGGCCTGATTTATTAAGGGCTTAACATTGATGACTAGTGTTGAGCGAACTTGTGTTTTAAGTTCGGCGTCTAAAGTTCGGGTTATCGAAGTATCCCGTTATGGATTCTAAATTCCGTTATGGTCCGTGGTAGCGGATTCCATAACGGGATACTTTGATAACCCGAAATTTAGACGCCGAACTTAAAACATAAGTTTGCTCAACACTATTGATGACCTATCCTCAGGACTCCCAGCACCACTGTTGATCAGTTCACACTTCAGTTATTTGATCAGTTAGGCTCCATTCACACGTCCGCATCCGTTCCGCAATTTTGCTAAATACATTATCTGAAACAGCTGAATGCTACAACAAATATAAAAGCAGCTCTGCCACTCCTGATCCTTTTAACATGCTTGATTCCTATCAGCAGCCTGAACTGGAAAGGAGAGCACAGAAGGTAGACGCAGCTGACGGACAGAGCTGTGCACTACAATGGGACACTACAACCCACCAATCAGCTTAGAGAGAGCGCAGATGCTGCCTGCTATGGCTTGCAATATACCAGTGGGAAGTCGAGCCTGCACACACTTTCACTAAGAACTGTGCAGAGCTGCACATAATACATAGATGGCTGCAGCCTCTCCTTCCGCAGAAGCTATGCAGATGGATGATCCTTACAGCTGCAGCCTGTAGGATTTGTTCTTAAGAAGTAGCTACAAGTTTACCTCCTCTCCGCTCTGGAATATAACCTGTGATCCCTTTGCTGCCTGACTATACCCGATTTACTTGGAGACTGACGGACTTGATTTCTTCTACACATTCTCATTCTGTACTACATTTCTTCTACGTAAGTAACATATTCCAGTTATATTACGGTGTAATATTAAATGGACAATTATTGTATTTAACATATTTTATTGAGTTGACATTCTAGTACTACAGATCATCTGTGTCTGGTTTACTGCATGGAAAGAATGTCACTTTAACATTCATTAAGGGTACGATCACAGAGTTAGGTTTCTTGATGCAGTTTTGGAAGTCAAAGACCAGGAATGAATTCAGAAAAACAGAAGTCGTATCTATCTTTTATACTTTCTCTCCTTTTAATAATCCACACCTGTTTTTGGCTTTCAGAATTGCATCCAGAAACTTGAACGTGTGACTATCCTCTTCTATTATTGCTTTCTCTTTCAGTCTGTGAAAATTTCCATTAGTGTTGGAAGGGTCATATGTTTTCTCAGTATATGCTATGAGTTGAGGTCTTTTGAGGGTCTCAGCAGGTTAATGAGATTAATTCACGTGTTAATATATTCTTGTACAGCAGGGGCGTTGCTAGGGTCTCAAAAGATCCAGGGCCCAAGCACCAATGCATACGGCCCAATTCTCTAAGTTGAACAACCGCATTCCCCCCCCCCCCCCCCCCCCCCCCCGGAAACACTGGCACTGAAGACATTTTACTGTACTTGCTACACATACCTCTTACAGTCAGGGCCTCCCAGGTGACGTCTCCTCTGATGTAGATCTTCTCTGTCATCATCTTCTCCATTCTGTCCGGACAACTTCTCTCAGCCGCGCCTCATCTCTGCAGAGTGTGACACACCGACATCTTAGCTTCCTACTTTTCTGTAACCCCCAAATACTATCCTGAAGAAAAATGAGTGCCCCCCATAGTAACAGTACTCCTCATAGTCCCACCAATAGTAATTCCATTCTAGAATGCTCTCATTAGTAATACTGCCCCCTACTGGACGCAACAGTTATAATGCTCCACAAGAGTGCCCCCGTTAGTAGAAGAGCCCTCCAGTATTAATAATACCCTCACAGAGCCCCCAGTATATTGTTCCCCCAGTGGTAATAAAGCTCTCTACAGACCCCTCAGTAGTAATAAGGCCCCCATAGTGCTCTTAGTAGAAATAATGTGGATCCCTCCTATAGAGCCCCCAGTAGTAATAAGAACGCCTAATGTCCCCTGTATTTAAAATGCCCCCAGTATTTATACTGCCCCCTACTGTTATAACGCTCGCCCTGAAGCGCCCCAAATATTTATTATGCCCCTACAGTGTCCCCTGTAGTTATACTGCCCTCTATTGTTATAATGCTCGCCCTGAAGCACCCCCAATATTTATAATGACTCCTACACTGCCGCCTTTAGTTATATTCCTCCGTTTAGTGTCCTCAGAAATTATAATTCCTCAGCACCTCCACCGTACAGTCCCATATAAATACCATCACCCCATCTCTCCAGCCCCCTCCAATATACAGTCCCATGTAAATAACATCACCTCCTCAATATTCAGTCCCCTATAAATAACATCACACCCTCCCCCAGACACCTTCAACATACAGTCCCATGTAAATAAAATACCCCTTCTCCAGACACCTCCAACATGCAGTCCCATGTAAACAACATTACCCCTTAACATTCAATCCCATGTAAATAATATCACTCCCTCCCACGTAAATAATATCACTCCCTCCCACAGCTGCCTTCAACATGCAGTCCCATATAAATAACATTACCCCTCAACATACAGTCCCATTTAAATAACTTCCCCCCCCCCTTCAGCCCTAACATACAGTCCCAGTTAAATAACTACAACTCCCAACATTGCTCTGCCTCTCACACTGAGTAATCTTCACTTACTTCTCCTCATGTAGCAGATCTCACCTCATCCTCTTCCCAGGGCTTCCCTTCACTGCTGAGCTGTCCTCTCCTGCACTGGTCACATGATGGTGACATCCTTCAAAATCCTTTTCAGCTACTGCATTTAGAACTGATCACATGACCTGTGAGGTCATCACAGGTCCTTCAGCTCTTGCAGTGCATTAGATTCAATTGTATTGCCATCCTGAGGACGGCAATACAGTTATATCTAACAGGCAGGCAGGACATTTGGGGCCTGGGACAAAACATCATGGGCCCAGACCCCAAATGTTTTGACCTAGTAAGATATGTAAATGAGATAAAACTGTAGGTGGCACTGCACATATGCTCTGATTTAATGCAGCACCAAATCGGAAATCTGCCGTATAAAAAAAAATCTTACAAATAGAGCTAGTAATATAGAGCAAGTAGTATCAGTCACATATACTATATGTAAATGTTCTGTAGGTTCTCAGAGATGGAAAGATGCAAGTATAGTGATCATAAGGAAGGCATTTTCTGAAGTTCTGTCAGTAATCTCATTAGGGAATATTATAGTTAGTGGTTGATTAAGGCCACTATTCAGACCACGCTATTGTGTGGGGCACAACGCTGATTACAGGACACGGAAACAGTCTTTTCTCACAAGTCCGGCGAAGCGCAGGTAAGCCCTTACCTGTGCCTGCACCGCGAGCCGGTCTGAAACAAATGCGGTCAGCGGGAGCAGGCAGTTCCGAGAACAGCCGCCGGACTTGTGAGAGAAGATGGCAGCCCGCATGTGTTCGGGGGCGAACAATGCGAACTGGCCATCACTGTCCGAGAAATGCCAAATCCACCTGTGACTATAGTCAGGCTCTCTAGCCAGAATCTGCTGTGTATAGATACAGTAGCAATTAGCATAGAATGCTTATGGTCACATAGGCAATAGAAATGGTAAACTTTTCATACAGTTACTTATAGAATCCCTACAGCTCTACAAATCACACGGCCACAGTGACAGCTTGTGCAACCATATTGTATGTTGGGGATATTCACCCCTAGAGGTTATGTTTCTTGGGGAGAATACCTCTGTTAGGCCTCATGCACACGACCGTATGTATTTTGCAATCTGCAAAAAATACGGATAACATCCGTGTGCATTCCGTATTTTGTAGAACGGACGAGCTGGCCCCTAATAGAACAGTACTCTCCTTGTCCGTAATGCAGACAATAATAGGACATGTTCTATTTTTTTGCGGAACAGAAATAGACGTACGGAAACAGAATACACACTAAGTAACTTCCGTTTTTTGTGGACCCATTGAAATGAATGGTTCCGTATACGGTCCACAAAAAAAAAAAAACGGAACAGACACGGAAAGAAAATAGGTTCGTGTGCATGAGGCCTTAGGGTGGATTCACATGTGGCGCCTTTTTCTGCAGCAAATCCGCCTCAAAATGCATATGTATTACTTCTGCATGTCTTGTTGCAAACCAATATCAAAATCCGTATGTAAGATTCCATTCACATGTTGGGTCTAATGGGTCCGCATCTGTTCCGCAAATTGCGGAACGGGTGCGGACCCATTCATTCTCTATGGGGACGGAATGGATGCAGAGAGCACACTATGTGATCTCCGCATCCGCATTTCCGGAGTGTGCCCCCGATCTTCCGGTCCGCGGCTTGTCCTATTCTTGTCCGCAATTGCGGACAAGAATAGGCATTTCTATGGGGGTGCCGGCCAGGTGTATTGCGGATCCGCAATGCACTATGGACGTCTGAATAGACCCTTAGACTTCTGGATTTTGCTGCAGATTTTCTAGGGCCAAATCTGTGGTGTTAAAATGCAGCATGTCTGAATCCACCCTTAGGCCTCATGCACACGACCGTTGTTTTATTCCGTGTCCGTTGTCCCGTTTTTCGTGATTTTCTGCGGACCCATTGACTTTCAATGGGTCCGTTGAAAACTCGGCTAATGCACCGTTTGTCATCCGCGTCCGTGATCCATGGTTCCAGTCCGTCAAAAAAATATAACCTATTGTCCTAAAATATGTCCTATTTTTTTCACGGAAAACGATTCGCGGACCCATTCAAGTCAATGGGACCGTGAAAAAAATACGGAGGCACACAAGATTGTCATTCGCGTCTGCACATCCGTGTCCGTTTTTTTTCCTATCATTTGCATGGCAAACTTGACTTAGACTTTTTTTTACTTTTATGTCTGGTGATCCTCCAAAAATAAAGGAAGACACACGGAAACAAAAACGGAAACGGATCACGGAACAACGGAACCCCATTTTGCGGAACGGAACACAACAATGGTCGTGTGCATGAGGCCTTATACGACATCTCCCATGTACAAAAGGAAAAATAGGCAGTGCATTAAACATGCATTTTACACGCTGCAAAACACTTTAAAGACACTTGAAAACCTCTTTCCATTGTATTCAATAGGAAAAATGCACCATCTATACACTGCATGTATTTTTCAAAAACTCTGTAAGAAGTGGTGTATCACTTTGAAGCTTTTTATAAGCCATTTAGCCAAAATGCACTCCAAATAAACTATTTGGTATGTACTTTGCAGTCAGTTGTACAACTGGAAATGCTGCTGAAAAGTGGAATACACGCCTGGACTTCAGGGGCTGATTTCTCTTGAAATCAACTCTGCATCAGCTCTGTAATTTTCAGCTTCAACATTATACCATCTGAATTCAAAATCCAAGGAAAAAATAAAACTTTTCATGCCTCCATATGAAATTGGAAGCACACTGAGGTACAGAAGGCTTTGAGTGAACAAGTGGTCATGTATGTGAACTCAAAGGCTATATTGACTAGTATTGATCGCGAATATTCGAATCACGAATTTGTATTGCGAATATCTGCACTTTGAGAATTTGCCAAGACATAGAATATAGTGCTATGTATTCGTAATCGCGAATATTCTAGATATTATTTTTTTCATCAGTAACCTCCCTTCTAACTTGTGGGCCAATGAGAAGGCTACAATGTCTTTTCCAGCTTAGCAACATCCCTAGCAACCAATAGGAAAGTTGCCTACCCCTTTACTATATAGAAAACTCCCCAGCAGCCATTTTCTGCTGTATTTTTGCAGTTCTGAGAGAGAGAGCAGTGACATTGCTGTGCTTTCATCTGGATCCTATTCCTTATCCAATTACATTAGATTTTTTAGTCAGTGTGTATGTGTGTATATACTTGTTGTGGCAGGTCAAGGGTCAGCCACGTGATGATCGTTGCCTCGTGTTCAGGTGAATGACGTCGACGGAGAAAAATGACAGAAGTCTGAGTTTAGTTCAAAACCTTGTCGGGATCCCAACATAAAGTGTCCTGCACCCTTTATTTATACACAGTTCAAAGGGTGTAACCCCTCAAAGTAAAACATGATTGGTTTACAGACATTTCAATAATGGCTTTTGAATCCATCTATTGATTGGTTAGTATTTTACCAGTTTCACTTTAGCAAAAATGTGTTAACTAATGAGTTTAGGTGTTTTAGCAAGAGATGCATATTTTATTTCCTTAACATACTCACCTAAAGAATTATTAGGAACACCATACTAATACGGTGTTGGACCCCCTTTTGCCTTCAGAACTGCCTTAATTCTACGTGGCATTGATTCAACAAGGTGCTGATAGCATTCTTTAGAAATGTTGGCCCATATTGATAGGATAGCATCTTGCAGTTGATGGAGATTTGAGGGATGCACATCCAGGGCACGAAGCTCCCGTTCCACCACATCCCAAAGATGCTCTATTGGGTTGAGATCTGGTGACTGTGGGGGCCATTTTAGTACAGTGAACTCATTGTCATGTTCAAGAAACCAATTTGTAATGATTCGAGCTTTGTGACATGGTGCATTATCCTGCTGGAAGTAGCCATCAGAGGATGAATACATGTTCTCATTCTGTTTACGCCAAATTCGGACTCTACCATTTGAATGTCTCAACAGAAATCGAGACTCATCAGACCAGGCTACATTTTTCCAGTCTTCAACAGTCCAATTTTGGTGAGCTCGTGCAAATTGTAGCCTCTTTTTCCTATTTGTAGTGGAGATGAGTGGTACCCGGTGGGTCTTCTGCTGTTGTAGCCCATCCGCCTCAAGGTTGTGCGTGTTGTGGCATCACAAATGCTTTGCTGCATACCTCGGTTGTAACGAGTGGTTATTTCACTCAACGTTGCTCTTCTATCAGGTTGAATCAGTCGGCCCATTCTCCTCTGACCTCTAGCATCCACAAGGCATTTTTACCCACAGGACTGCCGCATACTGGATGTTTTTCCCTTTTCACACCATTCTTTGTAAACCCTAGAAATGGTTGTGCGTGAAAATCCCAGTAACTGAGCAGATTGTGAAATACTCAGACCGGCCCGTCTGGCACCAACAACCATCCCACGCTCAAAATTGCTTAAATCACCTTTCTTTCCCATTCTGACATTCAGTTTGGAGTTCAGGAGATTGTCTTGACCAGAACCACACCCCTAAATGCATTGAAGCAACTGCCATGTGATTGGTTGACTAGGTAATTGCATTAATGAGAAATAGAACAGGTGTTCCTAATAATTCTTTAGGTGAGTGTGTGTGTGTGTATATATATATATATATATATATATATATATATATATATATATATATATGGTATATATTACAGATAGTGGGAGATAGTCAGTGTAGGTAAGATAGTGATATAGTGTAGCTGGGTGTTAGGTAAGTGTGATAGGAATTACTGTTTCTCTGCTGTCCATACATACATGCTACAGACATAGTGCTGTGATGTCACAACAATACTTAGTGCACCAATCAGTAATATCTACTCAGACCTGATAAAATGTGAAGTTGCATGTATTGCGCAAAAAGTATGCGCATCATTAGTGCCGATTTGCGCAATCGCGAAAATAATGACTGGAGATCACGAATTCAAAAATTTGCTAATTTATTGCAAATATTATGCGAAAAATTCGCGAAATATCGCTAAAAGGAATATTGCCTATGCCGCTCATCACTAATGTTAACCATGGAATGTCAGCAGCAGACTACAGTGTAATACAAGCAAACAAGGTTTCCCAAATTCTCATCTAAAACCGCATAAAAACTAACACCAGTATGTTGCTGACCTTCATTCCAGATTACATTGTGAATTTGTTGCCTTATAAATTTGTACTGATGCTCAGATCGTAGATATATAATTAAGTATGGCATCTATAGACACATACACTACTGCGATTATATATATATATATATATATATATATATATATATATATATATATATAATTAGGGATGCCCTTGACCGAAAACCGAAACTGCCTTTTTGCCCAAATACTTTTAAAATACTTTTTTTTTAATGATTGGCGCTGTTATGGAGAGGGGGATCTGTGGGTGGCGCTGTTATGGAGAGGGGGATCTGTGGGTGGCACTGTTATGGAGAGGGGGATCTGTGGGTGGCTCTGTTATGGAGAGGGGGATCTGTGGGTGGCGCTGTTATGGAGAGGGGGATCTGTGGGTGGCGCTGTTATGGAGAGGGGGATCTGTGGGTGGCGCTGTTATGGAGAGGGGGATCTGTGGGTGGCGCTGTTATGGAGGGGGGGGATATGTGCACTGTTATGGGCATAACAGTGCACAGATCCCTTTCCCCATAACAGTGCACAGATCCCTTTCCCCATAACAGTGCACAGATCCCCCCTCCCCATAGCAGTGCCATAGACCGATCCCCCTACCCATAACAGCCCCGGCCCTGCTGCTCACTGCATCTTTATTTTACCTTACAATCGTGACGCTCCAGTAACAACTCTGCAGGCAGAGCGGAGGGCGGCGTAACGTCACTTACTCACGTGACGCACATGCTCCGCCCACTTTATGAATGAAGGAGGCGGAGCAGGCGCGTCACGTGAGTAAGTGACGTTACGCCGCCCTCCGCTCTGCCTGCAGAGTTCTTACTGGAGCGTCACGATTGTAAGGTAAAATAAAGATGCAGTAAACCGCCCGCCCGGCGCCCGCCCGCAGATGGTGGGTGACAAATCCCACACCCCATATTTTCGGCCGATATGTAACAATATCGGCCGAAATGGATTAGGTACATTTTCGGCCGATATTTTCGGCTGCCGGAATTTCGGTGCACCCCTAATATATATATTTATATACCTTCATTCAAAGAGTTTTCTGATACTTAGATATTGATGACCTATCCTCGGGAAGGGTCACCAATATATGTTTGGTGGTGTCTGACAACCGGCACCCCCACCAATCAGCTATTTTGGGCACTATACAACTAAGGCCCCATGCACACAACTGTATTTTTGTCCTGCTTCTGCGGATCAGATTCAGACCCATTCATTTTAATGTGGCCACAAAAAATTCGGACAGCACACTGTGTGCTATCCATATCTGTATGTCTGTTCTGCTGACCCGCACAAAAGGTAAAATGTGTTGTATTCTTGACCATCTTGCCGACAAGAGTAGGCATTTTTAACATAAAGCAGAACATGCAGATGTTGTTAATGTAGTCGTTGTTTAGATTCGAACCTGGGACCCCATTGCTAACCACTGATCTACTTTGCTGACCCAGGGTGAAATCAGATGTGTTTGGGGTTTTTTTTGCTGTAAAAACCGTATGTAATGCCTGCATTTTTGTTGTGGCTTTTACTGGAAAACATAGCAATATCTGCATATGGATTTTCAGTCAATTTTAAACCCAGCCTAAATCTATTTTAATTTCTATGAGAAACAGTTAATTAAAGAATCTAGGGTACCAAACACACCTAATCCATAAAAATGTTACATTCTGAAGATGGAAGTTTCAGTCTGGAAGTAAAGCAATAAGTGAACATAATTATATTAAATCAATGAGTCTAGAGAAGGATATACCACAATGGGGAAATTGGTAAAGATCAGTTCCCAAAGTTCAGCTGCAGCAGTTTTTGCTCGCAGATATATATATATATATATATATATATATATATATATATATATGTTATAGTCCTTCTCTTGATCAAAGTTTTCATTGATATTTTAGAAAAGTCAAATTGTGTTTATTGCAGGCAGAAATGTATGCTTGCTTACAAATGTAAGGTTACAACCACATGGTGCGGTCATGATCGGGTCGTGGTCAAGAAACGAGCAGCCAATTAGGCCACAGCTGCCTGATATTTAACTAATGAAGACTGCACTGTACATGCGGTCTGAATAATTAATGTCTGCAAGGAACCTTCAATACCGCATAGCCATTAAGAATGCAGAACAGCTATACATTCTGGTCTTCATTAGTTAAATATCAGGCAGCTGTGGCCTAATTGGCAGCGCAGTTCTTGATCGCAGCTAACCGCGGCTCGAATAGATCAAGACCTCGCCGTGTGGTCGTACCCTAATGGATCTAAGAGTTTGGAATTGGGGCTGGACCACCCTCTCATTTACAAAATGACAACAGTGTTCTTACATGGTAAAAGCAAAATATTAAAGTGAATTCCAGAATTAGAAAAATATGGCAGTTTTTTTTTTTTTTTTTTTTAAACTGCCCCATACCTGTTCAGGGATCTTGCTTGGCGTTACAGCTCAGCTTCATTCATTTCAATGGACCATAGCTATAATATCAGACACACACACAATATACAGGTGTAGTACTGTGGTACAGGAATTTTTTCTAAACATAGACAATCCCTTTAAGGCAACATATGATCACTATAAAGGACACCACCAAAAGTGGATCATGTTTTCCTTAAAGGGGTTAATCAATACTATAAACTGCCCCCCCCCCCCCCCCCTCCATAGGCCGGGCCCCTCACAGGTAATATACTTACCCTGCACCCGCAATGCTAGGGAATCTTGTCCCCGCCTGCCATTGGCTGCTTCCTCCCGACACCGGATGTTTTCATTAACGCATGGTGAGAAACAGCAGCGGCTGTGCGGGGACCAGGAGCCGTGCTGGGAGTCAGGTAAGTATATTCCCTGTGAGGGGCCCAGCATCATGGGGGGCAATTTATAGTATTGGATAACCCTTTTAATATAAGTCATGAGGAGCCATGTTAAAGGGATTTTAACGGATGACCTATCCTCAGGATAGGTTATCAGTATCTGATGGGGTTTGACACTCAAGAACCCTGCTGCTCAGCTGTTTGAGAAGGCACAGTAGTGCCGCGGCCTTCTCACAGCTGTGCCAGTTACGACACGGCACAGATGATGTGGCCTAGGTGCAGCTCAGCTCCTTTGAAGTTAAACGGTCTGAGCTGCGATACCAGGCACAGCCGCTTTACAATGTACGGAGCTGTGGTTGGTGATCTGAGAGAAGTCTGCGGCGCTCCGGTGCCTTTTCAAACAGCTGATTGGTAGGAATCCCGGGTGTCGGACCCCCAACGATCAGATACTAATGACCTGTCAAAAGGATAGGTCATCCGCTTAAAAAAGTCTCAGAAAGCCCCTTTAAAAAGTAAAGAGTAATATTTGGGGTTGGCTTACTCCCACATCACTTACCTTCCAAGCTGCAAAACTACCCTAAAACTAGTTAAATTACATGCAAAATTATTAATGTAAAAGGGTTATGAGATTTGGATAACCTTGGGTCAAATTGAGATTCTGTGTTAAGCTAATATTGGGGGGTCTCAATGCATGAAAAATCTTGTGATTAGCTATCATCAGTAGTGATGAGCGAAGTTATAAAAAATTTGTCACAAATCGCATTCCATTATATGTAGCAGGTGCAACGATGGGGAACGGAGATCGCAGAGTAGAGAGATCGTTGAGTGGAAGCATAAATATTATAGAACACCTATTAAAATCAATACAGTCAGGGCTAGAGATGTCGCGAACATAAAATTTTCCGTTGGCCAACGCGAATTTCCGCAAATGTTTGAAAAACCGCCATAGACTTCAATAGGCAGGCGAATTTTAAAACCTACAGGGACTGTTTCTGGCCACAATAGTGATGGAAAAGTGGTTTCAAGGGGACTAACACCTGGACTGTGGCATACCGGAGGGGGATCCATGGCAAAACTCCCATGGAAAATTACGTAGTTGACGCAGAGTCAGGTTTTAATCCTTAAAGGGCATAAATCACCTAACATTCCTAAATTGTTTGGAATAACGTGCTTTAAAACATCAGGTATGATGTTGTATCGATCAGGTAGTGTAAGGGTTACGCCCGCTTCAGTGACAGACCAAACTCCCCGTTTAACACACCGCAAAAACAGTCCATTTGCACAACCGCAAACTCCCCATTTGCACAAGGTTGGATACCAAGCTAGCCATGTCCCGTTCCTTGTCCTCACTGACGTCATTGAAGGTCTCTTCCTCCACCCAGCCACGTACAACACCAAGGGTCCCCGAAAGGTGACAACAAGCCCCTTGGGACGCCTGCTGTGGTTGGACTTCCACCTCCTCAAAGCCACCTTCCTCCTCTGACTCCTCTTCTTCAGACTCCTCTCTCTGCGTTGCCGCAGGTCCAGCAATCGACGACGACAAGGCTACTTCTGGTGGTGATGGTGACCACAACTCTTGCTCTTCATGCTCCTCTACGGCCTGATCCAGCACTCTTCGCAGGGCACGCCCCAGGAAAAATGCATATGGGATGAGTTTGATGATGTTGCCTTGAGTTTGACTGACCAGGTTTGTCACCTCTGCAAAAGGACGCATGAGCCTGCAGCCATTGTGCATGAGCGTTCAGTAACGTGGCCAAAAAATACCCAGCTCCGCAGAGGCTGTCCTCCTTCTTTTTTTTTTTTTATTAAAAAAATCTGTTCTTACCAGTTTATTCTCTGTTTTGTCCCCTATCAGGGGACGTGTATGGAATAGATTTTAGGAACCGAGAGATGGAAAAAGATGCTTGGTTGGTCCTCTTACTTCCAATTTGGGGCACTGCGCGTGCGCCGTGCAATGTACTATGCAATCCCAATATGAGTGGTATGTTAAGTAGTACTATTCCTATTAGTTTAATCCCTGTTACGTCCCCTATCAGGGGACGTGTATGGAATAGAGTTTAGACAACCGCAAAGAGTTGTCAATAGTTGACACACTCATGACATAAATTTTATTCCTCTATGCATCAATCTTGGTGTAGTGATGACTGTGCTCGTGCGCACGTTTGGCAGATTGCAGGCGATGGCGGTTTTTCAAATCCTATGGTCATGCTGAGGTAGTTCAGTGACAGTTAAGTGACCCATAAAACAATGATTCTGCAGTATGGGACATTGTTGGCCTAGTAGGCTTTAATGATCACCTTAGATGATCACAAAGAAAATTAATGTTTTTTTTTTATGCAAAATTATCCAATCGATCGCTTTTGGTCTGTTCACAATAAAGCAACGACCTTATCTGGGGTGTGCCAACATTGCCATTGCCAACACACTCATAGAGGTGATTGTTTCATTGTGATATGCAAGCCCCTTCACCACAACAAGGTAACGATCACGAAGGGGAATTGACACCTGTATGTGCCTTTTTTTATTTATTTTTTTTTTGTTTGTGCAGCACTAGAGGCCAGAAAAATTAGGCATGTACACATGCCTGAAAAATTAGGTATTGTTGCAGCCGCTGCTGTAGCAGTGGCCGGAAAAATTGATGTTTTCCAGGCAGAAAGTGCACTAAAACATTTTGGCTTGAACCCTAGTTGGTGGCGGAGAAGTCACGCAAGTCATCCGGCATGCAGAGGTAAAATACAGCAGCGTGTGGACCATTTTTAGCCCAAGGCAGCTCATCTCATCACCAGGCCTTTTTTAGTCAAATGTATCGCCCACTGTCAGTCCCTTCGGGATCCATGCCTCATTCATCTTAATAAAGGTGAGGTAATTGTCACGGAACCATGAACCAGACGTACAACAAGAGATAAGTGAAAATAAGAAGGCTTTATTGAAAATAAAGCTGTAAAGCAAAAGTCCAAACGGATGGTGAAACCGAGCAGAGTCTTTGCGAAGCCAGAGGTCAGGAACCAGAAGGGTAGTCAGACGAAGCCAGGATCAGGAACCAGCAGGGTAGTCAGACGAAGCCAGGATCAGGAACCAGCAGGGTAGTCAGACGAAGCCAGGATCAGGAACCAGCAGGGTAGTCAGACGAAGCCAGGATCAGGAACCAGAAGCAGCAGCAGTCTTAGAAGCATGTGAACACAAGAGGACCAAGCAAGGAACTGAAGCCACAGACCTCCTATATATATGAGCTTGGCATCCAGCTCCTCCCAGGGGAAGGAGGAGCCGCAGGGTGGAAGGCTACAAGAAACCCAGGACCCAAGATGGCCGCCAGCACATGTCAAACGAAGGAGAGCAGCAAGCAGGTAAGACCATGACAGTACCTCCCCCTCAAGGGCCCCTCCTCCGCGGAGCACAAAACGGTTTCTGAGGGAAGCGTGCGTGGAAGGCTCGGAGCAAGGCAGGAGCATGGACATCTGCGGAGGGAACCCAGGAACGCTCCTCTGGACCATAACCACGCCAATGGACCAAAAACTGCAACCGACCGCGGACCAGGCGTGAGTCCAGGATATTGCTCACCTCATATTCCTCACGATTGCCCACTTGGACCGGACGAGGCCGAGGAACCGAGGAAGTGAAACGATTACACACCAGTGGCTTCAACAGGGAGACATGAAACACGTTGGAGATCCGCATGCCAGGAGGAAGCGCAAGGGCATAGGCTACCGGGTTTACCCTGCGAAGCACTCGGAAGGGACCAACAAAGCGAGGCGCCAGCTTGGGAGTGGGCACTCGAAGGTTGAGGTTGCGGGTGGACAACCATACACGGTCTCCGACCTGGTAGGAAGGAGCAGGCGCTCGTCTGCGATCAGCCTGGAATCTCTGGCGCTGCGCAGAGACCTCAAGGGACTTCTGGATCTGTACCCAAGAAGCACGTAGGACGGAAAGGTGATCCTCCACAGCCGGAATATCCTGGGGAGAGAATACCTCCGGTAACACGGCAGGTTGGAACCCATAATTGGCCATGAAGGGAGACGTCCCAGAGGAAGAGTTCACCGCCGTGTTCCTGGCAAACTCAGCCCAAGGCAGGAGGTCAACCCAATTGTCTTGGTGATCGGAGACATAGCAACGAAGGAATTGCTCCAAGGCCTGATTGGATCGTTCTGCGGCCCCATTGGACTGAGGGTGGTAGGCCGAGGAGAAGGAGAGATGAATCCCCAACTGGGAGCAAAAGGCGCGCCAGAACCTGGACACAAACTGACTCCCCCGATCCGACACAATCTCCTTAGGCAAACCGTGCAACCGGAAGACCTCCCTGGCAAAAATCGTGGCCAACTCTTGTGCAGAGGGTAACTTCTTGAGAGGAACACAGTGGCACATTTTGGAAAACCGATCCACAATCATGAGAATGACCGTATGGCCTCGGGATGCAGGGAGGTCCACAATGAAATCCATCCCCAGGTGTGACCATGGGCGCTCCCCGGTGGCTATGGGTTGCAGAAGGCCCAACGGAAGGTGCCGAGGGGACTTACTCTGGGCACAAACGGAGCATGCCGCTACATATGCGGCGATGTCGGAACGTAGGGAAGGCCACCAGAACAGACGTGAAACAGCCCAGGACAGCTGATTCTTTCCAGGATGCCCCGCGGTCTTGGAGTTATGGTAGGTTCGCAACAACCGAGTGCGCAACTCCTCAGGCACAAAACATCTGCCGTTGGGTCTCCCAGAGGGAGCACCAGATTGAGCCGCCAAAATCTGCTCACCCAGGGGAGAGGTCAGGCTGGTGCGAATGGCGGCCAGGATCTGATTCGGAGGTATGACCGAAGTCGGAATCGACTCCTCCCTGGACAGCTCGGAGTACTGCCGTGATAAGGCATCCGCCCTGATGTTCTTGGAACCGGGTAGGTAGGAGACCACGTAATTAAAACGTGACAAGAACAGAGCCCATCTGGCCTGACGTGGTGTCAATCTCTTGGCCTCAGAAAGGTAGGTCAGATTCTTGTGGTCCGTCAGGATGAGAACCGGAACCACCGAACCCTCGAGCAAGTGCCTCCATTCTTTAAGGGCCTGCACGATGGCCAATAACTCCCTGTCACCAATCTGATAGTTGCACTCCGCGGAAGACAGTTTCCGGGAGTAAAACCCACAAGGAAGCAGAGGACCCTCTGGTGTTCTACGCTGAGACAGAAGGGCGCCTACTCCCGTCTCAGACGCGTCCACCTCGAGGACAAAGGGCAACCCAGGGTTGGGATGCGACAGAATCGGAGCCGACACAAAGGCGGACTTTAGGGCCTCAAAAGCTCGGATGGCCTCGAGCGGCCAGACCTGGGAATTACTGCCCTTCCTGGTCAGATCCGTGAGAGGCTTGGCCAGCATGGAAAAGTCCCTGATGAACTTCCGATAATAATTGGCGAAGCCCAAAAAGCGCTGCAGGGAACGAAGACCACTGGGCTGGGGCCACTGTAAGACAGCCGAAACCTTCTCAGGATCCATGGAGAACCCCTCAGCGGAAATGATGTAACCTAAGAAGGTTACCTGGGATCGGTGAAATTCGCATTTCTCAAGCTTACCGAACAGCTTGTTCTCTCGTAACCGTTGCAACACTCGTCTGACATCCAGAATGTGGGCCTCCATGGATTCAGAATATACCAAGATGTCATCCAAATAGACTACCACACACTGCTGCAACAGGTCACGGAAAACATCGTTGATGAATTCCTGAAAGACTGCGGGCGCATTGCACAACCCAAAGGGCATAACCAAGGATTCGTAATGACCGGTCCTGGTGTTAAACGCGGTCTTCCACTCATCGCCCGCCTTGATCCTTACCAGGTTATATGCCGCCCTCAGGTCGAGTTTGGTAAAGACCGTGGCCCCTTTAAGGCGATCGAACAGCTCGGAAATCAAGGGTATCGGGTAAGCGTTCTTGATCGTGATGCGATTGAGACCCCTGTAATCGATGCAAGGCCTCAACTCACCGCCCTTCTTTTTCACAAAGAAAAATCCAGCCCCTGCCGGGGACGAAGATTTGCGAATGTGTCCGCGTGAAAGCGCCTCCCTCACGTACTCCTCCATGGCCTCATTCTCCGCTACCGACAGTGGATAGACTTTGCCACGAGGAGGAACGGCACCAGATTGTAACTCTATGGCACAATCGTATGGGCGGTGCGGAGGTAGGGCAACCGCGCGCACCTTATCGAATACATCCCGGTACTCCTTGTATTCAGGAGGCAACAGAGAGTCCGAGGAAGTACACAGCAACTTGACAGACCCATGGATGCAACTAGCCCCACACTGCGGTGACCACGAGAGGATCTCGACCGATCTCCAATCGAAAGTCGGATTATGCTTCTGGAGCCAGGGGTACCCCAAGACCACCGAGTAGTGTGGAGACGAAATAACCTGGAGGCAGACCGACTCTCTGTGAACGGCACCAATGGCTATCCCCACTGGAAGGGTCTCATGAGTCACGTGTGGCGGCAGAAGGGGTCTGCCGTCTATCGCCTCAAGAGCCAGTGGGGAACCTCGAGCCTGCAGAGGAATGGAATTGGCGGCAGCGAACACACTATCAATGAACAAACCACCAGCACCAGAGTCCACCAACGCCTGGGTCGTCACCGAGCCCCCGACCCAGGAGAGGACAACAGTGATCAGTGGTTTGTCAACACGGGAAACCGGGGACGAGGAGACTCCACCCAAGATCTGCCCCCGACAGGATCTCAGGGTACGAGCGTTTCCCGGACGGTTCGGACATGCCAACCGAAAATGCCCACCGAGACCACAGTACATGCATCGGCCCTCGCCTCTCCGGAGTGCCCTCTCCCCCTCGGACAGGCGAGCAAACCCCAGCTGCATGGGTTCACCCCCAGACAAGTCATCCCCAGGAGGCGTGGGAGGAGAGGGAGGCACGGGTGGGACAGCAAACGTAGGCACCAATCTGTTAGAAGACCTCCGCAGGTTCTCCTTAAAGGAAGGTCTCTCCCTGAGTCTGGTGTCAATCAAAATCAGGAAAGAAATAAGAGACTCGAGCTCAACTGGTAGGTCCTTAGCTGCAACCTCATCCTTCAAGGCATCCGAGAGACCATGAGAGAAAGCAGCGACCAGAGCCTCATTATTCCAGCCCACCTCTGCTGCCAGGGTACGAAACTCAATGGCGTATTCAGCTACGGATCGTGAACCCTGTCTGATGGACATAAGGAGCTTCGCAGCAGAGGCAGCACGAGCCGGCACATCGAATACCTTCCGAAGAGAAGCAACAAAACCGGAAAACTCGGCAACCACCGGATTGTTGTTCTCCCATAAAGGGCTGGCCCAGGCCAAGGCCTTGTCCGAGAGCAGCGAGATCAAGAAGCCCACCTTTGATCTCTCAGTAGGAAAGGCATGTGGCAGCAACTCGAAATAAATGCCCACCTGGTTAAGGAAACCTCGGCACTGAGTTGGCTCTCCCCCAAAGCGCTGTGGAAGAGGGGCAGAACCGGTCATACCCCGAAACACCGCAGGCGCAACAACAGGTGTCGGGGTAGACTCTGGCGCAACAACCGGAGCGGCAGTAGGAGCGAGCCCAGGAGCGACAACCGACCCATCGGCAACGGGAGCGAAATGAGCCGTGCGTTCAAGCAGGGTTTGCAACGCCACAGCGAACCGACCCAACAGGTGATCCTGCTGATCAAGTCTGGCAACCAGCGTGGGTAGCGAGGATGGCCCTGTACCGTCAGAATTCATGGCTTGGTCCTAAAGTCACGGAACCATGAACCAGACGTACAACAAGAGATAAGTGAAAATAAGAAGGCTTTATTGAAAATAAAGCTGTAAAGCAAAAGTCCAAACGGATGGTGAAACCGAGCAGAGTCTTTGCGAAGCCAGAGGTCAGGAACCAGAAGGGTAGTCAGACGAAGCCAGGATCAGGAACCAGCAGGGTAGTCAGACGAAGCCAGGATCAGGAACCAGCAGGGTAGTCAGACGAAGCCAGGATCAGGAACCAGCAGGGTAGTCAGACGAAGCCAGGATCAGGAACCAGAAGCAGCAGCAGTCTTAGAAGCATGTGAACACAAGAGGACCAAGCAAGGAACTGAAGCCACAGACCTCCTATATATATGAGCTTGGCATCCAGCTCCTCCCAGGGGAAGGAGGAGCCGCAGGGTGGAAGGCTACAAGAAACCCAGGACCCAAGATGGCCGCCAGCACATGTCAAACGAAGGAGAGCAGCAAGCAGGTAAGACCATGACAGTAATCTAGACTTTTTTGACCTAGGCGACTTCTCTTCTCAGTGACAATACCTCCTGCTGCACTGAAGGTCCTTTCTGACAGGACACTTGAAGCGGGGCAGGCCAGAAGTTCTATCGCAAATTTGGATAGCTCAGGCCACAGGTCAAGCCTGCACACCCAGTAGTCAAGGGGTTCATCGCTCCTCAGAGTGTCGATATCTGCAGTTAAGGCAAGGTAGTCTGCTACCTGTCGGTCGAGTCGTTCTCTGAGGGTGGACCCCGAAGGGCTGTGGCGATGCGTAGGACTTAAAAAGCTCTGCATGTCCTCCATCAACAACACGTCTGTAAAGCGTCCTGTCCTTGCCGGTGTGGTCGTGGTAAGAAGAGTATTACTTTCACCTCTTCCCCTGTTAGATTCCCGTTGTGCTGTGACATCACCCTTATACGCTGTGTAAAGCATACTTTTTAACTTGTTTTGGAACTGCTGCATCCTTTCCGACTTCCGGTAATTCGGCAACATTTCAGGCACTTTCTGCTTATACCAGGGGTCTAGTAGCGTGGCCACCCAGTACAGGTCGTTCTCCTTCAGCCTTTTTATACGAGGGTCCCTCAACAGGCACGACAGCATGAAAGGCCCCATTTGCACAAGGTTGGATGCCGAGCTACTCATGTCCCGTTCCTCATCCTCACTGATCTCACTGAAGGTCTGTTCTTCCCCCCAGCCACGTACAACACCACGGGTACCAGATAGGTGACAACGAGCACCCTGGGATGCCTGCTGTGGTTGGTCTTCCTCCTCCTCAAAGCCAGGAGGTCCAGCAAGCGATGCTGATAAGGCTGTTTCTGGTGGTGATGGTGACCACAACTCTTCCTCTTCCTCTTCACGCTCATCTACGGCCTGATCCAGCACTCTTCGCAGGGGACGCTCCAGGAAGAAAGCAAATGGGATGATGTCGCTGATGGTGCCTTCGGTGCGACTGACTAGGTTTGTCACCTCCTCAAAAGGACGCATGAGCCTACAGGCATTGCGCATGAGCGTCTAGTAACGTGGCAAAAAAATACCCAGCTCCGCAGAGGCTGTCCTAGCACCCCGGTCATACAAATACTCGTTGACGGCTTTTTCTTGTTGGAGCAGACGGTCGAACATTAGGAGTGTTGAATTCCAACGTGTCGGGCTGTTGCAAATCAAGCGCCTCACTGGCATGTTTCGCCGCTGAATATCTGAAAAGTGCGCCATGGCCGTGTAGGAACGCCTGAAATGGCCACACACCTTCCTGGCCTGCTTGAGGACATCTTGTAAGCCTGGGTACTTATGCACAAAGCGTTGTACGATCAGATTCAACACATGTGCCGTGCACGGCACATGTGTCAACTTGCCCAAATTCAATGCCGCCAACAAATTGCTTCCGTTGTCACACACCACTTTGCCAATCTCCAGTTGGTGCGGAGTCGGCCCCTGATCCCCCTGTGTGTTCAGGGCGGACAGGAGTGCTGGTCCGGTGTTACTCTCTGCTTTCAGGCAAGTCAACCCCAAGACGGCGTGTCACTGTCGTATCCGAGATGTGGAATAGCCCCTGTGGCGCAGTTGATGTGGAGCAAGACGCAGCAGCAGAAGAGGACTCAGCCGAGGAGGTTGCCGAAGAGGATGGAGTAGGAGGAGTAGAGGAGGTGGCAGCAGGCCTGCCTGCAAGTCATGGCGGTGTCACCAACTCCTCTGCAGAGCCACGCATTCCATGCTTGGCAGCCGTCAGCAGGTTTACCCAATGCGCAGTGTACATGATATACCTGCCCTGACCGTGCTTTTCAGACCAGGCATCTGTGGTCAGATGTACCCTTGTCCCAACACTGTGTGCCAGACATGCCATGACTTCCTTTTCCACAATAGAGTACAGGTTGGGGATTGCCTTTTGTGAAAAGAAATTTCGGCCGGGTACCTTCCACTGCGGTGTACCAATAGCTACAAATTTTTTGAAGGCCTCAGACTCCACCAGCTTGTATGGTAAAAGCTGGCGGGCTAAGAGTTCCTACAAGCCAGCTGTCAGATGCCGGGCAAGGGGGTGACTCTGTGACATTGGCTTCTCACGCTCAAACATTTCCTTGACAGACACCTGACTGTGGGCAGATGAGAAGGAACTGCTAAAGGCGAGAGGCGGAGTGGCGGATGGTTGAGAGGGGGCAAGGAGGACAGCAGTGGTTGACGTGGCTGAAGATGCTGGACCAGGAGGAGGATGGCGGCTTTGAGTTTGTGTGCTGCTTGTACTCATGTGTTGATCTCAAATCACAAACGCCTATGGGATCATGTGCCTTCGCAAAGCAGTTGTACCTAGGTGGGTGTTTGGACTTCTCACGACTCAGTTTATTTTGGCACAGGTTGCAAATGGCATCGCTGTTATCAGAGGCAGACACACAAAAAAAATGCCACACTGCTGAGCTTTGCAATGACTGCATTCTGGTGGTGGCAACAGCATGCGTTGATTGGCGTACTGTCTGGCTGACCTCCGGTGCCGATACATGCTGTCTGACTGTGCCACTAGCTCCTTGCGACGACCTCCCCCTGCTTCCAACTCGTCTCCTCCTCCTCTGTCTCCCATCTGAACTTTTCCCCTGTTCTTCTTCTCTTCGAGCGGGCACCCACGTGACATCCACGGACACATTGTCATCATCAACCGCTTCACTTGTATCTGACAACTCAGCAAAGGAAGCAGCAGCGGGTACAACATCATCATCATTACACCGTACGTCCATGTGTGTAATGCTGCCTGACTGAGACATATCCCTGTTATCTACATCCTCTGGCAATAATGGTTGCACATCACTCATTTCTTCCAACTTATGTGTAAATAACTCCTCTGACAGATCAAGTGAAGCAGCTGTGGTGCTAGTGTTGGTGATGGCGGCAGGCGGGCGAGTGGTAACTTGAGAGGTGCCCGAAGCTGAGCTGTAGGAGGATGGTGCGTCAAGGTTCCGAGCGGAAGCTGTAGAAGATTGGGTGTCCTGTGTTAGCCAGTCAACTATGTCCTCAGAACTTTTTGAGTTCAGGGTACGTGGCCTCTGAACACTGGGCATTATTCTAGGGCCAAAGGGAATCACAGCACCACGACCTTGACGGCCCCTGCGGGTTGGCCTGCCTCTGCCTGTCATTTTTTTCTAGATTAGTGGTACTATGCGTGCAAGGTACTGTGCCACCCGATATGAGTGGTGGGCAGTGGGCACAGTACACACTGTGGGCCTGACACACACTGACAGGCAACTGCAATTATATTACAGAGAAAAAATTGTTTTACTGTTTTAAATGCAAGCTACTGTGCTACCAGATATGAGTGGTGGGCACTGGCAGTGGGCACAGTACACTCTGTGGGCCTGACACACGCTGGCAGGCAACTGCAATTATATTACAGAGAAAAAAAAAAGCAGACTGATATACTAGCCCTAAAAAGGGCTTTTTGGGGTGCTGTCAGGACGCTGTCCTTACAGCAGATCAGATGAGTCTTTGAGGACTGGAGTGGACACAGAACACTGGCCTAGCTAACGATTTCCCTATGCTCTCACTAACACTGCAGCTTCAGAATGAATCTAAGATATATGCTGTCCTTGCTTTTTGATTGGAGGTGGGAGGGTCTGGGAGGAAGGGTATGCTGCTGATTGGCTGGAATGTGTCTGCTGACTGTGAGGTACAGGGTCAAAGTTTGCTCAATGATGACGTATAGGGGCGGACCGAACATCGCATATGTTCGCCCGCCGTGGCGAATGCGAACAAGCGATGTTCGCTGGCAAATAGTTCGGGACATCTCTAGTTATATTCTGTATGTTGGAAACAACAGAAATAAGATAATAATGCACTTAGTAAAGTAGATGCAAGCATTATATATGGACAAAGTCCTCACTCTGATATGATAATATCTGAGACACTTAGTCAATATATTTTGATCAAAACACATCTAAGCCCGCCTACCAAGCGCCAAGGTGGTCTCAGGTCAGGCGGGTCCTACGCTAAACCTACCTAAGCCATTGGGCTTCTATGTTCAGGAGCGCAGACGCCGCATATATTGTGTGCTGCTCCTAGTCACTTCCATGTGCATCAAGCAACCAATGGGAGGAGGAGCAAGCACACCCATATGTACCACCTAATCAAGGCGCTCTATTGGATAGCAAGGGCAAAAGTGCAGAGGAATGCTACTCCCAAGATAAAATAGGTGCGCATTCACACTTGAAGGTGACATCCGCACATTTGTATATCATACCGTGCAGGATGTTTTTATCTTAGTTTTTTCTGTGATTTTTTTTTGTCTATGTAGTATTTGCTTGAGGGAGTGGCACCTTCAAGTGTGAATGCGCACCTATTTTATCCACTAGAGTTAAAGCAATTATTTATTTTTTTATAATTTCCATTTTAATCAGTTTTTTTTTTCTATAACCGCAAGGGGTAGTGTTAAGGGGGAATATTAATCACCAATATTTATGCAAATATCAGTAATTAATCATAAATAGAAGGAGCCGTCTATTGATGACTCCGCCTATTTATGCCTAAATCGTAACATAAATAAACCTAGCTAGGTTAACCTATTTAGCTATGTTAACTAGCTAACTACTCCTGTTACCTATACACTCCACTGAACTACCTTCGACTATTGCTGCGGCGCCTTATACTACAAAAGACTACACACTGTGCTTAAATATAAGGTATTTATTAATGCACTATAACAGTCTAATATTTGCTTATAATTGTGTGTATGTGTATATATATATATATATATATATATATATATAGCAGCACACAGCAATAAAAGTAAACACACTATAACAACACACTAATACGGTTCTAACTACACTACACGGTTCCCAAATTCCACCCACAAACTAACTATACAATATACACACACACATTTCCCACCCACCTGGTTCTACTTACTGTCCCTATTGGGTACGACAAGGGAATAGGGGTGAGGTACAGTGGGGGGGTGATCAGGGCTTCAGGGATCGTTGGTAGGACAGGGTAGGTAAGGGTTGACAAAGGGGGTGTTCAGGGCTGTACAGCAATGCAGGGGTTAATACCCTACAAGTGTACAGTGAGGAGGTGTATGCAGGCCACAGACACAAATACCAAGGCTGCACAGCAATGCAAGGGTTAACCAGGGGGGGATAACTATGCAGGGGTTAACCAGGGGGGGATATAGGGGTGAACCAGGGGGGATAATCGTAATCTAATTATACGCTATATATATATATATATATATATATATAACTTGAAAAAGATAGGACTGCACTCCAGATCAGCTCCACTGATTTTTCACTTTATCTGGAGTGCAGTCCTATCTTTTTCAAGTCGTATTGTTGGGGTATTGCCGCTGCCCTTGGGGATTTTGCACCCGACTCTTGGTGGTGCTCCCGCTGGATTTTTTTCATTCTATATCTATATCTCTATATCTCTCTCTATATATATATATATATATATATATATATATATATAATTTTATAGATCAATGGTTATAAATATATATACATATAGACGCACACAACACAATACAAACCTAGCTACACTAGACAATTCCCAATTCCACCCCACACTCTAGCTGTACATACATTCCTTAGCAGCCCACCCAAAACACACACTCAGCTGCTACTGGGGTAAGCAGGCAGCAGTGAAGGGATAAGATTACAGGGCAGCTACATGGGTATGAGTTGGAGGCAGGGAAGGGGTGAATCAGGGCAGGTGTATTAGGGGTCTGGAGGGAAAGGGTTACTCAGCCATCCTTAGGGCCATGTGGCCTCTTTTCCTTCAGGCAGCAGTCCCCATGTGTCTCTGAGTCCAGGTTCCAAGAGGCCGCACCTCTGTCCGGTTTGGGCTATTATAGCCCAAAACCAGCCCCCTCCTCCTTCCTCAGGCATGTGACATCATAGTGTCCCTTCCTAAAATCCCAAGAGTCCCCCCCCCTTAGCTCCAAAAATGCTGGGAGTAGGGGCATGGCGTTTAGCCATGGGGCAGGGATGTGGAAAACAGGTTTTTGATGTCTCTGGTTAGAAAGTCCCCTCACAAGCGGTGCCAGAGAGTCTGATTGTTTGGGGCCTGAACAAAAGAGGACTAGATGCTAATCAGCTGTTATCCTACAGGCTATCAGCACAAGTTTTTCTCTAAACAACTCTGTTGATAAGAGTTGGAATTGCATATATACATAGTACATATTACATATATATATATCCACAGATGCTTGGGGCACATCTATAAACACATACACATACAAAACCGGGGGTATGAATGGGCAGCAATAAGCCCACATACATACTGTCATGCTGACATAAGTGTATATGCATAGACACGTGTGCAAATACATACACACATACAGGGAGTGCAGAATTATTAGGCAAATGAGTATTTTGACCACATCATCCTCTTTATGCATATTGTCTTACTCCAAGCTGTATAGGCTCGAAAGCCTACTACCAATTAAGCATATTAGGTGATGTGCATCTCTGTAATGAGAAGGGGTGTGGTCTAATGACATCAACACCCTATATTAGGTGTGCATAATTATTAGGCAACTTCCTTTCCTTTGGCAAAATGGGTCAAAAGAAGGACTTGACAGGCTCAGAAAAGTCAAAAATAGTGAGATATCTTGCAGAGGGATGCAGCACTCTTAAAATTGCAAAGCTTCTGAAGCGTGATCATCGAACAATCAAGCGTTTCATTCAAAATAGTCAACAGGGTCGCAAGAAGCGTGTGGAAAAACCAAGGCGCAAAATAACTGCCCATGAACTGAGAAAAGTCAAGCGTGCAGCTGCCAAGATGCCACTTGCCACCAGTTTGGCCATATTTCAGAGCTGCAACATCACTGGAGTGCCCAAAAGCACAAGGTGTGCAATACTCAGAGACATGGCCAAGGTAAGAAAGGCTGAAAGACGACCACCACTGAACAAGACACACAAGCTGAAACGTCAAGACTGGGCCAAGAAATATCTCAAGACTGATTTTTCTAAGGTTTTATGGACTGATGAAAGGAGAGTGAGTCTTGATGGGCCAGATGAATGGGCCCGTGGCTGGATTGGTAAAGGGCCGAGAGCTCCAGTCCGACTCAGACGCCAGCAAGGTGGAGGTGGAGTACTGGTTTGGGCTGGTATCATCAAAGATGAGCTTGTGGGGCCTTTTTGGGTTGAGGATGGAGTCAAGCTTAACTCCCAGTCCTATTGCCAGTTTCTGGAAGACACCTTCTTCAAGCAGTGGTACAGGAAGAAGTCTGCATCCTTCAAGAAAAACATGATTTTCATGCAGGACAATGCTCCATCACATGCGTGTCTGGCAAGAAAGGGTATAAAAGAAGAAAATCTAATGACATGGCCTCCTTGTTCACCTGATCTGAACCCCATTGAGAACCTGTGGTCCATCATCAAATGTGAGATTTACAAGGAGGGAAAACAGTACACCTCTCTGAACAGTGTCTTGGAGGCTGTGGTTGCTGCTGCACGCAATGTTGATAGCGAACAGATCAAAACACTGACAGTATCCATGGATGGCAGGCTTTTGAGTGTCCTTGCAAAGAAAGGTGGCTATATTGGTCACTAATTTGTTTTTGTTTTGTTTTTGAATGTCAGAAATGTATATTTGTGAATGTTGAGATGTTATATTGGTTTCACTGGTAAAAATAAATAATTGAAATGGGTATATATTAGTTTTTTAAGTTGCCTAATAATTATGCACAGTAATAGTCACCTGCACACACACATATCCCCCTAAAATAGCTAAAACTAAAAACAAACTAAAAACTACTTCCAAAAATATTCAGCTTTGATATTAATGAGTTTTTTGGGTTCATTGAGAACATGGTTGTTGTTCAATAATAAAATTAATCCTCAAAAATACAACTTGCCTAATAATTCTGCACTCCCTGTATCTATATATACACACACCCTCGCATATATCTAGGGCATCACATACAGGGGACATACATATGTCCCCACTTGCCATACAGGGCCAATATATACACGGTCATACAGGAAATATATACTAACTATAAGGGGACACATATAAGGGGGCACATATATATAATGAAAGGGACATAAAGGGGACACATTTTCCCCACAGGGGCCACCATGAGCCCCTGTGGGCCACTAAGGGCAGATGTGCGCAGATGCTGGGCACATCCACGCACATCATCCTATGAAGTGACCATTAATGCATGTACAGTGGGATGCGAAAGTTTGGGCAACCTTGTTAATCGTCATGATTTTCCTGTATAAATCGTTGGTTGTTATGATAAAAAAAATGTCAGTTAAATATATCATATAGGAGACACACACAGTGATATTTGAGAAGTGATATGAAGTTTATTGGATTTACAGAAAGTGTGCTATAATTGTTTAAACAAAATTAGGCAGGTGCATAAATTTGGGCACCACAAAAAAGAAATGAAATCAATATTTAGTAGATCCTCCTATTGCAGAAATTACAGCCTCTAAACGCTTCCTGTAGGTTCCAATGAGAGTCTGGATTCTGGTTGAAGGTATTTTGGACCATTCCTCTTTACAAAACATCTTTAGTTCATTCAGGTTTGATGGCTTCCGAGCAGGGACAGCTCTCTTTAAGTCACACCACAGATTTTCAATTATATTCAGGTCTGGGGACTGAGATGGCCATTCCAGAACGTTGTACTTGTTCCTCTGCATAAATGCCTTAGTGGATTTTGAGCAGTGTTTAGGGTCGTTGTCTTGTTGAAAGATCCAGCCCCGGCGCAGCTTCAGCTTTGTCACTGATTCCTGGACATTGGTCTCCAGAATCTGCTGATACTGAGTGGAATCCATGCGTCCCTCAACTCTGACAAGATTCCCAGTCCCTGCACTGGCCACACAGCCCCACAGCATAATGGAACCACCACCATATTTTACTGTGGGTAGCAGGTGTTTTTCTTGGAATGCTGTGTTCTTTTTCCTCCATGCATAACGCCCCTTGTTATGGCCAAATAACTAAATTTTAGTTTCATCAGTCCACAGCACCTTATTCCAAAATGAAGCTGGCTTGTCCAAATGTGCTTTAGCCCACCTCAAGCGGCACTTTTTGTGCTGTGGGCGGGGAAAGGCTTCCTCTGCATCACTCTCGCATACAGCATCTCCTTGTGTAAAGTGCACCGAATGGTTGAACGATGCACAGTGACTCCATCTGCAGCAAGATGATGTTGTAGGTCTTTGGTGCTGGTCTGTGGGTTGACTCTGACTGTTCTCACCATTCGTCACTTCTGTCTATTTGAGATTTTTCTTACATAGAATGTGTCGGCAGATAAGAACCATTTAGCCCATCTAGTCTGCCCAATATACTGAGTCCCAATATTCTTGGTCTGCCACTTCGAGCCTTAACTTGAACTGAGCCTGTGGTCTTCCATTTCCTCAATATGTTCCTAACTGTGGAAACAGACAGCTGAAATCTCTGAGACAGCTTTCTGTATCCTTCCCCTAAACCATGATGGTGAAAAATCTTTGTCTTCAGGTCATTTGAGAGTTGTTTTGAGACCCCATGTTGCTACTCTTCAGAGAAAATTAAGAGGAGGGAAACTTACAATTGACCCCCTTAAATACTCTTTCTCATAATTGGATTCACCTGGGTATGTAGGTCAGGGGTCACTGAGCTTACCAAGCCAATTTGAGTTCCAATAATTAGTTCTAAAGGTTTTGGAATCAATAAAATGACAACAGTGCCCAAATTTATGCACCTGCCTAATTTTGTTTAAACAATTATAGCACACTTTCTGTAAATCCAATGAACTTAATTTCACTTCTCAAATATCACTGTGTGTGTGTCCACTATATGATATATTTAACAGACATTTTTTTATCATAACAACCAACGATTTATACAGGAAAATCATGACGATTAACAAGGTTGCCCAAACTTTCGCATCCCACTGTATATATATCATACATGCATGCACGTGTTTACATGTGTGTGTGTGTGTGTGTGTGTGTGTATGTATATATATATATATATATATATATATATATATATATATATATATACATGCATGCATCTCAACCCTTCCTCAACAGGTAGCAACAAAACAACCACAATATTGATTACCTTGATTGTGAATTGTGATTGATTACCCACATGATGGAGGCACTGGACTGGGTTTGATGTGCAATGTCACATTGCTAGATACCCTGAGTTATTCTACAAAATCTGACGCCAATTTGGAAACTATAACCCTCAAGGAATTTTGTGAGGGGTATAGGAGTGCTTAGACCCTGTAGGTGTTTCATAAATTTAAAATTACATATTTTTTTTTCCAATAAAATGCTGCTTTAACTCCAAATTTTTCATTTTCACAAGAGGTAACAGGAGAAAAAGCACCATACAACATCTTACCTATTTTCTTCTGGATGCTGCAACCCTCCATATGTGGTGCTAACTGCTGTATGGGAACACTGCAGGGCTCAGAATGGAAGGAGCACCATTTGGCTTTTGGAGGGCAGATTTCATTGGGATGGTTTTTAGGCTCCATGTCACATTTGAAGAAACTGTGAGGTAACACTACAGAGGAAATTATTATTTTGATCCACTTGTGTTTTCCAGAAATGAATGTGTAATGGATGGTGAAAAATGAATATGTAAGCTTTGTGCATCTCTCACCTAGCATCTGCCAGGATGCAGTCTGGCTTGGGAGTAATGGTACCTCGTACAGTGGCAGGGAAGCTACCATGAACTGTGGTCATTGCAAGAACATTTCTCTTGTCCTTTCTTGTATGTAACCACCAGCATGTTCTTATTGAGGAGAGCTCTGCTGTTGCCCTTTCTGACTGGTTGCCCTAGCAGGGATCCAGAGAGGCATCTCTGATTTTTGTGTACTGCTCTGCAAGCTACAGTACCTCTGGAATTTAGGGACTTAAACAATGACATGATATGAAATTATCCACACAGACGTAGTAGTGCACACAATGCTGGACCAGTGCTAAGTCCCACACTATTTTCCCAGCAAATCCTAGGGGGAAGGGGGGTAATCCGGGTTTCCTTAAAACTCAGGAATTTGAGGCTGATATTCTTTGGGGAGTTACCTCAGCTGTTACCCTGGTGCGCCTTTTTGATGGTCCCACATCACTGGATGATGATGAGGAGGAGTGAGAGGACAATAATCAATGAGGGCGTATGCCTCCTCAGCTGAATACTCATTTTGGGATCACAGACATTTTTATGCATAAATCTGTATGATTTAAAAACATGTAAGGTGTGTATTCAATGTACTTATTCACAGGGGTGTTTATTCGGTGTTACATGTAAAGGGGCTGTAATAAATTTGAAATAAAATTGAGATAGAAAAATAAAAGAAAAAAAATTAAGATTAAATTCAACAACAAAAAAAAGACTGCATCGGAAAGTCAGCACTTGCAGGATGCATGCAAGCATATGTTTTGTGCATGCGGTTAAATGGAATCTGTCGCTAGTTTCATGCAGCCCTGAGTGATGTAATTAGAATCCGAGCATAGGCTTGGCTTATACTCAAAAATACTATGCCCCTCACAAAAAAGGGGTGCCAGCAGTCAGTCATGTTGCATTGTCTTGCTGCCACCGTCCCAGAGAAAACACTGAGTATGTATGGGTGTACGTGATTGTGCCTTCCACATGGATAAGTGGGCCCAGAGAATGTCACGAAAACCTTCCCCAGACCATAATGCTGCCACCACCAGCTTGGGTTCTTCCAGAAACGGTTGCAGCCAGGTTGGTTGTTCTCTGATGTTTCTCAGCTGACACACCAATGTCCATCCATTCAAGGTGTCTCCTCAACGAAAACAACTCTTGGCCAATCCACGGAAGTCCAATTCCGATACCATCGTGAAAATCTGAAGCCTTTTCTTTCAAGGCAGTGACCATCCGTCTACTTCAGAGTCTGATATGCAGTAGGGTTAGCTGAACTGTTTTAGACACACGACTGGGAGCTTCCTGGTTAATTTTGAGCGTGAGCTGATCCATTGTAGTGTGTTGGTCCACCCTTGTGCACCTTTTTATAGTCTACGTTCACCTCTCAAATTAGTAGCACATGGTTCTCTGCAGTTTCCGTGTCACTTATTCTCAATGGTGCCATACTGCCACTCTTGGCCCAAAAGTCGATAATCATTCCTTTTTGCAACTCTGACAAATAGGCCCTTTTTCACATGACGGAAACGATAGGTACTATGTGTGCAGACAGCATATCAAACAAATGTAATATACCCACCAAGCAAACCTACCGTAGGAGGTCATAATAATGTGACTTAACTGTGTATATACGAATGTGCATGGTGGCAGGTTGATTGTTAGACATAACACACTGGTCAGTTCCACTTGTGCTCCACTTATTTATGCCCACTCCATTTTTGTGTTTGTTTTTATGTAATATGACATTTTATTGGAATCTTTCAATAAAAGATGTTTTCTGAAATACACTTGAAGCTTTTTTAAATATGTATAGGTGTTATTAACAATTGGGAAAAGGTATATATTTTTAACCTAAAAACATTTGATTTAAAGAATAAGTTTAAAAATAGGAAAATGAATCTCCTTAAAGCAGGGTTTCTCAACTCCGGTTCTCGGGACCCACCTACCGGTTTGAGAATATCCCTCAGAATGAATACCTGTGGTAAATCATGATGCATGGACACTAATTGTATTACCTGCTCAATACTAAGGAAATCCTGAAAACATGACTGGTAGGTGGGTCCCGAGGACTGGAGTTGAGAAACCCTGCTTTAAAGAAATATACTCCTTTCTGCACCACTACCTATAATCGTCCATATTTACTGTTGATGTGCTTAGTTAAACTGTTTGCAAATATTTACATGGCAGCAATGTGATGCTCATGTCACTACCAGAGCTTTGGGACGTTCTCACAGCTCTGTTTCTCCACCCCTGTGATGATGTCACTACTAGAGCTGGGAGGAGTTCTCACTACTCTGTTTACTTTTGGTTTCTTTCACCACAGCTGTTCTTCATGTGTTTGATTTCCCTCTCTTTATATCACCCCTCCTCCTTTGATAGGATGTGGATTATAGTTCTCACTTCAGTTGTAGCTCTTGCTTTAGTTTATTCACTTGTGGCTATCAGTTCACTGGACCTGTGTTCTGCTGCAGCTAGCACTCCGGATATTGCCAGCCTGTCCTTGGATCCGTCTTCTCTGCGGCTGCAACACCTCCAGCTAAGTGTGCAGACATTGTTGTGTTCCTGTTTATTTCTGACTGGATCTGAGGTGGCCACGGTTCCCTCCATATACTGAGTAGGGCACTGGTGGCCGTGCCCCTTCCACTATTGTAGGGGTTACAGTGGTCATTAGTCTTAGGCACGTGGGCATGCCTCATTCCGCCATTGGGATCCGGGCATGTGCTTTAGCAGAATAGGGAGAGCGTTGAGGGTCGGACAGGGGTCACCCTTTATCCTCCCTAGTTCTGGGTCCAGTCAGTAGCTCTGTACTGTGTATTACTATTGTTGCTCACATACAGCCGTGACAGCTCAGTTTGCTTTCTTCTGAGAATCTGTTTTTACCTCCTTAGAAATTATCATTTAAATCCACATAAGTGTCCACATTTCTGCCTGCATATGTGATCATCCCCATGTCTTCTTACCAAACATTTTCTTATTTATTGTTCCTTTCTGTTAAATGATCCGTACAAAAGATTAATATTAGAGTTGAGCGGACACCTGGATGTTCAGGTTCAACGGGTTCGGCCGAACTTCACAAAAAAGTTCGAGTTCGGGACCCGAACTTCATTGAAGTCAATGGGGACCCGAACTTTGGACTACTAAAATGGCTCTAAAAAAGTCATGGAAAGGGCTAGAGGGCTGCAAATGGTATCAAAATGTAGCTAAGAGCATGGTAAGTGCTCTGCAAACAAATGTGGATAGGGATATGACTTAAAATAACATAAAATATGCAAAAATAAATCATAATAATATTGATCTAGGAGGACGAGGTCCATATGGAGTAGGAGGTTGAGGAGGCGGTGGATGTGGCAGTGTAGGTGGAAGCAGCGGTGGAGGAGGAGGTAGCCTACACTGGTTTTTGGTTTTAATTTATTTTAATTTATTTTTTGTTTAAACTGGGGTACACCCTAAAACATTGGGAAATATAACCTGTGATAACCCCCTCCAGCCATGCTAAACAAACATTCAGACAACACACTGGCTGCAGGGCAGGCCAGCACCTCCAAGGCTTGGCAAGCTCAGGCCATATGCCCAATTTGGAGACCCAGAAGTTGAAGGGGGCAGACCCATCAGTCAGTACGTGTAGGCGTGTGCACACATACTGCTCCACCATGTCGCACGTCCCCGTGACGTCCACGATTTAATTAGATATCTGCTCTATAAACTTTCAATGTTCTTTTCTGTGCCTACCATGTTGATCATGGTTATCAGCGAATCAGGGTTCCACGCCAGAGAGGGAGCGTGAGAAATGGATACCACATCCAAGGGAGGTCAATGGCTGCAATGTGATCGAGCTGAAATGTGGGACAAATTATTAAAGTGGAAGGATCGAATGAAAGGGTCAATTAAAGACGAATTTTAGAAATTTAAGTCCCTGTCACCTATGCAGAGCAGGGGTTTTACATCGGCAAAAAATGGGTTAATGTCACCCACCAATGGAACAGACTATTTTTACAAATTTTGGGCCCTGTCAACTATGTAGAGTAGGGGTTTATTCACAGCAAAACTGTATTCATGTCACCCACCAATTCAACAGACGATTTTACAAAAAAAAAAGGTCCAAGTCACCTATGCAGAGCAGGTATACGGCAAAATTGGTAAAATGTCACCCAAGAATGTAACAGATGAATTAGTGAAATGTATTTCCTTGTCTACTAGGTAGAGCAAGGGTATATCACACCCAAAAATTTGGTATATGTAACCCAAAAATGTATCAGACAAATTAGTGAAATGACTCAAAATTAAAATACATATAAATTAAAAATAATGATCTTGATCTATGAGGTGGAGGTCCATATGGAGTAGGAGGTTGAGGAGGTGGTGTAGGTGAAAGCGGCGGTGGAGGAGGACGAGGTAGCCAACACTGGTTTTTGGTTTACATATTATTTTTATTTTATTTTATTAGGGTACACCCCAAAAGAGTGGGAGATATCAAAAATACAACAATGAGCAATTGCGCTTTAGTATAACAATGGCTGGGTATACGTGTCTATTCTGCACAAGGTACGGACAAGTCCTGTGGGATCCATGCCTGGTTCATTTTATTGAACGTGAGCTTGTCCACATTGGCTGTGGACAGGCGGCTGCGCTTGTCTGTGATAATGTTCCCTGCCATGCTAAACACACGTTCAGACAATACACTGGCTGCAGGGCAGGCCAGCCCCTCCAAGACGTAAAGGGCAAGCTCAGGCCAGGTGCCCAATTTGGAGACCCAGAAGTTGAAAGGGTCAGATCCATCATCCGGTACGTGTAGGCGTGTGCACATAAACTGCTCCACCATGTTGCTAAAATGCTTCCTCCTGATAAGATGTTCCATATCAGCTGGTTGTTGTGGCGTGCTGACAAAGCTTTTCCACATTTTGGCCATGCTAACCCTGCCCTCTGAGGTGCTGGTGGTGCCCCAGCTGCGTTGGCGACCTCTTCCTCCTCCTCTGCCTTCGCCTTGTCCTTCCACTGTGACCCCGCTGTCAGGTGGCATTGTATTCGCGCATCTTACGATCACGCTCCAGTGACATAATTAAGGACGGTATGTTGTCCTTGTAACTGGGATCCAGCAGCGTTGCCACCCAGTAATCAGCACAAGTTAGAATGTGGGCAACTCAGCGGTCGTTGCGGAGACACTGCAGCATGTAATGGCTCATCTGTGCCAGGCTGTCCAGAGGCATTGAAAAGCTGTCCTCTGTGGGAGGTGTATCGTCTGTGTCCTCTGTATTCCCCCGCAGCCACGCACCAGTGATGGCCATGAGCTGGTTTGGGTCCCAACCTGCTGTGAACACTGTTCCTCCTCCTCATCCTCCACCTTGTCATCCTCCAGAACTGTGCCCTGGCTGGACAATTGTGTACCTGGCGTTTGTGGGTGCAGGAACCCATCCTCGGAGCCACTTGTGAATGACTGGCCTGAAACCTTATGAAATTATCCCTCTTCCTCCTCCTCCTGTGCCACATCCTCTTTCATCATTGCCCGAAGCGTTTTTTTTAAAGCGTCATCGGCACTGGCCATGTTGGTGGAGTACTTGAAACAGCACAACAAGGCACACAGGTCTCGCATGGAGGCCCAGTAATTGGTGGTGAAGTGGTGCTGTTCCGCCGAGCGACTCACCCGTGCGTGCTGCAGCTGAAACTCCACTATCGACTGCTGCTGCTCGCACAGTCTGGCCAGCATGTGCAAGATCGAGTTCCACCTTGTGGGCACGTCGCATATGAGGTGGTGAGCGGGAAGGCCGAAGTTACGCTGCAGTGCTGACAGGCGAGCAGCAGGGTTAGAACGCCGAAAGCGCACACAGAAGGCCCGCACTTTCTGCAGCAGCTCTGACATATCGGGGTTATTTTAAGGAACCTCTGCACCACCAAATTCAGAACATGCACCAGGCAAGGGATGTGTGTCAAACCGGCTAGTCCCAGAGCTGCTATGAGATTTTGCCCATTATCGCACACCACCAGGCCGGGCTTGAGGCTGACTGGCGCCAACCACTCATCGGTCTGTTGTTCCATGCCCGTCCACAGCTCCTGCGCTGTGTGGGGTTTGTCCCCCAAACAGATAAGTTTTAAAACTGCCTGCTGTCGTTTACCCCTGGCTGTGCTGAAGTTGGTGGTGAAGGTGTTGTCACGAGGGTATCAAGAGCCACGTCTGACTCTGTTATACCCGGGGTCAGGAAGTCGCAGCGGGTGGCTGCGCGCTCTATATCTAAAGATCACGTTGTTTTTTAGTGATTGTTTTCTGTGTTTGCCTTGCTATCCTTTTTGTCTCTCTCAGGGATCCGTAGCTTCTCCTCCTCAGCTGTTTCTTGTCTGCCACTCCCTACCTCCTTATATTCTCCCCTCACACTTCTCTAGTTGCCAGTTATAGAGCTTCCTGCCTGGACATCTATACTGACCCACTGGAGTGGTGAATCCTGCTTGTCGTTCCTGAGTGCTACCCTCCGGATCCCTGTTGGGCTTATTGTTGTCTCCTGTTGTCGCCCACCTGGGAATATATGTTGAGTCTGTGTTGTCTGTCCTCCCCTTGGTGTTTTCCCTTAGAGTTAGTGGTGCGGACTAGTGTTCCCATCGCCCTGTTCACTACCTAGGGCTCAGCTCAGGGAAAGCCAGGGCTTTAGGCACGTGATCGGCGTACGGGTGAGGAACCCGTCTAGGGACGTCAGGGCAGCCAGGTGCCAGCCGCCAGGTGAGTCAGGGGTCACCATCTTCCCTCTCACTTGGGCAGGGCCTTCCTCGTTCCCTCCCTCTGTGTCACGTATGTGATAGCCACGCCGACCGTGATAGGTGTTATGGTGACCGGATGAAGGGGCGGTAGAGGATAAGGAAGCAGAGTAGGAGGACGAAGTAACAGGAGGCAAAGAAAAGCGCCCTGCAATCCTCGGTGGTGGAAGGACATGCGTGAAACTGCTATCCGCTTCAGGCCCAACCGCCACTGCATTTACCCAGTGTGCTGTTATGGAGATATAACGTCCCTGACCGTGCTTACTGGTCCACGTATCCGTATTTAGGTGCACCTTTGCCACAGATGGCGTTGCGCACCTGATTTTGTCCCCCACTTGGTTGTGCAGTGAAGGGATGGCTCGCCTGGAAAAGTAGTGGCGGCTGGGCACGACGTACTGTGGGACAGCCACCACCATAAGACTTTTAAAACTCTTCGTCTCCACCAGACGGAATGACAGCATTTCAAAGGCCAGTAATTTTGAAATTCTGCCATTCAGGGCCAGGGATCGCGGGTGGGTAGGGGGGTACTTCCTCTTTCGCTCTATTGTTTGGGAGATAGAGTTGAACGCTTCCGTTGGACATTGTGGAGTTGCCAGGTGGTGGTGTTGCTGGCAGAGCCTCTGTTTGCGGGGTGGCAGGTGCCACTGTCACTCCAGAGGTGGATGAAGAGGCTGAGACTGCAGTAGAAGAGAAAGCAAGAGGAGCCAGAGACCTTTCTTGGTATTTGAGGTGTCTACTCCACTGCAGCTCGTGCTTTGCACTTAGATGCCTGGTCATGCAGGTTGTGCTCAGGTTGGGAACGTTTATGCCTCGCTTCAGGCTCTGATTGCACAGCGTCAAACCACTCGTGTCTTGTCGTCAGCACATTGTCTGAAGAACTGCCACGCCAGGGAACTCCTTGGAACTGGCTTTGGTGTGCTCGGTCCCTTGCTGGGTGGGCAGTAGCAGGCGTACTGTCTAGGGGACGGCCGCTCCGCTTTTGCACCCTGCTCCCTCTTCTGCTGTGATAGTGGCTCTGAGCAACCACCGCCTCTTCCTCCAAACTACACAGGTCACTCGCATGACCTTGATTCCATGTGGGGTCGAGGAACTGGACAGGAGGTGTGTGTAAACTGTAACAAGCTGACCTTACCTGCTCCTCTGGAGGGCGTAATGTCACGCTTGTGGTAACCCGTGACCATACCGCTTCTCGTGAGCTCGACGTAGGTGACATCATGCGGGCACGAGGTGTGGTATTCGTCACACAGTTATTACCAGGAAACCAGTTATTCTTATCATGGTACTTGTTGATAAAATAGTAAAGATCTGTGCACTGATGAGCAACATGGGCAGCTGTTATTGAGGTCTTTCAGTGTTCCAGAGCTAGGTTACACTGATTGCTTCCTCCAGTCTCATCATCCATAATTTTTGATTCTAGCAGAGGAACGGTTTGCTGGTTGAGAATATCAATCAGCACAAATTTGACATGAAAAGTCAAAGTTTTGTAATGCATTATTTATATAGTATGTGTCTAGGCTGTTTTCACCTTTTTGTCACTCACTTTATAAAAAAACCTTTAGCATGGAGCAAAATGTAATAAAATTGTGAGGCTTGAACATTTAGTCTGATTGTATAAAGTAATTGAATATGGGAATTTAAAGGAGTTCTTTGGGCAAAAAAGCCTCAAAAGCAGGATAGACAGAAGTGAAAAGAAGTAAAAGCAAGTCTAGATAACACTGGTTCAGAAGCATAATTGTGAAACAGTCATTGAGTGCAGTAAAAAGTAAAATGTTGCTGCAGGTAACATTTACCACAAATAATAAACATTTTTGATCATTTGATAATGGTCTTTCATCACTGTTTTAATTGAAACCCATTGGTAGGTTAAAAATTAAAAAATATGCACTACATCATCAAAAGTAAAACAGCAGCTAAGTAATACTTCATGCTAAAATTATACAAGAAATAAATATTAGAATTATAAATCTGCTTCTAAAACATAGAGGAAAACATAAAAGCTTGACTTCAACTATATATCTTTCCTTGATAGAAAAAATGTATTTTTCTGTTCTGGGGTAGAACTAATTTTCTCTTCATTAACTGGAAGTTGTCCAGGTCTTTATGCTATATAAAACACTGAAACAAAAAGTGCTCCATAGTGTGAAACCTTACATAAAATGGACAATATTGGTGGTTGATAAAGTCACCAAATAGAGTTGTGCAAATAGCCGACACAACTCAGGAAAATGCTTAGTGGAGGTCAACTTCTAAAATCAAGGACAGCCGCTCCTTCCACTTTGGAAAAGGCTGGTTTAGTGAATAAAGTATGTAGTGTTCACCGGGTACAAAAGGGCACTGTCCACAAGTGGATGTAGATTAAAATATAACAAATAAAACTAATAAAATTTTATGCCACAAAAAGAGTGTAAAAAGCTTGCTAAATGTCCATAACTGTTTGTTGACATCATCAACCAAGCGTTTATCCACAGCTATATATGTCAGTGTCCCTCTGACATTATTTACTATTGCTGTCATTATGTTCAAGAGCTTAAAAGGAAGGATGATGTAAAGAGCAAAAATATATAAACATTTAATAAAAAGAGATGCCCTCAGTGGGACAGGCAATGCACAGGGGCAGGCAGTGTTCAGCACTGCCATGTGCAAGATTTAGAGAAAAGGGGAGCGGAGTTATGGCTTGAATGTGACATAGGGGGTAGGTGAACACATTGTGGCAGGGGGCATCATGTAAAAGTGGAGAGGAGGTGGAGGCGTGTCTGGGCTCCTTCATGCGACAATAACGTCCCTTACTGGCTGATTTGCATGCCTAATAAACTGGATTTTCAGAAGATGGAAAACACCTATTGATGAAATGAAGACACATTTGGAAATAAGGTACTAAGAGTTGAGCGCACACCTGGATGTTCGGGTTCGTCAGTTTCGGCCGAACTTGAAAAAAAGTTCGGGTTCAGGACCCGAACCCCATTGAAGTCAATAGGGACCCAAACTTTTGGGCACTAAAATGGCTCTAAAATAGTCCTGGGAAAGGCTAGAGGGCTGCAAAAGGCATCAAAATGTGCTTAAGAGCATAACAACTGTTCTGCAAACAAATGTGGATAGGGAAATGACTTAAAATAACATAAAACACAGAAAAATAAAAAATAACAATCTGGATCTAGGAGTAGGAGGTTGAGGAGGCGGTGGATGTGGCAGTGTAGGTTGACGTGTAGGTGGAAGCGGCGGTGAAGGAGGAATAGGTAGCCAACACTGATTTGTGTTATTTTTTCTTTTTAAATTGGGGTATCCCCCAAAATATTGGGACATATAACAAAATAAAACTAAGAATAAGTGCACTTGAGTACAAAAATGGATGGTTGAGGCTGGTATAAATGTCTATTCTGCACAAGGTATGGACAAGTCCTGTAGGATCCATGCCTGGTTCATTTTAATAAACGTAAGGTTGTCCACATTGGCTGCGGCCTGTGATAATGCTCTCTGCCGTGCTAAACACACGTTCACACTATACACTGGCTGCAGGGCAGGTCAGCACCTCCAAGGCTGACAAAGCTTTTCCACATTTTGGCCATGCTAACCCTGCCTTCTCAGGTGCTGGTGGTGCCCCAGCTGCGTTGGCGGCCTCTTCCTCCTCCTCTGCCTTCGCCTTGTGCTTCCACTGTGCCCCCCGCTGTCAGGTGGGAATGCTATCATCAGAGTGCTCTTGTAGTCGCGCATCTTCCGATCAGTAACAGATGTTTAAACTAAATTTAGTCCCCTGTCAGCAATGCAGAGCAGGGGTTCATTCACGGCAAAAGGGGGTTCATGTCACCCAGCAATGCAACAAAGGATTTTGAGAGATTTAGGCCCCTGTCACCCAGGCGCAGCAGGGGTTTGTATACGCCAAAAATGGTAAAATGTCACCCGACAATTGAAAATACTGATTTTTTAAATCTAGGGCACTAAAATTGCCACTTTTTAAAATTTAAAATGGCTCTAAAATAGTCCTTGAAAAGGCTAGAGGGATGTAAAAGGCAGTAAAATGTGCTTAAGAGCATGGCAACTGCTCTGCAAACAAATGTGGATAGGGAAATAACTTAAAATGAAATAAAATAGCTAAAAATTACAAATTATTAACCTTATTAAGGAGGTGGATATGGAGTAAGAGGTTGAGGAGGCGGTGAATGTGGTGTTGTAGGTGGAGGCAGCAATGGAGGAGGAACAGGGGTAGGTAGCCCCCAGAATATTGGGACAAATAAAAATTAAAAAAAAGAAAACCAAAGAATCATTGCACTTGACTTGAGTACAAGAATGTATGTTTGATGGTGGTATAAATGTCTGTTCTGCACAAGGTACAGACAAGTCTTGTGGGATCCAAGCCTGGTTCATTTTAATGAACGTGAGCTTGTCCACGTTGGCTGTGGACAGGCAGCCGCGTCTGTCTCTAATGACGCCTCCTGCAGTGCAAAATAAACGTTCAGAGAGTACACTGGCTGCAGGGCAGGCCAGCACCTCCAAGGCATACAGGGCAAGCTCTGGACAATTTGGAGACCCAGAAGTTGAATGGGGCAGAACCATCAGTCAGTACGTGTAGTCGTGTGCACAGGTACTGTTTCCATCATGTTGTTCAAATGCTGCCTCCTGCTAACACGCTTCATATCAGCAGTTGGGGCCGGTTGTTGCGGCGAGGTGACAAAGCTTTTCCACATGTCGGCCATTCTAACCCTGCCTTCTGAGGTGCTGGCGCTGACACAGCTGCGTTGGCGACCTCTTCCTCCTCCCCTGCCTTCGCCTTGTGCTTCCACTTCTTCCCCGCCGTCAGTCGGGAATGCTCTCAAGAGCGCGTCTACCAGCGTGCACCTGTAGTCGTGCATCTTCCGATCACACTCCAGTGAGGGAATTAAGGACGGCACATTGTCTTTGTAACAGGGATCCAGCAGGGTGGCCACCCTGTAATCGGCACACGTTAAAATGTGGGCAACTCTGCAGTCGTTGCGCAGGCACTGCAGCATGTAGTCGCTCATGTGTGCCAGGCTGCCCAAAGGTAAGGACAAGCTGTCCTCTGTGGGAGGCGTATAGTCTGCGTTCTCCGTATCCCCTCAGCCACGCACCAGTGATGGGCCCGAGCTGCGTTGGATGCCACCCCGCTGTGAACATGCTTCATCCCCATCCTCCTCCTCAACCTCTAGTAGTGGGCCCTGGCTGGCCAAATTTTTACCTGGCCTCTGCTGTTGCAAAAATCCTCTTTCTGAGACACTTCTAAAAGACTGGCCTAAAAGTGTTAGAGATGACCCCTCTTCCTCCTCCTCATCCTGGGCCACATCCTCTTCCATCATCGCCCTAAGTGTTTTCTCAAGGAGATATAGAAGTGGTATTGTAACGCTGATAACGACGTCATCGCCACTGGCCATGTTGGTGGAGTACTCGAAACAGGGCACACAGGTCTCGCATGGAGGCCCAGTCATTGGTGGTGAAGTGGTACTGTTCCGCAGTGCGACTCACCCGTGCGTGCTGCAGCTGAAACTCCACTATGGCCTGCTGCTGCTCGCACAGTCTCTCCAGCATGTGCAAGGTGGAGTTCCACCTGGTGGGCACGTCGCATATGAGGCGGTGAGCGGGAAGGCCGAAGTAACGCTGTAGAGCAGACAGCCGAGCGGCGGCAGGATGAGAACGCCGGAAGCGCGCACAGACGGCCCGCACTTTATGAAACATCTCTGACATGTCGGGGTAGTTGTGAATGAATTTCTGCACCACCAACTTCAGCACATGCGCCAGGCAAGGGATGTGCGTCAAACTGGCTAGTCCCAGAGCGGCAACGAGATTTCGCCCATTATCGCACACCACCAGGCCGTGCTTGAGGCTCACTGGCAGCAACCACTAGTCGGTCTGTTGTTCTATACCCCACCACAACTCCTGCGGGGTGTGGGGCCTGTCCCCCAATCACATCAGTTTCAGAACGGCCTGCTGACGTTTACCCCTGGCTGTGCTGAAGTTGGTGGTGAAGGGCTGTCGCTGTCACGGCCACGGTTTTGGCCGTGACTCCTTGGGAGCCGCATACAGTTGCCCGCGGTTTGGGTTGTTGTTTCAACCGCAGCTTGAGGCTTGATGTAGTTTGCCTCAAGTGCGGTTGCCGCGGACAACAGGTATGTGTGCGGTCCCTTTGGAGTTTGTGTGTGTGATATGTATGTCTGTGTGCACTCTGTCTTATTTGTGGTGTGCACTTACATCTTCCCTTCACTGTGGTTGCCCGTGGCAACGTTTGGTTGTAGTGTGTACATGTGGTGGCAGTGTCCCGGCCTTTGGGCTGATTCCCAGGACATGCTTGCCACGCATGTCGTTGCCTGCGGCAACAGCCACAGTGTGTTCTTCAGTTGGACACTGTCTGTTTGAGTTTGTGTTTCCCTTCCTTGGTGCTGGAAGGGTTAATTCCCTTCCCTGTGTGTGTGTGTGTGTGTGTGTGTGTGTGACTCACTGGGTGTGACTGACTGCTGGGTGTGGCTTCTTGGCCTATAAAGCCTCACTGTTAGCATATGTCTGTGGGTTGCTTCAGCCATGCTTAGCTGGAGCAGCCTCCTGTGCTTACCAACTGCCAGTGAGAGCCACCCTTGTGGTTCATAAATATTATGTCACATTAAGTTTATGTTCATCTTTATGTGTGATGTCTGTGATGGTCTGTTGGGATTTCCCTATGTTGTTTAGTGCAGCTTATGGATCTGGATTCCTGTTTGCACAGGGATCCAGTCAGCAAGGCTGTGGCAGGTAGGTCGAACTCGGATAGTTCACCTGCCATATCCGTAAGACTGTTTGTGTTCCCCTTTTCCCTGCGGCTTGGCCAGTGAGACCCCTGTTCCTCCGTGTCCAGTCTTACCTTGACTCCTAGTCCAGGGACCGGTCGGAGGGTGAGTTAGGGATCCGAGGTTCCGGAGCATGGGTCCTCCTACCTTTAAATGTCGGCCCATGCAGCTAGGAGTTAGGGTCAGGTTAGGGACGCTTTAGGAGGTGACCTGCTCCTTAATCCTGTTGTCCTGGCCGAGCAGCCATAACATCACGTGGCATCGCACGGCTGAGGATTTTCTCCATCCTCAGCCGTGACAGTCGCTGACCGGATGAGGAGGTGGTAGAAGTGGAGTAGGAAGCCGAGTAGGAAGAGGAGGCAAAGAATGATGCCCTGCGATCCTTGGCGGCGGAAGGACGTGCGCCAAACAGCTCTCCGCCTGGGGCCCAGCCACCACTACATTTACCCAGTGTGCAGTTAGGGAGATATAGCGTCCCTGGCCGTGCTTACTGGTCCACGTAGCTGTGGTTAGGTGGACCTTGCCACAGATGGCGTTGCGCAGTGCACACTTGATTTTATCCGATACTTGGTTGTGCAGGGAGGGCACGGCTCTCCTGGAGAAGTAGTGGCGGCTGGGAACGACGTACTGTGGGAGAGCAAGCGACATGAGCTGTTTGAAGCTGTCAGTCTCCACCAGCCTGAATGACAGCATTTCAAAGGCCAGTAGTTTAGAAATGCTGGCATTCAGGGCCAGGGATCGAAGGTGGCTAGGTGGGAATTTACGCTTTCTCTCAAAGGTTTGTAAGATGGAAAGCTGAACGCTTCCGTGTGACATGGTGGAGATGCTTGGTGACGGAAGTGGTGTTGGTGGCACATCCTCTGTTTGCTGGGAGGCAGGTGCCAACATTCCTCCAGAGGCGGAGGAAGAGGCCGAGGCAGCAGCAGAAGAGGGAGCAGGAGGGGCCTGAGCCCTTTCTTGGCTTTGAAGGTGCTTACTCCACTGCAGCTCGTGTCTCGCATGTAGATGCCTGGTCATGCAGGTTGTGCTAAGGTTCAGAACGTTAATGCCTCACTTCAGGCTCTGATGGCACAGCGTGCAAACCACTCAGGTCTTGTCGTCAGCACATTGTGTGAAGAAGTGCCATGCCAGGGAACTCATTGAAGCTGCCTTTGGTGTGCTCAGTCCCTGTTGACGGTGGCCAGTAGCAGGCGAACTGTTTTGGCGACGGCTGCTCTGATTTTGCACCCTTCTCCCGCTTTTGCTACACTGTTGGCTCGGTCTCACCACTGCCTCTTCCTCCGAACTCTGAAATTCCGTGGCATGACCTTCATTCCATGTGGGGTCTAGGACCTCATCGTCACCTGCATCGTCTTCCACCCAGTCTTCCTCCCTGACCTCCTTTTCGGTCTGCACGCTGCAGAAAGACGCAGCAGTTGGCACCTGTGTTTCGTCATCATCAGAGACGTGCTGAGGTGGTATTCCCATGTCCTCATCAGGAAACATAAGTGGTTGTGCGTCAGTGCATTCTATGTCTTCCACCCCTGGGGAAGGGCTAGGTGGATGCCCTTGGGAAACCCTGCCAGCAGAGTATTCAAACAGCATAAGAGACTGCTGCATGACTTGAGGATCAGACAGGTTCCCGGATATGCACGGGGGTGATGAGACAGACTGAAGGGCATGGGTTTCAGGCGCCACCTGTGCGCTTTCTGCAGAAGACTGGGTGGGAGATAATGTGAACGTGCTGGATCCACTGTCGGCCACCCAATTGACTAGCGCCTGTACTTGCTCAGGCCTTACCATCCTTAGAACGGCATTAGGCCCGACCAAATATCGCTGTAGATTCTGGTGGCTACTGGGACCTGAGGTAGTAGGTTCAGTAGGACGTGTAGCTGTGGCAGAACGGCCATGTCCTCTCCCTGCAACAGAGGCTTCACCAACACCACCACCACGACCATGACCGCGTCCCTTATTAGATGTTTGCCTCATAGTTAGCGTTCAGAAGCAAAGTAAAAAGTGGTTAGTATGTTAAAAATAATTAACCGCCAATATAAACCCTGATGTAGGGTATTGCACTCTATTTTTTTTTTAAACTCTATATGACCGCGGTATTTGTGGCCTGAATGTGACACTCACTTATGCACGTCTTATCCCAGATGTGCAGTATATCAGAGGGTTTTTTCACCCCAGTAACCAAAAAGCCGTATTTCTGGCCTAAATGTGACAGTCACTGATGCTTGTCTAATCCCAGATGTGCAATATATTAGAGGGTTTTTTCACCCCAGTATGCCAAAGCTGTATTTCTGGACTTGCAGATAGTGCACCAGCATAGGCTATCGTTGCATAAAATGGCTGCCGATCATGTATTGAAATTGACTAACTGAAGAAAAAAAGTTTGTTTTCAGCAGTAGTTGGCTCAGGGCAGGCTTAAAAAAATAGTGCACTGCACCCACAAAACACTTTTTCTGTAGATCGCTGAGTACATAAACCAGTTCTTGATAAGATTTCTCCCTGATCTCTCCCTCACAGCAGCTGCAGCCTCTCCCTACACTAATCCGAGCAGAGTGACGGGAGGCGCTACATTACTCCAGCTTAAATAGAGGCTGGGTCACATGCTGCAGTTGGCCAATCACAGCCATGCCAATAGTAGGCATGGCTGTGATGGCCTTTTGGGGCAAGTAGTATGACGCTTGTTGATTGGCTGCTTTGCAGCCTTTTAAAAAGCGCCATAAAAATCGCCGAACACCGAACCCGAACTTTTATGTAAATGTTCGGGTCCGGGTGCCGAAAACCCTAAAGTTCGGTACGAACCCGAACATTACAGTTCGGGTTCGCTCAACTGTAGTACTAAGTGCTATTAGGCAATTTATTTATTTCAATAGAGATTATCCTGGCGACAAATTCGACAAATTTAATTTGTTTATAGAGCTTTTCAGCAGAAAACAAACCTGAGATAGGAGAAGTAAAGGGTCAGTTTCCAAAAAGTATCAGACATCAGAAAGACCTAAATCGTGATCAATATTGGTGTACAGTGATGTGACATTGATTGTTAAAAAAAAAAAGTTGAACTGGCAAGGAAAGGGTGTCGTGTTCTAGTGAAGGTCCTACCGACCGCTAGAACATCTCAGGCAAACACACCAAAGCAAGCAGAGACAAAGACATGACAGTGAGCTGGATCAGCAGGTAAGGGACCACTGGTAGGAAATACCACTGGATGAAGTGCACCGGTTTAACTTGGAGCCAAACCCTGAGGGCAGAGACTCAGTGAGCACCGTTCTTCATAGAGCCCCAGATGATGGGGATAAACTAAGCTGAGGGCTCACTGGTCACACCTCCAGAATGTTCCCGATGCACATGGCCACTTACCTGCACAGACTGATGGTGAAAGCACCAGCAGTCCACACAAACAAGGACTGGTACCCAAGCATGCGTACTGGAACCCAAACAAACTGCACATGACACCATACAGACAAGACAAATGGGAACCAGCACACAAGCAGCTGCCTGGACCCCATGCAGAACGACACATGGCGGTCTCAGGCAGAGCTGCTCACAGACTAGATGTCCTCCCTCCTAAGAACCCAGGAGCCGTCTCGCCAAAGGCAGAACATACACAAGACAGTATCATAAACAGTTAAGCATTGCCAGGCTAACAAAGACCTAGACACTGAACAAATACCAATAAGACAGAGATGTCCTCCCTCTGGAGAACCCAGAAGCCCTCTCACCAAAGGTGTAGACATGGACTAGCAGATGCCTGTTCCCTATGGGGAGTTAGTCCATGGGCAAACAGACAGTGCTGCACACAAGGCACAGACAGGCAGGACCCCATGCGGAACGACACTTAGAGGTCACCGACAAGACACGGAATCAGACAAGCAGATGCCTGGAACCCATGCGGAATGACATATGGCTGTCTCAGGCAGAGCTGCACAGACAGGCAGATGTCTGGACCCCATGCGAAACACACATGGAACCAGACAAGGTGACCTTGATGACTTACTAGGTGGCCACACAGACAGGGCCAATGGAATAACACTGGTTAGGTGCATAGCTCCTGCACCCAGTAAGGCTGGAGACAGACTGACCCCCAGGCCAACAGAAAACAGGAATATATCTAGCACCTAGAGACCACACCCAGACTAGACTATTAACCCCACTAGAACTAAACTGGGAGTGGATCATGCATCAACGGAGAACATTACACACACACAGGCTGACATTACTACATGTCACCCCTGACAACCAGCCTACAAGGCATCCACCGCAGCCAGTATGCCAGAGCACAAACGTGAGCAACACTGCAACCCGTGTCACAGTGACCACACTGTGACAAAGGGTTTTGATTTCAGAGATGAGTTGTGCTGAATCCCTCAAAAAAGAAGGTAGACTGACAACATAATCTTGAAGAAATAAATCAATAAAGTGAGATATGTGTGAGGTGAGGGAATTAACTCTAGAAATAATTGGTTATCTATGGGGATTTGTAAGGGACTTGTGGACTTTGGGTAAATAATAAAAAAAAACTGTTTGGGGATTTGACATGAGTAGATAATCTTTTTTTAATTTTATTTAATAAACCAGTAGATCACAATCTGAGTGCCACAATGCTTCAGCAATATTGATCACGATTTAGGTCTTTTGCTACGCAGTACTTTTTGGAAACTGACCCTTTACTTTCCCCAAATCAGGGTCATTTTCTGCTTAATGGATTATATTTAATTTTAATCAATAATATTATTTTTTACTTTTGTCAAACAACTGTGTAAAGAAATTCAAGGATTTGCAATGGGGACTCGGGTTGCCCCAAGTTTCGCTAATCTATTCAGAGGTCAAGTCGAGTCCTTTGTTGCACAATCCTCGTATTATTGGACGTATATATTTTTCTATTGCAGATTTACAGATTTTTTTTTTTTGGTCTGGAATAATTATTTATTTGTCTGGAATGGAAGAAAATGTTCATTTATTTGTACATGATTTGAATCGGGTACATTTCACTCCCATAATTTAAATATTTTTAAAAGACAATGATGTTATCTATACCAAGACATACTTCAAATACGTGAATACAAATACTTACCTTGAATATAAAAGTGATCACTACCCAAAATCATTACAAAATGTACCCTTTGAACAATAAAAACAGATTAGAAAAAATTAAACCTCCAAGATGGATTTTCTCTCTCAATCTAAGATTTTGTGTGAGGTTTATAGCGAACGGCTATTCAAAAACATTACTTGCTCTTTCCAGTAATAGAGCCAAATCATTGACACAAGAAGTTATAATAATGCTCATAACTACACTGCTCAAAAAAATAAAGGGAACACTTAAACAACACAATGTAACTCCAAGTCAATCACACTTCTGTGAAATCAAACTGTCCACTTAGGAAGCAACACTGAGTGACAATCAATTTCACATGCTGTTGTGCAAATGGGATAGACAACAGGTGGAAATTATAGGCAATTAGCAAGACACCCCCAATAAAGGAGTGGTTCTGCAGGTGGTGACAACAGACCACTTCTCAGTTCCTATGCTTCCTGGCTGATGTTTTGGTCACTTTTGAATGCTGGCGGTGCTTTCACTCTAGTGGTAGCATGAGACTACAACCTACACAACATAGAAACATAGAAACATAGAATGTGTCGGCAGATAAGAACCATTTGGCCCATCTAGTCTGCCCAATATACTGAATACTATGGATAGCCCCCGGCCCTATCTTATATGAAGGATGGCCTTATGCCTATCCCATGCATGCTTAAACCCCTTCACTGTATTTGCAGCTACCACTTCTGCAGGAAGGCTATTCCATGCATCCACTACTCTCTCAGTAAAGTAATACTTCCTTATATTACTTTTAAACCTTTGCCCCTCTAATTTAAAACTGTGTCCTCTTGTGGTAGTTTTTCTTCTTTTAAATATGCTCTCTTCCTTTACCGAGTTGATTCCCTTTATGTATTTAAAAGTTTCTATCATATCCCCTCTGTCTCTTCTTTCTTCCAAGCTATACATATTAAGGTCCTTTAACCTTTCCTGGTAAGTTTTATCCTGCAATCCATGTACTAGTTTAGTAGCTCTTCTCTGAACTCTCTCTAGAGTATCTATATCCTTCTGGAGATATGGCCTCCAGTACTGCGCACAATACTCCAAGTGAGGTCTCACCAGTGTTCTGTACAGCGGCATAAGCACTTCACTCTTTCTACTGCTTATACCTCTCCCTATACATCCAAGCATTCTGCTGGCATTTCGTGCTGCTCTATTACATTGTCTTCCCACCTTTAAGTCTTCTGAAATAATTACTCCTAAATCCCTTTCCTCAGATACTGAGGTCAGGACTGTGTCAAATATTCTATATTCTGCCCTTGGGTTTTTACGCCCCAGGTGCATTATCTTGCACTTATCCACATTAAATTTCAGTTTCCAGAGTTCTGACCATTCTTCTAGTTTTCCTAAATCCTTTTCCATTTGGCGTTTCCCTCCAGGAACATCAACCCTGTTACCTATCTTTGTGTCATCAGCAAAAAGACAAACCTTACCAGCGAGGCTTTTTGCAATATCACTTATGAAGATATTTAAAAAAATCGGTCCCAGTACAGATCCCTGTGGAACCCCACTGGTAACATTACCTTGTTTTGAATGTTCTCCATTGACTACAACCCTCTGTTGTCTGTCACTCAGCCACTGCCTAATCCACTCAACAATATGGGAGTCCATGCTCAATGACTGCAGTTTATTGATAAGTCTTCTATGTGGGACAGTGTCAAAAGCCTTACTAAAATCTAGATATGCGATGTCTACTGCACCTCCACGTCTACAAGTGGCTCAGGTAGTGCAGCTTATCCAGGATGGCACATCAATGCGAGCTGTGGCAAGAAGGTTTGCTGTGTCTGTCAGCGTAGTGTCCAGAGCATGGAGGCGCTACCAGGAAACAGGCCAGTACATCAGGAGACGTGGAGGAGGCCGTAGGAGGGCAACAACCCAGCAGCAGGACCGCTACCTCCGCCTTTGTGCAAGGAGGAACAGGAGGAGCACTGCCAGAGCCCTGCAAAATGACCTCCAGCCGGTCACAAATGTGCATGTGTCTGCTCAAACGGTCAGAAACAGACTTCATGAGGATGATATGAGGGCCCGACGTCCACAGGTGGGGGTTGTGCTTACAGCCCAACACCATGCAGGACATTTGGCATTTGCCAGAGAACACCAAGATTGGCAAATTCGCCACTGGCGCCCTGTGCTCTTCACAGATGAAAGCAGGTTCACACTGAGCACATGTGACAGACGTGACAGAGTCTGGAGACGCCGTGGAGAACGTTCTGCTGCCTGCAACATCCTCCAGCATGACCGGTTTGGCATTGGGTCAGTAATGGTGTGGGGTGGCATTTCTTTGGAGGGCCGCACAGCCCTCCATGTGCTCGCCAGAGGTAGCCTGACTGCCATTAGGTACCGAGATGAGATCCTCAGACCCCTTGTGAGACCATGTGCTGGTGCGGTCGGCCCTGGGTTCCTCCTAATGCAAGACAATGCTAGACCTCATGTGGCTGGAGTGTGTCAGCAGTTCCTGCAAGACGAAGGCATTGATGCTATGGACTGGCCCGCCCGTTCCACAGACCTGAATCCAATTGAGCACATCTGGGACATCATGTCTCTCTCTATCCACCAACGTCACGTTGCACCACAGACTGTCCACGAGTTGGCAGATGCTTTAGTCCAGGTCTGGGAGGAGATCCCTCAGGAGACCGTCCGCCACCTCATCAGGAGCATGCACAGGCGTTGTAGGGAGGTCATACAGGCACGTGGAGGCCACACACACTACTGAGCCTCATTTTGACTTGTTTTAAGGACATTACATCAAAGTTGGATCAGCCTGTAGTGTGTTTTTCCACTTTAATTTTGAGTGTGACTCCAAATCCAGACCTCCCATGGGTTGAAAAATTTGATTTCCATTTTTTAATTTTTGTGTGATTTTGTTGTCAGCACATTCAACTATGTATAGAACAAAGTATTTCAGAAGAATATTTAATTAACTCAGATCTAGGATGTGTTATTTTTGTGTTCCCTTTATTTTTTTGAGCAGTGTACATATACGACATATTCTTGTTAAACAGTGGTGTATCTTGAAAAGTGACATGTTCTTGAAGGCATCACATTCTCTAGAGCCACTACACTCAAGAATATTTTGGCACCTATTCTAATGCAATTTCAACCTCAATCTGAACATGTCCCAGAATGTCAACCTGGTATTTTTAAATGTAAAGATCTACACTCCATGTGTTGTTCCACTATACAACATAATACCAAAATTGTAGTTTCTACTGTCATGGACGAGAGATTTATTATCAGACAAGAAACCTGTCACCTAGAAAACACATATTAAACCACCAGCATTACCTTATTGAAGTCTGTAGTAGAATTCCAAAGTTGTCTTTGTCTTTGCTGTATGATGCGCCAACTAAGTAAATTAGGGTCTTGAACTCAAGGTGACAGCGGCTTTCTCGCTTTAAGTCAAGCTCACTGCGCCATTTTCCCACCCCTTAGTGTTTGACAGAATTTCGCATTCTTTCAATGCCAGACGCTCGAAAACATTCCCCTGCCTGCAAATTCCTTCAATGCGTAGGGAATTGCGGGAATATGGCGCATGCACGAGAATATGTTTGATCACACAGAGCTAGCCTTGAAGCAAGAAAGCCACTACATCATTGACTTCAAGACCCTAATTTACATAGCATGGGCAGTTAAAAAATTTTTAATTTATTTTTAACTTTTGCCACATCGTACAGCAAAGACAAAGACAACTTTGGAATCATGCTACAGACTTCAATAAAGTAATGCTGGAGGTTTAATATGCGTTTTCTAGGTGACAGGTTCCCTTTAAACTGCTCATCCACATACATGAGTTATTTATTACAGTTGTCACGGCTGAGGATGGGGGAAACCCTCAGCCGTGCGATATTCTGAAGATGTCCGGTCGCTACTCGGCCAGGACGACCGAATTAGGGAGCAGGTCACCTCCTATTGCGTCCCTAACACTGACCCTGTCTCCTAGCCGTATGAGCCGACCCCAATGGTAGGAGGGCTCATACTCTGGAACCTAATAGTCCCTAGAAGCCCTCAGGCTGGCCCTGAATTAGGAGGAGGGTAAGACTACCTATTCCTCCTAGGCACGGAGGAACAGGAGTCTCACTGGCCAAGCAGCAGGGAGAAGGGGAACAAGAACAGCCTAATAGTTCAGCCAAATAGTTCCACACTAACCTGCCACAGCCTTTCTGACTGGAACCCGTGCTCAGAAACGCTGTCCACACAAACATTAGACAAACAGCACACACATAAGAACACAGAGGAACCAGGACATCCATAGCTGCAATAAAAACCAAAAGCATAGGACATCAACTAAACATCAGGGATTTGGATTTATGACCGGAAGGGTGGCCCTTACTGGAAGGATGGTAACAGGATACCAGGAGGACGACTCCAGCAACATGCCTGGAGTACCCCTCAAGCTTCTGCCATCCAGCAGGAAGCTAAATAACCCAAGCGGCCACACCCACACACACACTAGGAAAGGAGCTTAACCCTTCCATCACCAAACCAGGTAAGTGTCACTTAAAGGGGAAGTGTCCAAACAAACATCACACTGCAGCTGTTACCGCAGGCAACGACATGCGAGGCAACCATGTCCTGGGAAACAGCCAGAAGGCCGAGACACTGCCACCACATGTACACAATACACACGTTGCCACGGGCAGCCACAAGTGAAGGGTAGTGTCACAGTGCACACATACATAACCTCGTGCACAACAAACAGACAAAGTGCATACACAAAACTACACATTGCCAAAGACAAGAGCATGCATGGACAGCGAGCCGCCCAGCAACCAGCTCAGGCTGCTCCACTGCCCAACATCCACAAGTTGCCAGCGGCAACCACACGTGAGGCAAGATACTAGCCCTCACCTGTGGTTGACAACAATACCAGACCGCGGGCAAATGCATGCGGCTCCCAAGGAGTCACGACCATGACCATGGTCGTGACAACAGTGCCCCTGTAATTTTCAATATATTAGCAGAACAATACAAATGATGCAAAAGAGATTAAACACTCGGCGAACTAATACACAGAATGACGCTAAATGCAGCGATCAAAAGGATTAAATACTAAATTCAGTTGCTGCTAATAAATATTACATTGTGTTTGTTATGTTCTTCTGCATTAACAATTTTATATTTTTTCATAATTGTTGAGTATTTTTTTTATATAAGGGTAGTTTAATTTGTGTTTGCTACCAAATGTTCTACTATCTCCACTAGTTTTATTTCTCATCCTTAGCTGTTAAGATTATGACTCAGACCCCTTGATGTCCGCATCTTTGTCCCACTTCCCTTGCTACTTAAATCTCAGTGCCTCATTAAGGTTTTTGTATCTAGAGAAAGTGACAGACTGCCTCAGAAATGCATCATACAAGCATGTAATTTTCTTTGTTGTATTTGTTTTAAAAAAACTATTTTAATCTTCCTCCACATGTTGGCAGCACCCTGTTGTACGCAGTGAACACTACATAATTACAGGTCTTTAGGTAGCATACTACCACGATGATGTCACAAAATTACCACAATTTTGTTCATTGATATGATATGCATATTGTGAAATGGGCTTAAAGGGTTTCTATCACTTCATATCACATATTTAGGTGTCAGACACTAGCGATCCGCTAGTGTCTGCTCTACCGAACCATCCTAATATAATAGGTTTTGGGGCAGCCGTTTTGCTAAAATAACAACTTATATCTATATGCTAATGAGCCTCTAGATGCTATGGGGGCGTCATTAGCACCTAGAGGCTCCGTCTACCTTCCTAAACTGCCGCCGCCCAGCGCGTCCCTCCAGCCCGCCCATCTCCTGCTGAATGCGATGATCTGCGATCCTCTCCGTGCGCGTCTCTGTTCTGCGCATGCGCAGTGAATGTCTGACCGCTTCCCTGCTCAGACATCTCCACTGCGCCTGTGCCGATGACATCATAGTGCTCCGAGGAACAGGCGCAGTGGAGCTGTCTGAGCAGGGAAGCGGTCAGGCATTTACTGCGCATGCGCAGAACAGAGACGCGCACGGAGAGGATCGCAGATCATCGCATTCAGCAGGAGATGGGCGGGCTGGAGGGACGCGCTGGGCGGCGGCAGTTTAGGAAGGTAGACGGAGCCTCTAGGTGCTAATGACGCCCCCATAGCACCTAGAGGCTCATTAGCATATAGATATAAGTTGTTATTTTAGCAAAACGGCTGCCCCAAAACCTATCATATTAGGATGGTTTGTTAGAGCAGACACTAGCGGATCGCTAGTGTCTGACACCTAAATATGTGATACGAAGTGATAGAAACCCTTTAATTTAGGACTTGCTGTAGTGTGTAATTGTGTAAAATGGGTATCATCCAGTTGTTGCTATTTCCAAATGTGAGATGGGTGTTAGTGTATTGCTTTTGCAGAGTCTGAAACGCTGACCTTATCTGAGGTTGTAGAGATCTGCAGTTCTTTTGGATGAATATTTAGAAGTTTTTTTTATTTTTTTTATTTGCATGAATGAGCTGTCGCTGTGCCTTTAGATTAGTGGTGGCAGGCTGGTCCACTCCTGGGAAGACTCACTACTGTGAATCTCCATTTGGATATAATAATATGCTTTTTGGTTTCATGGAGTCCCACAGCCTTAATAATAACTATGTGAGGCTGGGTTCACACGATCGTGTCCGGATTAGGTCCGGATGCGTCCCGGTGTGTTGCGGCAAAACCGCGCGAGTAGGAATGCAATTGCAGTCAGTTTTGACTGCAATTGCGTTCCGATGTTCAGTTTTTATCGCGCGGGTGCAATGTTTTTTGCACGCGCGTGATAAAAAACCGACACTGGTACCCAGACCCGAACTTCTTCACAGAAGTTCAGGTTTGGGTTAGTTGTAGTGTAGATTGTATTACTTTCCCTTATAACATGGTTATAAGGGAAAATAATAGCATTCTGAATACAGAATGCATAGTACAATAGGGCTGGAGGGGTTTAAAAAAATAAACTCATTAACTCACCTTCTCCTCTTGATCTCGAAGTTCCCGGTCTCTTCTTTACTTGAGTTGTGGGCTAAAGGACCTTTGGTGACGTCAGATCTTATGCTCCAATCACATGGTCCATCACCGCATGAGATCTGACGTCACCAAAGGTCCTTTAGCCCACAACTCATCAGTAAACTCAACTCAAAGGTCCTTTAGCCCACAACTCAAGTAAAGAAGAGACCAGGAACTTCGAGATCAAGAGGAGAAGGTGAGCTAATGAGTTTATTTTTTTAAACCCCTCCAGCCCTATTGTACTATGCATTCTGTATTCAGAATGCTATTATTTTCCCTTATAACCATGTTATAAGGGAAAGTAATACAGTTTATAGACTGTCACTGTCGGGATTCGAACCCATGACCAGCCACATCCCAGGCGGTAGCCCTGCTTACTAGGCTACCGTCCTCTCTGGACATTACTCCCTGAAACCTATTATGTAACCTCAGTCTTGCCAAGCCTTGCTCATCACCCTTGATTCCCCACACCTGGTACTTCCCTATATAAGTCCAGCCCCTTGCACTCTAGCTTGCTGATTATTGAGCTTCTGAGCCTTGATCAAGCTTCTCATCTGCTGCTCCTGCTATTACTGAAAGTCCACTGCTGACCAGGAATTGCCTACCGACTACTCTTCTGCTTGTCCCTACCTACTGAACTGCTACCACCGTTGCCATCCGGATTGTCTGACCACGCTTACTGCTTACTGCCGCCTGCCCTGACCCACCGCCTGCCTGCCGACTACTCTTCTGCTTGTCCCTACCTACTGAACTGCTACCACCGTTGCCATCCGGATTGTCTGACCACGCTTACTGCTGCCTGCCCTGACCCACCGCCTGCCTACCGACTACGCCTCTGCCAGACTTCCTGCACCTACTACCTGCCTGCGGTCCTTGCCACTGGGCTCCACTCCTACCTCCAGCCAGCGGTCCTCTGAATCAGGTGAGCCTGTAGGACTGTTACAGAATAATCAGCCACACTATGGAGTCCGCAATGGCCACTCTGCGTAAGCAGGTCTCCGAACTTCAAGAATTTGGTACTACATATCAGGAGAAATTTGCCCAGCTCCAAGGCGTAGTCCAAAGCCAACAGAGGGAGATTATTGAACTACAGAGGCAACTCCTGGACGTTCGCGGCGCGCCCGCAGACACCCGCATGCCACTCCCATCAAGATTCAGCGGCGACAGACGCCAGTATCGGGGGTTTCTAAACCAATGCCGCATCTATTTTCAGATGTACCCGGCCCCCTTCACCACCGAGAAAAAGAAGGTGCTATTCGTGGTCAATCTCCTGACGCCCATGCTAATGCTTCATCCATCACCATACGTGGAGACTAACAGTCAGCTCCTGGACAACCTAAACAACTTTATCACCGCCATGAGCCAAGTCTTCGATGACCCCAACCGCTGTGCGACAGCCGAGGCGCGACTACATGGTCTGCGGCAAGGGAGATGCTCCGTCGCCGAATACACCGCCGAGTTTCGCCGTTGGGTCACGGACACCACCTGGAACCCAGCGGCACAGAGAAGCCAATTCCGGCGAGGCCTGTCAGAATTAATAAAGGACGAACTCGCCAGAGTTGAGGCCCCGGACGATCTGGATGACTTCATTCAGTTATGCATCCGGATAGATCAAAGACTCTCCGAGAGGAAGAAAGAAAGACTCTGGTCCTCGGACCACAGACCCACTTACACCTTCTCTTCCACCGCCCAGCGCGACCCCCAGTCAGTAACTGAACCTATGCAGGTCGACGCTCTACGTAGGTCTCTATCCACAGCTGAGAAGGAGAGAAGGCTGGCCGAAAACCTCTGCCTCTACTGTGGGGAGCCGGGTCATTTTGCCATCAAATGTCCTCATAAGATCCGAAAGACTATTGCCGTCACGGAGCTAAAGGAGCAACCACAGACTCCAACCCCGCCAGCAGCCCCGGAAAATAACAACACGGCGGCTCATGGATCCCACTTCATCGTCCCCATCCTCATCGACATTGAGGGGCGACAACTCCCCTGTTCAGCGATGTTAGACTCCGGGGCGGGAGGCAACTTCATGGACCTAACCTTCGCCTGTGAAAAGAACATTCCACTGACAATCAAGGCAGCCCCCGTTGACCTGGAAACCGTCGACGGATCCCCACTCTACTCGGGGCCGGCCACTCACGAGACCACCGAACTACAACTCCTCATAGAACCTGATCACCGTGAAAAGATCCACTTCTCTCTGATCGCCTCCCCGAAGTTCCCAGTGATCTTGGGCATCCCATGGTTGGCCACCCACAACCCCTCGGTGGACTGGGAAACCCGCTGCATACGATTCCCATCCGAGTTCTGCACGCTAAATTGCTCCCACAAACCCGTCCTTCCACCCGAAGACACCACCATCTCAAAACTATCCGTCAAGGATCTGCTACCCCCTCAATACCGTGAGTTCCAGGATGTCTGCGACAAGAAAAACGCAGACAAGCTGCCACCACACCGACCCTATGACTGCCCTATAGAACTGTTGCCCGGGGCCGAAATACCCTTTGGCAGTATCTACTCCCTCTCAGAGCCTGAACTCAAGGCTCTGAAAGAGTACCTGGACGAGGACCTGAGGAAGGGGTTCATCCGGCCCTCCACCTCCCCCGCGGGAGCCCCCTTTTTCTTCGTAGAGAAAAAAGACTCCTCCCTGCGTCCCTGCATAGACTACAGAAAGCTTAATGACATAACCGTAAAAAACCGGTACCCGCTCCCACTGATTTCCGAACTCCTTGAGAGACTCCGGGAAGCGAAGATCTTCACCAAACTCGACCTTCGAGGGGCCTACAACCTCGTCCGAATCCGCCCTGGGGACGAATGGAAGACCGCCTTCCGGACACGTTATGGTCATTTCGAGTACCTGGTCATGCCTTTCGGACTCTGCAATGCTCCCGCCACCTTCCAGCACTTCATTAACGACGCCCTCAGGGACATGCTGGATCTGTTTGTAGTCGTTTACCTGGACGACATCTTGATCTTCTCTGAAGACCTCGAGCAGCACCGCGAACACGTCCGCAGGGTACTGCAGAGACTCAGACAGAACTCTCTCTATATCAAGCTAGAGAAATGCGAGTTTGAGCGAACCACCACTCAGTTCCTCGGATACATCATCTCCCCAGAGGGCCTAAGTATGGACCCGGGGAAGGTCCAAGCTGTGATGAACTGGCCCATTCCGAAAAACGAGAAGGAGATACAAAGATTCATTGGCTTCGCCAACTTCTATCGGAAGTTTATCCGGAACTTCTCCAAGGTCATATCACCAATCACCCAACTCACCAAGAAGGCAGTCCCCTTCTCCTGGACACCCGAGGCCCAGGAGGCCTTCACCAAGTTGAAACTCCTCTTCACTTCTGCCCCAATCCTAATCCACCCGAACCCCGAGCTCCCATTTACAGTCGAAGTGGATGCATCAGACTCTGCGGTGGGGGCAGTTTTGTCACAACGGACAGGGGAGAGGATGCTATTACACCCGTGCGCATATTTCTCCCGCCAGATGTCCCCCTCCGAGAAGAACTATGACATCGGGAACAAAGAACTGCTGGCGATCAAGGATGCCTTCTCCGAGTGGAGACACCTGCTGGAGGGAGCCACCAACCCCATAATCGTACTAACTGACCACAAGAACCTTGAGTTCATCCGCAGCGCTAAGAGACTCTCAGCCAGACAGGCCAGATGGAGCCTATTCTTTTCCCGCTTCAACTATCTCATCACCTATCGCCCTGGATCAAAAAACGGCAAGGCTGACGCCCTCTCCAGAATGTTTTCCGAGCCCTCACAGAGTAACAAGGGCCAAAATAACATCTTACCCGAGAGAAGGGTCGTAGGGGCCACCTACTCTAAAGAACTCCTGGGCACAATCAAAGAAGGATACGAAAATGACCCCTTCCTCGCCCACCCCACAAGGAATATCAGCCTTACGTTTAAGAACGGTCATTGGTTTCATCAGGACCTACAACTATATGTACCAGAAATCGCACGGCTCGAAGTGCTCAAATTCAACCATGACTCCAAGCTGGCCGGCCATTTTGGCATAAGAAAGACCCAGGAGCTTCTCTCCCGCTCCTTCTGGTGGCCAACATACAAGGAGGACATCAAGAGGTACATCTCCTCGTGCGCGGTCTGTGCCCGCAATAAGACTCTTCGTTCCTCCCCTGTGGGTCTGTTACAACCCCTCCCTATTCCCTCCCGCCCCTGGGGCTCGATCTCCATGGACTTTGTGGTAGACCTTCCTCCTTCAAAAGGGATGAACACTATCCTGGTCGTGGTTGACCGTCTCACCAAGATGGCCCATTTCATCCCCTACAAAGGCATACCCACCGCCAAACAGACGGCCGATCTAATTTTCAGAGAGGTCTTCAGGCTGCATGGGATCCCGGACGACGTGGTCTCTGACCGAGGCGTACAATTTGCCTCAAAGTTCTGGAAGAACTTCTGCCTGGCGCTCGGGGTTAAAGTGAACCTATCCTCCGCTTTCCACCCTCAGTCAAACGGGCAGACTGAGAGAACTAATCAGACCCTAGAGCAGTACCTACGCTGTTTCAGCTCCCACCTGCAGGATGACTGGCTTGACCATCTCCCCACGGCCGAGTTCGCCTACAACAATGCTGAGCATAGCTCAACCAAGCACAGCCCCTTCTTTGCTAACACAGGCTCGCACCCGGTGTTCATTCCCCACCTGCCCGTCGCCTCCACTCTCCCAGCAGTGGCCGAACGCCTAACAACCCTACAGGAGGCACAAAAGAACATTATAGACAACCTCCAGCTTGCCCAGAGGCGCTTTAAACAGGGAGCAGACAGACGTCGCAAACCCACCCCGGGCTTCCATGTGGGAGACAAGGTGTGGCTGTCCACCAGGAACCTCAGATTGAAGGTCCCCTCCAAAAAGTTGGCCCAAAGATACATGGGTCCGTTTCGGATCACCGCACAAATCAACGAGGTCATGTTCCGGCTCGACCTTCCGGACTCCATTAGGGTGCACCCTGTCTTCCATTGCTCACTCCTCAAGCCATACGTGGAGAACACCTTCACAGGCCGCCACTCGCCCCCTCCACCACCCGTGAGGGTACAGGGTGAAGACGAATACGTTGTCGCAAAGATCCTCGACTCCAGGATCCACCGTGGAAGACTACAATACCTAATTGGGTGGGAGGGTTACCCTCCCGAGGATAACTCCTGGGAGCCAGAAGAAAATGTCCACGCCCCCAGACTGGTAAAAGAGTTCCACCAACGGCACCCCGGTAAGCCTGCCCCTGCGGTGCCCGGAGGTCACCTTGGAAGGGGGGGAGTACTGTCGGGATTCGAACCCATGACCAGCCACATCCCAGGCGGTAGCCCTGCTTACTAGGCTACCGTCCTCTCTGGACATTACTCCCTGAAACCTATTATGTAACCTCAGTCTTGCCAAGCCTTGCTCATCACCCTTGATTCCCCACACCTGGTACTTCCCTATATAAGTCCAGCCCCTTGCACTCTAGCTTGCTGATTATTGAGCTTCTGAGCCTTGATCAAGCTTCTCCTCATCTGCTGCTCCTGCTATTACTGAAATTCCACTGCTGACCAGGAATTGCCTACCGACTACTCTTCTGCTTGTCCCTACCTACTGAACTGCTACCACCGTTGCCATCCGGATTGTCTGACCACGCTTACTGCCGCCTGCCCTGACCCACCGCCTGCCTGCCGACTACTCTTCTGCTTGTCCCTACCTACTGAACTGCTACCACCGTTGCCATCCGGATTGTCTGACCACGCTTACTGCTGCCTGCCCTGACCCACCGCCTGCCTACCGACTACGCCTCTGCCAGACTTCCTGCACCTACTACCTGCCTGCGGTCCTTGCCACTGGGCTCCACTCCTACCTCCAGCCAGCGGTCCTCTGACTCAGGTGAGCCTGTAGGACTGTTACAGTCACCTAGCAACCATGCGTGAAAATCGCACCGCATCCGCACTTGCTTGCGGATGCTTGCGATTTTCACGCAACCCCATTCACTTCTATGGGGCCTGCGTTGCGTGAAAAACGCAGAATATAGAGCATGCTGCGATTTTCACGCAACGCATAAGTGATGCGTGAAAATCATCGCTCATCTGAACAGCCCCATAGAAATGAATGGGTCCAGATTTAGTGCGGGTGCAATGCGTTCACCTACCGCATTGCACCCGCGCGGAAATCTCGCCCGTGTGAACGCAGCCTAACCCTTTTCAGAAAAAAAAAAAAACATTACTTGCTCTTTCCAGTAATAGAGCCAAATCATTGACACAGGAAGCCAGCTAGCTTTGCAATAGGATATTTATCAATGTATTTTTGCCAGTTTTCTGGTGTAAATACAATAAGGAATATGGTGGTTTGAATAACACCATATATTTGAAACACCTGTTCAACTTTTTTCTGACATAAAAGGCAGATAAAGTGGGTCAGGCCAAAGGCAACTTTATTGCTATTAATTTGTTTAATTAAAATTTCTTCCACAAAAAAAAAAAAAAAAAAAAAAAGGAAATTTGTCAGAAATCTGGCTTGTTGCACACGTTCTGCATTGCCTGGGAGTGATTGATGTACATACACTAGGAAAGAAGCTTCTGGGGCCCATAATAAGTTTTGCTATGGGGTCCTATGAAATCAGTGTATGCCCCTGTATAAAGGACTGACGTCCAAGTAGCATTGATCTCAAGTAGGCTTGAGCGAATTGAGCTTCAGATCCTAGATCCAAAGTTGATTCGTTTAAACACTTTGTTTTAATGCTGTGCGGAGACATGTCTCCGTACAGCATTAAAATGTATTGCCTCCATGGAGGCAAAATTTGTTTCAGCCAAAGCCGCCCAGCAAAAAAGATAGCGCATGTCCAATTCTTGTCTGCAGCCATGGACAAGAATAGGTATTTCTATAACAGGGCCGGCTATGTGTGGTCCACAAAATGCGGAACGCACATGGCCAGTGTCCGTGTTTTGCGGACCTGACTCTGTGTCATATCCCAGATCTAAGAGGGGGATTTAAAGGGAGTCTATATTCACTAATAAAAGTGCCAGCAATGCCCAATGATAATGTTAACAGCATTGCAAACATACCTGTATGTCCTTTGTGATTTTTGTATATGTGCAGAAAATTTAATACATTTTTATTCTTATTGAAAAGGGCTGCCAAGTGCCTAGCTTGGAGTGTTTTGATTTTCAAAGTGCCCTCAGGCTTCCTCCTCTATGCCTGACTTCAGAAGGATGCTTCAGGGAGCTGTTTTGCACAGGTGCCGAGAGCCCAATAGAGAGTGCCGGTGGAGATATGACTTCTGCTAGTTTTTTGGATTTAATCTTTTGCCTGCTGTTCCTGTTTATATCGGTAACTGACCTTGACTCTACTCCAGATTTACTAATGGTGCTATGCATTGACGGTTTTTGTAGTTTCCTGGTATTGACCCTGGCTTGTCTTGGATTTAACCTTTTTTGTGTACTGAATTCATCATGTTTTCTCCTTCCTGTTTTTTTTGACTCTGCTTGCTGATTTTTTATTTTTGTCCTCCCTGGTCATTCTGGAAGGTCTGCTACTTGTGTTTCTGCCAAATCCATTCTGCCTTGCAGCGGGTCCTAATGAAGAACCTGGGGGTAGCCATAGTCTCCTACTGCCTGGAATAATTTTGGAAGGCTAGTAGCAGTTTTAGGGTACACAGGCTGATCTAGGATTTTGCTGAGAGACTAAAAAGGGTTTTATCACTGAATCAAATATCTTTTGTCATGTAGAGAAAGTTAATACAAGGCACTTACTAATGTATTGTGATTGTCTATATTGCCTCCTTTGCCCGCTTGACTCACTTTTCATTTGCATTATACATTGCTTGTTTCCAGGGTTTATGGCCACTGCTTGCAAACTATAAGAAAAACCACCTGCCTCTCCGGTCACCTTGGGAGCGCATATAGGCACACGTGCAGCAGCCCCAGTCCTGGCCATCTTGTATCTGCGCTGCAGCAGTGACCATAACCTCTGGAAACGTGCTGTGTATGATGAGATGGAAAAATGAATCCAGCCAGCAATCAGACAATATGGAGAATCACAATACATTAGTAATTGCCTTGTATTAACTTTGTCTTCATGATAAATGCCATTTGCTGAAGTGAGACAACCTCTTTAAACATGCTACAGTACCAGTAGAACCAAAGCTAAACCTTCCTGATAGATTTTTCTGGAGATCGGAAATGGGGACTTTTCAGGAGGGCTGAGGCCTTAGTGAATAGCAACGAGTGGTGCTCATTATGTCTCTTCTGCATGGAGATCCACAAGCCTGGGCCTTTCTATCTAGATCCTTATGTTCCTGAACTGCCATCTTTAGAGGTGTTTTTTTGCAGCTTTGGGACTGTTATATGATGAACCTTCTCCCAGGGCTGTGGCTAAAGTAAATCTCCTGTCTGTCCATCATCTTCAACCCTGTTGAGGAATTTTGTTCAGATTTAGAAGATGATCCATTACATCCTAGAGGAATGAGACAGCCCTTTCTTGCCATTTTCGCCAGGGTTTGTCAGACCACTTGTAGGATCTTCTGGTTAACTATTAGACTTGACCAACATCTACAGGAGCACAAAAAGAGTGTTCTGTTTTGCCAACTACCTTACCTGAGAGATTCCTGCTATCTTCTGAAGATCTTATGCAGTTGGGAACCATGACGTCTGCTCAGGATTGTAAATTCTATTGGAAAAGGCGAGGACTGTGCTTCTATTTTGGAGATATTGATCATTGGTTTGGGGATTGTCCCAAGCATTCCAGGATAGAAAAGCTCCAGCGCCTAGGTGGTCTCCGGGATGACTACCTAGGCAACCAGGTATTTTTTTTTATTTTTGTAACAAAAAATTGTTCTGCCTTTTCTCTGTTGCCTGTAATAAAAAATTGATTTTGGGTAAGACCTTTGTTGATTGTGCATCACTGGCTAATGTTTTGGGATTCTCAGGTAGTCAGGAGATTATCAATTCCATTTGGAAAGCTTGCTGTTCAGTATAATAGAACAAGATAATACGCCCTTGTCCCAGAATCCTGTCAAATGTTCTACCCCAACAGTAACTGTACTTATGGGTGATCAACATTTTAATTTAATTTCTTGATAATATGCTAACCAAAATGATTTTGGGGTATCCCTAGTTATTTTTCCACAATCCTGTTATTGATCAGGAAAAGGAGGAACTAGTTAAATGTAGCTCCAAATGTATGAAATATTGAATGTCTTTGTCTATTTCTAGCATCTTTTATGACACACCTCCATTACCACTCCATAGACGGTGTGGCTGTACTAATGAGCTTCTCCCTGACACCTTGTCTCAGAATTTCTGCTCGTCTAAACCTCTTGATACCAAGTCTAAACCTATACTGTCTAAAAAAGCTGTGGCATCTGTGGTTGATCCTGACTGTTTCACTGACATCAGACGATATCACCAATTTGACCCTATGTCCGTACCTGACTGGAAACTTTTAGGACCAGCTCGATCTGTACATGAGTCATTTGATCCAATCTGGTCATAAAAAGTTTCCACTTAAATTTGGTACTGTCAGGAGTTCATGCCGCAGCTCAGAATTACTGTGCTGTGATGATTTTTCTGAATCTGTGGGGGATTTAAAATAGCTGTCTCCTATCAATGAACTCAGTGGAACTTTTTTTTAATTTTATTTTTTTTACAAAATCTAAAATATTTAAGTACGCACAGAGTTCATAAAATAAGTAACTAAGCATGACACTGAGTACACACTTCTAACTACATTTTACAAATTTTTTAAAACATTTTATTGTTCAGGAAAACACTGACTTGACTATCCTATCCTGCCCATACCCACTCTTCATATCTGTCGCATACATCTCCAAAGCAGTTTAACAAAATCTCAAAAGCTCCATACATTAATTCTGTATTAAATATGTTGGTATAGAAACATTTAAAGGCAATACTTAAAAGCTATTAAAAAAAAGAATTATTAGCACATATAACTTGACCATTTCTAACACAGTGACAGCAGGTCAGTACCTTACAAAAAGTCTGCAGAGATTTCAGCTTGGACTATGTAACTTTTACTACATTCCTGGGCTTACAGTACATTGCAATACTTTTGTTGACACACATTTACAATAATTAGTTTAATATATAGCATTTGATATTTTTAAAGGTGCATTTTCTCATAGTTATTTTCTAAGGTAATAGTTTGCTGTTGGAACAAAAGGTTATAAAGTATTTTTCTCCTGCACTGCTCAATGCATTAGGGAGATATTTACTGTCTGCCGCTGACATGAACTGACAAGCTCTGTTGGTTAATGGAGGTAAGAGTGTGTTACTCTAACCCATGTAAACAAAAAGGCTGACCCATGATGGGTTACCAAGTATGATTTTCACAACTAAAATCAGAGGTCAATGCCACAGTCCATTGATATGTGCAGTATATTTTTTACAGATTTTGAAATGTACTGACAGCATTGGTCATATTTGAAGATTGTACCACCCACGTTGTGTTCTCTCTCATAGCTCACTGGTTCCTAATAGCTGAAGAGATTTTTTTACAGGTCAATTTAATTTTAAACATATATGGTGGAATGTAGGTTGGCTCAAAAACTAAATAGTTATTTGCAGTTAGTTGGCCCATTGCTAAAATTGAAAAAGTGGCCTAGTAAGGAAGGAGGAAAACACTCTGGTAATCAAGTGGTTAACAACAATATATGACAACATATGTCAGGACAGCAAATTACATTGCGCTTATCAGAAATGATAGCGGGTTCAATGAGGGCTAGTTCTGTGTCATATGTACTATATGAAAAATGGGTATTTCCATTTTTTCATTTTGCTGATACTAAGAGGGGCTGATATTTGTCACATACACTTATGCAACTTGTTTTACATAATGATTGCAATTTACTGTATGAATTTAGCAGATAAGAAGAGACATATGTGCTAATTAGCCTCATTAGCCTTACAGCAAAAGCATATTTTTAGAATTTGCCGAACTCAGTTTCAAAGTGGACAGAAATTTTCTGCTAGATATATAGTCTAAACACAAATCACAGAAAAGAGATAAAAAACAAAGATAAAAACATCCTGCACGATGAGATAAATAAATATGTGGCTGTCCATGGCTACATTTATGGGGGGGAAAAAACACAGAAAAAAAATAATAATGCACTAACAAAATAGATGCAAGCATTATATATAGACTAAGCCCTCACTCTGATATAATAAAATCTGAGACTCTTAGCCAATATATTTTTATCAAAACACATCTGTGTCCCCCACCCCCTCCAAGGTGGTCTCAGGTCAGGCAGGTCTTACACTAAACCTACCTATGCCATTGGGCATCTATGTTCAGGAGCGCAGACTCTGCACATATAGTGTGCTGCTCCTAGTCACTTCTATGTGCTTTGAGCAATCAATGAGAGCAGGAGCAAGCACACCCATATGTACCACCTAATCAAGGCGGTCTGTTTGATAGGAAGGGCAAAGGTGCACAGGAATGCTGCTCCCAAGATAAAATAGGAGCGCATTCACACTTAAAGGTGCCCCTCCCTCAAGCATATACTACAAAATAAACACAAATCACAGAAAAAAGATAAAAAACAAAGATAAAAACATCCTGCATGATATGATAAATAAATATGCGCATGTCCATGGCTACATTTATGAAATAAATGATTAGGTGGTACATATGGGTACATAGAGGTGTCTGCGCCCCCAAACATAGATGCCCAATGGCATAGGTAGGTTTAGCGTAGGACCTGCCTGACCTGAGATCACCTTGGCGGGGGTAGGTGGGCACAGATGTGTTTTGATCATACATAGTTATGCAGTGGAGTATCCTTTGATTTGGTGTGGTGACTAGAAGCCTAAAAGATTTATTGCCGAATAGTACACTGGTAACAGTGCATTAAAGATATTTTCTAATGAGTGAGATAAACTGAAGTACCAAAGATTAAAAGTAAATATGCTGGAGGATGACTCGGAACTCCAGGCTAGACCACTTGCAATATAACATATTACTCATAACAGCTGCCATAGGCATAGTCATGCCATCAGTAATAAAGTAATTCAAGGAGTAACAGCAACAGAGCAAGTAATTGTATGGAACCTATGCAAGAAACAATAGTCCAACTTGATTAAAAATAATAATAATCTATTTTTTAGATTTGGTGATTTTTCTCCAGGTCATCAGTGTATCAGGAGGTTTTCTCATTTGACCGTCTGGACCATTAATATTTTTTCCATAGGATGCCCAGTTTCCTGGTTACCAATGACCCACATCACCAAGGAATTGGAATATATTTCTACTAAGCCATTAGGTTCTAATTAATAATTTTTTTAAACAGCAAGGTTCAGGCAAAGCTTGCATTACATTTTTTTTTACATTATGTAGCTTATAAATGGATTCTCGAGTAGAGATGAGCAAATTAATTCTAGATTAATCAGATTTCTCACAAATTTCACAAAAAAATCTTCTTGCAAACAAATATGACGTTTTAGCTCTTTGCTTCGGACAAATTGTGTAAATGGGTGCCTGCCTGTAATGCTGCAGAACCCCAAACAACCAGGCAAAGATTTGAAAAAGCGTGTATTTATTGAAAACACAGCAGTAAAGTCCAAGCCAGAAATCATACAGAAATAACGTAGTCCAAATAATAACCTCTGTGGGAAAACGTCAGAGAAAAGCCAGACCAGGCTAAAGTTCATACAGAAGAGTCCGTGAAATCAGGTACCTAAAGGATGAGACGGTGAAGTATCCAGGGTCCGATCCGAGGCCATACACGGTGTAACTGTAGAGCAAAGACGAGGTTTCCAGAGGCATTCACTAGATGAAGACACACAGGGACAGATTTATTATTAGCTCCAGTCAGAATAATGGAGTGAAAAGTCGCAAAAAAATGCGCAAACACTAAAACTGCGCACAAATTTGCGACTTTTTTCTGCTCTGCACTATGCTCGCCAGTTTATTGAAAGTGGGCGTGTTTTCTTATGTAAATGAATCTCGAGACAGATTTACTATTGGGACTATTTAAAAAGTTGCTAAAAAGTCGCAAAAAAATGCGCAATTTCACTCCAGTGAGGACCATGCTTATCTTCTGAGACTTTTTAATAGAACATGTAACTTTTTTGTAAGGACGTGCGACTTTTGTAAAGCTGCTTACTGACAGATAAACTGCTACCGTCAAACCACATTTATTACAGTCTTAAAGGGCCGATCATAAATCTGACTTGGCTAAAACTGACTTTAGCCATATGTGAAAGTGGCGTGAGCTGTCAGAATAATGATAAATCTGGCCCACAGAGTTCATGCATGGATAAAACTTAGTGAATCTGAACCAGCATACTCCCAGGTTGTAGAGACAACAGTGAGCATTGATCAGCCAGGGAGATCACCTTTTAAACACCTGCTTGCCAATCACAGAGTGCTGCTTGTCAGAACCTCATAGGTCATGCGATGATCCTACTCATTAGCACCTGTGCAGCAAATCCGTAATCAACTTTGAATTTGTGCACAGGTGCTTTACCTGCCAGTGGCCGACGTAGAACATAAGATGCACGTACACTCGGCCGTGCATTCCTTTGCGAATCACCCCTCAGGCGTGCAACCGACTCTGCACGGGATCACGCCAGCATGGACGCCGGAACGGAACCCGCAGGAGACACCTGAGGCAGGACCGGCTGGAACGTATTGCCATCAGTCTGACAAGTCTGCCTCCGGGATCCCCGCGGCCCTCCCCTCCGGTGCCCATGTGGACGCTCCACCGTATCTGTCCGCAAGGGAACCGGAACTGCAGACTCCCTTACACTGCCATTTTACATTTAAAATTCAGTACACAAGTGAAGAAAACAGGGCAAGGAAGATTAAAATGGAGGATCACATGACCCAGGGCAGGGCCATTGCCAGCAGGCTTGCCCTCATTTATTTGCAGTCAGCCTGACAGCCAATCAGAAGGGATGATATTATCTGGTCTATAAGAAACTGTGCTAGCTATGAAGCACAGAGACCATTCTGAGCTGAGCCACTGATGCGACAGGACGAGTCTGCTATGTTTGTCACAACCATAGCAATAAGACACACACAATTTAGCTATTATAGAGATGAGCGAAATGAAACATCCGAAGTCGATTCGCATAAAACTTTGAATACTGTACGGAGCGAGCGATCTGTACAGTATTAGAATGTATTGGCTTCAAGACATTCTGATACTGTATGGAGTGCTCGCTCCGTACAGTATTCAAAGTTTTATGCAATTCAACTTCGGATGTTTCATCCAAAGTCGAAAATAAGACCTTAGAAAAAGCTTAAGAGGCACTACGTGAATATCATGACAGTCTTATACTGATAACATCATAAATGCAAACCAAAGCATATACACTGCTCAAAAAAATAAAGGGAACACAAAAATAACACATCCTAGATCTGAGTTAATTAAATATTCTTCTGAAATACTTTGTTCTTTACATAGTTGAATGTGCTGACAACAAAATCACACAAAAATAAAAAAATGGAAATCAAATTTTTCAACCCATGGAGGTCTGGATTTGGAGTCACACTCAAAATTAAAGTGGAAAAACACACTACAGGCTGATCCAACTTTGTAATGTCCTTAAAACAAGTCAAAATGAGGCTCAGTAGTGTGTGTGGCCTCCACGTGCCTGTATGACCTCCCTACAACGCCTGTGCATGCTCCTGATGAGGTGGCGGATGGTCTCCTGAGGGATCTCCTCCCAGACCTGGACTAAAGCATCTGCCAACTCCTGGACAGTCTGTGGTGCAACGTGACATTGGTGGATAGAGCGAGACATGATGTCCCAGATGTGCTCAATTGGATTCAGGTCTGGGGAACGGGCAGGCCAGTCCATAGCATCAATGCCTTCGTCTTGCAGGAACTGCTGACACACTCCAGCCACATGAGGTCTAGCATTGTCTTGCATTAGGAGGAACCCAGGGCCAACCGCACCAGCATATGGTCTCACAAGGGGTCTGAGGATCTCATCTCTGTACCTAATGACAGTCAGGCTACCTCTGGTGAGCACATGGAGGGCTGTGCGGCCCTCCAAAGAAATGCCACCCCACACCATTACTGACCCAATGCCAAACCGGTCATGCTGGAGGATGTTGCAGGCAGCAGAACGTTCTCCACGGCGTCTCAAGACTCTGTCACATCTGTCACATGTGCTCAGTGTGAACCTGCTTTCATCTGTGAAGAGCACAGGGCGCCAGTGGCGAATTTGCCAATCTTGGTGTTCTCTGGAAAATGCCAAACGTCCTGCACGGTGTTGGGCTGTAAGCACAACCCCCACCTGTGGACGTCGGGCCCTCATATCACCCTCATGGAGTCTGTTTCTGACCGTTTGAGCAGACACATGCACATTTGTGGCCTGCGGGAGGTCATTTTGCAGGGCTCTGGCAGTGCTCCTCCTGTTCCTCCTTGCACAAAGGCGGAGGTAGCGGTCCTGCTGCTGGGTTGTTGCCCTCCTACGGCCTCCTCCACGTCTCCTGATGTACTGGCCTGTCTCCTGGTAGCGCCTCCATGCTCTGGACACTACGCTGACAGACACAGCAAACCTTCTTGCCGCAGCTCGCATTGATGTGCCATCCTGGATAAGCTGCACTACCTGAGCCACTTGTGTGGGTTGTAGACTCCGTCTCATGCTACTACTAGAGTGAAAGCACCGCCAGCATTCAAAAGTGACCAAAACATCAGCCAGGAAGCATAGGAACTGAGAAGTGGTCTGTGGTCACCACCTGCAGAACCACTCCTTTATTGGGGGTGTCTTGCTAATTGCCTATAATTTCCACCTGTTGTCTATCCCAGGTGGTGACAATTGATTGTCACTCAGTGTTGCTTCCTAAGTGGACAGTTTGATTTCACAGAAGTGTGATTGACTTGGAGTTACATTGTGTTGTTTAAGTGTTCTCCTTTATTTTTTTGAGCAGTGTATAATAAATAATCCGCTGGTGCTCTGCATTGACAGGCAATATCTTCAAGAATCCAGTGCACAAGAAAAAGGAAATTGCGGCACTCGCCTTCGGATGTAAAAAAGTGGGTCAGCGGGACAGACAACATAGAATGCACATGTAAAAAATCGGCAACAGCCGTTTCGCGCTTGTATGCGCTTTCTCTGGCCTCGGTCTGTATGTGAGTGCAAAGCAGGTCTTAATACCACACCTGGTGCTCAACCCGCCCACAGGTGATATCGTCATTCCCTATACTGCGAGGTTACTAACAGTGAAGACCAGATTGCATCACATATACCCACAGACCCTTTACACAAAGCAACGCCAACCTGATATCCAAAAACGACATAGAAAAACAATGCACAAAAACACTCCCATGTCCAGCTTTTTATTAAGTCCCAGGGGTACCGTCGCTCCTGAACGGAGTATCCACCTTCCATCTCTCTTCAGTAGTTCCCGCTCCCTGTTGCCCCCTTGTGGTAGGGGTGGCACTATCTCCACTACTGCAAAACTCGGGACTCTACAATCTCCACCGTGGGCCTCGTTCACATGTTATACAATGCGGGGGACCCCTCTACAAGTATTTAAGGTATTTAAATGCTCACGGAACCTCTCAAACATACTGTGGATGGTTTTTCCGATATAAAATCTCCCACATATACAGGATATTACATGCACCACAAACTTCGTCCGGCAAGTAATCAATGTGTTTACCCTGTGCCTCAAACCCCCAAAGGACACCATGTCCCACTGGGGGTTAAAGGCACAGAATGAACAGTTTCCACAGCGTCTATTGTCCTTAGGCTGAAAGCTGTCTAGCCACGTAGTTGCCCCATGTACAGACTAAGAACCAGCCTGTCCTTCAGAGTATGACATTTTCTAAACGCAATTGACGGGCGAATATCCCTTATACTCTCCAAGCTCTCGTCCTGCTTCAGTGACTCCCAGTGGATCCTCGCTACTTTTTTAATAAGAGCCGACCTCGGACTGAACTTAAAAGAGAAAACAAAAGGTTTTTCCTTTTTAACTTGTTGTTTTTCTGCAGATTTTCCTGAACTCACATCAGTAACCCTAGAAAGGGCTTCATTCAACAGGGTCGAGGGGATAGCCCCTAGCAGACAGGCGGGCCCCTAAGGTCCAAACTCTCCCCCCTGTATGGATATGAGGACATCCAAAAACTGTAACCTGTCACCTACATATTTGTATGTGAATTTCATGTTCATGGCATTTACGGAATTAAGATGTTCTGCGAAATCCATAAATAGGACCTCCGTCCCTGACCATGCCATTAACACGTCCTCCACATACCTCAGGTATAACTTACCTATAATTGTAACTATGGCTTCTATACCTTCATCTTGGGGGATCTGAGTATATAGGCTTTCCACGTCCAGGGACACCAACCGATACTCCCCCTGCCACACAAAGGATTTCAGCGTCTGGAGGAGATCGGCAGTGTCCCTGAGGTATGAAGGGGCCTTACTAACCATAGGCCTTAACAACCAATCAAGGTATTTTGAGAGTGGTTCGGTCAACGACCCGACCCCCGAGACAATGGGTCTGCCCGGGGGCCGGGTCGGTTACTTATGAATCTTTGGGAGGAAATACCACGCTGGCTTTCTAGGGAACAGCGGGAGGAGGGATTCTGCTTTTTTCCTAGATAATATACCTCCCACCACCTGTCTGTGCAAAAAACGGCGTAATGTGTTCTGGATGTTAATGGTCGGATCTGACTTCAATTTTGCATAGACGCTTGTGTCATCGAGTTGCCTCCTCGCCTCTGTAACATAATACTCTTTTGAGAGCAAAACCACGTTGCCCCCCTTGTCTGCTGGTTTTACAACAATGTCTTCACAATTTTTTTACCATCTGAGTGCTTTTTCCTCTTTCTCGGTTATATTTTTGCCCGTACGGGGATATACAAATGCTTTAACATCTTCTAAAACCCTTTTTTGGAAGACTTCAATGCTGCCCCCGGCAGACAAGGGGGAAATAAACGTGGACTTGAGGCCACCAGTGAAGAACTCCCCAGGAAATTCACATGATCTGCCTCCTAGATACGACTCCGTTAACCATTCCAGTCCCGCTGTGTCATCGGCGCTAAACCTGGTATCAATACTAAAGCCCAAAATGCCAATGACAACAGGTTATTCGCCCTCATGAGATAACTGACTTGTTGGGGAGGTATTTTTAAATATTTTCCTCAGATTAAGTTTCCTCACCGCTTTAAAAAGATCAATCTCGAACGTGACCGGAACGAACTGCTCCACCAGGCTGTAATTCAGTCCTCGGTTAAGGACTTCTTCACACCCCGGCGGCAGCTCGATAGCGGTCAGGTTCACCACCGCATTTTCTTCAATCACCTCCACCTCTTCCTCATTTATCATCTCCAAGAGACCTATTTGGGCTTCTGTCTGGTGACCATACCTTCTCCTCCCCTTCCTCTTCCCCCTCCCCCTCCTGATGCCTCTCCTAAAGGGTTCGTAGCCACCTATCCAAAGTCTATTTGCTCATCCCTAATAGAGTCTTAAAAGGACAATGTAGAAACTGTGAAAAATATATATATTAACTTAGGTAGGTTGAAATACTAGGTAGAAAGTCAGGTTTTATTATTAGGGACAAGAAAGGGGCAGTTGGTGTACTGTGACAGGGCTAGAACTGTTCATAACTAGAGTTGAGCGAACCCGAACTTTAGGTTTTTCGGCCCCCGAACCCGAACATTTACGTAAAAGTTCAGGTTCGGCGCTTTCTTGGCGCTTTTTGAAAGGCTGCACAGCAGCCAATCAACAAGCGTCATACTACTTGCCCCAAAAGGCCATCACAGCCATGCCTACTATTGGCATGGCTGTGATTGGCCAACTGCAGCATGTGACCCAGCCTCTATTTAAGCTGGAGTCACGTAGCGCCGCCCGTCACTTTGCTCGGATTAGTGTAGGGATAGGCTGCAGCTGCTGTGAGGGAGAGATCAGGGAGAAATCTTATCAAGAACAGTTTTTTGTACTCAGCGATCTACAGCAAATGTGTTTTGTGGGTGCAGTGCACAATTTTTTTAAGCCTGCCCTGAGCCAACTACTGCTGAAAACGAACTTTTTTTTCTTCAGTTAGTCAATATCAATACAGTTAGTCAATATCAATACAGAAATACAGCTTTTTGCTTACTGGGGTTAAAAAAAAGACATCTGTTTAAATATAGTGCACATCTGGAATTACACGTGCATAAGTGATTGTCACACTTAGGCCAGAAATACGGCTTTTTGGTTACTGGGGTGAAAAAACCCTCTAATATACTGCACATCTGGGATTAGACAAGCGTAAGTGACTGTCACATTTAGGCCAGAAATGCGGCTTTTTGGTTACTGGGGTGAAAAAAGCCTCTAATATACTGCACATCTGGGATTACACGTGCATAAGTGAGTGTCACATTTAGGCCACAAATACCACTGTCATATAGAGTTTTAAAAAAATATATAGAGTGCAATACCCTACATCAGGGTTTTTATTGGCGGTTAATTATTTTTAACAGACTTAACCACTTTTTACTTTGCTTTGTAAACGCTAACTATGAGGCAAACATCTAATAAGGGACGCGGTCGTGGTGGTGGTGTTGGTGGAGCCTCTGGTGCAGGGAGAGGACGTGGCCATTCTGCCACAGCTACACGCCCTACTGAACCTACTACCTCAGGTCCCAGTAGCCGCCAGAATCTACAGCGATATTTGGTCGGGCCTAATGCCGTTCTAAGGATGGTAAGGCCTGAGCAAGTACAGGCGCTAGTTAATTGGGTGGCCGACAGTGGATCCAGCACGTTCACATTATCTCCCACCCAGTCTTCTGCAGAAAGCGCACAGGTGGCGCCTGAAACCTATGCCCATCAGTCTGTCACATCACCCCCGTGCATATCGGGGAACGTGTCTGAGCCTCAAGTCATGCAGCAGTCTCTTATGCTGTTTGAAGACTCTGCTGGCAGGGTTTCCCAAGGGCATCCACCTAGCCCTTCCCCAGGGGTGGAAGACATAGAATGCACTGACGCACAACCACTTATGTTTCCTGATGAGGACATGGGAATACCACTTCAGCACGTCTCTGATGATGACGAAACACAGATGCCAACTGCTGTGTCTTTCTGCAGTGTGCAGACCGAAAAGGAGGTCAGGAAGGAAGACTGGGTGGAAGACGATGCAGGGGACGATGAGGTCCTAGACCCCACATGGAATGAAAGTCATGCCACTGACTTTCAGAGTTCGGAGGAAGAGGCAGTGGTGAGACCGAGCCAACAGCGTAGCAAAAGAGGGAGCAGGGTGCAAAAGCAGAGCAGCCGTCGCCAAAACAGTTCGCCTGCTACTGGCCACCGTCACCAGGGACCGAGCACACCAAAGGCAGCTTCAAGAAGTTCCCTGGCATGGCACTTCTTCACACAATGTGCTGACGACAAGCCCCGAGTGGTTTGCACACTATGCCATCAGAGCCTGAAGCAAAGCATTAACGTTCTGAACCTTAGCACAACCTGCATGACCAGGTATCTACATGCAAGACACAGGCTGCAGTGGAGTAAGCACCTTCAAAACCAAGAAAGGGCTCAGGCCCCTCCTGCTCCCTCTTCTGCTGATGCCTCGGCCTCTTCCTCCGCCTCTGGAGGAACGTTGGAACCTGCCGCCCAGCAAACAGAGGATGTGCCACCAACAACACCACCTCCGTCACCAAGCATCTCCACCATGTCACACGGAAGCGTTCAGCTCTCCATCTCACAAGACAGACACCCTTCAGTTGGATAGTGGTGTGCTTCAACCCAGATTGAAGCTCAGCAAATCTATGCTGGATCGTTAAAGGCTTTTCTGCAAGATGTCATAAATCACACAATAGTGAGAGTACCTCCGGCACAGTAAAAACTTTCTGTTTTATTATACTCACGGAAGTAAAAAGGTTATTCAGCATATCAATATGATAGTATTCTTTCCGCACAACCTAGAAGAGGATGTGGCCCAGGACGAGGAGGAGGAAGAGGGGTCATCTCTAAGGCTGAGTTCACACGGGCGAGATTTCCGTGCAGGTGCAATGCGGGAGGTGAATGCATTGCACCCGCACTGAATCTGGACCCATTCATTTCTATAGGGCTGTGCACATGAGCTGTGATTTTCACGCATCACTTATGCATTGTGTGAAAATCTCAGCATGCTCTAGAAGTGAATGGGGCTGAGTGAAAATCGCAAGCATCCGCAAACAAGTGCGGATGCGGTGCAATTTTCATGCATGGTTGCTAAGATGACAGTCTATTCACTGTATTATTTTCCCTTATAACATGGTTATAAGGGAAAATAATAGCATTCTTTAATACAGAATGCTTAGTAGGTGGTCAATTGAGGGTTAAAAAAATAAATAAATTAACCGCATAGCTGCCGGTCTCTTGTTACTTCTTTAATCCTGAGCTGCCGGCTAAAGGACCTGTGGTGACGTCAGATCACATGGTCCAATCACATGATCCATTTGCAAAGCAACGGTGATGGATCATGTGATTGGACCATGTGATCTGACGTCACCACAGGTCCTTTAGCCGGCAGCTCAGGATTAAAGAAGTAACAAGAGACCGGTAGCTATGCGATCAAGAGGAGAAGGTGAGTTAATTATTTTTTATTTTTTAACCCTCAATTGACCACCTACTAAGCATTCTGTATTAAAGAATGCTATTATTTTCCCTTATAACCATGTTATAAGGGAAGATAATAACATCTACACAACACCGAACCCAAACCTGAACTTCTGTGAAGAAGTTCGGGTCTGGGTACCACAGTCAGTTTTTTATCACGCGCGTGCAAAACGCATTGCACCCGCGCGATAAAAACTGAACAACGGAACGCAATCACAGTCAAAACTGACCTTATTCGGACACGCTCGTGTGAACTCAGCTTAACACTTTCAGGCCAGTCTTTTAGAAGTGGCTCAGAAAGAGGATTTTTGCAACAGCAGAGGCCAGGTACAAATTTGGCCAGCCAGGGCCCACTACTGGAGGAGGAGGAGGATGGGGATGAAGCATGTTCACAGCGGGGTGGCATCCAACGCAGCTCGGGCCCATCACTGGTGCATGGCTGGGGGGGATACAGAGGACGCAGACGATACGCCTCCCACAGAGGACAGCTTGTCCTTACCTCTGGGCAGCCTGGCACACATGAGCGACTACATGCTGCAGTGCCTGCGCAACGACTGCAGAGTTGCCCAAATTTTAACGTGTGCTGACTACTGGGTGGCCACCCTGCTGGATCCCCATTACAAAGACAATGTTCCGTCCTTAATTCCCTCACTGGAGCGTGATCGGAAGATGCGCGACTACAGACGCACGCTGGTAGACGCGCTACTGAGAGCATTCCCGACTGACGCCGGGGGACAAGTGGAAGCACAAGGTGAAGGCAGGGGAGGAGGAAGAGGTCGCTAAACGCAGCTGTGTCAGCGCCAGCATCTCAGAAAGCAGGGTTAGCATGGACGACATGTGGAAAAGCTTTGTCACCTCGCCGCAACAACCGGCCCCAACTGCTGATATGGAGCGTGTTAGCAGGAGGCAGCATTTGAACAACATGGTGGAACAGTACCTGTGCACACGACTACACGTACTGACTGATGGTTCTGCCCCATTCAACTTCTGGGTCTCCAAATTGTCCACATGGCCTGAGCTTGCCCTTTACGCCTTGGAGGTGTTGGCCTGCCCTGCAGCCAGTGTATTATCTGATCGTGTGTTTAGCACGGCAGGAGACATCATTACAGACAGACGCAGCCGCCTGTCCACAGCCAACGTGGACAAGCTCACGTTCATTAAAATGAACCAGGCTTGGATCCCACAAGACTTGTCTGTACCTTGTGCAGAATAGACATTTATACCACCATCAAACATAGATTCTTGTACTCAAGTCAAGTGCAAGGATTCTTTGTTTCCTTTTTTTTTATTTGTCCCAATATTTTGGGGGCTACCTACCCCAATAAAAAAAAAAAAAAAAAAAAACATTGTTGGCTACTTCCTCCTCCATTGCTGCCTCCACCTACAACACCACATTCACCGCCTCCTCAACCTCCGACTCCATATCCACCTCCTTCTCTGAGTTGCAGGTTAATAATTTGTAATTTTTTGTTATTTTATTTCATTTTAAGTTATTTCCCTATCCACATTTGTTTGCAGAGCAGTTGCCATGCTCTTAAGCACATTTTACTGCCTTTTACATCCCTCTAGCCTTTTCAAGGACTATTTTAGAACCATTTTAATGCAAAAAAGTGCAAATTTTAGTGCCCTAAATTGAAAAAAATCTTATTTTCAATTGTCAGGTGCCATTTTTGGCGTATACAAACCCTTGCTGTGCCTGGGTGACAGGGGCCTAAATCTCTCAAAATCCTCTGTTCTATTGCTGGGTGACATGAACCCCCTTTTGCCGTGAATGAACCCCTGCTATGCCTGGGTGACAGGGGCCTAAATCTCTCAAAATCCTCTGTTCTATTGCTGGGTGACAAGAACCCCCTTTTGCAGTGAATGAACCCATGCTCTGCATGGCTGACAGGGAACTAAATTTAGTGAAAACATCTGTTACTGATCGGAAGATGCGCGACTACAAGCACATGCTGCTGATGGCATTCCCACCTGACAGCGGGGGCACAGTGGAAGCACAAGGCGAAGGCAGAGGAGGAGGAGGTCGCCAACGCAGCTGGGGCACCGCCAGCACCTGAGAAGGCAGGGTTAGCATGGCCCAAATGTGGAAAAGCTTTGTCAGCCTTGGAGGTTCTGACCTGCCCTGCAGCCAGTGTATAGTGTGAACGTGCGTTTAGCACGGCAGAGAGCATTATCACAGGCCGCAGCCAATGTGGACAAGCTTACGTTTATTAAAATGAACCAGGCATGGATCCTACAGGACTTGTCCGTACCTTGTGCAGAATAGACATTTATACCAGCCTCAACCATCCATTCTTGTACTCAAGTGCACTTATTCTTTGTTTTATTTTGTTATATGTCCCAATATTTTGGGGGATACCCCAATTTAAAAAGAAAAAATAACACAAATCAGTGTTGGCTACCTATTCCTCCTTCACCGCCGCTTCCACCTACACCGCCACGTCAACCTACACCGCCACATCCACCCATCCACCGCCTCCTCAACCTCCTACTCCTAGATCCAGATTGTTATTTTAAATTTTTCTGTATTTTGTTATTTTAAGTAATTTCCCTACCCACATTTGTTTGCAGAACAGTTGCCATGCTCTTAACACCTTCCCGACCGCAATCTGTATATATATATGTGATAGCTGCACATGCCCCATGCAGCTACCATGTGTATAGACGTCAGGCAGTTCTTTAATCCAAGCGCTGCAAAGCGCTTGGATTAAAGCTTCTTCCCCTGCACTGCAGCTGTCAGGGACAGCATACAGTCTAGTAATGCCGGCAAGGGACCAATCAGAGTGGCCACTTGCCGGCAATCGATCCGATTGGTTAGTCTGTGCAGACTAACCAATCGGATCGCGGCAGTGTTAAAATGACGGTTTCAGGCTCTGATCTGCTCTCTGCAGATCAGAGCCTGAAATCAGGTAATGTGTAATGAAGCCTCCCATCTGTGCCCCCGATCTTTGCCTCCTTCCTGTGCTCCTCCAACCTCCCCACCCCTCCTGTGAGCCTGGCCTGATGCGATCCCCGCCCCCCCATCCATTTTTTGTACCCTTGATGCGGTCCGCCTCCCCCCCCATGCATGCATCAAACCCCCAAATATGCCCCCTCCTGCTGGCCATGCCCACCCTTTAAAGCGCTGCCCCCTATCTGTGCCTCCTGCCCCAATGCGGTCCCCCTGCTTTATTTGATGTCGGCGGCTCCATTCCTGAGCCGCCGACATCAGCAGCGAGTGTCAGCTGTATGCTGACACTCTGCTGTAACCTCTTAGATGCCGCGGTAGCGGCAACCATGGGGTTAATAGAGGGAGGGGGCTCCCTCTCTCAACTATCGGGGCTGCCGCGCTGTGATTGCAGCGACTCGATGGTTGCCATGGCAACCGGACGCTTTGCAAAAGCGCCCGGTGTTGCCATCTACAGGACATTTGATAGTATTGTACTTTGCAATGCAAAAGCATTGCAAAGTATAGTACAGGCATCAGCCCCACTGGATCTTCAAGATCCAAGTGGGACTTGATAAAAAAAAAGTGAAAATAATAAAAGTAAAAATAAAAAAATAAATAAAAATGTAATTTAAAAAAATAAATTGCCTTTTCCTATAAAAAATGAAAAAGAAAAAAAAAACTAGACATATTAGGTATCACCGCGTCCGTAACGACAGTCCTTCTAAATATATCACATGATCGACCGCGTACGATAAACACCATAATAAAATAAAATAAAAACTGTCAAAAAAGCCATTTTTGTCACCTTACACCACATAAAGTGCAACACAGAGCGATCAAAAAGGCATATGTCCCACAAAATGGTACCAATTAAACCGTCACCTCATCCCACAAAAAATGAGACCATACATAAGAAAGTCGCTAAAAAAATAAAAAAACTATAGCTCTCGGAACACGGAGACACTAAAACATCATTTATTTATTTTTTCAAATATGCCATTATTGTGTTAAAGTGAAATAAAAAAAAAAAAAAGTGTACATATTAGGTATTGGCGCGTCCGTAACAACATGCTCTATAAAAATATCACATGACCTAACCCCTCAGGTGAACACCGTAAAAAAAAAAAAAAAAAAAGTGCCAAAAAGCTATTTTTTTCACCTTCCATCACAAAAAGTGCAACACCAAGCGATCAAAAAGGCATATGCCCCAAAAAATAGTAACAATAAATCTGGCACCTTATCCCCCAGTTTCCAAAATAGGGTCACTTTTTTGAAGTTTCTACTAGATGGGTGCATCACGGTGGCTTTAAATCGGACATGGCATCTAAAAACCAGTCCAGCAAAATCTGCCTTCCAAAAACCATACGGTGTTACTTTATTTCTGCGTCCTGCCGTGCGCCCTTACATCAGTTTACGACCACATGTGGGGTGTTTCTGTAAACCGCAGAATCAGGGTAATAAATATTGAGTTTTGTTTGGCTGTTTAACCCTTGATGTGTTAAAGAAAAAAATGTAATAAAATGGAAAATCTGCCAAAAAAGTGAAATTTTGAAATGTATTCTCCATTTTCCTTTAATTCTTGTTAATTCTTGTTTAATTCTAACCCTAAAGGGTTAACAAAGTTTGTAAAATCAGTTTTGAGTAACTTGAGGGGTGTAGTTTCTACAATGGGGTCGTTTATGGGGATATCAACTATGTAGGCCCCACAAAGTGACTTCAGACCTGAACTGGTCCTTTAAAAAGTGGGTTTTAGAAATTTTCTTAAAAATGTTAAGATTTGCTTCTAAACTTCTAAGCCTTCTAACGTCCTAAAAAAATAAAATGACATTTCCAAAATGATGCCAGCATAAAGTAGACATATGGGGAATGTTAAGTAATAAATGTTTTATGAGGAATCACTTTCTGTTTTAAAAGCAGAGAAATTGAAATTTTGACGATAACTAATTTTTCAAACTTTTTGGTAAATTTGGTATTTTTTCATAAATAAAGGTGAAATATATTGACTCAAATTTATGACTATCATGAAGTACAATGTGTCACAAGAAAACAATCTCACAATGGCTTGGATAAATAAAAGTGTTCCAAAGTTATTACCACATAAAGTGACGCATGTCAGTTTTATAAAATTTGACATGGACACTGGGGCATCAATGCCCCTTGGTCATGAAAGGATTAAGCACATTTTGATGCCTTTTGCAGCCCTCTAGCCCTTTCCAGGACTATTTTAGAGCCATTTTAGTGCTCAAAAGTGACTTCAATGGGGTTCTGGTTCGGGGTCAAGTTCGGGTACTGAACCTGAACTTTTTTTTCAAGTTAGGCCGAACCTGCCGAACCCGAACATCCAGGTGTCCGCTCAACTCTATTCATAACTTCATATGTTGTACTACAAAGAAATCGGGAGCTTTTTGAGACACAGTACACTTCTTTTTGTCCACAAACCACCCATTTTTTCCTCCTAAAATCTGTTTCAAAGCTTCTACAGTTCATTGGTGTGCAGTAGGCAGATTTCACAGTATCACTAGCAGGATATAGATTTTCCCACATACACTAAAATACTCTTATGCAGTGTATCAACAGCAGCATAATAGCATATATTTTGACACAGCAAAAAGAAGCCACTGTTGTAATTTTTCTACTGTTTATAGGTGCTCAAATAAACATATTTTAGAGTGCCAAGAGCAGTGTATAGTTTGGCTGCATTCAGGGGACCTCCAGTTGCACCTTTTGCTGTTTCCCAAAACCCTCTTGCAATTTTTCTACTGTATATGTAAGTATTGCAATAATCATATTTTAGTTCATATTTTAGTTTATTTTGACACCACTTTTCTGACATAGAGGGGATGATAAATGTCCCCTTAAAACTACAGTTGTTAACAGTCCTTTTATGGGGGCCCAAGGCAACACGATAAGATGTTGGATCAGTAAGTCACACAATATAGCAGCTAGCAGACTTCATTAAGCATCAAGAATGATATTAAATCAAGCAGAGAGGTCATGGCTTGTCACAGCTGGAGATAAGAGGGTTTGCCTACAAACATCCCTAAATCCCATTTACCCAAGGATGTTGACTGACAATAAAATTAAGTATAACTATAACCACAGTGATTTCAGACCATCATGATTCATGAAAATGCTGCTCAAGATTTTATTTAAAATTGCAACAACATATTTCACAATGCTGCAAGATTGTTATAATTCATATCTGCCCCTAAAATTAATAAAGATAACCAAATCAACCAAATGAGTCAAAAATATTAGTCCCGGTCATTTATTTCTTGAGGAAAATTATCCAATATCACATGTCTGTGAGTGGCAATAGTATGTTAACCTTTAGGATTAGCAGATAATTTGGAGATAAAATTTGATCTTTTCAATCAATGGCATGACAATCAGACATGAGTGAGCGACCTGTTTTATTTAAAGAACAGGAATTTATCAAAGTAAGTATATACATGTGAATTATCAAAATTATTGAAATTGTCAAAAATAATCAATTATAAATAACCAAAAAGATGAAAAAAGGATCTTAAATAATTTTACAAAATAATTTTATTGAGTTTTTATCAAAAGTAATAAAAGATTTTTTAACTGCTATGTTCGTTATATATTTTTTCTATTTTTTCTGTTTTAGTATATACAATAGAAATCAACGTTATGGATAATAAGGATATTAATGGAAAACATTTTTTCTGACTGTTCTCGTGTCTTTCCTATCTTTTAGTATTGTTTTATACCCTTCAACATCATTAGGAAGAATTGGTTACCAGATATATGGCTATTATAAAAATTGTAATAACCCAACCTAGAGATACTTACACAATACTGGGCGAAATATAGATACATTAAAATTGCCTAGTTAATATAGAAACAGAGGATGCATCGATTGATTTATTTATTTATTTATATGGATGCTATACGCATATATTTATGGAGATAGTGATTATTATTCCCTGGGTGTTTACGTCTAGATATGTCCCTTGTCTATGTATTAATACACTTTGTTGTACAAATAAAAAAGCGGCATATATACAGAATCGGAATGCAAATTGAGAAATGTGACTAAGAGAAAAAGGTAGATCTCGATAGAGTAACAAAGACTTTCAAATCCGCATCGCACTGATTGGCATCAGAATGTGAAAAATAGGAGGAGTAACATTAAATTGGATAATTGGAATCAGCATAACTTTTCGCATAAAAAGGTCTTTTGTAAGGGGGATTGTTCATCACTGAGGAAGGGGCAACGTGAAGCCCCGAAACGCGTTTGATCCAAGACCCTTAGTTCACTTTTATACGAACTCTTGTTGAACCTAGTGCTGAAATTATTCCAGGCTGGCGCTAAAAAACCGGAACATCTTCTAAGAGGGCCTGGCACGCTGACTCATTAGGAGCTTGAATTTCTCAAAACCAGAGAACGAGCACATTTTTTATCTCGTGACCGCAGAGTTAATCCAGCGTGGAAGCAGGCAAACATAGGCTTGGAGGACATCGGCTCTTCAATTGTACGGAGCGGTGCCCAGAGCCATATAGACCGGTGGCGGAGACAACCTGAGAACGAGCATTTGGTGACACAGAGAACCGGAATCACAGCAGTGAAGTCTACATCAGCAATCACCGAACAGTGAGTAGAAGCGGGACGCCGCAGTAAACACTCATTGCAACAGAATACTGCTCTTCATTGTTTCATTGGACTTTTGGAATACTCTGAGACTTTGTCCCAGCATTCATTACTTATTTCCTTGGTTTGGAACCAGACTTTATTTAGGATATACCACCAGATGCTATTTAATATTGTAGCCGCATATTATTAATTCCTTATTATTGTCTATTTATCGAGTCATTTATATTCTATTCACTTTTAGGTAATTTTAGTTTACTGTCTATTCTATTTATAACAATGTATTCTATTGACTTTTAGACAGCCTAGTTTATTGTATTTTATCATTATTAACGTAAAGGTACACTAATAAATTCATTGATTTGATAATTATTATTGTTTCTATTTTATGGTTCTACCTATAGTGCGAGTGCCCAGTATACTGTTTTATATTAGGAATTTATCAAAGTCTGATCTTCACAACATGTTTGTGAAAATGTGTCATGGCAGAAGGAAAAGATTTCTGTGGACTGCGAGGCGATTTCCCCCGTCAACATGGGAGGTATGCACATCCTGTTCCACTGACAGGCCTGCCATTTTTGAGGTGCACGCCACATTAGCTTAGTATCTTGGCGTCTCCTCTATAGTTTTGGACTCAATCCCCTTCTTTGTGTTATATTTGCCCCACTATTTTTGTTATGTTTATTTATTTTTTGCATGACATTGGAGGGTGAACTAACACTATTTTTGGAATCTCCCCTGACCGGTTATCTAACGAATATACTATCTATAGATATACTGCCCGGGCATAGGGTCAGGTATCCAGACGGGGTTGCCCCTTTTGGGGCCAGTGCTCTGTATAGATAGGCAGGGTATTCCTAGCCCCCTTCCCTGCAATTCAGGTTTCCCGTCGCCTATTCTTTACAATAGCTGGTTCGACACTCAGATCCGCCATCATCTGGAACCATCGTTCTGCATTTTAAAACTACCCTGCATCACAGGATTGGTAAGATCGTTCCGATTTTTCTATCATTGATAAATGACGGATCTTCAGAATTGATATATTTTATTGCTTATTTGTGTTTGACTAATAATGGTGTAGCTGACATTCTAGTATTTATTATTCGGATTAAAAGTTTAGTTTTAATTCCATTCCCCTTGCTAGGGGTTCCTGTCTTCTAGTTGTAGATTTCTGTGGACCTCATAAGAAAAGTTGTTGATGCTCATCAAGCTGAAAAAGGTTACTAAACGATCTTTAAAGTGTTTGGACTCCATAAATCGGTCTGCAGCTTGCTAAAGATAACCTGGACAAGCCAGAAAGCTATTTGGACAAAGAGGCCATAATAAAACGTTTTGTTTTAAATAAGATCCAGTATACTTTGAGAAGGGAGAGCACTGCACACCAGCATAAAAACCTCATCCCATCTGTGAAACACAATAGTGGCGGTATCATGGTTCGGGCCTGTTTTACTACAGTTGGGCCAAGATGGCTTGTCATCATTGAAGGAACAATGTGTTCTGAATAATATGAGCAAATTTTTAACCACCTGCCATCTGGGCCATTTGCCCCCTTCCTGACCAGGCCAAATTTTGCAAAACTGACATATCTCACTTTATGTGGTAATAACTTTGGAACGCCTTTATTTATCCAAGTCATTCAGAGATTGTTTTCTCGTGACACATTGTACTTCATGATAGTCATAAATTTGAGTCAAAATATTTCACCTTTATTTATGAAAAAATCCCAAAATTACCCAAAAATTTGAAAGTTTAGAAGCAATTCTTCAAATTTTTAAGAAAATTGCCAAAACCCACTTTTTAAGGACCAGTTCAGGTCTGAAGTCACTTTGTGGGGCCTACATAGTGGATACCCCCATAAATGACCCCATTGTAGAAACTACACCCCTCAAGGTATTCAAAACCGATTTTACAAACTTTGTTAACCCTTTAGGCGTTCCACAAGAATTAAAGGAAAATGGAGATCAAATTTTTAAATTTCACTTTTTTGGCAGATTTTCCATTTTAATCATTTTTTTTCTTTAACACATCGATGGTTAACAGCCAAACAAAACTCAATATTTATTACCCAGATTCTGCGGTTTACAGAAACACCCCACATGTGGTCATAAACTGCTGTATGGGCACACGGCAGGGCGCAGAAGAAAAGGAACTCCACATGGTTTTTAGATGCCATGTCCCATTTGAAGCCCCCTGATGCACCCTTACAGTAGAAACTCCCAAGAAGTGACCCCATTTTGGAAACTAGGGGATAAGGTGCCAGTTTTATTAGTACTATTTTTGGGTACATATGATTTTTTGATCATTCATTATAACACTTTATGGGGCAAGGTGACCAAAAAATTGGTTGTTTTAGCACAGTTTCTATTTATTTATTTTTACAGCGTTCACCTGAGGGGTTCAGTCAAGTGACATTTTTATAGAGCAGATTGTTACGGACGTGCGATACCTAATATGTATACTTTTTCTCATTTATTAAAGTTTTACACAATAATAGCATTTTTGAAACAAAAAAATTATGTTTCAATGTGTCCATGTTCTGAGAGCTATAGTTTTTTTTATTTTTTGAGAGATTTTCTTATGTAGGGGCTCATTTTTTGCGGGATGAGGTGACGGTTTTATTGGCACTATTTTGTGGGACATACGCGTTTTTGATCACTTGGTGTTGCACCTTTTGTGATGCAAGGTGACAAAAATTGCTTGTTTTGACACTTTTTTTTTTTTTTTTTTTTTTTACGGTGTTCACCCAAGGGGTTAGGTCATGTGATATTTTTATAGAGCTGGTTTTTACGGACGCGGCAATACCTAATATGTATACTTTTTTAAATTTTTTTCTATTTTTAACTTTTTTTTTTTTCATTCCTTACTTGGGGACTTTTTTTTTTTTACATGTGAAACTTTTTTTTATTTTTTTATTTTATTTTACACTTTTCGTCCCCCATAAGGTCATACAAGACCTCTGGGGGACATTTACTTCACTTTTTTTTTTTTTTTTCACTGTTGATTTCTCCTGTAACTGGGGCTGACATAGTAGCCCCAGTTACAGGACAAATACACCCCTAGAGAGGCTGTACAGCAGCAATCCAGCGCTGTACAGCCTCAGAGCAGGGCTGATCGAGGTCTCTGAGAGACCTCACACAGCCCCTGCACTCTCCGGTCACGGCGGTCACATGACCGCCGGGCCGGAACAGGAAGCGCATAGCGCTTCCTTCTCTGCATACACAGCGCTCGGTGAGCGCTGTCTCTGCAGCGATCCGGAAGGCAGGGACACCTGGGCACTGTCCCTGCCTTGTCTTAGGGTTGCCCTGCTGTCACTGACAGCGGGCAACCCGATCAGCAGCTGCACGATTAGTGTGCAGCTGCTATTTCTGAAAGGACGTTTTAAAACGTGCTTTCAGAAATAGACGTCCACCCATAGGACGTTTATATCCTATGGGCGGACGTAAATCAGTTAAGGAAAATGTCGGGACATCTGTACATGAGTTAATTCTCAAGGGAATGCAAGACATGCAGCAAGACAACGACCTTAAGCACACACGTTATTCTAACAAAGCATGGTTAAAGAAGACTAAAATTAAAGTTTTGTAATGGCTATTAAGTCAAAGTCCTGACATTAATCCAATAGAAATCTTGTAGAAGAACCTGAAGAGAGCAGTTACTGGGAGGAAAACCAGAAACATAACAGAGTTGAAGCTGTTTTATGCAGGGGAATAGGCTAACATTCCTCTAAGCCGATGTGCAGGACCAAGCAGCAAAAAATGTAGGTACTGAAAGCACTTGTAGTGTCCCACTAGGTAAAGGTGGGCACTACACAAGGGTCAATTGGGCCACGTTGTTCTCCTCCTCCTGTGGAACAGTGGCATTGTATTTTACATTACATTTTAATGTATATTGCTATGTTTTATGTGCATTTTCCCTGCTTTATCTGTGTATCAGGCCTGTTGGGGTGCAGTTCCTCCTCCTAGACAGTAAAGGGAGCTAGGGAACACCTAATATATATAGTCAGGTCCTGTTCAGGGAAAGGTGTGTAGAGTCAGTTCAGAGTGGGCACTTTAGCCAGGCAGAAGCTTAAGGCCAGGTTCTGACATGCAGCTAGACAGTCCAGGCTTCTAGTTGCCCTACCAGGAGAAGAGTCTGCCTCCTGAGAGAAACCAAGTGCCCATAACAGAGCAGAGCAGAGCCAGTATTCCAGCTAGAGAAGAGAGCTGAAGGGCAGAAGAATTTATTTGAAAGCAAGGACATATACCTGAGGAAGTTTCCCTAACCAAGGATAAAGCCAACAATAGGGCATACGGGCCTTGGGATAAAGACAGACAGGATTTCTGAGGAAAAGTGCAGCCTGATCTGTAAGTGTGTTAACCCTCTGAGTATCTTGCAAGAACATTGTGCCTGCCATTTGTATAAGCCTGCTTGTGACTGCTGCTGACATATGGAACTGAACAAAAGACTGTAAATAGTTGATTGTTTCCAGTGAAAGGAAGTTTTGGTTCACTGCAAAGTGTGTTCCTCCATTATTCCTACAATAAATCGGTGTGCCACCGTTACCGGCACTGGCGTCACGAACTTAAAGGGATCTTGCCACCGGCACATTAAACCTGCAACACCCAGGGCACCTCACCTACCACCGGCCTGGTCCCTATACATTGAGAATGCCCCAGAGGACTTCTGTGCCAGCCTCTCCATCACTGCTGTACGCCTGCCCAGGGTCTTCCTATAAACTGTGAGTAACCAAGAGCAACCCTTGATTGCCTAGTAACCGTGACCTCATCATCGCTGAGATGTGGACTGTTAGCTCCACCCCTAGCTGTCTAATGGAGAGTCTAGTGTTAGCAGGGAAGGCAAAGTCCATGTTCTCCACTCCGCAATACTAGGCATTCAGCTACAAAGACTAACATGTATGTGTAGCAGCCTGGGAGGACCCGGAGAGAAGGATGGTAGTGGCTCTGGCTGTTACAGTCAATCATAATGGCTTTCCTCACACTGTTGTTCCCTAGGGCTGGACAGTGACAGGGGGGCACACTATTTCTTCCCTTGGAGCAAACCCTGGTTCTGGGGCTCCTGCCTGATGGTACTTGGGGTGCCAGTGATGTTAAGTGTTTGGATGGGTGCAAGGGAGATCTTGTAGAGTGCAATGGCCGACATTTAGTGCAGGAGCTAGTAACCAGGCCAAATTCAACAGAATAAACATCTCTCTTCATTGTAGAGCAAAAATAAGTTGTAGTAATCCAATGACCGTAAAACACAGTTCCAACTGTACGTAGTGCAAATCTCTCAGACAGCGATGTATCAATTTAGGCAAGGATGGGAGTTATGACCTTTTTCCTCTCTATCTTGCTCAATCTTCCCCAAGAGAACCAATGGCAGGCAATATGTCTTGTGTACAGGTGGCTGTAGTGTCCACTGCGGTATATACGGTTTTACGACTGGTCAAGTCATGTCCTGGTGTGCAGGGTGCCTAAATGGTATCACAGCAGCAAGGTCTGAATAGGTTTTGGTAGCAGGTTACATTACTGTCGCATCTCTCACTTTTTACGCCACCCTTGCCACTTTCCTTAAAGGGGGCATGGCAAGGGCAGGAAGGTGGCAAGACCAGCCACCCCAACAAATTTATCTTCATTTATGTCAGTTTTCTTTTATAAATGTAGCCAGAAATCTACGGCAGCTCTGAGCTGTCATAGATTACTGTTTAGACCTGTGGACTCAAGTGTGCGCCTTATCATAAATTAGGTGCATCCTTCCGCAGCACAGGGGATATCTAGACCAGTGCAGAAAGCGCCCCAGTCTTGATAAATCTTCACCTAAGTTCCCAATTCTCTCCTTTTTGTCTTTCTCCTTCTCTCTTTAGCTCATGCAGAGATCTGTTTGTCTGCATAGCTTTTTGGGCTTAAGAAGAGGGAGCACATGGACTTTGACTCCTCTATCTCTGAACTCCAGTCTAGACTGACCAACTGAGCTGGAAGTAGATTCTGGATCCCCACAAAAACTCCAGCAAGGGCTGTGCCTGGATTTTTAACCAGCCATACAAGGCTATACTGGGTGCAATGCATGTAACAATTCAACACGTTACATAACAAACGATATGCAGATCCCCCCTGCTCTGGTGGACTGCACGTGAAGTACCAAGAGATAACTATCTTTACATTTAAATACTGAGAGAGAGAGAGAAAATTCCAAGATCTAAGAAAACTGAGTCAGTAAGGTACTGTACACTGCTATCACTGCTGTGAGTAGAATACTGCTGAGACAGCTTTCATACTTAGACATGACCTGGTTGGTCATTTTTGTAAATCTGTATACCACAGTAGCGTATTACAGCTATCTTACCAAAATTATCTGTCAAAACTTACCCGTCCAGGCTCCAGTGGCAAGATCTCCAACTTTGACGTGGCTGTGTCGAGAGAGACCCGCTCCTTGGTGACGTGACTGTGTCCTTAGCAACAGGATGCAATGCTCTTTCTCCATACAGTGGGTGTGTGCTGGCGGAGACTGGCAGTGGGCAGATTGCTCAGCTGCCCTATCCCTGTGTGTTAGTGTTCAGACTAATGGTGCTCCGAATCATGACCTATCAGGTTCTGATTCTGGGCTCACTAGCTAGGTTACTGGTTCTTGTAATCCTTTGGATTTGTTTGTGCTTTGACCTTAGCTTTTCTGTTGACCAATCTCTATTTCACTTGATTTGTACTGTGCTTCCTATCTGGTATTTGATCTCGGCTTGTCTTTTGACAACTCTCTGTCTGTTTATTGTTTTTGTAGATTGTTGTCCGCTTGATTCTGACCCTTTTTCATACAACTTTCCCTATGTGTCTTTTTTTGTCGCTTGGTGTTTGTCTCTGCATAGGGACTGTTGACCATTTGCGGTCTTTGTACATAGGGCTTGAACTGCAAGTTGGTAGTGGGCTGGGTTCCAGGTCAGGGCTCACTGTTTATGCCTGTCCCTACCTACAAGAGTTACAGTATTATTGTCAGCCTTAGATTCTGCAAAGTAAGAGCGAAGGAGTACATTTAGTTTAACTTGGCCTATACCCATTCAAAATCATCTAGGGGAAGATTTGCACTGTACATTGTTGGGACCATGTTCTGAGACTGTTGGATGTACTACAGCCCTCATTTTGCACTACAGTAGAGAGCTTATTCTGTTAAGCCTGGCTACTGATTCCTGCACTACACACAAGCCACACCCAATATGGCCTGCCTTGCACCTATACAAATGTTAAGTCCAATGACACACCAAACTACCATCAGGCAGGGGGGGGTGCCCTGAGGGAAGAAAGAGTGCGCCCTCCTTTTACTGCACTGGCAGCAGGAAGCAACGGTGTGAGGGAAGCCACTGTGATAGACTTTCTGCAGGCAAAGCAACTACCAGTCCCATCCTCCGCTCCAACTCCTCAGGGGCTGGTTGTACCCATGTTCTCTTCAAATTCAGCTCACTAACGGATGTCTCTACATTTTCATTTAGAATTTGCCGGTATAATTCAAAATTCATTGCTCCATCAATGATGGCAAGCAGTCCTGTCTCAGATGCAGCCAGTCACAAACTATAATACTAATTCTGAAGAGGTCACATACATTCAATCACCACTTCATGTATGTGTTAAAGTCTTTATCCCATCACAATGAATTATCCCTATTCATGGGATAGGCATCAAGTGTCTAATCAGCAGAGATCTGACTGCTCGGGCCCACAGTGATCACTAGAATTGGCGCCCATGTTCCCCCATTTAAATGGAGTCGAAGTCGTGCCTGTTTGTCCACAGGTCCATTAGATAGTTGCTAGGGACTGTCGAGAGGCCCAATAGTCAAATATCTGCAACCAGACACCTCTCCTATACTGTAGATAGTAGGCAGGACAACCCTTTTGCCCCTTCGTTTCCACCGCTGTACATGTACAGCGCTGGAGCAATGGGCATACATGGCGCCCGCTCGCGCATGCAGTGGGTGCCATGTCCGGCGGGTCTCCACTGTTTCAAACAGCAGAGACCTGTGGCTAATGACCGTGACCGGCAATAATCAAGTGTGATCACAGCATCTAAAGGGTGAAAAACCTGGAAGATCAGGCTTCTGGGATTCTTACTGGCAACCTTTGCAGCCAATAAGGATGGCGGTAATTGATTTCAATACGCTGGGTCTGTCTGAAGAGACCCAGGGTATTGAAGTTGCAATTCTTATTTTGGCCAGCAGGTGGCAGGCCAACATAAGAAATGAGCAATTCTGTGTCAATATGGATATATAATAAACATACTGGTACAGAATAAAAAATACTGAGTTTTGTAGCCTCAAACACGCTACAAAACCATAAAAAATTTTTTAAAAAAAGCTGTTAAAAAATATTTAGAAAAATGTAAAAAATAAAGTTTAAATCAACCACCTTTCCGTAGAATAAAAAAATAAATACATAAAGAACAAAAAATATAAACATCATGGACATCACCGCATCTGAAAACACCCATACTATTAAAATATAAAAATCTTTTTCCAATACGCCAAATGTCGTAAAAAAAAGGGTCAAAATGGCCAATTCACCAAATTTTTCATCGCTTACCAAAAAAAAGGAACAAAATGTGATCAAAAAGTCACACACCAAAATAGTATCAATAAAAACTAGAGATGGTCCCACAAAAAAATTAGCCCCATACAGATCAGTAGATATAACTATAAAAAAGTTATGGGGGTCAGAATATTATGATGTAAAAAAAAAAAAATTTTCGCAAAGTTTTTATTGTTTTTATTTTGTACGTATGTGGTATCTTTGTAATTGTACTGACTTAGAGAATGAAGGGCCCAGGTCAGTTTTGCCGCAAAGGGAACGCCATAGAAACAAAACCCCTAAAACTGTGGAGGAATTGCTTTTTTTTCCAATTCCTCCCTATTTGGAATTAGAGAGCAGTGGGGACCCTGGCAGTCTTGGAAAAACAGCAGCGGGGATAGGTAGGGGTGAGTATATTTTTAAGCATCCCTCTAAGGCTACTTTCACATTAGCGTTTTTCTTTTCCGGCATAGAGTTCCGTCACAGGGGCTCTATACCGGAAAAGAACTGATCAGGCATATCCCCATGCATTCTGAATGGAGAGCAATCCATTCAGTATGCATCAGGATGTCTTCAGTTCAGTCATTTTGACTGATTAGGCAAAAGAGAAAACCGTAGCATGCTACGGTTTTATCTCCGGCGAAAAAAACTGAAGACTTGCCTGAATGCTGGATCCGTCATTTTTTTCCATAGGAATGTATTAGTGCCGGATCCGGCATTCAAAATACTAGAATGCCGGATCCGTCCTCCCGGTCTGCGCATGCGCAAATTTCTAAAAATGAGAAAAAAATTAATACCTGATCCGTTTTGCCTGATGACACCGGAAAAACAGATCCGGTATTGCAATGCATTTTTCTCCCTGATCAGGCATTTTTCAGACTGAAGTGAAGAGAAAAATATGCAGCGGGCCCCTGAGGGACCAGTGCAGAGGATGGGAGTGGTAGTGGCCTTGATGAAGTATTGTGTCAAAGTGTACTCCCTAAGGCCATTGCTCCTTGGAGTTCAGTGCAGTGGAAATGTGGTTTTATAGAATGAAGCCAGAAGTATAATGTATAAAAGTCTCTTTTACTAAGTGCAAAGTATAACTTTGGATACATTCTATAGCAGTGGATTACAAGTGCAAATTTCTGGCACCAGTAAGTGATATGGAGGCAAGTTGAATGGCTGCAATTTAGTGCTTGCAATTGTAGATGTCCACTATCGGGTCTAGACTCTAGTGTTGTAAGTGGCCTAGTAGTAGTCTGGATAATAAGTGTCTTAGCTGTTGCCCCTCACCTTCCAGCAGTGTCTTTGATGCAGGTGTTAGCTGGTCACTCTGTTATCTGAACTCAAGGACTTACTTGTGGAAGGGATTTTAGTTTTTCTCTCCAGAGAATCCTTTTCAGGAGCAGGAGCTCTGCAGTGTGCTTCCTCTCCTCTCTGTCTCTTGACACAAACTCCCCCTCCTGGCAGGACGCAGGAACAGCCTGCTCCTTGGCAAAAGTTAGCAAGGTTGTTCTTTGCCAATCTTTGCCAACCATTATCTTACTGGTAGATACGGCAAAAACATACCATGCAATATCATACATAATAATAAAAAACTATATATAGCTATTGTAGATACCCCCAGGTATGGGGTACTGCAGATACAGTGGTGCTCCCCTAGTGTAACACTTCAGGTGATAAATATCCTGCTAGTAAATTGACAATGCCAATGGAAGGTTGCGCTCCGCCACTGAAACGCATTGCATGCCTTAAATCATAGTTTTTATCTATTTAATATCTTTTATTTATTTTTAATAAATTAACTTAATCTCCAGTGCAGCACTCCGTATTCCCTTTTTATTTTAGATTTTGTACTAAGGAGAGGTCAGGTCCTCTTTAAAACTCCCTTTTGAAGTCATTCATGATTCCTGATGCCTCCAGTATTTTCTTTTATTATACAGGCTCAGTATAAAACAACAACCCTACAAAGTATGCATGTTATACTTTGTGTATACAGTTATGTTGCTTTTCCAATCAGGAGTGAACATTATTTAATTTATTCTACAAAAACACATTCGATTAGTTTTCACTGAATCACTTTGGGCATGGTAAAGTGCTGCTTTACTCCCATATGACCTAGTCTCAAATATGAAAAAAGGATCAGGTACATGATGTGTACATCTGTTCATTGTAGCAGGCTCTAATGCAGTGCTTTTAGGATGTCTGGCAGCAGGGCTATATTTAAAATTTATGCTGCTCTAGGCATGTTTAGTGCTCACACCCCCTATTAGTTCAGCTAAAGCTGCCTATTGACAAGGGTATAGCTCTAGAAAGTGATTTTGACAGAGTGGTAAAAAAACACTATGGAAAAGGCACTTGGTTTTACGTGATTGCTGTGGTTTTGTGATGTGGTTATTGGCCATGCAGTTTATACAAGTGAAATACATTTATATAACATTTTTAAACTAGGAACAATGCATGACAAATGACGATATCCCAAAACCTAGCAAACCCGGTAAAACTGAGTGCGGTTTTAAATGCCTTTGTTAATGCAATTTTGACTGTGTGGTTAAAAACACCTCATCTCAATATACCCTTACACACAGCTGCTAGTAATGCACAGGTCCAAAGGCATCTCCAGCAACGGATGATTCATTCATTCAAGATTCATTCACTCGAGTTAGGCCTCATGCCTATGGCCATTGCCCGGCCGTGGCCGTATTGTGGCCAGCAATATGCGGGCACCGGCCATGTGCTCCCTGCATCACGGATGCGGACCCATTCACTTGAATTTTTTATTCCCCTAAAGTGGGGAAAATTGGCTTCTACCTCACAGTTTTTTTTTTTGCCTTCCTCTGGATCAACTTGCAGGATAACAGGTCAAACTGGATGGACAAATGTCATTTTTTTCGGCCTTATGTACTATGTTATGTTACTTCTATAGAGTCCCCAGTAGTAATAAGAACGTCTATAATGCCCCCTGGATTTATAATACCCCTACAGTGCCCCCAGTACTAATACATCCCCCTACTGTTATTATGCTCACCCTAAAGTGCCCCTAGTATTTATAATGCCCGCTGCAGTGCCCCTTTAGTTATATTCCTCCCTTCACCATACAGTCCCATGTAAATAACAGCCCTCTCTATCTACAGCCCCCTCCAAAATACAGTCCCATGTAAATAACATCACCCCCTCCCCAGCCGCCTCCAACATGCAATCCCATGTACACAACACCCCCTCAACATACAATCCCATGTAAATAACATCACTCCCTCCCACAGCTGCCATCAACATACAGTCCCATGTAAATAACATCACTCCCTCCCACAGCTGCCATCAACATACAGTCCCATGTAAATAACATCACTCCCTCCCCCAGCCCCCTCCAACATACAGTCCCATGTAAATAACAGGACCCCCTCCACAGCTACCTCCAACACACAGTTCGATGTAAATAACATCACCCCCTCCCCAGCTGCCTCCAACATGCAATCCAATGTACACAACACCCCCTCAACATTCAGTCCCATGTAAATAACATAATTCCCCCCCCACCAGCCACCTTCAACATACAATCCCATGTAAATAACAGCCCTCTTTATCTACAGCCCCCTCCAAAATACAGTCCCATATAAATAACATCGCACCCTCCCCAGCTGCCTCCACATGCAATCCCATGTACACAACACCCCCTCAACATTCAGTCCCATGTAAATAACATCACTCCCTCTCTCAGACCCCTGTAACATTCTGTCCTATGTAAATAACATCACTCCCTCCCACAGCTGCCATCAACATTCAGTTCCATGTAAATAACATCACTCCCTCTCTCAGACCCCTGTAACATTCTGTCCTATGTAAATAACATCACTCCCTCCCACAGCTGCCATCAACATACAGTCCCATGTAAATACCATTACTGCCTCCCACAGATGTCTCCAACATACAGTCCCATGTAAATAACATAATCCCCTCCCACAGCTGCCTTCAACATACAGTCCCATGTAAATAACATTACCCTGCCCCAGCCCCCTCCAACACACAGTTCCATGTAAATAACATCCCTCCCTTCAGCCCTAACATACAGTCCCAGTTAAATAACCACAACTCCCAGCATTGCTCTGCCTCCCTCTTCACTTACCTCTCCTCATGTAGCAGACCTCACCACAGCTTCTTCCCAGGACTTCTCTTCACTGCCGTCCTCTCCTGCACTGGTCACATGATGGTGACATCATCGCAGGTCCTTCTCAACCACTGCCTATTTTACTGGTCACATGACCTGTGATATCACCACAGGTCCTTCAGCTCTTCCTGTGCATTAGATTCAAATGTATTGCCATCCTGAGGACAGCAATACAGTTGTATCTAGCTGGCAGGCAGAACATTCGGGGCCTGGGACAAAACATTGATAGCCTAGGCCCGAATGTTTTAACCTAGCAACGCCCCTGTCTATGACACAAGAAACATATGCCAATAAGTAAAAAGTTTATTATTTCCAAAATTCATATAACACTAGAAACCATAAAAAAAAGGCAAATGCAGGTATACATAGATTCAGAGGGGGACATTGGTGAATCTTTTGCTGGACACTAATTCATAAGTCTAAAACAAAGACATTCAGCCAACATACCAACATAAACACAAGTAGATATGCAGTAAAGCCATAAATGCCAACCAATAGACCCCTGTGCCCCAATGAACGTTAAGTCTCACAATAATTATACCACTGAAAACCAATCAGGAAGTGGCAATCAAAAATAATTACAGTTTTGACTTGTAATCTTGTTACCACATTATCATTCATGTGGCCTCTCTCATACCATGGAATGCCATGGAATGCTTTCACTCGTTTCACAGGCCTTTGCCAATCTAAATACTTCTCATGCGAATGTGTGGTTGTGCATCTCACCTTCTGGGTATTGGATGCATGAGCAGTGCATGCGGTCCACCATGGTTCGTGTAAACTGTACATAGACATATGCTATACCCAGCTAAAATAATGTGTCCTAAAATAATCAAACTACAGTATAGAAGATGCATACAGTATAATATATGGTCACTCCACGCTTTTTTTTTTTTTTTATGTCTCTCGATATGGAGCCAGTGGGTATAATCCCCGTCAACTCCAAATTGAAAGAGATACATGACATGAATGCAGGACATGAAAGAGTGAATATTAAATACACAATATAAAACTTAAATTAAAAGAAAACAGATCTGCGCTGCTCCAATGGTAAAGAATAGTTACATGACATGTCTCACTTGCAAGAATCCCCAAGAGGACATAGTTGACACAGCTTTATCATTGTTCACTGCTCAAATTGGATTGTCAGGCGATGTCAGAAAACACTTCCTGATCCAGGCTTGCTCCTCGAATGTCCATATTTCAGAAAAAAGGGGGGCAACCAAGAATAGTCATGCACTGCAGTATTAGTAAAAAAACACAATGCGATTTTATTGTACTCGCAAACGGCAGGTTAAAAATCGCAAATCAGGAGATGGCCTGACTCGGGTTTTACAGACAACTTCTTTCAGGGCACACATTTCCCTTCTTGAAGCAGCATGCACCCTTGCAGTTAATAACATTGACAAATATAAAAAACTCAAATTAAGCATATATATAATATATAAATAGACTTCAAACCCCTTCCTTTTTTGTGTTTTCAATTATTTTTCTATTTTTTTCACTCCCTGCTTTCATGGAGCCATAATGCTTTTATTTTTACATTCACATAGCAGTATAAGGGCTTGTTTTCTGTAGGCCAAGTATACTTTTTAATGGCACAACTTACTATTGCATACAATTTAGTGGTACAGTAAGCTGGAAAAAAAAATCCAAATAGGGTAGAATTGGGAAAATAAACAATTCCTACAGTTTTATGGGTTTTCGTTTTACGGAGTTCACTATGTAATAAAAATGACCTATTATCTTCATTCTCCAGGTCAGTATGATTACAGCAATACCACAATTATATAGTTTTTCTTGTATTTTAATACTGAACATTTTTTTATTTTATTTTTATTGTCATATTCTGACCCCATAACTTTTTTACAGTTATGTTTACAGAGCTGTATGAGAGCTACCTTTTTTGCGGGACATTTAGTAGTTTTTATTTATTATACCAATTTGGAGTGTATAAGACTTTTTGATCACTTTTTATTACATTTTTTGGGGAGGTGAAGTGCCAAAAAATGCCGAATTGGCCTTTTTTTTTTTTCGTTATGCCATTCACTTTGAGATAAATATTTTGAGATTTAAATAGTACGGGGATTTTTGGACGTGGCAGTGCCCATGATGTTTATTTTATTTATTGTTTATGTATTTATTTTTTATTCTAGGGAAAGGGGGGTGATTTGAATTTTTATAAAAAAAAATATTTTTTTAACTTAAAAAAATGTTAAACTTAATTATTTTTTTTTTAAGTCACCCTAGTCACTATAACATGCAATCACTAGATTGCATCTTGTATTCTATCATGCATATCTATGCATTATAGAATACTGAATTCAGTATATTCCAATGCAGTGCTGCCATCTACAGGCCTGCATTGGAATATACAATACTAGTAAGCCTTCTACAGGCTTAGATCTGTTACTGGTACAGGCAAGCTTCCTAAATTTCATCCAAGGGAAGGTGGCCTGGGCCAGGGAAGTGTGCGTCTCCCGGTTTTAGATCTCCCATTTGCTATAGGCACATTTAACCATGGCATCTGAGGAGTTAAGTGTCCACGATCAGCATTACTGCTGATCGTAGGCATTACCTCTGTGCCTCTGCTGTATAAAACCCGACATTCAGGAGTTAGACTTGTCATTTAAATCATCCACCAATAGCAATGGGAATTCCTTCAGCATCCAACCAATTCAAAGATAGCCCATGGAATTCCCTACTTATATTACCAAACCGTGTGATTATGATCTAACAATAAAAATATATACTATATTTATATATATATATATATATATATATATATATATATATTATATATACTATTTTAACGCTGCTTACTAATGAAGGTATTCATATTTTCTACATTATACATGATTTTAAATCAAAATCTACATTAAGCCCCCTCTGCTGTGAAGTCTCTGAGGATCCAAAACACTTCTCATTGACTAATAGCCGAAACTGGACCTTCACCTCTCCCCTTCAAACCTGTTGGGGAGCTACCATGATATTTTTCAAAGTGAAGGAAAACATTAGAAATGTGCCTGAGATGCTTGGTATGCTGAAGCAAGGGCATACATAGTTATCATAGGGCCCAAGATCCAGAGTTAGAATTGTACTCTTCCAAAAACGAAAAAAAAAAAAAAATTGGAGATTTATTAAAACTGGTGTAATGGAAAACTGGCTTGTTGGCCTTTCATATTCGAAAGGAACTCTGAAAGATGAAAGGTGGAATCTGGTTGCTATGGGCAATTAAGCCAGTTTTCCTTTACACCAGTTTTGATAAAACTCCCACAATGTCTTTATTATCCAATTTCCCTAATGTCCCAATCGTGCCAGTCACAAAACTTAATGTTGTATTTCCAGTCATGCCATCCCATTATTGTTACATTTTCCCTCATGCCCAATAGTTCCAGCCACAATAGCCCACTTAAAAAAATAAAAATAAATCATTGTGCCGGATATAATGTGGATAGCACACATCTGTAAAAAATAGAAATGTAAGCAAGACTTAAGATCTCACCCCCCCCCCCCACAAGATAGGGGATAAGTATCTGATTGGTGAGGATTTGACCACTGGAAACTTTAGTGATCTCAAGAATGAGGTGTTGGAGTCCCTGGAGTGAATAGAATGGTGGTCACACAAGTGCACTGCTGTCCATTCAACTCTAGGGATTGCTGGAGCTAGATGAACATTTTACTCTACTCTTCCCATAGAGTTGAATGGTACAGCAGTGTGCATGGTTAACAGCCATTCCATTTACTCTGAGGACTCCACCTCATTCTTATGATCGGTGGGGTTCCTTTCCAGCAGTCAGACACCCACTGATACCATATCTTTTCCCTGTGGATAAAGGATAAGTTCTTATGGTGGGATAATCCCACCTCGGTTTACTGCACAAAAATAAATACATATATAAGCAAACATTATACAGTATGTGTATAAACATACAGTGGCATAGCTATAGGTGTTGCAGTTGGCAGTGGCGTACTGACAATTACCTATTTTTTGCTTTATGAGATGCAGTGCATTTTATAAAGCGAACACTAGTCAGTGCTTCCCTATTGGAAGTGCTCGCTAGTCTGCAGGAGGCGGGGAGAGTGAAGCGCTCCCTGTTCTCTTCCTGGCCACGCTGCACTAACCACGCACTCTGACCTGATGCTGCAAGCAGTCGGGTGACAGTGCAGTGTGGGCCCAGACAGCGATGGACTGGCCATCGGGAGTACCGGGAGAATCCCGGTGGGCCGATCGAATTATGGGCCGGCCAGGGCCGCCATCAGGGGGCCCTGGCCGCACGACCCCCCTGCACGCACAGTACACTCAGCGGCGGCATCACTACCAGACGGGGGCGGGGCGGTTATCAGCGAGGCCCTGATAGACTGAAGAGAGATGTTAGCCCCGCCCCCGGCTCAGCTGAATAGATGGATGTGAGCCCCGCCTCCTGCTTCGCCCTCCAGCGCAGCAGCGGCGGCATCACTACCAGACGGGGGCGGGGCGGTTATCAGCGAGGCCCTGATAGACTGAAGAGAGATGTTAGCCCCGCCCCCGGCTCAGCTGAATAGATGGATGTGAGCCCCGCCTCCTGCTTCGCCCTCCAGCGCAGCTGAATGAATGTGAGCCCCTCCCCTCCTGGTGCTCCGCCCCCGGCTCGCCTGAATAAATGGATATGAGCCCCGCCCCTACTGCTGCTCCGCCCCCCGTTTAGCAGAATGGATGGATGTGAGCCCCGCCCCTCTATTTGCTCCGCTGAATGGATGTATGTGAGCCCCGCCCCTTTATTTGCTCCGCCCCCGGTGGGCCGGTCAGTGGGCCGGTCTGGCTGAAGTCCAGGGCCACTTTATTGTCCCAGTCCATCCCTGGGCCCAGAGAAGATCAGGAGCAAAGAATGCAGGGGAGACTGCCAGACCTGGTAAGGAGCGTGTGAGCCGGAGAGGTACAATAAGTTAATTTATTTACTTTAAGGTATAATCTGAGGTCTGATACTTGGTGGGTCTGACTTGGAAGTCTAATGAGGGGCTGATATGGAGGGCAGGGGTCTGGAATGGAGTCCTGATCTGAGGTCTGGTATGGGGGTCTCACATGAAGGTCTAAAGGGGACTAATCGGCGGTCTGAAATGGGGTCTGAAATGATGATCTAAAGAGGGGCTTATCTGAGGTCTGATATTGGGGGATCTAACATGAAGGTCTGTTGGAGGTCGCATCTGAGGTTTCATATAGAGGTTTGATCTCAGGATCTGATATGGGAGGCTGAGGATCTGATATGGGGTATGATTTGAGGATCTAATATGGAGCACTATTACTGTGGGGGTGACCTGGCACATTAGCTTAGCACAATAAGTTTTGGGGGACACTATGGTTACGACACTATTAGTGTCAGGGGCACTATTTGCTTGGTGCCGCTATTTTTTAGGGCACTGTATGATAATAAGTATTGAAGGGGGGATTATCTGTGTGGTACTAGTATTTTCAGGGGGACTATTTCTGCAGTATAGTATTGGGGAGCACAGTCGGCACAGTATTGGGGTGTTGAGAAGGTGTGAAGATGATGGAAAAGTAGGAAACTAATATGTCTGTTTGCCAAACTGTTCAGAGACATGACATGGCATCATCATAGTGCTCTGGTCTGAAAGTAGAAGACGAGGAAAGAGAAAATCTACATCCAATGAGACATCACTGTATGTTAAAGATATGTGGCACTCAGGGGTGCACCACCAATGAGGCCAGGTGAGGCAGCACCAGGTAGGGACAAGAGGGGGGCAGCGGAAGGGCCATGGGCCATGAGTAGTGTTGAGCAAACCCGAACTGTAAAGTTCGGGTTCGTACCGAACTTTGTGAGTTCGGGTACCCGGACCCGAACTTTGCCAGAAAGGTTGAGTTCGGTGTTCAGGCATTTAATAAAGCTTTTGAAAGGCTGCAGCCAAGCAACAAGCTTTTAAGCTGTGGGCATTTAGAAGCCATTACAGCCATGCTTAGTAATGGCATGGCTGTGATTGGCCGGTGCATCATGTGACCCAGCCTCTATACAAGCTGGATCACGTGTAGCACCGCACATCAGCTTTGAGTAATGCAGGGATAGGACACAGGCAGCTGAAGCTAGGGAGAGTGTTAGGAATCTGGCTATTTGTTTTGTGGGTGACCTATAATGATCTTTTGTGGGTGCAGTGCACCAGCTTTGCACCCCTGACACAGAAATATAATAATTAATCTGGCTGTTAATTCTGTGGGTGACCTATAGCGATTTTTGTGGGTGCAATGCACCATTTTAGTACCCCTGACACAAAAATATAATAGTTAATCCGTATGTTAGTTTGATGGGTGACATATACCTATTTTTGGTGTGAGATACACGTGCACTGCATATGTGACAGGGAAATTAATATAGTTAATCTGTCTGTTAGTTCGATGAGTGACATATTGCCATTTTTGGTGTGAGGTACACGTGCACTGCATAAGTGACAGGGAATATACAGAATGTATAGTGGAGCTGAGTCCACAGCATATAATACTTGTCTGGCTGAGGGAACAGAAAAGAACAGGGGCATGTTGAGGACAGGTGAGGGCACTGGGCCTGCTCCCGGGCCATGCCAACTAAGGTTTGTGTCTGACGAACCAACCGACTCTTGGTTGGGGGCATCTGATGTCCCTTGGGACCAGGTGGAGGAGCGAGTCAACCATTTAAGAACTGCTGGATTGTTGGTCAAGACACGACTGCTAGATGACACCGGGAGCTCAGGCCTCTCGCTGCGACCTCTGCTGCCATGCCTCTGACACTCCCCTGCGCAGGGCCTGGCACCTCTCTGTCTGACACAGTGGCGTTGCGAGGGGGGTGCGGCAGGTGCGGGCCGCACCGGTGACACCAGTCTGATGGGGCGAGTCACCCGCCAGATGCAGACCCAACACCACTAGCACCCCCCGGTAAGCGACCTGACTGCTAGCACCCCCCCCTTATTGGCAATCTGTATGCTAGCACCCTCAACCTCCCCTTCCCCCCCATCGGTGATCTGTCTGCTTAGCCCCCGCCCCACGTCAGCGGTCTGTTTACTATCCAATCCCCCCCCCCGTTACCACTTGGGTAGGTCGGGAGGCTCGGTGAAGGGACGTCAGCGACGCCACAGAGGCAGGGCGGAGCTTGATGGACGACCCCCTACGTGACTCGTCCGCAGAGGTCAGAACACTATGACCACACAAAGAAACGGTCACCAGAAAAAATGTAACAGCAAACAGGCCCTTATTTTTTTCCACTTATAAACTCCAACAAATAGCTTTAGAACATATAACTGCACTGCTGAATGGCAAATAATATATATTTTTGTGCCACTAATACACGCTAAAAAGGGTTGTAATTTTCTCACTTCACCACACAACGGCTAATGAGCCCTTTTTCCTCACTAATGCAAGCCAAAAAATGCTTTAGAACATAAAATTGCATCGCACAAGGGCAAATAAGTCGTAGAAATATTTCCTTGTAATAAACCCTGTTAATGCCAGTATCAAACAGCACTTGCACCCCAATAACAAGAACAGTTTGCTGGAATTACAGAGCTGTTCTGTTTCAATACTGTGGAACGATTTCTCCCTATCCTTTCCCTGAACTTCTATACAGCAAAATATAATATTTCAAGTCTTTCCTAGCACTGTCCCTAGCGCCTGCTGACGTCTCTTCCTGCACTAAGTACACTGGAAGATTGGCTGCATGCATGGCATTGTGGGTGATCCCTCATTCCCAGAGTTCCTTGCTCCATGTGCTTACACCTGCAGCAGCCATTTTAGGAAAAAATGCGATTCGTTACCACGAAGCATGAGGAAATTCGGATTCGGTGCAAATCAAATTTTTCCTGAAATTTGGATCGAATTCCACTTCATCAACTTTGATTCGCTCATCTCTAGTCATCGCTCCCGGCCAGCATGATGACGAGGTGATGTCACACATCAGCATGTGCAAGATTTGACCCGTTTTCTTCAATCAAGATGGCCACGATGGCCTTTCTGCAATCAAATGCAAGAGGTGAGTATGTACTTTTTTTTTTAACCCCTGACTAATCCCTGAAAGGCTTCAATGTGACTTTCAGACACTGCGATCAGCGCTGAACACGGCATCTGAGGGGTTCATTGATGGGGGGTCAGTGTGATTGCCATTTTCCATCATTGCGCCCGTTACATACAATGGAATGCGATTTGTGACTAAATACTTCATAATGAATCAAATTTCTTGTTGAAGTTCAGCGCAGAAACAATGATTGAGATGTCTGCACCAACAAGCACTTATTCACGGGCCGATTATCTGAACAAACATTTGTTCCAGATAATTGGCCCAACCATCAGGCCATGTAAACCTGTCTTAAATTTACACTGTATAACTAATTGTCAGGATTAGTAAATCTTCCCCACTATGTTTTCTAAGTTAACCAACCTTTTAAAATGTACCACTTAATATTCTGCTCTATGCTGACAGATCCACTTTAAATAACGTATCCAGCTCTGTTATGCAACCGTGCTTCTCATATGTTGGAAATTTGAATTGGAACTGGTTGAGGACAAGTTCCCTTTTTTTGTTTTATCACTTTGGAAAATGCCTTTATGACATCAATATATCTCCTTATGCAAAAACCTCCATGAGGTTTGACCTTTATCTAAAGATGATTGTGGGATGAAAGCTCTATTGACTAGTTTCATGTTTATTTGGGTACTAATTATTAGATAGCTGTTTTGATCCTTTTTATGTGTGTGGTATGAATTATAGCTCTAATTAAAGGCATTTTCCAGGAGTTCGATATTTTGTGGTTAAGATATGCCATCAGTACAGGACTCCAGGATAGCTTCTTTAAACATATGCAACAAAGCACACAGAGATTAAAGTTGCTTTGGCTTTTCATATCCCAAGTTTGTCATGAATATATGTCTTACTTATTTATTATTCTGTCATGTAAAAGGCCTACTTTTTTTTAATTCTTAACTTATCCCATTTACCTTAAAAATGGCATATGACTCTGAGGTTTTCTAATAACTTTTTCTGCCTTTTTAAAAAAAATATTATTCCCCCCCTTCCCACACTTAAGCTCTTTAATGCAAAATGCAATGACAGCAATAGTAAATAATGTCACACTATTAGTTCAGTTTATATATAGTGGATATAAAAAGTCGACACACCCCTGTTAAAATGTCAGGTTTCTGTGATGTAACATAGTAACATAGTACATAAGGCCGAAAAAAGACATTTGTCCATCCAGTTCGGCCTGTTATCCTGCAAGTTGATCCAGAGGAAGGCAAAAAACCCTGTGAGGTAGAAGCCAATTTTCTCCACTTTAGGGAAATAAAAAATTTCTTCCCGACTCCAATCATGCAATCAGAATAACTCCCTGGATCAACGACCCCTCTCTAGTAGCTATAGCCTGTAATATTATTACGCTCTAGAAATACATCCAGGCCCCTCTTGAATTCCTTTATTGTACTCACCATGACCACCTCCTCAGGCAGAGAGTTCCATAGTCTCACTGCTCTTACCGTAAAGAATCCTCTTCTATGTTTGTGTACAAACCTTCTTTCCTCCAGACGCAGAGGATGTCCCCTCGTCACAGTCACAGTCCTGGGGATAAATAGCTGATGGGATAGATCTCTGTACTGACCCCTGATATATTTATACATATTAATTAGATCTCCCCTCAGTCGTCTTTTTTCTAAAGTGAATAACCCTAATTTTGATAATCTTTCAGGGTACTGTAGTTGCCCCATTCCAGTTATTACTTTAGTTGCCCTCCTCTGAACCCTCTCTAGCTCTGCTATGTCTGCCTTGTTTACAGGAGCCCAGAACTGTACACAGTACTCCATGTGTGGTCTGACTAGCGATTTGTAAAGTGGTAGGACTATGTTCATATCACGGGAATCTATGCCCCTTTTGATGCAACCCATTGTCTTGTTGGCCTTGGCAGCAGCTGCCTGACACTGGTTTTTGCTGCTTAGTTTGCTGTTTATTAAAATTCCTAGATCCTTTTCCATGTCAGTGTTACCGAGTGTTTTACCATTTAGTATGTACGGGTGACTTGCATTTTTCCTTCCCATGTGCATAACCTTACATTTATCAGTGTTAAACCTCATCTGCCACTTATCTGCCCAAGCCTGCAATCTATCCAGATCCCTCTGTAGTAGTATACTGTCCTCATCAGTGTAAATTACTTTACACAGTTTAGTGTCATCTGCGAAAATTGATACTTTACTATGCAAGCCTTCTACAAGATCATTAATAAATATATTGAAGAGAATAGGGCCCAATACTGACCCCTGAGGTACCCCACTAGTGACAGTGACCCAATCTGAGTGTGTACCGTTAATAACCACCCTCTGTTTTCTATCATTGAGCCAGTTACTTACCCACATACAGATGTTTTCTCCCAGTCCGAGCATTCTCATTTTATATACTAACCTTTTATGCGGTACAGTGTCAAATGCTTTGGAGAAGTCCAGATATACGACATCCATTGATTCGCCGCTGTCAAGTCTAGAACTTACCTCCTCATAGAAACTGATTAAATTAGTTTGACATGACCGATCCCTCACGAAGCCATGCTGATATGGCGTTATTTGCTTATTTCCGTTGAGATGCTCTAATATAGCATCTCTCAGAAAACCTTCAAACAGTTTACCCACAACAGATGTTAAACTTACCGGCCTATAGTTTCCAGGCTCTGTTTTTGGCCCCTTTTTGAATATTGGCACCACATTTGCCATGCGCCAATCCTGTGGGACATTCCCTGTCAGTATAGAGTCTGCAAATATCAGAAATAAGGGTCTGGCTATGACATTACTTAATTCCTTTAGGATACGGGGGTGTATGCCATCCGGTCCTGGCGATTTGTCTATTTTAATCTTTTTAAGCCGCTGATGTACTTCTTCCTGGGTCAGACAGGACACTTTTAATGGGGAATTTATTTTTGCATTCTGCATGTCATCTGACAATTTATTTTCCACAGTGAATACATTGGAGAAAAAAATATTTAACAGCTTTGCTTTCTCCTCGTCGCTCTCTGCGACTCCCCCCTCATTACTCTTTAAAGGGCCAACACCTTCAGCTTTATACTTTTTAACATTTATATAATTGAAGAACATTTTAGGGTTAGTTTTACTCTCTTTGGCAATTAATCTCTCGGTCTCTAGTTTGGCCGCTTTTATTTGTTTTTTACATGTTCTATTTTTTTCCTTATAGTTTTTCAGTGCTTCCGTGCAACCCTCCTGTTTTAGTGTTTTATATGCTTTCTTTTTGTCATTTATTGCTTTCTTTACAGTTCTATTTATCCACATTGGTTTCTTTTTGTTCCTTAACCTTTTATTACCATACGGTATGTACCTCTCACAATGAGTTTTTAGGATGTTTTTAAAGATATCCCATTTTGTGTCTGTATTTGTGAGGACTTTGTCCCAGTTAGTTTGGCCTATGGCCTCTCTTAGTTGGCTAAATTTAGCTTTTTTGAAGTTTGGTATTTTTGTTCCTCCCTGTAGAAACGCTCTTTTGAATGATAATTGGAAGGTTATTACTTTATGGTCACTATTTCCCAGGTGTCCCCCGACCTGCACGTCTGTTGTTCTGTCAGGTCTATTGGTTAATACTAAGTCCAGTATGGCCGTCCCTCTAGTCGGGTCCTGAACCAGTTGGGAGAGGTAATTGTCTTTGGTTATAGACACGAACCTGTTTCCCTTATGAGATATACAAGTTTCAGTTTCCCAGTCTATATCTGGGTAGTTGAAGTCCCCCATAATAACCACCTCATTATGATTTGCCGCCTCGTCTATCTCGTTTAGTAGTAGATTTTCTGTGGACTCTGGTATATTAGGTGGTTTATAGTAAACTCCTATTAGTAATTTATTGTTGTCTTTAGCTCCATGTATCTCTACCCATAGTGACTCCACATGTTCATGTCCCTCACTTATATCTTCTCGGACTGTGGGCTTTAGACAGGACTTTATATAAAGGCAGACCCCTCCCCCTCTCCGGTTTTGACGATCCTTTCTAAACAGACTGTAACCTTGTACATTAACTGCCCAGTCATAGCTATCATCCAGCCATGTCTCAGTTATTCCCACTATGTCATAGTCCTCCTCACACATCACTAATTCCAGTTCACCAGTTTTATTAGTCAGGCTTCTGGCATTAGTATACATACATTTGAGAGGTTTATGTATATTTTTTACCCTACACCTTTCCTTCTGAATTGTTATAGTCCCTCCTTCCATTCCTCCCCCATTCTTATTACCTTGCCCCCGGTCTCTATCTGCACTATCTTCCCCTCCTATAACGTAATTACCCTCCCCCCCAGTCCCTAGTTTAAACACTCCTCCAACCTTCTAGCCATCTTTCTCCCCAGCACAGCTGCCCCTTCCCCATTGAGGTGCAGCCCGTCCCTACGATAGAGCCTGTTGCCGATAGAAAAATCGGCCCAGTTCTCCAGGAACCCAAACCCCTCCATCCTACACCAGTTCTTGAGCCACTTGTTAATCTCCCTAATCTCCCATTGCCTTTCTTGTGTGGCTCGTGGTACAGGCAGTATTTCGGAAAATACTACCTTTGAGGTCCTTGCCCTCAGCTTTTGACCTAAATCCCTGAAATCATTTTTAAGGACTCTCCACCTACCTCTAACTTTGTCATTGGTTCCGATATGGACCATGACCGCTGGATCGTCTCCAGCCCCTCCCAGTAATCTGTCAACCCGATCCGCGATGTGTCGAACTCTAGCGCCAGGAAGACAGCACACTGTTCGGCGATCACGATCTTTGTGACAGATTTCCCTATCTGTTCCCCTAATAATGGAGTCTCCCACTACCAGCACCTGTCTGGCCTGCCCTGCTCTCCTGGTTCCCTGCTTACTGGAGCTGACATTCCCCTGACTGGCAGAGGAAGTGTCTGGCTGCAGCAGTGCCGTCCCCGGACTGACATCCCCCTCATCTGCCAAACGTGCAAACTTGTTGGGGTGTGTCAGATCAGGGCTAGCCTCCCTGGCACTCTTCCCTCTACCCCGCTTTCTAACTTTTACCCAGCTAGCTACCTCACTTTCCTCAGCCTCCTCTCTGTCACCCTCCCCCTCATCTACCCCAAAGAGTGCTTGCTCGGTGAGAAGCAAACTCTTTTGCAAATTATCAATGCCTCTCAGTGTTGCAACTTGCCCATTTAGAGACTCGATCTGCGATTCCAAACGGGTAATTTGCTCACATCTAGAACAAAGATATACACCCTTGAACTCCTGTTCCAGGACTGCATACATCATGCAAGATGTGCACTGGACTGCGTTGTAAATTGTGCAACACATACTAAATGGGGATTACAACAGTAAAAAAGTAAAACAGTATAAATGATTTAGATTTAGACCCTGTCTGCTGTAGTTGAAGGACCACGTAAAATTAAGCCAACAACACACAAGGAAATTATATCCAACCTTAGTTTCCAAAATCCTTTTCTTAAACTCCTTATTTTTTAACTCCACTTAATAAGAAGCCACTTAGTAGAGCAAGCCTCAGAAAGAGCAGGCTCTGAAGAGTATAAGTGGCTCAATTTATAGCACCTGGTTGCCCCAGGCACTCGCCTTAATTAAGCAGAAAAAAAAAAAAAAAAAGATTTTAAATGCAAGTACAAAAATACAAACACTTAACTTTCAATGATCTCTGCTGCAATCCACACTCAGCCACCTGCAATCACTCCCACAAAACCACACACAGCTCTAGAACTCCTTATTTTTTAACTCCACTTAATAAGAAGCCACTTAGTAGAGCAAGCCTCAGAAAGAGCAGGCTCTGAAGAGTATAAGTGGCTCAATTTATAGCACCTGGTTGCCCCAGGCACTCGCCTTAATTAAGCAGAGAAAAAAAAAAAAAAAGATTTTAAATGCAAGTACAAAAATACAAACACTTAACTTTCAATGATCTCTGCTGCAATCCACACTCAGCCACCTGCAATCACTCCCACAAAACCACACACAGCTCTAGAACTCCTTATTTTTTAACTCCACTTAATAAGAAGCCACTTAGTAGAGCAAGCCTCAGAAAGAGCAGGCTCTGAAGAGTATAAGTGGCTCAAAATTAGACAAAGATAAATCATTTCAGAACTTTTTCCACCTTTTTAATGTGACCTATAAACTGTACAACTCCAATTGAAAATCAAACTGAAATCTTTTAGGTAGAGGGAAGAAAAAATATAAAAATAAAATAATATGGTTGCATAAGTGTGCACACCCTTAAACTAATACTTTGTTGAAGCACCTTTTTGATTTTATTACAGCACTCAGTCTTTTTGAGTATGAGTCTATCAACATGGCACATTTTGACTTGGCAAGATTTGCCCACTCTTCTTTGCAAAAACACTCCAAATCTGTCAGAGATCACCCCATAGATTTTCAATCGGATTCAGGTCTGGGCTCTGGCTGGGCTACTCCAAAACTTTAATCTTCTTCTGGTGAAGCCATTCCTTTGCTGATTTGGATGTATGCTTTGGGTCGTTGTCATGCTGAAAGATGGAGTTCAACTTAAGGTTCAGCTTTCTAGCAGAAGCCTGAAGGTTTTGTGCCAATATTGACTGTTATTTGGTACTGTTCTTAATTCCTGTTAGCTTAACTAAGGCCCCAGTTCCAGCTGAAGAAAAACAGCCCCAAAGCATGATGCTGCCACCACCATGCTTCACTGTGGGTATGGTGATCTTTTGGTGATGTGCAGTGTTGTTTTTGGGCCAAACATATCTTTTGGAATTATGGCCAAAAAGTTCAACCTTGGTTTCAACAGACCCTAACACCTTTTCCCACATGCTTTTGGGAGACTTCAGATGTATTTTTGCAAAATGTAGCCTGGCTTGGATGTTTTTCTTCGTAAGAAAAGGCTTTCGTCTTGCCACTCTACCCCATATCCCAGACATATGAAGAATACGAGAGATTGTTGTCACATGTACCACACAGCCAGTACTTACCAGATGTTCCTGAAGCTCCTTTAATGTTGCTGTAGGCCGCTTGGTAGCCTCCCAGACCAGTTTTCTTCTCGTCTTTTCATCAATTTTGGAGGGACGTCCAGTTCTTGGTAATGTCACTGTTGTACCATATTTTCTCCACTTGATGATGACTGTCTTCACTGTGTTCCATGGTATATCTAATGCCTTGGAAATTCTTTTGTACCCTTCTCCTGACTGATACCTTTTAACAATGAGATCCCTCTGATGCTTTGGAAGCTCTCTGTGCACCATGGCTTTTGCTGTGGGATGAGACTAAGAAGATTTCAGGAAAGACCAACTAGAGCAGCTGAACTTTATTTGGGGTTAATCAGAGGCACTTTAAATGATGGCAGGTGTATGCTGACTCCTATTTAACATCATTTTGAATGTGATTGCTTAATTCAGAACACAGCTACATCCCCAGTTATAAGAAGGTGTGCACACTTATGCAACCACATTACATTATTTTTTGTTTTCTTCCCTCCACTTAAAAGATTTCAGTTTGTTTTTCAATTGAGTGGTACAGTTTATAGGTCACATTAAAGGTGGAAAAAGTTCTGAAATGAATTATCTTTGTCTAATTTTTTTACATCACAAAAACCTGACTTTTTAACAGGGGTGTGTAGACTTTTGATATCCACATTATATATATATATATATATATATATATATATATATATATATATACAGGGAGTGCAGAATTATTAGGCAAGTTGTATTTTTGAGGATTAATTTTATTATTGAACAACAACCATGTTCTCAATGAACCCAAAAAACTTTTAGTTTGTTTTTAGTTTTAGCTATTTTAGGGGGATATCTGTGTGTGCAGGTGACTATTACTGTGCATAATTATTAGGCAACGTAACAAAAAACAAATATATACCCATTTCAATTATTTATTTTTACCAGTGAAACCAATATAACATCTCAACATTCACAAATATACATTTCTGACATTCAAAAACAAAACAAAAACAAATCAGTGACTAATATAGCCACCTTTCTTTGCAAGGACACTCAAAAGCCTGCCATCCATGGATTCTGTCAGTGTTTTGATCTGTTCACCATCAACATTGCGTGCAGCAGCAACCACAGCCTCCCAGACACTGTTCAGAGAGGTGTACTGTTTTCCCTCCTTGTAAATCTCACATTTGATGATGGACCACAGGTTCTCAATGGGGTTCAGATCAGGTGAACAAGGAGGCCATGTCATTAGATTTTCTTCTTTTATACACTTTCTTGCCAGCCACGCTGTGGAGTACTTGGACGCGTGTGATGGAGCATTGTCCTGCATGAAAATCATGTTTTTCTTGAAGGATGCAGACTTCTTCCTGTACCACTGCTTGAAGAAGGTGTCTTCCAGAAACTGGCAGTAGGACTGGGAGTTGAGCTTGACTCCATCCTCAACCCGAAAAGGCCCCACAAGCTCATCTTTGATGATACCAGCCCAAACCAGTACTCCACCTCCACCTTGCTGGCGTCTGAGTCGGACTGGAGCTCTCTGCCTTTTACGAATCCAGCCACGGGCCCATCCATCTGGCCCATCAAGACTCACTCTCATTTCATCAGTCCAAAAACCTTAGAAAAATCAGTCTTGAGATATTTCTTGCCCAGTCTTGACGTTTCAGCTTGTGTGTCTTGTTCAGTGGTGGTCGTCTTTCAGCCTTTCTTACCTTGGCCATGTCTCTGAGTATTGCACACCTTGTGCTTTTGGGCACTCCAGTGATGTTGCAGCTCTGAAATATGGCCAAACTGGTGGCAAGTGGCATCTTGGCAGCTGCACGCTTGACTTTTCTCAGTTCATAGGCAGTTATTTTGCGCCTTGGTCTTTCCACACGCTTCTTGCAACCCTGTTGACTATTTTGAATGAAACGCTTGATTGTTCGATGATCACGCTTCAGAAGCTTTGCAATTTTAAGAGTGCTGCATCCCTCTGCAAGATATCTCACTATTTTTGACTTTTCTGAGCCTGTCAAGTCCTTCTTTTGACCCATTTTTCCAAAGGAAAGGAAGTTGCCTAATAATTATGCACACCTAATATAGGGTGTTGATGTCATTAGACCACACCCCTTCTCATTACAGAGATGCACATCACCTAATATGCTTAATTGGTAGTAGGCTTTCGAGCCTATACGTCTTGGAGTAAGACAACATGCATAAAGAGGATGATGTGGTCAAAATACTCATTTGCCTAATAATTCTGCACTCCCTGTGTGTGTATGTATGTGTGTGTGTATATATGTGTGTGTATATATATATATATATATATATATATATATATATATATATATATACATACATACACAGTACAGACCAAAAGTTTGGACACACCTTTTCAGTCAAAGAGTTTTCTTTATTTTCATGACTATGAAAATTGTAGATTCACACTGAAGGCATCAAAACTATGAATTAACACATGTGGAATTATATACATAACAAACAAGTGTGAAACAACTGAAAATATGTCATATTCTAGGTTCTTCAAAGTAGCCACCTTTTGCTTGGATTACTGCTTTGCACACTCTTGGCATTCTCTTGATGAGTTTCAAGAGATAGTCCCCTGAAATGGTTTTCACTTCACAGGTGTGCCCTGTCAGGTTTAATAAGTGGGATTTCTTGCCTTATACATGGGGTTGGGACCATCAGTTGCGTTGAGGAGAAGTCAGGTGGATACACAGCTGATAGTCCTACTGAATAGACTGTTAGAATTTGTATTATGGTAAGAAAAAAGCAGCTAAGTAAAGAAAAACGAGTGGCCATCTTTACTTGGGAAATTGGGAAAACTTTGAAAGTAAGGGCTATTTGACCATGAAGGAGAGTGATGGGGTGCTGCACCAGATGACCTGGCCTCCACAGTCACCGGACCTGAATCCAATCGAGATGGTTTGGGGTGAGCTGGACCACAGAGTGAAGGCAAAAGGGCCTACAAGTGCTAAGCATCTCTGGGAACTCCTTCAAGACTGTTGGAAGACCATTTCAGGGGACTACCTCTTGAAGCTCATCAAGAGAATGCCAAGAGTGTGCAAAGCAGTAATCAAAGCAAAAGGTGGCTACTTTGAAGAACCTAGAATATGACATATTTTCAGTTGTTTCACACTTGTTTGTTATGTATATAATTCCACATGTGTTAATTCATAGTTTTGATGCCTTCATAGTCATGAAAATAAAGAAAACTCTTTGAATGAGAAGGTGTATCCAAACTTTTGGTCTGTACTGTATGTGTGTGTGTGTATGTATATGTATATGTATATATATATATATATATATATATATATATATATATTAGCAGAAGGACCCGGCTTCGCACGGGTATATTTCATCTATTTCATTTAATGTTTGTGTGTGTTGTTAAGATATCGACAGTATCCACTATAACAGTGACGTCTGCAGTACCCCGCCCCTTTAACAGTGACCTCCACAGAGCCCCGACCCTTTAACACTGACTTCCCCTCCACATTGCTCCATCTCCTTAAAATAGGACCTCCACAGCAGCCCACCCCCTTAACTTTGACCTTCACAGCAGCCTGTCCCTTTAATAGTGAGTTCCACAGCACCCCACCCCCTTGACAGTGACCTCCACAGGGGCCCAACCCCCTTAAGAGAGACCTCTAAAGCACCCGCCCCTTAACACTGACGGTCCCCTTAACTGACCTTCACCATTGAGACCTCTACTGCGACTGCCCCTTTAACTGTGACTGCCACAGTACCCCGCTCCCTTAACAGTGACCTCCACTATACCCCGCTGCCTTAACAGTGACCTCACCGTACCCCGCTGCCCCTTTAATAGTTGCCTCCACAGTCCCCTCCTCCCTTAACAGTGACCTCTGCAGTGCCCGCGCCTTTAACAGTGACCTGCAGAGTGGCCTGCCCCTTAGCAGTAACATGCATAGTGTCCTAACCTTTAACAGTGGCCTCCACAGCGGCCACCCTTTTTTTAGTGACCTCCACAGTACCCTGTCTCGTTAACAGTGATTTCCACAATAACCCACCCCCTTAACAGTGACCTCCATGGAGCTCCATTCCCTTAAAATGCGACCTTCACAACACTACGCCCCGTTAAAAGTGACCTCTACAGCACCTCGCCCCTTTACACTGACTTCCGTAGCGGACCGTCCCCTTAACAGTGACCTCCACAGCAGCTGACCCTTTATTAGTCACCTCCCCAGTATCCCATCTCCTTGACAGTGATTTCCACAACACCCCGCCCCTTAACAGTGACCTCAACAGCAACCTGACCCTAGGGTGGCCAGAGGTCCGGTTTTAGGCTTTTTGTCCTCCGTATGGCGCAGGGTCTGGATGGACACAGAGATGTCCTTTTGAACAGCTCACTCTCAGACAGCAGAACTGTGCTGTCTGAGTGTGAGCTGCAGGGAGAAAGGCACCCTCTCTCTCACCTCTGCAGCTGACAGAAGTTAATTTTTACCTTAATTTTTTCAATCCCTGTCAGCTGCAGATTGGGAGGGGGCATGGCCTAACTGGGTCAGGGGCGTGGCTTAGCTGTACCTGGGGGCAGGGTTTGTTAGTCCATCTTTTAAGGGTGGCCTAAATGGCCTCCCTACCTTCCCTCTTAACTGTGACCTCCACAGCACTCCGCTCCCTTAAGAGTGTCATCCACAGCGCCCTGCCCCTTTAAAAGCTGACCTACATTAGTGAAGAAAAATAGCTGGGTTGTTATGGAAACCTAGTGTAAAACTGTGTGTATGTGGAGACTAAGGGCCTGTGACTTTCTATTGGCTGATAAGGGTCATGTGACAGTGTGTATGGCAGTTGGGATATAAGGAGAAAGACCTGCAGACTTCTATTGGCTAATGTAGGTCATGTGAGGTGCCATATTTGAATTTTTTGGGAATATCTCAGGAAAGGTACGTCCTAGAGAGCTGAGACCCGGTCTAAAACCTTCCCGGACACCTGATTTACCTGTGTGTCAAATTTGATTATAAATGCGACGGTGCAGATTCCTTTAGCAGACATACATACACACATACACTCAGCTTTATAATATATATATATGAAAAACGGACAGCACTCCAGATAAAAAGCAATGGTGTTTATTCACCCATGTGGAAGGCAACGTTTCAGCTCATACAAGAGTCTTTCTCGAGCCTTTTTCTTCGCTTGAGAAAAGCTCTTGTATGAGCTGAAACGTTGCCTTCCACATGGGTGAATAAACACCATTGCTTTTTATCTGGAGTGCTGTCCGTTTTTCATCTCTATCCATATGGGGCTTAAGCAGCTATATCCCTGGACCTAGCACCCGCCATTGTTTGTTATTCCAGTGCCGCCATTATTTTCCTTGACTATATAAGAATGGGTTGACAGTATGGTTTACAGCTTGTTTAAAAATGCACTTCACCATCACATTTTTTATGTTTTTTAAGATTAAAAAATGTTCAAAAAATGGCTCCTTATTTGAGGCAGATGGAGTTTAAACGCATACAGTGTTATCGGGAAAAGAGAGTGTCTTGTTCTCAGCAAGCATTCAAAAAATTATGCTTGTCCGTGTTTAGACACAAACAGGGTAGTGTCAGAAGAAGCAAGTTCTGAAAAAGTGTCCAAAAATCATGCCTTAATGGGGGCATATGCCTGCCCTGTTATGTAGAGATACTAGTATAAGTATTGAATAAGGGCAATGATGGTAGTGGCAGTAGGAGGAGTAGCATCTGTGGTGGCAGCCGCCATACAGTCTGGAACATGATAGGCAGATAGGGACATGATGCTTAGGCAATAAATTTCCATTCTTAACCATGACAAATTCATTCATTGGCACAGGGGCGTACATAGAAATCATTGGGCCCCATAGCAAGAATCTGAATTGGGACCCCTAAATCTACCCACTACCCACCCCTGGCCCATCCCACCACCTGACCTGGCTCCTCCCCTGCCACACCCCCATTGTATTTCTAATGAATATGTAATAGAAAGAAAGTTGAGGGTTAATCGGATCAGAAGACCTGAAAAAACTCGAGGCGCCAGTGGATTAGGAGAACATATTAGGAGAGAAGGAAAAAGGCAAGTAGAGTGTACTAGTGAAGAGGCTGCTTAAGGGTTGACCATGCGTACAAACTATCAGCATGTAGGACAATATTAATGGAAGGGAGACAAAAAGGTTGGGTGCAGTAGGCTTATGGTGACCACCCACTGAATACAACCTGCTCCGAACAACCCAAAGTACAGCACCAATTCAATGTTGATGGCTTAGTTCAGATCGTAGGGTCAGTTGTTTGATACCTCTAAGGAAACACCTTGTGGGTTGGGTATAGACGTACTTGTGCCTACGGAATGTGCCCGTAGAGAAAAATCAGGCGGTAATGACGCGGTGAGTGGCTTATTACGCTTTGGCCAAAATGTACACCAATGTCTCATCCAGCATGGAGGCAGGGCAGAGTGCTGGATGTAGTGTGCGATCACATTTGCATTTTCCGTTTGTATATGTATTTCGCCATAGTGATATGCACCTACATACCGGTTGTGCTGACCCAATCTCCCACATTTTTTCTTTGTAGCATATATTGGAGGCGTGGCGATCTCCTTTGAGTCATGCACACCTGACCAGTCAATCTGTCCTGGAGGCTGGTTTTAAAGTCAGTATAAAACTGAGTCTGCTTATATAGAACCTACCAGTAGCCATTTGGCTCCAGGAGAAGTATATGGTGGGCTCAGCATGCATGTTGGTACTTGCATCCCTGGATCCGATGAAAGCTGTAATGGCACCGGACGGGGTTAAAAGCAGAGTGTGCTTGGCTTGCATGCTGACCTGCATTCCCTGGACTTTGTGTGGCTGTCATGGCCCTTGAACAGGTAGGAACTAGTGTTAGGGACCACTCAAATGAGACGACCTTGACGCGGTGAGTGGCTTATTACGCTTTGGCCAAAATGTACACCAATGTCTCATCCAGCATGGAAGCAGGGCAGAGTGCTGGATGTAGTGTGCGATCACATTTGCATTTTCCGTTGGTAATAAATCACATGTGAGGATTGTAAGTTAAATGGTTAAAACAACATGGAGTAAAATAATAATTATAAATATATATATATATATATAATATATTGTAGGCTTTTTACTCACTTCAGGGGGGGGCTTATCTGGATAAGTTCAAGACACTAGTAAACCTTGAACCCCCCCCAGCCTGGATCGCCTGTAGTATGTATTAGAAGATGAAGGCAGCCAACACCAGTCGGGGCTTCTGTTCAAATTTATTTTATTTGGAATCAAAATCCGGCTCAACGTGTTTCGTGACAAGGAGGTCCCTTCCTCAGGAGCAGTTTACATAAAACATACATAGACAGGACATATATACCTTATAAATCTTGAAAAAGACCGCCAAAATAGTGGCAGTGTCTTTGGGTGACTGAGGTGGGGACGCAATCTGCGCCAATGCGCGCATGTCCGGAAGAGGAGCTGGCAGGCGCGCTCCGGAAGAACCCGAAGAAAAGATACTGGCGATGCGTGTCACGGCCTGGAACGCACCAACACCAGTGCGTATGTCCGGAAGTTCTGGAGCGCTCCAAAGACTAATGCGCATATCCGGAAATGAAGTTCCGATATGATGTGCTCCAAAATGGAGCGCATGATAATGCAGTTGTCAGGGAACTTGCGAGGCTATTGTTGTGGTTATCAAGGCGTAGCAACACAACCTCTGGCCAGAAATATAATTTTGTAGGGTAAACTTTTATATGCTTACTTATATAGTGGCTTGTTAAGGTGTAATTACTTGAACCATCTATATATTTCTATATTTATGTACTTTACATGTAAAACATAAAATACATATAATATATACAAGAAGAAATATGCATAAAAGGTGGTTGGTAAAAGATAATATTTAGAACCAATCCTATATTAATAATGGTGGAACCAAGGTAAAATAAGGGATATAGTTGTAAAATCTTAAAAGGATTGTCTAGAAAACAAATACATAGGTAAGGATATAAATATAAATAAAAATATAAATATAAATCCATCAGTTAAAAGACAATATTCCAAACATATGAAAAAATATGCATAAAAGGAGGTTGATAGAAAATAATATTTAAGACCAAACCTATGTTGATGGTGGTAGAACCAATGTAAAATAAGGGATATAATTATAAAATCTTGAGAGGAACATCAAGAAGCAAATACATGGGTATGAATATATTTATAAATGCAAATAAATCCATGAGTTTCTTACTTGGACCCTAAGAGACTGTATTCCACATTCTTTATTCATATGCCCTAACAAATTGGAATAAAAGTATTAGTGATGGTGTGTATCGACTTAAGTGTGAAAATTAGAGGCATAGATTGTTATAAAATGTACAACATGCGAATCAAATGTAAATACAACTGATGGGTGGTGAGAAATATATTTGAGTTTGAGATAAAGAGGGGGTTCTCTAATAAAGGGAAGGTGGATGGTAGATGAGTCATATATAATAGTTCATCTAGTAAAGATATCCTCTAAAACCACTAAAAGATTTATATAATAATAAACCAATAAAAGAATTAGATAATAATAATGAACCACCGGAGAATACAATAAAATAACATCGCCCAAAGATAAAATGGGGGCGTGAGATATAATTGGTATGTGTTAAATAATTGATGTGTTCCAATATTTCGTTAAGGCCATATGGTGTGAGGGTGTTCAACTGGTAAATCCAGAACATTTCCTTTCGACACAGTTGTTGGAAGGAGGATGAGATCTGTTCAAGCAGAGTTACCTTAAAGCCTATGGGATTTCCCTCATGTATTAGTGAAAAATGACGTGACACACTGTGAGTGATGACCTTTCTACTAATGTTAGACCGGTGCTCATTCATCCGTTCCCTGAGAGTTTGTGTGGTACGGCCTACATAATAGAGATTACAGGGACATTGTAGTAGATATATTTTATTTTTACTTCCACATGTCATATCCTGTTGGAATTGTATTCTCCCTTTAAGGTGTGGTAACTGAATTTCTCCCTGGGCTGTAGTAATCATCTTACAGCATTTGCATTTTTGTGCGCTACATTTAGAGGAACCCTTTGTCTTTGATGTTTTTCTGGGGATTTGTTTTTGTGTTTGGGGATGTTTAATTTTAGGACACGAGGGGGCCAACATGTTTTTGAGGGTTTTGGCTCTACGGAAAGTTAATTTGGGCTCTTTGCCCAGAATGGGATCTTTTAACCATATTGTTCAGTGTTTAGTTAAGATGTGTCTAATTAATTTAATTTATGATTAGAGTTGTATTTTGTTATCCGGCCCGGTCTGAATAGGTTCTCTGAGTTTATTTTTTTACTAGTTTTTGGTCGGAGGCTTTGTTTTTGATTAATTTGTAGGGTTCTGTTCTTGGATTCATTGATGAGCTGTGGGGGATATCCCTTATTAGTGAACCTTGTGCCGAGAATGTCTATTTGTCTTTTCATGGTATCATTATCTGCACAGATGCGTCTGATCCGTTTCATCTGGCTAAATGGTATGTTTATCTTCCATTTGTGGTAGTTGCAGCTTATAAAATCTAAAAAAAACTATTTGAGTCAACATTTTTTAAATGTGTACTGGTACACACCATCACTAATACTTTTATTCCAATTCGTTAGGGCATATGAATAAAGAATGTGTGAATATAGTCTCTTAGGGTCCAAGTAAGAAACTCATGGATTTATTTGCATTTATGCCTATATTCATACCCATGTATTTGCTTCTTGATGTTCCTCTCAAGATTTTATAATCTATATCCCTTATTTTACATTGGTTCTACAACCATCAACATAGGTTTGGTCTTAAATATTATTTTCTATCAACCTCCTTTTATGCATATTTTTTCATATGTTTAGAATATTGTCTTTAAACTGATGGATTTATATTTAGATTATTTAGTATTTATATCCTTACCTATGTATTTTGTTTTCTAGATAATCCTTTTAAGATTTTAAAACTATATCCCTTATTTTACCTTGGTTCCACCATTATTAATATAGGATTGGTTCTAAATATTATCTTTTACCAACCCCCTTTTATGCATATTTCTTCTTGTATATATTATTTGTATTTAATGTTTTACATGTAAAGTACATATATATATATAGATAAAAGTCGAAAAACGAGCAGCACTCCATAGAATAAAATTAGAAAAAAGTTTATTCACCCATGCAGGACATGCAACGTTTTGGCTCTATGCTAGAGCCTTCCTCAAGCTTGAGGAAGGCTCTAGCATAGAGCCGACACGTTGCATGTCCTGCATGGGTGAATAAACTTTTTTCTAATTTTATTCTATGGAGTGCTGCCCGTTTTTCGACTTTTATATATTGGGTTTGCTTAATCCCAACTGGGCCAGCTGCACCCCCTTGTTTTCTCTATAGACAGTGCTGCCACATTTTTTTTTTTTTTTTTTTTGTTTAATATATACATGGTTCAAGCAATTACACTTTAACAAGCCACTATATAAGTAAGCATATAAAAGTTTACCCTACAAAATTACATTTCTGGCCAGAGGTTGTGTCGCTACGCCCTGATAACCACAACAATAACATTGCAAGTTCCCTGACAACTGCATTAGCATGCGCTTTAGTTTGGAGCACATCGTATCGGAACTTCACTTCCGGATATGCGCATTAGTCTTTGGAGTCGCACCGGAACTTCCGGACATGCGCAGTATTCCTAATGACACAGAGAATAAAAGGCACAGGTCAGTTTTGCCACCAAGGGAACGCCGTAGGAACAGTACCTGTAAAATGATGGAGGAAAAGCGTGTTTTTTTCCCCCATTCCACTTCATTTGGAATTGTTTGCCCCCTTCCCACCACATTGTATACCATATTAAATGGTGCCATTAGAAAGTACAACTTGTCCCGGCAAAAATAAGCCCTCATATGAATATGTGGCCGGAAAAATAAAAAAAGTTAGAGCTCAAGGAAGATGAAAAATCTCTGGTATCCTAACTGTTAAATGGGTTATCCAACCCCTATTATGCCCCCAAAATGCCTGGCCATTGCATACAGGTAATACTTATGCCCAGGGGGGTTCAGCTAATAGCAGGCCGCAAAGGAAATGAGCCCCCCTAGCGTCACCCGTGATGCTAAGGAGGCTCGTTCCCATTGTGGCCTGCTATTGACTGCCCCCCACGTCTCCGGATGTTTTCCTGAGCTTCGATTCACTTCCTTCTCAGCCCGAGTCAGCCGAGAGCTGACTCAGCAAGTAAATCGAAGATTCGATTCATGAATCTGTTCATTTGAATGAACTGATTCAAATGAACCGATTCATGTAAAAGATCTGAACTTCTCATCTCTAGATAATAGGTAACAATAGCAGGATTGAGGGAGGTGGCAGACAGCAAGGTTCCTACCTCTTTCCTGCTGCAGTATTTTTTCCCGACTGGCGATGGGGGCGTGGCTTCACTGGGCGGGGCTTCATGGAGGAGGGCATGGCCGGTGTAGTTCTGTCTGTTTGAGCCTGACAGGGAGGGTCGGGACATCAGCAGCGTGTGCTCCCTTTGTATACAGAATAGGGGGAACGGGGGAGATTCAGAGGGGGGCCCTGACTGAGCATAGGGAAAGCATGCAGGGCCCGACCAGGACTGAACGGAGGACAAGTGGGTGGGCTGCCTCAATGCCAGATAAACTGTCTGCAGATGTAGGGGGTGGGGTCTTCCATGTGCTCCAGGCCCACCATGTCACAGGCCCCATAGCAGCTATATGGTCTGCCTATATGGTAGGTATGCCACTGCATTGGCCTCAGCAGAAGGTGTCTGAAAATCCTCACAAATCCATGACTCATTCATTTTGACAAAACTGATGTTTCCATTTCATCATCATGACGGCCACACAGGAGATTGACCCATGACCTCTGTAGGGGCAGAAACAGAGAAGAGGTTAAATTGCCCCCTCCCACCACCGATCCTCAGTGTTTCCTGTCCCTACTGAGGCCGGGGCCGAGAAGAGTCTCCCTGTGCGTCAGGGAGATGAAGAGGAAATCCTCCTTTTTTTCTCCTGGTAGTACCTTAAGCTCCAGTCGGGAGCCGTGTGCTTATGCTGGGCTGGGGATATCGGGAGGACTCGTACTGGTATATCTGGAGCCTGCCCCCGGGCCGCAAAAGTTCCTCCTCTCCCCCGGTGGGACGGGCAGTGCACGCACGCCGACGTAGAGGATATTTGACGTCACTTCCGGGTTCCGGTCATGTGACCCAACCCGGAAGATCGCTGGGACGGAGGCAGATAAAAGCGGGGCAAGCCATGGCAGACGCTGATCTGAGGTCTGAGTAAGTACCGGTTTTCACTGGCACCCCCAGCATGTCGGGTCCTAAACTACAGAGTTCTATGGAACTCAATGCCCCCATCTTGCCCTCCGTAAGTTCCCCTGGTGGGACCCCCCTTTCTTACTATCTTGTTATTTTCCTTTATTTTTCCTCTGACGGCTCTCCTCCATTCTTTTTCCATATCCCCAGGTAAAGGAGGCACAGAAAAAAATTAAAAAGCCTCCACGCTGCTTTACCTGCTCAAAAAAATTACCTGAGGGATATGCAAAAAAGTTATGTAAGGACTGCATCTCGGAAGTAATCCGCCAGGAACAGCCCTCACTTACAGAAAGCATCCGTTCGGTGGTACAGGAGGAGTTAAGAGCCGCCATGTCCGGGGTTTCTGACCTTCCCCATCCTCCACCCCATAAACGCCCCAGAGTAAAAGCTTCCTCCCTTTCCGATTCAGACTACTTGGAGGACGAGGCTTCCTCCTCCAAAACTTGGGAAGGAGATGTCTCCCTTTCCGAAGGAGAGATTTCGGAGGGCGATAGAAAATTCTACTTCTCGTCGGATGAGATGAATGACCTGCTTAAAGCGGTCCGTGTCACCATGGGGATAGAGGAGGCCCCCAGGTCCTATTCAATCCAGGATGAAATGTTTGGGGGACTGCGAGTAAAAAAGGCAAGAGTATTCCCCATAAATGAAAATATCAGAGACATGGTTCTAGAGGAATGGTCCGAAACAGAGAAAAGGCTAGGAATATCTAAAGAGTTCAAAAATCATCTAGTATTTGACCCTTCACAGTCAAAATAATTTGACGAAATTCCAAAAGTCGACATTCAGGTGGCCAAAGTAAATAAAAAGACCGCCCTGCCATTCGTGGACGCGGCCAGACTTAGGGATGCCATGGAACGTAAAGCGGATGCTCTGCTAAAAAAATCATGGGAAGCTTCCATGTACGGGCTTAAAACTAATATAGCGGCCACGTCTGTAGCCAGATCCATGTTCCTATGGCTGAATGAACTGGGGAACCATTTAAAGAACAAAACCTCCACCGAGGAAATTCTTCACTCATTGCCGTTATTAAAATCCGCTACAGGTTTCTTGGCTGACGCTTCGGCCGAATCTATTAGATTCAGCGCCAGGGACGCGAGCTTGTCTAACTCTGCTCGTAGGGCCCTAGGGATGAAGTCCTGGTCGGGGGATAAAACCTCCAAAATAAAGCTCTGCTCGATCCCCTTCACGGGGGAATATATTTTTGGGCCTGTCTTAGATAAGATCTTAGAGAAGGCTGCTGATAGAAAGAAGGGCTTCCCAGAAGACAGACCCTATAGAAGGAAAAAGTCATTTTGTCCCTACTCTAGCCAACATAAACCCTATAAAGGCAAGGGCAAATCAGGTCGCTGGGCTTACCCTAAAGGAGGTAAAGGAAGGGGTTTCCTTCTCAAACCCCAGTCTAAGCCCGACGACAAACAATGACGCCATAGTCGGGGGGAGGCTAAAGGACTTCCTCGGTCCCTGGGAGAGAACGACAAAAAATCCCTGGGCTCTGGAAATCATTCAGTCATATTACAAGATAGAACTCACATCTATCCCCCCAACAAAATTTGTCATCACCAACGTAGGCTCCAGTTTCTCCAAGCAAAACATTATTTTAGGTATCCGGGAACTAGTAGAAAAAGGAGTAGTGGTTCCAGTTCCAGTTTTCCAATTGAATCAGGGGTTCTACTCAACTCTCTTCCTAGTAAGAAAGAAAGAAGGATCCTTTCGCACAATAATAAACCTAAAACACCTGAACAAATTTATCCTGTACAGGGAATTCAAGATGGAATCCCTGAAGTCGATTATCCCCCTAATAAAAATGGGAGCAGTCATGTGCTCGATCGACTTAAGGGATGCATATTATCACATCCCAATCCATCCCAACCATCAAAAATTTCTGCGATTCGCAGTTCCCGACCCACACAACCAGATACTTCATTTCCAGTTCACAGCCCTCACGTTCGGGATCTCTTTTGCCCCGAGACTCTTCACAAAACTGGTAATAGAGATGGTAGCCCCTATGAGGCAGGAAGGGCTCAACATAGTACCTTACCTGGATGATTTTCTAGTCATAGGCGACTCAACGAGACTCCTGTTACCACATTTAGAAACATTCTTGTCCCTTCTGTCAGAGCTTGGCTGGATTATAAACAGGACCAAATCTGTTTTACATCCTTCTACGAGCGTGAATTTTCTAGGCGTAACTCTGGACTCACAAAAACAAAAGACCTTTCTTCCTCAGTCCAAGATTCAGTCCCTCAAACAAAAAATCTGAAGATTCCAATCAAGAAGGGAATGTTCTATAAGAGAGGCAATGAGCCTCTTGGGTCTCCTAACTTCCTGCATCTCCTCAGTAGAATGGGCTCAGGCCCACTACCGTGTCATACAAAACTGGCTTCTGAATCAGTGGAACAGAAAACTAGGGTCCTTAGACATCAGATTGCGGATCCCAAGCTCTGTGAAGGTATCCCTATCCTGGTGGAAGGTGGAGAGAAACTTGTCCAGGGGAGTCCCATGGAACAAATCCCCGTCAATTACGGTCCTCACGGACGCCAGCAAATCGGGCTGGGGGGGCAAAGGTCAAGGACAGATACTACCAGGGCTCTTGAAGGACGGAAATGTCCAACCAATCATCAAATTTCAGAGAACTGTACGCTGTTTGGAAGGCCCTGAATGCAGCCAGGGAGTTCCTAAAGGACCACCACGTGAAGATCCTATCGGACAACATGACAACTGTTTCATACCTCAGGCACCAGGGAGGTACACGGTAAAAAAGGCTCCAGAGCATTGCGGAGGAAATATTCTCCTGGGCGGAGAAAGAAGTGAAATCAATCTCAGCAGTCCACTTGAAGGGCTCTCTGAATCAGGAAGCAGACTTCCTCAGCAGACAGAAAATAGACCAGTCGGAGTGGTCTTTGAAACGGGGGGTGTTCGACGTGATAACCAGAAGATGGGGCCTACCCATGATAGACCTGTTCGCCTCGAGAAAAAATACAAAACTGGCAACATTCTGTTCGCTAAACCCGAGAGACCACCCCTGGAGAATCGATACCCTCTCTCTCGTATGGAATTGGGACTTGGCATATGCCTTTCCCCCTCTCCCCCTGATTCCGAGAGTAATTCAGAAAATCATGGAAGGAAGGACGACCGTTCTACTGATCACGCCTTTTTGATCAAAAAGGAGCTGGTTCCCTCTACTTCAGAGATTGGCAATAGAATAACCCTGGAAGTTTCCGCCCATCCGGGACATTTTTTCATCAAGGTCCTATTCTTCATCCTCATCCACAGTTCCTCAATCTCACAGCCTGGATCCTGAGGTCGCCATACTAAAATATCAAGGTCTCTCTGACAAAGTCATTTCCACTATGAAGTGCTGCCGAAAGAAAGTAACATCTGCAATATACCTAAAGGTATGGAAAAAGTTCTGCTCATGGTCTGGAGAGACAGAGCCAAATCTCAGAGAGCCTAACATCCAGCAGATCCTTGACTTCTTGCAGAATGGTCTGGAACTGGGACTTACTCCCTATACACTGAAAGTACAGATCTCCGCACTCAGTACCTTCTTCGACACCAGTCTCGTGGATCATAGGTGGATTAAGCGGTTTATTAGAGCAGCAACCAGGTTAAGGCCCTCCTTAAGGCCTCGTACTCCTACCTGGGATCTAAATCTAGTCCAAAAAAAGACTTGCGCATCCTCCCTTTGAACCGCTGGAAGACTGCACAACAAAATTGCTCTCCTTCAAAACCACTTTTCTCATCACCTCAGCCAGAAGGCTTGGAGAAATTCATGCACTTTCCATAAGGGAACCATATCTGACTAAATCTGACGACAAGATTGCTCTGAGACTAGATCCGGGATTCCTGCCCAAAGTAGTTTCCAGCTATCACAGAAGCCAGGAAATCATCCTCCCCTCCTTTTGCGACAAACCCAAAAATCAGAAAGAAAGGGACTTTCATACCCTTGATGTCAGACGTACTGTACTAAAATATCTGAAAGTCACAAAAGACTCTAGGAAATCTGCCAGTCTTCTCATCCAGTTTGCGGGGAAAAATAAGGGCTTAAAGCCTCTAAGTCCTCTATCGTCCGATGGATTAAAGATACTATCTCTCTCTGCTACAAACTTCAAAACCTAGATCCACCCGCAAACGTTCGAGCTCACTCCACTAGAGCAGTTTCCACCACTTTCGCAGAAAAATCAGGCGCTTCCCTAGATGACATATGCAGGGCAGCCACCTGGTCAAGCATACACACCTTTGTTAAACATTACCGCTTGGATTTATTGAGGTCCTCCGATCTTTCATATGGGCGCAAAGTCCTTCAAGCGGTTGCCCCCCCCCCCCCCCCCAATTGTATAATTTAATAATTCTCCTGTGTGGCCGTCATGGTGATGAAATGGAAATCCGGAATTAGACTTACCGGTAATTCTGTTTCCATGAGATCACCATTTTCATTTTGGTATGAAGTAATACCTTGTTGTTTCCCCTTTCGGGGTATAATGTAATACCTTGAACTATTGTGTTATGAGTCTGGCACTTAGTAGTCTTTGAAACACTGAGGATCGATGGTGGGAGGGGGCAATTTAACCTCTTCTCTGTTCCTGCCCCTACAGAGGTCATGGGTCAATCTCCTGTGTGGCCGTCATGGTGATCTCATGGAAACAGAATTATCGGTAAGTCTAATTCCGGATTTTGTACGAGTTTTGAGCGAATCAAACTTCGGATCATAGATCATTAAACACTTTGTTTTAATGCTGTACAGAGACCTGCATCCAGTGTGGCAAAATTTGTTTCACCAGAAGTCACGCAAGACTTAGGTGAGTGAAAATGGTATTCATTTCTGCATCTTTAAAATCATTTAAAATTTATAATCCGAAGTCAGGTTTGTTACCAGCTGGTATGCCGTTGTTACCAGCTGGTATCAAATTGCTAATTTGAAATGTTTTTAAAGATGCAGAAATTAATGCTGAATTCATTCACCGAAGTCTTGGGTGACTTCAGGTGAAATTAAGTTTGCTTCCACGTACAGCATTAAAACAAATGGGGTAATTTATCAAACTGGTGTAAAGTAGAACTGCCTTAGTAGTGCATAGCAACCAATCAGATTCCTCCCTTCATTTTCCAAAGGAGCTGTCCAAAATGAAAAGTGGAATCTGATTGGTTGCTATGGGCAACTAAGCCAGTTCTACTTTACACCAGTTTGATAAATGACCCCCAACGTGTTTGAACAAATCGACTTTGGCTTTATGATCCAAAGCTCAATCAGCTCAACACTATTTTGTACATTTGTGGAGGACACCAGTTTGGGTGTGATAACACTTTCCGCACTGAAATACCTCTCTGAGATGACAATGGAGGCCTGACGAGGCAGTAAAGTGAGAGCAAACTGGGCCAGTACCGGCCACTGTTCAAATCTGCCTGCCCAGGAACAGGACATGTGCTGGAGAAAAGCTACAGTCCAGGTAGGACTGAACCTTGTTGTTCAGGCGACAAGTCTCTGTTGATTTGCGTCAACATGGCACGGCACAAAAAACAGTTCCATTTAGACTGAACTATCTGCTGTGACTTCTGCTACTTGTGGTAGCAGAAATGAAAGGAGGGGGTGACTCAGGAGGGGGTGGAGGGGGGCCTCCTGGTCAGACGCCTGGACATTTGGACTCCTTTTCAGCAATAGGAAAACATTCCCACATTTAACTTTAATAGCGAAGGTCGAAAAGCATGGCTATCCAGTAATCATCAGATTGCTGGATGCTAACAATATGCCTGTCAGTATGCAAGCAAGTACACAGCTTGCTATGCTTGCCCACATCACTGTGATAATTAGTCATCCAGGCCAGTGTTGTCATCATCATCAGCCTCATGCTCCTACACCACTGACCCTTCCTCCTCCAGTGGTAATTTCTCATCCTCTAGATTCTCCTCCATAGGACTTTATCAGTGTGGGTCCGCAACAGCTACAGGGTGGCCAACAAAATGTGGAAGCTGTTCTTTTTCCACCATCCCTTGCTGCATCAGTGTGGGCATCTGCTTTATTATAAATATCAGGGGATGACATTTTTGATGTTGCAGTTGACACTACTGACAAATCTGATGGCCTCCTTGAAGGGCGTAGGTAGTGGCTTGTGTCTCTGATGAGCTTCCACTGCCTGACTTCAAAGCAACACGTGTTCTGCTGTCATGATCTGGCGCATGATGAAAATATTCACCTCTTTATGGGAAGGGAAACTATCTTAAGCATCTTTCATAGAACATGTGGTTTTATTGCCTCTTCGTATAAAAAGAAAGTGCCCCACTAGGATAGGGCAATGAAGACAGAGATCATGCAAAGGATAGGATTCTCTGGGGCCACAAGGAGGAAGATCAGGAGAAATGCTGTGACTCCTGGCTCCAAGACACAGTGTCAGACTCAGAGGTCACATCTACATCATCCTGCTGTACTGAGAGGAGGAGTAAGCCATCCAATCCACAATGTCATCTTCTATGTACTCCATAATAATGTGATGCTTACCAGAAGCCAGGGAGAACTGTCGCCTGCTCCTACAGCAGTAATATAAGGAACTTACCTGAACAGAGTCCAGTGGCATGTTCCACAACTTCTGAGTGACTGTGCTGGGAGAGACTTTCCCCCAATGACACGGCTGATTCCTTAGTTGCAGGGAGTGATACTTTGTTTCTCCCCACAGCCCGCGTGCGCTGGGGGAGACAGGCAGTGGACAGAATGACAGCCCTTCTGTTCTATTGTTGTTGTTCTGTTTTGTTGACTGACCTATGGATTACTAGGTCACCGGACCAATCAGGTTCTGGTCTGGGGACCCGGCGCTCTATTTAAACCCCCTATTGCTTTGAGCCAGTGATAGTCTACAGTGGCTCACTAACGTTTAGTCTATTCCCTCTTGTTTCTGTATTTCTGTTTGATTTCTGTACTTCTTACTTCAGCTTGTCTTGGACCTTTTTTGCCTCATATTTTGGTACCTTGTAGATTGTCTGGTTTTGATCCATTTTCTGTTGATTCTGCCTTCATTATGTTTTTCTGTCTGCGTGTTTCTTTTTCCATCTCTGCACTTAGTAGTGTAGGGTACGTCAACCAGTTGTGGTCTTGCTGTTTAGAGCTTGTACTACAAGTAGGTAGGGACAGTGGGGTGGATCAGTTCAGAGCCTTACTGTTCTTGTTCTTTATTACGCAACAGACATTACAAGTATATTGCTTTGATTTTAACTGGAGTATTAATGCAGTGTGTTAGATTTAACTGGCATATTAACACATCAGTCTAATGCATTGAACTTAACTGGTATATACTGACACAGAAGTACAATGCGTTGAACTGCTTTATTAAAACAACAGTATAATGCACTAAACTTAACAGGTATATTAATGCAACCGTATAATGTGTTAAATGTAACTGGTATAATAACGCATCAGTATAATGTCTTGAACAAGTATATTAGTGAGGTTTTTTATTTTTTTAAGATTGGCTGCTAAAAAAAATATGGTTCTGCAATCACTGCAGGATTTTGGCTATTGCAGTGTGAAACTTCCCACTTGTATTCAATCTACCTAACTAAACATGTCCCTAAACTGTCCCTACATCAATTTAAGACTGCTGGATTGTGTCTGTAATTGCTTTTTTCCAGATACATCCAACACATAGCCTCTCACATCACAAGATGAGCTCAGAATGACGCCTGTGGCTTTTGAGGAAGCCCAGAAGCTCAAGGACCTGCAAAAATTCCACCCCCTGATTGGCTCACAGGTTGTCTGTCAGCCTTTTAACCAATCAGGGCAAGCACCAATCCCTCACAGGCTCATGTGTTCCTCCATCTTCATCCTTCTTGCCCTGTTTCTTGCTAAATTTCACAGTGAAATGGTGTGGGTGGTGCTATGTGTGATTCGTCCAAAGCGCATTGCCAAAACTTTGGATTCATTTGGCAGCAGAATTTTTGTGAAATTTGCAATGAATCCAATTTGTTTAGACTTTATTTTGCAGCTTTGTAGTCCTTTTATATATACAGGGACAGAGACCAGCAGAGAATACATTGTACTGCAATAGCCACCGGCCTTTGCCCACACATCAATTTATGTTCTTAGGAGAAAAGTCCGGGCAGGGCAGTACATGTATGATTTCTAGTGTTGAGCGCGAATATTCGAATTGAGAATTTTTTTCTCGAATATCGCAATTTCGAGATTTCGCGAATATTTAGAATATCGTTCTATATATTCGCGAAATCGAATATTCGTTTTTTTTCATTTTTTTTTTTATTATATTTTTTTCTTTCCCACTTCCCTAAAGTTGTTCTTACCTGTCCTTTGGATTCCTGGCTGCTCCAGTCAGTGGCGTTTTCAACTTACTGCTATATTCCATATTAGCTAAATTACAATCTAATCTATATGTGTATTTTACGAAATTTCGCAATAGTCGCAATTGCGATGCGAGTAATATAACATGAAATATTCGCATGAAGATTTCAACTTAGCACTGCTATACTCCATATTCTAGCCTAATATGGAATATAGCTGTGCTAAGTTAGCACTGCTATATTCCATATTAGGCTAGAATATGGAGTATAGCAGTGCTAAGTTGAAATCTTCATGCGAATATTTCGTGTTATATTAGTCGCATCGCAATTTTGACTTTTTCAAATGTTCTTAATATTGCTCTAACTTCGTCTTTTAGAAATTTCGTAATATTGCTCTAACTTCGTCTCTTAGAATATTACGAATATTCTAAAAGACGAAGTTAGAGCAATATTACGAAATTTCGTAAAATACACATATAGATTGTAATTTAGCTAATATAGTGCTATAATCCCTTTTTTTTCCTGTAATTTTTTTTTGCCTCTTCTGAACTTAAGTTTTGTAAAATATGTACACTATTAAAAATTATTACTATAGCAGTATATTAGCTTAAATACAATCTATGTGTATTTTACGAAATTTCGTAATATTGCTCTAACTTTGTCTTTTAGAATATTACGAATATTCTAAAAGACGAAGTTAGAGCAATATTAAGAACATTTGCAAAAGTCGAAATTGCGATGCGAGTAATATAACACGAAATAGTCGCATGAAGATTTAAACTTAGCACAGCTATATTCCATATTCTAGCCTAATATGGAATATAGCAGTGCTAACTTAGCACAGCTATATTCCATATTAGGCTAGAATATGGAGTATAGCAGTGCTAAGTTTAAATCTTCATGCGACTATTTCGTGTTATATTACTCGCATCGCAATTTCGACTTTTGCAAATGTTCTTAATATTGCTCTAACTTCGTCTTTTAGAATATTCGTAATATTCTAAGAGACGAAGTTAGAGCAATATTACGAAATTTCGTAAAATACACATATTAGCCTAGCCATAGTCATTAGCATAGGAACGTTGCCTTATACTATCAAGATAAATTTTCGCAATATGCGAAAAAATAATTTCGCGATAATTGTAATAATTGCGAATATTCGATTTCGACGAATATAACACGAATATTCATGCGAATATTCGCAAAATATCGCGAAATCGAATATGGCACCTCCCGCTCATCACTAATGATTTCTATTACAATGTCTAAAGAAATTAGTGGAGCTCACATCCTTGGACAAAATCATGTATTCCCACCTTAAGCATTCATGGAATTTACACAAGATATGGCATAAATACATTATAGATGTGGGAGATCCAGGGTTTGGAGAACTCTGTTTGCCATTTCCTACCCTTGTACCTTCTATACAGTTCAATGGAGATTTGTCAAATGCCCTTTCAGTCTGAAGTCTATTGGAGTTACAAAAAAACACGCCCCTTTAAAACTTTATTTTCTTGCAATAAACACAGCTCTTTTTATCATACCTTTTATCTTTACGATATATTGTTTACTTTATCATTCCTATATTTATAGGTGTCATTTTGAAATTAGCTAGTCATTTGTAAATCTGAAACCATGTTATCTTTGAATCTTCCTTGCAGAAGAATACCTTGTTTAAAAAAAAATCTTTGAACATTTACCAAGATGTAATGAATCTGAAAATAAATGTATATTTCAAGATAATCACTCATTGTTACATTTATCTTCCTTATTTTAGGTTACTTGTTATACAGAATTAAGTAAACTTGTAAGAAGGTGAACAGGACAAATATTCACAACGATCCTGGCTTATGGAGGCGTGCAAAATTACTAATTCATATCTGCAACAATGTCGGACATGACATCAAACTGTACAACAAATATCAGTTATGAAACCTCTTTGGCATACTTGGACAATGATAATTCACAATCTCAGACCCCTATAATGTCTAGAACAGGACACACAGTCGTAGCCATTTTTCTTGGATTTATTCTTGTCTTTGGCTTCCTTAACAACTTCGTAGTATTGGTTTTATTCTGCAAGTTCAAAACCCTAAGAACTCCAGTCAATATGATGCTATTAAATATAAGTATCAGTGATATGCTAGTCTGCATATCTGGCACAACATTAAGTTTTACATCCAATATCCAAGGTCACTGGATTGGTGGAGAATACGGCTGTATGTGGTATGGCTTCGTCAATTCCTGTTTTGGTGAGTCCATTATGATTGTATGATCTTTTATTTCCAAGTGAGGTTCTGTTGACATCATGCTATTGGTTTATGTTCAGACCCACATGTGGTAACAACAAAATTGACTGGACTGTCCTTAACATCAATGATCAAAAAGAACTTTAAAGGGAGTCTGTCACCTGGATTTTAGTGACAGAGCTTTTAACATCATCACATCAGTCTGCTAGTTTTGTATTAAAATATACTAGTATTACTACCCTAAGTGTTGTCCTTTGTCTAGAAAATCGCTTTTATTAATATGGTAATTACCTGAGTAAGGAGCCCAAGAAGCTGTCCTTCCAGCCGTTGGAGCCCAGACGCGACCCTTCTCCTGGAGCCCAGCACTGCCCCACTGCTAATTTATTCACTCCTCATTGCCGGCTGAGGCATGTGCAGTGCGTCCTGTGAGGCCGATTCCAGGCGCTGACATGTGTATCCACGGAATGCGTTCGCTGAGCCATAAGATCGCGCATGCGCCGTGGATACACATGTCAGCGCCTGGAATCTGCCTCACAGGACGCACAGCACATACGCCAGCCGGCAATGAGGAGTGAATAAATTAGCAGTGGGGCGGTGCTGGGCTCTAACAGCCTCAGGGACAGCCCCTTGGGCTCCTTACTAAGGTAACTACCATATTAATAAAAGCAATTTTTCTAGACAAAGGACAACACTTTAATACTAGTATATTTAAATACAAAACGAGCAGACTGATGTGATGAAGTTAAAAGTTCTGTCACTAAAATCTAGGTGACAGAATCCCTTTAACTGTGATTGGAGAACATAGAGTGATTTTTGTTACATGTGGATCTGAATTGGGAGCATACCTTAGTACCTCAGATTTGATCAAGTGCCATGTTTTTCTGTCCATTGATTTACGTTCTGCATACACATCAGGTATTCTCCTGGTGCACATTCTAAATGTAGTCATAAGAAAATTTGACCCGACATATGGGAAAAGTGATCGTTTGGAGGAATGTGCAAAAGCATTCTTTTTTTCTTCAGTACTGAAAAGCATAAAACTAGCATACAGCTGCATAGGTTGGGGGTGTACGATTTACAGAAGATTTCCCTGGCGTACACGATGAATGTAAACCACTAGTATAACATGTACAATCATTTTAATCCACAGTAATTGATTTTTATATCTTGCGCAGAAGTTTCCATTTACCCAGCGGTTCTGTCTGTTTGCTTCCCTCACTTTTGATGTTAATTATTAAGGTATTTGAAGCTGAGCCTGATTGCCTTCTGTTGCCTCGCACCTAGCTTTGCACATATGCATCTTTGATCAGAAAAGCAATACATGTAAATAGACCAACTCTAATCTTAACGCATTAGAATAATGGAAGTCAGCCTTCCTTTTGGCATTTGAAGTAGCACTAGCAATTTGTCTGCTTGGTTATTAAAATGTGTGAAGGAGACGAGAACCAGACCGATGGCCTGTAAATTAGTCTTCCCTTCCAGTCTCACCTTTAATTGTACAGGGATTTATTTCATTATATTTCTTGCCCTATATAATTGTACTGTCTTATATGCCACTCGCATTATAAACTGTATCCATTGTGGTGTCTCACAATGTGAAGTAATTGAGGGTGAATATGTGTCTCCCAGGTTCCTAACATATGCTGAGGAAAGCTATTTAGGAAAGGGTTAAAAACCCTAAGCCTGGGTCCTGATGAGCTCCACCTGGCGAGTTGCTCGATAACTAGGCTGGCAGAACACTTGCTCAGTAATTTGCTTTGTGACAAATTACTTTTAAAAGCAGGCCAAAGTGAATGCATTCAGAAATAATGCATTTCTGGTGCTTTTAATTTGCTGTAGGTATTCTGGCTCTTGGTAAGTATTCTCAGGAGCTAAACTCACATCATTTGTTGTATATTGATGCTGATAGTCGGTTGAAATGGCTATGATTGGTCAATAGTAACTGTGGCATCTTTCTGGTTGCAGGCACCATCTGTCACCTCATCAGCACCCCTGTAATGCAATCCATGAGGATTTCATGGCAGCCAGGTGTGCTACATTTTTGTACTGCTGTTGGGCACAGATTTTTCTAATGACAAGCATAGTGTACTATAATACTTAAGTGTTGCAGTTGATCATATCAGCAATCAAGTGATCACATGGTCAAGTCTATTAGTGGGACTAAAAAAAGTTTAATATAAATGTTCAAAAATATTTTAAAAAAAGCACAAAGAATAAATTTTACCTAACAGGTACCATAATATTAATTTGAAAACGAGGTCTGAGTGGAGCAATCAGTACTCACCTTACTGATCCCCTGCTGCTGTTCAGACACTGTTAGGGCTGTTTCACACGAGCGGATGCCGTGCGTGACATCCGCTCCGTGAATGACAGCCAAGACCCGATGCAGACTGCAGAAGCACGGAGCATTAACATGATTGATAATGCTCCGTGCCTCTCTGTGATCCCTTTACTACGAAATCACCGTGACAACTTTATCTCACTGTGATTTCGTAGTAAAGAGATCACAGTGAGGCACGGAGCATTATCAATCATGTTAATGCTCCGTGCTTCTGCTGTCCGCATCGGGTCTTGGCTGTCATTCACGGAGTGGATGTCACGCACGGCATCCGCTCGTGTGAAACAGCCCTTATAGTCCCTGCTCCTCTCCACTTCCAGTTTTTCTGCTCAACACTCTGAAAATGAGTTGGACTGCATGTTTAGCCAATCATTGGATGCAGTGGTGACCCACCTCAGCCAGTGATTGGCTGAGCTGACAGTCCAAGCCATTTGCTATATTTTTCTATCCCCAGGGCAGTCCCCCCAAAAATTTGCTACCATATTGTTAATGCAATATACTGTATGTACCTAAAATGATGCCATAATGAAAATACAACTTGACCAGCAAAAAAAAAAGCCCTCATGTTGACAATAAAAGTAGAAGTTCTGGCTACTGAAATGCAGTGATTCAAAAATGAAAAAAATCTCAAAGCTTTCCTCAAAATAGCTGCATCCCTAAAATATTCCCCAGGGCAACCATATTGGAAGCATTCCTTCCTGTATAGAGAGTGCAGCAAAATGTATGTGCATTATGGATGAATTTATGAATGGGCGTGGGTTGATTAGTTTGTCAGAGGACATTTGAATTAGGCCCTCACTGTGGATATCATGGAAGATTGCACTTGAACTTGTTCTTCAGGTGTTGCAGTGTGGAGCATGTGTTCTACTGGCAAGCAGACTCGAGTCAAGGGCTGCTAAGCTTATTTTCTATGGAAGATAGGAGAGCCATTGGGATTATGTAGATGTCCAGGCTAAGGTGAAATCCAAGCTTGCAGTCCAGGTGTATGTGGAGGCTGTGCATTCTAGATTCCATTAAGGATATAAATCTAAATTTATATTTTGGAAATATGAACTGCATCTGAGATCTATTGGTCTGAAGTTTAGGGAGTTAGAATTATATAAATTTTGTCAGGGAAAAAAGTCTGCATTAGAAGACAAATGGAAATTGTCAAAATGAGTGAGGAAGGAATATAGTCTGTTTTGCTAGCATGAGCTTATACACAGTCCAGTCACATTATTATAACTACTTCCTACTCTTAATGTTGGCAGCACGTAACACATGAAGGAAGTCACGTGTCAAGAGCTAACTTGGTGGTTTAGAAGGTGTGCAGTAGGCTGTCTGCCCATGTCCCTCATTGCTGTTGGTTTAGTCATAATAATATGACTTGACTGTGTAGCATCTGAACAAAGCTGTGTCTACATGTGTATTATACCTATACAAACTTAATTAAACAATAATTGCCATTCACCACCGTCATCTTCTTGTGACTGTGGATGCTTAAGAGTTTGGGAATTAGGGCACAAGATCTCATGTCCCTCTTCAAGCATGCTTGGCGAGAAGGCCAAATAAAGGAATGGCGCTGAAAAGAGCTCCTTGGAATATCCGAGTGTGGGATCACTTGTTTGCCCAGACTCTCCATGGTGGGAGGAAGGAGGATCAGGGTGAGGATTGTGTTGAGCAGACTCTTGGCTACTGAGACTGGACTTGGTGGAAGACAGGGTGGTGCTTAACCGACTGGAAGCATTATCTGCTGCAATCCAACCCACCATCTGGTCGCACTGGTCTGACTTCAAGATTGGCGTCCTGCAAACTGGGACATGAAGCTAGGTATCGTGGATGATTGTTTTTCTTGTGCTCTGGCAGCAGGCACAGTTTCACCGCACCCAGGGCCACGGCGTCTGCGTGCACCATCAGCATCACAGCCACTGCCCCATCCCTTACTGCTAGCCTTCTTCATATTAAATGTTATATATGCTTGAAATTCTGTCCTAGCGCAGGATTAGGAAGTGTATGCGCAAACAAATTAAAGGTATTTGGGATGTGGAAACGTCACACAGGAGATATCACGCAGATAATGTCAATGCTGTCAGCAGCGGCTAATAAAAAATTACAGGGAATGTCACAGATATTTGGGATGAGGAAACGTTATACAGGAGAGGTACCACCGGTAATGTCACTGTCCGCAGCGTCTATGCAAAAAGTACACTATGTCACAGAAATTTTTTCAGCACACATGTTACACTGCAGATGTAGCACCCGTAATGTCACTATCAGAAGCGGACACCGTCTAGTGAAAAAGTACACTGGATGTCAGAGATTAATTTTGGATGCGCACACTTTACACAGGAGATATGGAGCAGCTAATGTCACTGTCCCACCTATAAGAAGACACAATGTAGTGTTAAACAAAATCACAGAAATATTGTGGCAAATATAGGGGAACTGCTCAAACCCCAAACACTGTAGCGTGTTTTTCATTGGGGGAGCAGTCCCACCGCATGTGGACCGCAGCAAACGACTATCCCCAGCAAAAAAATGCATACAATGGAGGATGTCGGCGCGGTCCACATGCACCACAAAGGCATCCTACACAAACCGAAGCATTGTGCGGATGAAAATATAATCATATAAATCACAGAAAAAATGCACCAAACGGATATGCCACTGACTATACCGGCTAGTCATAAATGCAGATATTAAAAGCTGAGACTTTTGCCAATATATTCCTGTCAGGAAAATATCGGAGCCCATCATGCACCACGTCGCGGTTACTCAGCATGGCAAGGAGTCCTACCACTACGCTAACTATGGTGTGAACAAAGTCTGAAAATGATGTAATCCAGCTCACAGCCAAGCTTCCACACAACCGCCTAGCAGGACAACTAGTGCAATGTGAACAAAGATAGACTGTAAGCCACACCCATATCAGACCGTGTGATGGAGGTTACCAGGTGCAAAGGAATGTTTGAATGCCAGGTAAAGGCACATACACTACATATAAAACAAGACACAAACACAGAAATATAGTGGCAATTCTGGGGGAACTGCTCAAACCCCAAACACTGTAGCGTGTTTTTCATTGGGGGAGCAGTCCCACCGCATGTGGACCGCAGCAAACGACTATCCCCAGCAAAAAAATGCATACAATGGAGGATGTCGGCGCGGTCCACATGCACCACAAAGGCATCCTACACAAACCGAAGCATTGTGCGGATGAAAATATAATCATATAACACCGAAAAAATGCACCAAACGGATATGCCACTGACTATACTGGCTAGTCATAAATGCAGATATTAAAAGCTGAGACTTTTTCCAATATATTCCTGTGAGGAAAATATCGGAGCCCATCATTCACCACGTCACGGTCACTCAGCATGGCAAGAGGTCCTACCACTACGCTAACTGTGGTGTGAACAAGGTCTGAAGGTGATGTAATCCAGCTCACAGCCAAGCTTCCACACAACCGCCTAGCAGGACAACTAATGCAATGTGAACAAAGCCAGACTGTAAGCCACACCCATATCAGACCATGTGATGGAGGTTACCAGGTGCATGGTCTGATATGGGTGTGGCTTACAGTCTGGCTCTGTTCACATTGCATTAGTTCTCCTGCTATGCGGTTGTGTGGAAGCTTGGCTGTGAGCTGGATTTCATCACCTTCAGACCTTGTTCACACCATAGTTAGCGTAGTGGTAGGACCCCTTGCCATGCTGAGTGACCGTGACGTGGTGCATGATGGGCTCCGATATTTTCCTGACAGGAATATATTGGCGAAAGTCTCAGCTTTTAATATCTGCATTTATGACTAGCCAGTATAGTCAGTGGCATATCCGTTTGGTGCATTTTTTTCTGTGATTTACAATGTAGTGTTACCCCAATATAAAAATGTACATTTTATTGGTTCAAGTACACAAACATATATATAATAGTAAGACATAGTGGCAGTCAAGTACAGACAGATAAAAGACACACTGTCAGCATATGTATATCATAAACTACTGGGATAAAAGTAATAATAATAGCTATATCACGGACCCAATATGTCTCATATGACAAAATAATGTGCATAGTGCAAAACATATTATTCCCAACGATACATAAGATTAGGAAAACGTAACGTAATGACAAGGTAATCAAAAAATACCAGTAGTAACAGAAATAATACCGTCCAGTGATCATAAACCCCAACGCGCGTTTCGTATCTCGCTTTTTCTGAAGAAGCAAGATGTGAAAAGCGTGTCGGAGTTTATGATCACTGGTCGGTATTATTTCTATGTTACTTACTACTGGCATTTTTTTATTACTTTGTTATTGCTTTATGTTTTCCTGATCTTATGTATCGTTGGGAATAGTCAAAGGGTAAAGGGGATCAACCTGGCCAAAAAGGCGTAATAAGGGAGCAGGTCACCTCCTACAACATCCCTAATCCTCTCCCTGACTCCTCACATATGAGCGGACCCCGATGGTAGGACGACTGATACTCAGAATTCCTAGAGACCCTAAGTCTTCCTGGTAATCCCTCACCAAGGAGCAGGGGAGAGACAACCTGTTCATCCCAGTCATGGAGGAACAGGAGTCTCTATCTGAGGCCAGGCTGCAAGGAGAGGGGAACACATTCAGCATAAGGAGATGGCAGGTAAGCAAAACAAATAACACACTTACCTGCCACAGACACACTGACTGGAACCTGTGCACTAGTGCTGCTGTCCACACCAACATTAAAGGACACAGCACACACCACAAACCACACAGGAACCCAGGAAACCCATAGCTGCAATAATATGACAGGGGAATGTCTAGTAAACATGACACCAAACTAGACATACAAACACCCTGAACATAACCCACTCCATACAAATAGGGACAGGAAGGGAAGGAGACACCGGGATGACATTGATGACCACAAGGGTGGCCCTCACTGGACAGATGGAACACCCTGGACTGGAGCAGAGCTCCAGCACCAACAACAGCTGAAGTACAACTGACCCCAGCCAGGGAGCCACAGGGGATAAAACCCTAGTGACCACACCCAGTCAGAAAGTTAACTCTTACAGCACCAGACAGGACCGAGGGAGGCTACAACCTAAAGGGGAAGTGCACACACAAGCATACCAAACACGTAACCACCGGCAACAGCATGCGTGGCAACCATGTCATGGCAATCACCCAGAAGGCCGAGACACTGCCACCGCATGCTCTCACAGCAACACGTTGCCGCGGGCAACCACAAGTATGGCAACAGTGTCACACAGCGTACACCATAGGCCGTGACAGAGACTCGACCATTGCGCTCGAGCACATGCGGTATTCGGCTAAATAATGCCATGTGCCGAGCATCGAGATGCTGGAGCCGAACTGGTGTTCGGCCGAGCATGCTCGATCAACACTAGTTATTTCCCATATCTAAAAAGGCTTTTTGGGTAGCTGTGGAGACTCCTGATATGAAGTTGAGATATGGGGTGGGGGGAGATAAGTAACAAATTGAATGGCTGGGATGTTCCCTTCCCTTCCTATGACAATAGCCTAGACTCAACCACTACGCATACTGAGCGCCCTCCAAAATTCTCTAGAAATAAGGACTGTTACCAGTGAATGATTTATGGAACAAAATATCCAATAACTATGAAAACATCTTCAAATGCAAATCATATGTTCTGTTTTTCTATGTGGAATAAAAATGTCTAAGTGATGTATATACACGGAGAAACAAGAGAAGATAATTGAAAAGATCTTCAAACATTTTATTCACATCACAGAAACTCACCCAATCCTCCCACACAGAATAAATCATTCTCACAAACCTCTTTAATATATAGACATAAGATCTTGCTTTTGATTCAGTCATTCGGAGACCTTATATCACATCTGAGGACCAAAAGGCTTTCCTATCTAATATTAGTCTGTTTCAGTTACCACCTTTTTCGGGAGGTTGGAATTGGAGGAAACTAATATTAGATCGGGAAGCTTTTTGGATCTTCAGATGAGATACAAAGACTCCAAATGGACTGAATCAAAAGTAAGATGATATATATTAAAGAGGTTTATGAGGGGGATGTTTCTTTAAGTTATGTTGCTCAGGACTCTGTAATTTAGGTACCATAAATAAGGATATAAATCTGAAACATGTGTTATGCTCAGAAGATTTGTGACTTTTAATGGACTGAATAAAGGAGAATTGATTTTGTACTGTAGTGGGGAGATAACATTACCCACCACTTGATATGATGTGACAAACATATGGTAGCCTTGTAGCATTTGAATCCCACAGTGTCCAAAATGTCAATAGTAGACCAATGAGGAGTCATATCAAACAACCCAGCCTATCCATGACCATCAGGAATATAACCAGAACAGGAGAGGTAATATTTATCAATGAAATATGTTTAATCAAATAAAAAAAATAAAAAATAAAAACATTTTACTTCCTCCAAAGAAATAAAAGCATTAAAGAAGAACACAATTCCCCCACCATGCTTTCAATTATAAATTACTCATTTAGGGTGGGTTCACACTAGCGTTATGGCTTTTCCGTTATAACGGGGTTATAACGGAACATAACGGAATCCATAAGACGGAAGGACTGATCCGTTTTGCTGCCCATACACTTGCATTATGACGGAATGCAAAACGGACGCCTATAAAAGGCATTCCGTTTGCTCTCCGTCCTAATATAAGTCTATGGGAACCAAAACGGATCCGTCTGGTTCCCGTTATGCAAGACTGAAAACAAAGTCCTGTCGACAGACTTCTATTAGGACTGAGCAAAACGGAATGCCTCTTAAAGGCTTCCGTTTTGCATTCCATCCTATGGATTCCATTATGTTCCGTTATAACCCTGTTATAACGGAAAGCCATAACAGACTCCATAATGCTAGTGTGAACCCATCCTTAGCTCAATATTCAGACTCTGGGCTGTTTCAACTGTATTGTATATATCCACTTCAACTCTTTTCTCCTGGTCATCTTTATCCTCAATATCCCTACTGAGTCGATGACCCTCAGTCTCAACTTGTTAAATTAATGGAATGTCCCTTCTCCGCCAAATGTTTGACCACTGGTAATTCAACCATAGCCTGTCGGTTCATACTCTTATGCTTCTCTTCCTCACTTTCATTTCGACTCCCCCTCCCCCATATAGTTCAAACTGCAGGGGCACTGCAACATGTACAGGTGAAACTCGAAAAATTTGACTATTGTGTAAAAGTCAATTTATTTCAGTAATGCAGATTAAAAGGAATTGCATTAATGCAGGTTAAAATTCGAATTTTGTGAAAAGGTTCAATATTCTAGGCTCAAAGTGTCACAATCTAGTCAGCTTATTAATCCATACCCCCTGAGCAAAGGGTACCTCAAAATTGTGACTTTGGGGTTTCATAAACTGTAAACCATAATCCTCCAAATTATACCAAATAAAGACTTGAAATATCTCGCTTTGCATGTAATGAGTCTATCTCATATGTTAGTTTCACCTTTTAAGTTTAATTACTGAAATAAATGAACTTTGCACGATATTCAAATTTTGTATATAATACTGGAACAACAGGTGTATAATTCTGTAATCCTATAGCATATTTTTTCCCTGTATAAAGATGGCAGAATGTGTCTCCTGTGTCACCTGGTCATATTCCCACAGTTGTAAGAAACCTAAAACATGAGAAACTGTCTATTTTCAGGAGGGCCAAATAAAATCTTATTTTAAACCAGTTTTAGATTTTTACTAGTGTTAATCGAGCATGCTCGGCCGAACACCAGTTCGGCTCGAGCATCTTGATGCTCGGCACATGGCATTATTCGGCCGAATACCGCATGTGCTCGAGTCTCCTCCCCGCAGGTTTGTTAGCTGCTACGCAGCCAATAAACATGCAGGTAAGTACTGCCCTTGACTGTAATGCCGTAGCCATGTTGGTTACTGGCATTACAGCGATTGGCTGGCCGGAATGCGTCATCGGGTGCTATATAGTGTCCGGCTCAGTGTTAATCAGCGAGAACTGTGCTGAAGAAGGGAAAGATAGTGTAGGGAGTGACTTTTTTTTTTTTTAAGTTGAAAAACTTGTCAGAGACCCAAAAGTCCTTTTAAGGACTATTGTTGTGTGGCAGCAGCAATATCTATTTTTAGCGCATCCTGCACTAAATAGCGTGCAGTAGTTAGGCCACTGCAGACAGTGACATTATCTGTACTACATCTCCTGTGTAACGTGTGCGCATCCCAAAAATATCTCAGATCCAATGTGCTTTTTCCGTAGACGGTGTCCGCTGCGGACAGTGACATTACCTGAGGTACATCTCCTGCGTAAAGTTTCCACATCCCAAATACCTGTGACATTCCCTGTAATTTTTTTATTAGCCGCTGGTGACAGCATTGATATTATCTGTGGTATATCTCCTGTGTGTTGTTTCTACATCCCAAATACCTTCTTTTTTTTTTTGCGCATACTTCAATATATTTATTAATGATCTTGTAGAAGGCTTGCATAGTAAATTATTAATTTTCGCAGATGACACTAAACTGTGTAAAGTAATTAACACTGAAGAGGACTACTACAGAGGGATCTGGATAGATTGGAGGCTTGGACAGATAAGTGGCAGATGAGGTTTAACACTGACAAATGTAAAGTTATGCACATGGGAAGAAATAATGCAAGTCACCCGTACATACTAAATGGTAAAACACTCGGTAACACTGACATGGAAAAGGACCTAGGAATTTTAATAAACAGCAAACTAAGCTGCAAAAACCAGTGTCAGGCAGCTGCTGCCAAGGCCAATAAGATAATGGGTTGCATCAAAAGGGGCATAGATTCCCGTGATAAGACCATAGTCCTACCACTTTACAAATAGCTAGTCAGACCACACATGGAGTACTGTGTACAGTTCTTTGCTCCTGTAAACAAGGCAGACATAGCAGAGCTGGAGAGGGTCCAGTGGAGGGCAACTAAAGTAATAACTGGAATGGGGCAACTACAGTACCCTGAAAGATTATCAAAATTAGGGTTATTCACTTTAGAAAAAAGATGACTGAGGGGAGATCTAATTAATATGTATAAATATATCAGGGGTCAGTACAGAGATCTATCCCATCATCAATTTATCCCCAGGACGGTGACTGTGACGAGGGGACATCCTCTGCGTCTGGAGGAAAGCAGGTTTGTACACAAACATAGAAGAGGATTCTTTACGGTAAGAGCAGTGAGAGTATGAAACTCTCTGCCTGAGGAGGTGGTGATGGTGAGTACAATAAAGGAATTCAAGAGGGGCCTGGATGTATTTCTGGAGCGTAATAATATTTCAGGCTATAGCTACTACAGAGGGGTCGTTGATCCAGGGAGTTATTCTGATTGGAGTCGGGAAGGAATTTTTTATTCCCCTAAAGTGGGGAAAATTGGCTTCTACCTCAGTTTTTTTTTTTTTTGCCTTCTTCTGGATCAACTTGCGGGATAACGGGCCGAACTGGATGGACAAATGTCTTTTTTCGGCCTTATGTACTATGTTACTTACAATTCCTATGCTACTGTACGTGTGACATACTTTCAAGCATATATAACATTTACTATTAAGAAGGCGAGCAGTAAGGGACAGGGAAGTGGCCGTAGCCCTGGGCGCGTTGAAACTGTGCCTTCTGCCAGAGCACAAGAAAAACGATCATCCACGATGCCTAGCTGCATGTCCCAGTTTGCAGGGTGGTGCAGGACACCACTCACGAAGTCAGACCAGTGTGACCAGGTGGTCGGTTGGATTGCAGCAGATAATGCTTCCAGTCACTTAAGCACCACCCTGTCTTCCACCAAGTCCAGTCTCAGTAGCCAAGAGTCTGATCAACACAATCCTCACCCTGATCCTCCTTCCTCCCACCATGGAGAGTCTGGGCAAACAAGTGATCCCACACTCGGATATTCCGAGGAGCTCTTTTCAGCGCCATTCCTTCATTTGGGCCTCTCTACAAGCATGCTTGAAGAGGGACATGAGATCTTGTGCGCTGAATCCCAAACTCTTAAGCATCCACAGTCAGAAAAAGATTATGGGTGGGGAATGGCAATTAGTGTTTCACGAGGTGGATGATGATGAGACACAGTTGCCAATAAGTCAACATCAATTAGTGTCTCAAAAGGTTCATGATGAGGATGGGACACAGTTGTCAATAAGTGAGGTTCTTGTTAGGTAAACAAGTCAGGAGGATGAGCAGAGTGAGAAAGTGGAAGAGGAGGGGGTGCTGTACGATGAAATCACTGACCGAACCTGGGAAGGTGGCAAGCCAAGCTAGGACAGCAGTATAGAGGGGAAGGGATCCGCAGCACCGCAACAGGCTGGAAGAGGCAGTGGGGTGGCAAAAGGGAGAAGGCGGGCCACACCAAACAGGCCCACAACTGTTCCCCAGAGCACCTGCTTGCTGCAATCCCCCTTGCCAAGGGGTAGGTGTTCCACAGTCTGGCGCTTTTTTGAGGAAAGTGCAGGCGATAAAAGAATTGTCATTTGCAAACTCTGCCGTGCCAAAATGAGCAGGGTCCTAAACACTTTCAACCTCACCACCACCAGCATGATCCGCCACATGGCATCAAAGCACCCTAATAGGTGGGCCAAACGTCTGGGTCCACAATTAGTGTCTGCGGGTCACACAACTGCTTCCTCTTCCCCTATGTTACGTGCTGGCCAATCTCCTGTCCAAGATGCAGGCCTGAATGCCTCCCGCCCTGCACCTGGACCTTCGCAAGCAACATCAGCTAGCACAAGGATGCTCAACCTGCGGCCCTTCAGCGGTTGTATAAACTACAACTCCCATCATACACTCCTGTAGACTGTCTGGGCATGCTGAGAGTTGTAGTTTTACAACAGCTGGAGGGCCGCAGGTTGGGCATCCCTGAGCTAGCACATCCACTTCTGTGTCCCAGCGCAGGGTACAGATGTCCATACCCCAGGCCTTTGAACAAAAGCGCAAATACCCAGCCACCCACCCACAGGACATAGCACTAAATGCGAACCTTTCCAAATTGCTGGCCCTGGAAATGTTGCCATTTAGGCTCGTTACTCAGTCCCCAGCCGCCACTATTTATTCTGGTGTGCCGTCCCCGCCTTACACCAGCATGTGTCCCGTAACATCACCCATGCCCTGACCAACGCAGTTATTGGGAAGGTCTACTTAACGACTGACACATGGACAAGTGCTTTTGGCCAGGGATGCTACATTTCCCTGACAGCACACTGGGTGAACGTTGTGAAGGCCGAGAGCGAGTCGTACCTTGGGATGGCACAGGTGCTACCGACGCCAAGGATTGCGGGCCCTACTTCCATTAGGATTTCCACCACCACCTACATTAGTGGCTGCAACCCCTCTTCTCCTCCTCCACTTCCACCTCTAAATTCTCATCTTGCAGCACCATTCAGCCATCAGTCAGTAGCTGGAAGCAGTGTAGCACTGCAGTGGAGAACCGGCAACAGGCCGTTCTGAAACTAATTTGCTTAGGGGGACAAACAGCACACCGCCGCAGAGCTGTGGCAGGGTATAAGGGACCAGACTGAGCTGTGGCTCTCGCCACTCAACCTACAACCAGGCATGGTTGTGTCTCATAATGGCCGTAACTTGGTGGCAGCTTTGGAGCTCAACAAGCTAGCACACATACCATGCCTAGCCCACGTGTTTAACTTAGTGGTTCAGCAAACACCAATATATGTGGGGGAAAAACTCCATATCATCCGGATATTACCCCAATTACAAACACCAAAAACGGCCAGTCTGGATAGGAAATAATAAATATCTTTATTCATACATATTACATAAAACACAATAAAAAATACATTGGTGGTGCGACTACACATGGGGCAAATTGCCACTCGGGAGATAGCAAACAATATCACTAAGTATAAAACAAACCTAAATAGAGATGTGGGGTCAGCGCACAAGATATCATGAGATCATTACATAAAGTGCCAAGTGCTATACTGTGGATGGATGGTTAGTGCGCGATGGGTGATGTCTAGGTACCTAAGGGCCATATTACTTCAGTCCTTCCTGAACTGTCAAGAGTGGGGTTGAGGGGGCAAAGATATCCCTACCCTTCCCTCAAGCTTTATTGTCATGTACTCGACAACAGGGGGATTGTAGAGGGAAGGAGTATTATGATGATATATGTATATATGCCTTTTAATATATACATACAGTTGCAAGAAAAAGTATGTGAACCCTTTGGAATGATATGGATTTCTGCACAAATTATAACAACTATAGACACAACTATATACAATATATGTCACAACTATAGACAATCGGTCTGCTTAAGCTACCATGTTTTTATTGAACACACCATGTAAACATTCACAGTGCAGGTGGAAAAAGTATGTGAACCCTTGGATTTAATAACTGGTTGAACCTCCTTTGGCAGCAATAACTTCAACCAAACATTTCCTGTAGTTGCAGATCAGACGTGCACAATGGTCAGGAGTAATTCTTGACCATTCCTCTTTACAGAACTGTTTCAGTTCAGCAATATTCTTGGGATGTCTGGTGTGAATTGCTTTCTTGAGGTCATGCCACAGCATCTCAATCGGGTTGAGGTCAGAACTCTGACTGGGCCACTCCAGAAGGCGTATTTTCTTCTGTTTGAGCCATTCTGTTGTTGATTTACTTCTATGCTCTGGGTCGTTGTCCTGTTGCACCACCCATCTTCTGTTGAGCTTCAGCTGGTGGACAGATGGCCTTAAGTTCTCCTGCAAAATGTCTTGATAAACTTAGGAATTCATTTTTCCTTCGATGATAGCAATCCGTCCAGGCCCTGACCCAAACCATGATGCCCCCACCACCATACTTCCCAGTTGGGATGAGATTTTGATGTTGGTGTGCTGTGCCTCTTTTTCTCCACACATAGTGTTGTGTGTTTCTTCCAAACAACTCAACTTTGGTTTTATCTGTCCATATATATATGTCCAATATTTTGCCAGTACTGCTGTGGAACATCCAGGTGCTCTTGTGCAAACTGTAAACCTGCAGCAATGGTTTTTTTTGGACAGCAGGGATGTTAGCATATGCCAGAGACTTTTGTAAGTCTTTAGGTGACACTCTAGTATTCTGATTCACCTCATTGAGCAGTCTGTGCTGTGCTCTTGCAGTCATCTTTACAGGACGGCCACTCCTAGAGAGAGTAGCAGCAGTGCTGAACTTTCTCCATTTATAGACAATTTGTCTTACCATGGACTGATGAACAGCAAGGCTTTTGGAGATACTTTTATAACCCTTTCCAGCTTTATGCAAGTCAACAATTCTTAATCGTAGGTCTTCTGAGAGCTCTTTTGTGCGAGGCATCATTCACATCAGGCAATGTTTCTTGTGAACAGCAAACCCAGAACTGGTGTGTGTGTGTGTGTGTGTTTTTTTTATTTTTTTTTATAGGGCAGGGCAGCTGTAACCAACACCTCCAATCTTATCTCATTGATTGGACTCCAGTTGGCTGACACCTCACTCCAATTTAGCTCTTGGAGATGTCATTAGTCTAGGGGTTCACATACTTTTTCCACCTACACTGTAAATGTTTACATGGTGTGTTCAATAAAAACATGGTAACATTAAATTCTTTGTGTTATTAGTTTAAGCAGACTGTGATTGTCTATTGTTGTGACTTAGCTGAAGATCAGATCAAATTTTATTACCAATTTGTGCAGAAATCCATATCATTCCAAAGGGTTCACATACTTTTTCTTGCAACTATATATATTGGCCCTGTGTGGCCAGTATGGGCTCAAGTATGTGTATGCATAGAGATGTATGTATGCCCCCTTGTCAGCATACATCTCTGTGTATATAATATATATGTGCAGGTGGGCTTATTGCTGCCCATTCAGACACCCAGTTTTATATGTATATATGTGTGTGTGTATGTACAGTCGTGGCCAAAAGTTTTGAGAATGACACAAATATTAGTTTTCACAAAGTTTGCTGCTAAACTGCTTTTAGATCTTTGTTTCAGTTGTTTCTGTGATGTAGTGAAATATAATTACACGCACTTCATACGTTTCAAAGGCTTTTATCGACAATTACATGACATTTATGCAAAGAGTCAGTATTTGCAGTGTTGGCCCTTCTTTTTCAGGTTTTTGTTTGTCCACCCGCCTCTTGAGGATTGACCACAAGTTCTCAATGGGATTAAGATCTGGGGAGTTTCCAGGCCATGGACCCAAAATGTCAACGTTTTGGTCCCCGAGCCACTTAGTTATCGCTTTTGCCTTATGGCACGGTGCTCCATCGTTCTGGAAAATGCATTGTTCTTCACCAAACTGTTGTTGGATTGTTGGAAGAAGTTGCTGTTGGAGGGTGTTTTGGTACCATTCTTTATTCATGGCTGTGTTTTTGGGCAAAATTGTGAGTGAGCCCACTCCCTTGGATGAGAAGCAACCCCACACATGAATGGTCTCAGGATGCTTTACTGTTGGCATGACACAGGACTGATGGTAGCGCTCACCTTTTCTTCTCCGGACAAGCCTTTTTCCAGATGCCCCAAACAATCGGAAAGAGGCTTCATCGGAGAATATGACTTTGCCCCAGTCCTCAGCAGTCCATTCACCATACTTTCTGCAGAAGATCAATCTGTCCCTGATAGGTTTTTTTTGAAGAGAAGTGGCTTCTTTGCTGCCCTTCTTGACACCAGGCCATCTTCCAAAAGTCTTCGCCTCACTGTGCGTGCAGATGCGCTCACACCTGCTTGCTGCCATTCCTGAGCAAGCTCTGCACTGGTGGCACTCCGATCCCGCAGCTGAATCCTCTTTAGGAGACGATCCTAGTGCTTGCTGGACTTTATTGGACACCCTGAAGCCTTCTTAACAAGAATTGAACCTCTTTCCTTGAAGTTCTTGATGATCCTATAAATTGTTGATTGAGCTGACATAATGATCTCCAGCCTTGTGCTAGTCAACATTCTCACCTGAGTTAACAAGATGATTACTGAAATGATCTCAGCAGGTCCTTTAATGACAGCAATGAAATGCAGTGGAAAGTATTTTTTGGGATTAAGTTAATTTTCATGGCAAACAAGGACTATGCAATTCATCTGATCACTCTTCATAACATTCTGAAGTATATGCAAATTGCTATTATAAAAACTTAAGCAGCAATTTTTCCAATTTCCAATATTTATGTAATTCTCAAAACTTTTGGCCACGACTGTATGTGTGTGTGTATATGTGTGTATATATATATATATATATATATATATATATATAAGAAAACTGTGGCAGCACTCCTTTGGAAGCTGTATAAGATGTAGGGTGCCCGCGGTGGTCCCTCGATTCAGGACGGAAGACAACAAAGAAAGTTCGCAGCACTCCTTGAAAGATAAAATGTGCTCTTTTATTCACACATATCAAGTGACAACGTTTCGGTTCTCTCACAGAACCTTTCTCAAGTCAGGTGACTGACTTGAGAGGTTCTGTGAGAGAACCGAAACGTTGTCACTTGATATGTGTGAATAAAAGAGCACATTTTATCTTTCAAGGAGTGCTGCGAACTTTCTTTGTGATTATATATATATATATATATATATATATATATATATATATATATCACAAATTTATATATTTTTAGAAAGGCACAAGCGACCATCATAGATGGAAGATATGTGTCACCGAGGTTCCTGGCCTTGGTGAAGTAGGAGCCAGTAGTGCATATGTCCACAGCAGTTGCTTATGGACACTTTGATAGTTAGCATAGCTGTGTAAAGCTAATCCGGGCCGGCTCTTACTGGGAGCAGCCAAAGTACAGGGTGGGGTGGCTGTTCCCCATGGTCCAGGCCAGGTTTTGACGGGCTTACAAAAAGTCAGCCAGCAGGGTCAGGTGGGTGATTACCTGGCTGATGGTTTAGCTCTGTGTAGCTGTATGTTCTTGGAGCCGAGTGAAAACCGGAGGGTCTCTGACGAGAGACAAAGGACAAATCAAGGTCCCCATCCACTCCGTGGGGAGTACAGTACTGTGCCCTAAAACTTCCTATGTGATTGTTCGGATTCAAGACCGAGTTGTTTTTCTTTAAGTGTCGGCTGAAGTAAGCTGTTCAGTACCACCTGTTGAATTGTGGTGTGCCAACAATAAAATATATTTATTACTTTGATTTCCACCACTAAAAGGCTACTGTGAATTTATCTGAATGCTACCATTTGGGAAATCCCTACTATATATATATATATATATATATATATATATATATATATATATATATATAATATATATATTATATAATGCAAAAAACTACTGGCAGCACCACCTTGGAAGCAATTGTAGGCGGGTGCAAAGTCCAAGTACGGTAACTGGATCTTACCCACTTGTAGATAATAGAAAAAATTGGACTGCACTCCAGACGGTTTCTTCAGTAAAACAACAGGTAGTGTTTATTCACTCATGTGGTAGCAGCAAAAAAGCAACGTTTCGGCTCAACATGAGCCTTTTTCAAGCATTAATAAAAGTGCAAAAACAGGCATATATAGGTGAACCAATCAAATCATTGGATACATCAACATAATTGATACTTAATAAAAAACAGTGTAAAAAGTTTACATACAATCATAAGGAGGTCATCCAAGTGATCATGAATAAAGTGACTAGTGCTATCAGTAAAACAAGTGCATAATAGAGCTGACTAGCATATGATAATACATAAAATCCATAAATCTTGTCAGCTGTTCCTTATACATACATTGTAATTAATAATACTTTAATCTACATATGTGCACAATTAAAGTATCATTAATTACAATGTATGTATAAGGAACAGCTGACAAGATTTATGGATTTTATGTATTATCATATGCTAGTCAGCTCTATTATGCACTTGTTTTACTGATAGCACTAGTCACTTTATTCATGATCACTGGGATGACCTCCTTATGATTGTATGTAAACTTTTTACACAGTTTTTTTATTAAGTATCAATTATGTTGATGTATCCAATGATTTGATTGGTTCACCTATATAGGCCTGTTTTTGGACATTTATTAATGCTTGAAAAAGGCTCATGTTGAGCCGAAACGTCGCTTTTTTGCTGCTACCACATGAGTGAATAAACACTACTTGTTGTTTTACTGAAGAAACCGTCTGGAGTGCAGTCCAATTTTTTCTATTATATATAAATAATATTTTTTTTATTTTTATTTATGGATGTGCCCCAAGCATCTGTTAGTGTGTGTAATGTAATATATATATATATATATATATATATATATATATAAAATCTTGCCCCCTCCCTAGCCAAATCCTCCTACAAGCACATTCCAACGTGCCTGCAGAAGGGGCGATGCCGCCAAGATAGCTGGACAATTATGTCCAGGTGCGGCTACTTCAAAAGACAGGGGATCAATAATGATTCCCTGCCTTTTGATCACATCTCCAGAGGTATGTACATGTACCTCTGGAGATGCACGGGCTGGTGCGGTGATGTCATATCGCCGCGCCAGCCCACATATCCTTGCCTGCAGGCGTGCGCGCGGGGAGACTGGAGCGAGCGGGGCCGGGTTTAAATACCCCCACCATGTGGCGCTCAGGAGACGGTCCCACATCCCCCAGATGCCAGGAGAGCGCTGTGCTGCGCTCAGAAGACCAGCCCCTCCCCGCCTCACTAAGGCCAACTCTGAGGAGAGAAGATTCCCCCCCATTGAAAGCGCAGGCAGCGTTGCGCTGGGGGGAAGGTAGACAGGAAGAAGGGAGGATGAGGGAGGCAGAGATCGAGCAGCTGATGAGTCCTGCAATTGGCTAAGTAGCACTGCCCATATCCTTAACCCCTGCATTCCCTGCCCTGCAGAGCATTAACCCCTGCACCCCAGTTCCCTGTGTGAACCCCTGCTCACCTCCCTTGCGGGGGTGTATTTACACCAGCCTCAGCTTTCCCTGCCATGCAGAGCATTAACCCCTGCAACTCCCTGCACCCCAGTTCCATGTGTACAGCCCCAGCATTAACCCCTGAACCCATGCTGGGCTGATCACCTCCCTTGCTCGGCTGTTTTAACCCCTATGTAACCCCTTCACTGCTGCTGCCTTGTACCCCTACAGCAGTGTGTCAACCCCTTAACTGCCTGTATTGTGTAATAAATATTTATTTTTTCATACCATACAGTGTATACTGTTTTTTAGTGACCTCCGTAGTATAGTAGTAAGTGATTCGCACATAGTGTATAAGCAATAGAGGTTAGTTAGTTAGTTAGTTAGGCAATTAACATAGTTAGTATTTCTTACTTATAGTATAAATAGGCGGAGTCATCACTAGACGACTCGCGCCTATTTATGAATGTTAATTATTGAGATTACTCTAAATTTCAATAATTAATATCCCCCTTAACAGATCGTATTCCAAACCACCAGAGTCTCTACATATGACATAAAAGTACCTGTGAATGAAGTCTGTATCTCCCTCGCGTTTCGCCTAATGCTTCATCAGGGGGAAGTGACTACCTGAGCACACAAGAACTTTGGTGCTCAATCAACACTACTGACTTTGTTATGCTGCCTTTCCCGTGACCCTCACGTTATACGCATTTTGGCCAACACCGATTACTGGTTGTTCACCCTTCTCAACCCCCGCTACAAAGAACTTCTCATCTCTCATTTCTGTGGTGGAGAGGACTAGCAAGATGGTGCACTACCAGAAGGTCCTTGTGGAAAAATTGCTCCAAAAATTTCCAGCTGGCAGCAGTGTATATAGTTCCTTGGGCAACCGAGGAGGGGAGACGAGGGGAACACACAGCAGTTCCAACAGAGACAGGGCAACACTCTCCAAGGCCTGGGACAGTTTAATGACATCCCACCAGCACCCTCACCCTGATGAGCAGCCTACTTTCATAAAGAGGAAAAAGTTTTGGAAGATGGTGAAGGAGTACATGGCAGACGGTGTCAGCGTCCTCAGTGATCCCTATGTGCCTTACAACTATTGGGTGTCCAAGCTGGACACGTGGCACAAACTGGCGGACCCTCACCTCTAATGTTTTAAAGGGTCAGATCAGCAGCAGGCCATCAATCATAATTTTCAAAGGTGTGTATGATGCCCTCCTTTGTGTAATAAAGGGTATATTGGAGTGCCAGTTCCTTCTAATTTTTGGCAGCCCTTTCACTTAGTGCAGTGATGGGAAAACTGCAGCTCTCCAGTTGTTGTAAAACTACAAATAGTATCATGCCCTGCTGTAGGCTGATGACTATAGGCAGACTCGGCATACTGGGAGTACAGCTGGAGAGCCGCAGTTAGCCCATCTTTGACTTAGTGCATAGGCTTTAAGAGTGTAGGAGTCCCACTACCTGAACAATTGTACCACAATGTGAATGAGGCCCTCCTTTATGTGATATACAGGTTGTATCGGAGTGCCTCTTCCTTGTAATTTTTTGCAGAATTTGCACTTTTTTTATACAAGTAAATATACAGGAAAGAATGTTTCATAACAATTTTTCCTCTAAAATCGATTTGATCTTCGGTTTTATGCGTATTATTGTCAGTCTGTAAAAGTGGCGTACTACTCAGACAACTTCGTTCCCAGCAGCGACCTGGGAGTCCAAGATGCATCCATACATCCTCCCCATGCTGTTCCCGAACCATTTCAGTGGTGTTTCCATCCATTTCTGACCTTTTCCTATGAACCAGACACCCTCCACTCTTCAGAGCAAGGGGTGTCTGGTTTAATGCTAGGGTTCTCCCATTGACTTCCATTGTGCTCGGGTGCTCTGTAGAGAACCCTAGCATCCCAAAGTGTTCTACTCGAGCACCCGAGCACTTTGGTGCTCGATCAACATTAATTAGGAGACATCCCTAAAGAAGCCAAGCTGTTCAGACATACTTTCAGTAAATCCTATTACTTCACATCCTTTTAGTTGGGAGTCTTGCTGTAGTGGTCTCTCTCTCTGCTTGGAGATAATTAACTCCTTGGTAGCCTGTCGCTATTCACTTAACCCTTCCAGTGCCAGCTAACCATTCAACTCATGGTGTTACCTTTTACAGAATACCAAAATATATCTATTGATTCATTGCATTGAATCCATTCTTCCCTCTACCTGTGAAATGTTCCTCGTGCCTCTTTGATTCTTCCGTGAAGGCCATATCTGTGCAGGTGTTGCTGAACAGTAGAACAATGTACCAGAACTTCAGTGTGCTAAATCTTCCTGAATGTCTTTTTCAGTCAAGCAGTGGTTCTTTCTAGCAATCCTACAAGCAGCTGTCTCCGAACTTTTCTAGACCTTCTCTTGATCTCCACTGTTCCTGTTAACTGCCATTTCTTAATTATATTTTAAACTGAGGAAATGGCAACCTGAAAGCTTTGCTATCTTCTTATAGCATTCTACTGCTTTGTGGACCTCATTCTCAGATTGGTAGGCAGCTGCTTAGAAGAATCAATTGATGCATTTTTTTTTTTTTTTTGCACAAGGTTATAGATGTCTGGGTATTTATAAAGCTTTGAAATTTTTATCACCTGATCTTTCCTAATGATGGTTGTAAACTAGCCTTAACCCTCACAGACTATTTAACATCTGAGAACTTGGTTATCTGATTGCTCAAATCTCATTCGGTTCCTATACTTTTGGAAGGTACTCCTTTCCTTTTTTCACTCTAAAATTGTACTAAGCCAAAATAATATGTGGATATTACTTAAAATGTTGTAAAGTGTCTCATCTTTAACTTTCTTTTGGAGACTATTTAATCTTCAACTTGCTTAACATTTCACAGTAACAGTCATTTTGACCAGGGGTGTCCAAACTTTTGCATGCCACTGTATATTGCTTCTGAAGCCCACCTCATTACTGAGACAGACTGACCATCCAATCTAGGACTGCACTGGCAGTTGGGCATTGCATATAAAGATTGAGAAATTGCATGCTTTTGGTCAATTGGATAAATCGCTGAAAAAATGCACCAAACGGATATGCCACTGACTATACTGGCTAGTCATAAATGCAGATATTAAAAGCTGAGACTTTTGCCAATATATTCCTGTCAGGAAAATATCGGAGCCCATCATGCACCACGTCACGGTCACTCAGCATGGCAAGGGGTCCTACCACTAAGCTACCTATGGTGTGAACAAGGTCTGAAGGTGATGAAATCCAGCTCACAGCCAAGCTTCCACACAACCGCCCAGCAGGACAACTAGTGCAATGTAAACAAAGCCAGACTGTAAGCCACACCCATATCAGACCATGTGATGGAGGTTACCAGGTGCAAAAGAGTGTTTGAATGGCAGGTAAAGGCACATACACTACATATAAAACAAGACACAAACACAGAAATATAGTGGCAATTCTGTGGGAGCTGCTCAACCCCTAACACTGTAGCGTGTTTTTCATTGGGGGAGCAGCCCCACCGCATGTGGACCGCAGCAAACGACTATCCCCAGCAAAAAAATGCATACAGTGGAGGATGTCGGCGCGGTCCACATGCACCACAAAGGCATCCTACGCAAAACGAAGCATTGTGCGGATGAAAATCTAATCCTATAAATCACAGAAAAATTGGGAAGATTGCTAGTGTCTATGGAAAGAGTGACCCAGGGAGGACCATCATTATAATAGCCACCTGCTATACACAACCTTTTGAAAAACCTACTCTATGGAGTACTTTAGAATTGTGACTGCTGTACTGTAACCCCCATCATCCATTAGGTAAAGGAGAGACTTTATTTTATTATAATCAAAATGTCCAGGTCATTGGTCTGCCTACCCAATCTGGGTTTATTTTCCCTGTTCTCCTGCCTTGCACACCACTGCTCACCTAACATCAAGGGCATCCCAGCCACCACTAGACTCCGAAAGACCAGGCTGTGCCCTAAGGGGAAGAAGGGCTGTGCCTCTCCGTCCACTGCACGTGTGGCCTAGAGAGTGCTGGAGCAGGGAATAGCTGTCATGAGGACTATGACCACGTGCATTGATTCCCCCATCATGCCTCCCCTAAAGTCCAGTGTGCTGCACATAGTCCTGCTCTTAGCTGAGAAGTGTATAAGATTTCATCCAGTCAAGCCAATGGTCTATGATATACCGTTGAAACCAGAAGTTTACATGCACTACATAAAAAGACACTTACTGTATGCACGTTTTTCTCAATATCTGATATGAAATCAGAATAAACCTTTCCTGTTTTTGGTCAATTAGAAATACCATAGAGAGAATGTTTTAAGGCATTTTTATTACTTTCTGCAGTGTCAAAGTTTACATACACTAAGATTACTATAGAGAAAAGGAAAATTGCAGCTCTCACCTCTAATCACCCTTGTGAAGCACGGAAGATAGGGCTTGAACCCAGCCACGCTTGAAATGTCCAGAAAACAAAATGGTCAATTCCAGCTTCTGACGTATAAAATGGTTTGTTCTTTATTTGGCTTTCAAAATTTAAGATCCAACATACATCACATGGAGAGACACAAAGTAATTTGTGTCTCTCCATGTGATGTATGTTGGATCTTAAATTTTGAAAGCCAAATAAAGAACAAACCATTTTATACGTCAGAAGCTGGAATTGACCCTTTTGTTTTCTGGACTAAGATTACTATGCATTTAAACAATTATGGACTGCCCTGGTGATGATGTCATGTGTTTGGAAGCTACTGTTAGGCCCCTTTAACACGGGCGAGTTTTCCGGGCGGGTGCAATGCGTGAGTTGAGCGCATTGCACCCACACTGAATCAAGACCCATTGATTTCTATGGGGCTGTTCACATAAGCGGTGATTTTGACGCATCACTTGTGCATTGCGTGAAAATTGCAGCGAGCCCTATTTTGTGCGTTTTTCACGCAACGCAGGCCCCATAGAAGTGAATGGGGCTGCGTGAAAATCGCAAGCATCCGCAAGCAAGTGCGCAAGCGGTGTGATTTTCACGCACGGTTGCTAGGTGATGATCGGGATGGGGACCCGATCTTTATTATTTTCCCTTATAACATGGTTAGAAGGGAAAATAATAGCATTTTGAATACAGAATGCATAGTAAAATAGGGCTGGAGGGGTTAAAAAAAAATATATAATTTTTTTTTAACTCCCCTTAATCCACTTGCTCGCGCAGCCTGGCTTCTCTTCTGTCTTCTTATTTGCTGTGTACAGGAAAAGGATCTGTGGTGACGTCACTCCGGTCATCACATGGTACATCACATGATCCATCACCATGGTAAAAGATCATGTGATGACCGGAGTGACGTCACCACAGGTCCTTTTCCTGTACACAGCAAAGAAGAGAAACAAGTGGATTAAGGTGAGTTAAATTATTATTATTTTTTTTTTTAACCCCTCCAGTGCTATTGTACTATGCATTTCTTATTAAGAATGCTATTATTTTCCCTTATAACCATGTTATAAGGGAAAATAATACAGTCTACAGAACACCGATCCCAAGCCCGAACTTCTGTGAAGAAGAAGTTCGGGTTTGGGTACCAAACATGCCGATTTTTCTCACGCATGTGCAAAAGGCATTACAATGTTTTGCACTCGCGCAGAAAAATCGTGCATGTTCCCGCAACGCACCCGCACCTTTTCCCGCAACGCCCGTGTGAAAGAGGCCTTAGGTTTGTTGGCAACATCTGAGTTAATTAGAGACACACCTGTGTATGTATTTAAATGCACACTTGAAACACACTGCTTCTTTGTGTAGCATTATGAGAAAGACTAAATGAAATCAGCCAAGATATCAGGAAGAAAATTGTGGCCTTGCACAAGTCTGGCTCAACCTTGGGTGAAATTTCAAGATACCTGAAGGTACAAACAAGATGGGAATGTCCAACCATCATACCGCTCAGGAAGGAGATGTCCCAGAGATTAACATGCACATGTTGTACCAAGGCACATCAACCCAAGAACAAAAGCAAAAGACCCAGTTATCTTAGGTAGGGTCTCATTTTTTGTTGGATGAGATGACGGTTTGATTGGCACTATTTTGGGGTGCATATGACTTTTTTGTTATCACTTGCTATTACACTTTGTGTGATGTAAGATGACAAAAAATGACATTTTTTTTACACTTTTTTTTTTTTTTTTTCGGTGTTCATCTGAGGGGTTAGGTCATGTGATATTTTTATAGAACCGGTCGATACGGATGTGGCGATACCGAATATGTATACTTTTTTATTTTATTTATGTAAGTTTTACACAATGATTTCATTTTTAAAACAAAAAAAAATCATGTTTTAGTGTTTCCATATTCTGAGTCATAGTTATTTTTTATTTTTTGGGCGATTGTCTCAGGTAGGGATGAGGTGACGGTTAGATTGGTACTATTTTGGTGGACGTACACCTTTTTGATCGCTTGCTGTTGTACTTTTTGTGATGTAAGGTGACAATTTTTTATTTATTTTAGCACAGTTTTTGTGCATATGAGGGGTTAATCCACCGGCATCGGCGTTATCGCCGATGCTGGTGGAGGCAGCAGGGATCCGGCTGTCAGTAACCGCTAGATCTCTGCTGCTGACCGGGGAACCGCACGCGGGGGGAGGAACGACTGCAGGATGAGAACGCTCGTCCTCGAGCGCTAAGTGCCGGCGATTGAGGACGAGCATTCTCGTCCTGGGTCGTTAAGGGGTTAATTTAATTTTACACCAGATTATTGCTATCAGATGCCGCAATCCTGTATGAGCGCGGCATCTGAGGGGTACGCTGACGGGGAGCCGTGTAATAGTTGCTCCCTGACATTGTGCCCTCTAATTACAAAGAAATGCGCTTCATGACAAATGTTGTTTTTTATTTTTGGGGTGAAGTAGCCAAATTGAATTTTTAAATACTTTGCTCATCTCTAGTTAATACATACATAAATAATTAAATACATTTATTAATATAACTATGCTGGGGAATAAAGAGGACCTGAGAGAGTATTACAAACTTCAAGCATTGCCCTATGGTCTCATCTTCTCCTGTTTACTATTATTGGTTGGGGCAGTTATAATGCAACTGCCTGCCTTACACCTGATTTAGGTCAGATGATCACTTGCTTTAAACCTTCATGCTTTTTGTTCTTTAGTTGCTGGGTATAGCATGAGCTGTGTGAATTTGAATTCAGAATCCTAGTATCCTGTTTCTAGCCTATCTACTGTATGTTGCATCAGTGTAGCTTGGGACCTGCAATCCTTCTAATCTTCATTGCTGCTAACACTCAGGTTTGTTGTTCCCTTCTGGATTCTTTTTACTCTTTGTTTACTGATTTAGCTTTTTTATTTGTCCTTCTTATTGTGTTGCTTATTAATATCCTAGATCATATTCAGTTTGTTAGTGTAATTTATTTCAATTCACTGTCATTAATCTGTTCTGAGTCTGTTATCACCATCTTCCTTCTCCTCTATCTGTTTGCCATCTCTATCGATCAGTTTACCTCTGTGTATTTGTTGTCCACCAGGGCTATTATATGTTTCATATTATATGTTTTATGACAATTTGGCTGTTATACAGCTCAATATGCACTGGAACACCTTCCCAATTAAAATATACCTTTTATTATTTGTCTATTAAAATCTGGCCTACAGCCGGACTACATATGTAAGGAGAGTCGACATACAATACAAACACTGTCATACATTGGTCAAGAGGTATACTGGAAGGAAGGTAAAACGTGTAGAAAATGAGGGGGCACACACACACGGGAATCACCAGATGATTAGGTAGATATCGTTTAAGGCTACTTTCACACTAGCGTTTTTCTTTTCCGGCGCTGAGTTCCGTCCTAGGGGCTCAAATCCGGAAAAGAACTGATCAGTTTTATCCCCATGCATTCTGAATGGAGAGTCAGTCCTTCAGGATGCATCAGGATGTCTTCAGTTCAGTCTTTTTGACTGATCAGGCTTTTCAGAAAAACGTAGCATGCAGTATTTTTACCTCCGGCCAAAAAGCCTGAACACTTTGACTGAACGCCTGATCAGGCCTTTTTCCCATTGACTTGCATTAACGCCGGATCTGGCACTGTGTGTTCAGTCAAAACGGATCCGGCTTTTGCATGTTAAGCCCGAAAAATGTGAAAAAAAAGTTAAAGTCCATAAATGGCGGATCCGTTTTTTCCAATGCATTTTTTCATTGTGATCAAAATCCTGATCAGGATTCAAATGTAATCCGTTTTCACACGTTTTTCCGGATCCGGCGGGCAGTTCCGGTGTCGGAATTGAACGCCGGATTAAAACAACGCTAGTGTGAAAGTAGCCTAATATTCTAAAAGTAAACCCCTAAAATATACATAAAACATATAATGTAACAACCCAAAAATGCACATATATGTCAATACTGATGGCTGAATCTAATATCAAATATGCGTTGGCATGATGGAATCACATACGGTCCATACAAGTGATAGTGCATACAATATGGACTGACGTGGAACCTACTGTGAGTGTGGTAAGGTCACACAAAGTCCAAACACAATGTCCCAATTGGTATAGACAAATGTCCGCACAATGTGTTCCAATGTGTTCCAATGGCTGTAGTGATGTTGGATAACCGAAGGAACACACCAATGGTTCTATGCACTTTATCCAATGGTGATGGAACACTAATGTCCAATGTTCAGAGATCAGTAAGGCACAGTTGGATAAACTTCCCAGTTACTTACAGTGTCCAGCCGCTTGCGCTCCCCCGGTCTCTCCCCTTCCTGCTGCCTGGCCGCAGCGTTGATTTTCCAGGTGACCGAACGTGGCGTCCCACGTGACCTGGTGCTATGGGGTTCCGGGCGGACGCTTGGATGACGTCACTGCTATGCGGCGGCAATTTCAAATTTACAAGTTTGGAAGTGAATCTCATGCGCTTACAACTCGAAATCCAGTCTCTTTGGTCTTTAGCTTGAATCCACGCTCACTCTGTAATGCCAGACGCGTTTCAGAGTCTTACACCCCTTCCTCAGTGGCCACCGAGTGAGTGGATTCTCACTCCTTTTAAATGGTATTGGCCCACCCACAATTGTGCTTTTTTCAGCTTGATCCAATATGTGGAATGGATTTGTTACTATTACATTACTATTGCGATTTGTGCTTAAAACATAGTTAAAAAGACATGATAATAAATATTAATCCCCACATAGTGATTACAATGTTAAAACATTAAGACAATGTTCTTAGAGAGAAACTGCATTTAAAGGAAAAAACGCATCAAAACCGCAGCCATGTGAACTGCGTTTTGCATGCGGTTTCTGTAATTGAATGTTCTATAGGGCAAAGTGATCTCTCCCAAGGGACTTGGACCCAAAACCGCACCAATATATTCAAGTCTTGTCTGCGGCTATATGATTTGTTGGTTTATTCCTCAGAATCCGTATGTTGCTTGGGAAATTAATAGTTGTGTATAAGAGGAGCCGTCCCGTGGGGAGGAGAATCACAGTGTCAATTATTGATCAAACTGCGATATCTCATCCCCACCGGACAACCCCCCACGGTCACAGGAAACCGAAAACCTCCATCTCAGCATTTAGACCCTTCGGTATAATAGTATCATACTCAAAGATTCTGCGAGATTCCTGTCGTGACATGTGTGCAATATGGTTACCTCCTCTCCACATTTTTTTGACCCTTTCTATGGCAGTGAATTTTAGGCCCGTTGGGTCACAGTTGTGTTGGATTTTAAAATGTTTTGATAAGGAGTGTGTTTCTAAACCTTTCTTGATGTTAGCCACATGTTCGGATACCCTCTTCTTGAGTGTCCTTTTGGTCCTGCCTATATATTGTTTCCTACACCCACATTCCAACAGATATATCACATCGGTAGAATCGCAGGTTAGGCATTCCTGTATCTCTACACTGAAGGAATTTGTTGTGGATTTTACCCAAGTTGTTTTTTTAGGGAAACTAGTGATCTTGCAATTTGTGCATCTGCCACATCTAAAAAATCCATTGGTTATTAACCAGTTATTATTTTGTTGTTGTTGCCTATCCTTTTTGCCTTTCACTGTTGGGGCTATTTTACCTGCCAAATTGTTTGCCCTTGTGTACATTATTTTTGGTACATCACTCAAGAGTGGGCCAATTGATTTATCATTTAGCAGATGTCCCCAATGTTTGCGAATGCTTCTTTCCATCATTCTATATTGTGAGCTAAATGGAAGAATAATTCTGAGTGTTTCATCTCGCAGTTGTGGTGCCCCTATTTCAAAAAACCCCTTTCGTTCCATCTTCTTGACTTTGTCCAATGATTTGTCTATCAACTGGACTGGGTAATCTCTTTCTAGCAATTGTTTCTTCAAGTTTGCAGCCTCTTCATCAAACTTGCTGTCAACCGTACAGTTCCGCTTGAGTCTGCGGAACTGACTGGTTGGTATGTTGGTCAGCCACCGCGGAAGGTGGCAGCTAGCAAATCTGATGAAGCTGTTTTTGGCTACGGGCTTGAAAAACGTACTGCATTGCAGCCTGCTGTCCCTAATCCATATCTCTAAGTCCAAGAACTCTACTTTTTCTTGACTGGTAGTCGGACTGAATACAAGGTTCTTGTCATTTTTATTGATGTCACTGAGGAATACATCAAGAGATTCCGCAGTGTTACACCAAATGAACAAGATATCATCAATGTACCGCCGCCACAGCACCAGATCCGTCCCCAGCCTGGGTAGAATGGTCTCCCTCTCCCATTGGGCCAAGAAAAGGTTGGCATAGCTGGGGGTGAATCTGGTGCCCATGGCGGTGCCGGTACATTGCAGATAAAACTCCTGCTCAAAAGAGAAATAATTATGAGCTAAAATGTATCTCACCATTTAAAAGGAGTGAGAATCCACTCACTCGGTGGCCACTGAGGAAGGGGTGTAAGACCCTGAAACGCGTCTGGCATTACAGAGTGAGCGTGGATTCAAGCTAAAGACCAAAGAGACTGGATTTCGAGTTGTAAGCGCATGAGATTCACTTCCAAACTTCAAAACTTGCAAATTTGAAATTGCCGCCGCATAGCAGTGACGTCATCCAAGCGTCCGCCCGGAACCCCATAGCACCAGGTCACGTGGGACGCCACGTTCGGTCACCTGGAAAATCAACACTGCGGCCAGGCAGCAGGAAGGGGAGAGACCGGGGGAGCGCAAGCGGCTGGACACTGTAAGTAACTGGGAAGTTTATCCAACTGTGCCTTACTGATCTCTGAACATTGGACATTAGTGTTCCATCACCATTGGATAAAGTGCATAGAACCATTGGTGTGTTCCTTCGGTTATCCAACATCACTACAGCCATTGGAACACATTGTGCGGACATTTGTCTATACCAATTGGGACATTGTGTTTGGACTTTGTGTGACCTTACCACACTCACAGTAGGTTCCACGTCAGTCCATATTGTATGCACTATAACTTGTATGGACCGTATGTGATTCCATCATGCCAACGCATATTTGATATTAGATTCAGCCATCAGTATTGACATATATGTGCATTTTTGGGTTGTTACATTATATGTTTTATGTATATTTTAGGGGTTTACTTTTAGAATATTAAACGATATCTACCTAATCATCTGGAGATTCCAGTGTGTGTGTGCCCCCTCATTTTCTACACGTTTTACCTTCCTTCCAGGTCCTGAGGGTAGGACCAGAGGGTGAGCACCTATCCATACGGGATAGGGGTGAGCCGCTGTATCTTTATATACGAGATATACTGGAAGTGCCTACAGTTACACCCATACGAGATTACAATATATGACTGGTGGACTAACTGGGGGAGGACACTTTATCAGGTGCTGATTTTGATCAGGACCTGGGGACACCGGTCATCTATTGCCTACATCTGGGCTCCTATTCCTGGAGGGTCTCGATTGAGGGACGCCAAATTGAAAATCTCTATTATGAGACACTGCTGTTGGAGTATTGATCTCCACTTCCCCTGACGAACCAGTCAGAAGTCATACTGACTGGGGAAACGTAACGTTGGGATTTGGGTATTTGTTTTTTCAGTGTGTTTGTCATGTCATATATTTTTGGTCAATTAGGGTAGGGTGATACAGGGAGAGCCAGTTTAGGCACGAGGACAGGGAACCTCTACCTTCAAGGGGTGTCCCTGGGCTGTGTCCGCTTAGGGTCACGGAGGGATATTTGTAGGATAGGATTGTTTCTCTTACTATTGGATATCACATCTTTGAGTTGTACTACTACTACCACGACCTCCAGACCACCGCGGATATCATTAGTGCTAAATAACTACCTGACTGCTTCTTCCACCAGCATTAGTTCTCCACCTAGCTATGGAGCACTACACCCACTGATATCTGAGCCAAGCATGTATTTCCACATTTACTGGTATCTCAGCAAACCGTGAGTAACCAAAGAATTTGACTTCAGTGATTCAACAATGTGTGAATAATCACGGTATACATATATAGTATTTCAGCTAACCGTGAACAATCACGGAACACGTGTTATGTAAACCTACATAAATAAGGTCATCAGTGAACTATAATATATCGTTTTCTATGTTTATTGGTCCTCAGCTGCTTCTCACATATAGAGTATCTCATGTGGGGGTAATTACATTCTCACTGATTGCTCACCAGTCCTTTACATACATATATTGTAATCTCGTATGGGTGTAACTGTAGGCACTTCTAGTATACCTCTTGACCAATGTATGACAGTGTTTGTATTGTATGTCGACTCTCCTTACATATGTAGTCCGGCTGTAGGCCAGATTTTAATAGACAAAAAATAAAAGGTATATTTTAATTGGGAAGGTGTTCCAGTGCATATTGATTTATTCTTCCCTTATATATATTTACTGCAAAGCGGTTTTTGATGTGGTAGATGTTATACAGCTCAGCCACACTGTAAGTCCTAGGGGTGTCCGATTACCAGGAGATATGGCTAGTACCAGGAAGGGCAACTACTATAAATTAAATCTGGCGTCGTTAGAGAGGAAGTGAATTTGACGCTAAGAAATAACAATTAGGACATAGGCACCAATAGCTACCAAGTCTCTCACTAAGAAACCTTTCAAAACCATATCTTTATTGCATGCAGGACTTTTGTCTCAGCTTAAAAATCATCTTCTGAGCGGAAACATAACGGACCCCATTATAATCTATGGGGTCCCAAGGGCTCCGTTTGACTCAGTTTGGCGTCAGTTATGTGCCTTTTCCGTCCTTTCTGTTCTCCTGCTCCTAGACGGAGCAGGAGAACGGAAAGCCAGAACGGTGATGTGAACGTAGCCTAAGTTATACATTAGAAAATATTGATTGTTGGTGAGTGTTTCCAAAGGAAAGTGAAAAAATAAAAATGACAGCATGTGTTGTCTTATATGATGATATGATACAATAACAGATCCCAGCTCACCTTCACATGATAATGAATCCTCTGTCCACAAAAGGCTTGGAGAAAACTGGCCAAAATCCAATGTGAAAATAAGGTCTAGCACGTCAAGAAGGATCCAATTAAAAATTAAGTGGGCAAATTATCATTTAAGGTTGTTTTTATATCGGTTTTATATCTGGCTTTGCTTTGTGTGCCTGCACCAATGTAAAAAAGTCTCACATATTAACCCCTTCAAGACACAGTCATTTTTCACCTTCAGGACGCAGCCTAATTTAGCAAATCTGACATGTCACTTTATGTGGTAATAACTTTAAAACACTTTTACTTATCCAGGCCATTCTGAGATTGTTTTCTTGTCACATATTGTACTTCATGACAGTGGCAAAATTGAGTCAAAATGTTTCATTTTTATTTATAAAAAAATAACAAATTTCAATTTCTCTATTTTTATATTAGATAGTAATACCTCCAAAAATAGTTATTACTTTACATTCCCCATATGTCTACTTCATGTTTGGATCATTTTGAAAATGAAATTATTATTTTTTTGGGACGTTAAAAGGCTTAGAAGTTTAGAAGTAAATCTTAAAATTTCCAAAACCCAATTTTTTTCAGGACCAGTTCAGTTATGAAGTCACTTTCTGGGGGCTTACATATTAGAAACCACCCATAAATCACCCCATTATAGAAACTACACCCCTCAAGGTATTCAAAACTGATTTTAAAAACTTTGTTAACCCTTTAGGTGTTCCACAAGAATTAAAGGAAAATGTAGATGAAATTTTAGAATTGGTTAACAGCCAAACAAAACTCAATATTTATTACCCTGATTCTGTAGTTTACAGAAACACCCCATATGTGGTTGTAAACTGCTGTACGGGCACACTGCAGGGCACAGAAGAAAAGGAGTGCCGTATGGTTTTTGGAGGGCAGATTTCACTGGGATAATTTTTAGTTGCCATGTCACATTTGAAGACCCCCCTGATGCACCCCTAGAGTAGAAACTCCCAAAAAATGACCCCATTTTGGAAACTACGGGATAAGGAGGCAATTTTTGTTGGTACTATTATAGGGTACATATGATTTTTTTTTTGGTTGCTCTATATTACACTTTTTGTGAGGCAAGGTAAAAAAAAAGCTGTTTTGGCACAGTTTTTTTTTTTTTTTTTGTTATTTACAGTGTTCATCTGAGAGGTTAGATCATGTGGTATTTTTATAGAGCAGGTTGTTGCGGACATGAAAATACCAAATATGACAACTTTTTTTGGTTGTTTGTTTCAGTTTTACATAATAAAGCATTTTTGAAAAAAAAATTATTTTGTGACTCCATATTCTGAAAGCCATAGTTTTTATTTTTTGGGAGACTGTCTTATGTAAGGGCTAATTTTCTTCTGGTATGAGATGACGGTTTGATTGGTACTATTTTAGGGTGTTTTTTTTAACACCGTTTTAATAAAAAAAATATACGGTGTTCACCTTAAGGGGTTAGGTCATGTGATATTTTTATAGAGCAGGTCGTTACGGACGTGAAAATACCTAATATGTATATATTTTTTTACATTTTTAGGTTTTACACAATAATATCATTTTTGAAACAAAAAAATTTCATGTTTTAGTTTTCCCTAGTCTGAGAATCATTTTTTTAATTTTTTTTGGGCAATTGTCTTAGGTAGCGGCTCATTTTTGCGGGATGAGGTGGCGGTTAGATTGATACTATTCTGGGGGCATACGCCCTTTTGATCACTTGGTGTTGCACTTTAAGTGCTTTTTATGACCGTTATTATTTTATATTTTTTTACGATGTTCACCTGAGGGGTTGAGGAATGTGGTATTTTTATAGATCAGGTTGTTATGGATGCGGCAATAGCTAATATGTCTACTTTCCTTTTTTTTTTTTTTTTACATTTAACACAATAAAAGCATATTTGAAACAAAAAAAATAATGTTTTAGTGTCTCCATAGTCTGAGAACCATAGTTTATTTTAATTTTTTGGGCGATTGTCTTAGGTAAGGGCTCATTTTTTTGCGGGATGAGGTGACTGTTAGATTGGTAATATTTTGGGGGGGGGGCATACGCCTTTTTAATCGCTTGGTGGTGCACTTTTAGTGATGTAAGGTGACAAATGTTTTTTTTTTTTTTTTTTCTTTTTAGCACAGTTTTTTTTTTTTTTTACGGGGTGTCACCTGAGGGGTTAGGTCATGTGATATTTTTATAGAGCCAGTCGATATGGACGCGGCGATACCTAATATGTCTACTTTTCTTATTTTCCCTACTTATTACAATTTTTTTTTTACTTTACTTTGGGAAAAGGGACTCTTTTTTTTTCTTGAAACTTACATTTTTTTATGATAAAAGAAACACTTTTTTCATTTTTTATATTTGTCCCATTGAGGGACTTCACGTTTTCAGGGTTTGATCCCTGTTTCAATTCAGTACAATACATTATGTATTGTACTGAATTGAACGGTCAGCGTCTCACACAGTAGCTGGCAGGCTCCAATGCCTGTGTAAGGCATCGAGTCTGCCATGGCAACCATCTGCCCCCTGCCAGCGAACGTCCCGCTGTCAGCACTGACGGCAGCATGTGAAAGGGTTAATCCGCTGGCATTACCGCATACAGCAATGCCGGAGGATGTAGCAGGGGCACGGCTATCGGAAACAGCCGGGCTCGTGCTGCGGATCGGGCGGGTGCAGCTCCTGCACTCGCCTGATCCCATCACGTACATGCACGTGGGAATGCGGTAAGGCACCACATTTCCACATGTACGTGATTTTGCGGGAAGGGGTTAAATGAGCCATAATCTCACTTTTAACTCTTTAACAAAGACCTCTGTGAAAAGTGGCGAGGATCAGGAAATGTCGCAAAAATTTCACAGTTGCCATGGAAATGTCGCAGTTGCTATGGCTTGCGACTATTTTTACAATACAAAACTGACATATCTGATGTTATAAATTATCCCCTCAGTCTTTATTATCCAAGGTTGAAAACTCAACCTTGGATAAACAGATTGCTTCGGATTAAAAAGGATCACAGTCACCATTCATTTGACCTAATTAAATTGGCAACTAAAACACATGGATCTCAAATAAGAACAGTTTCAGTCACCAATTTAATCAAGTCAAATGAAAATTGCGCAAGTATATTCTTACTCTAAAGCAGAACCTTGTCTTATCTAATGTATTGGCTCAGAGTGTAAAAATGGTGGCCAGATGAGGACTCAGTTTGGGACTATCTTTATCTCCAAGTCTATTCACTGACAGTGATCCCTCCCAGAAAACATGGTTATCTGTGTGTGGCAGTTACGAATGTGGCCATATGCGATGTGCAGCGTGTAGTTAAATGGAGGTAAGAATTTTGTTTGTTTCCAATAGTCAAACATACCCCATAAAGAGCTACAATAATTGTAGCACAAAGTACATGGTCTATTTGGTATCATGTAATGAACGTAATATGCAGGTGGGTTGTACTACTGGCCCTTTAAGATTGTGCATTAATAAACATCTTACAGATGTAATGTATTTAAAAGTGATAAATGTATCCATGCTGTCCAAACATTTCAGAGACTTGAGGCAACTGAGGTTTAAAACTGATAAATGTAAGGTTATTCACATGGGAAAATAATGCAAGTCATCAATAAATGTTAGGGCCCCATTGCACATGACCGTATTTTCTGTAGCCAATACACATTTTTTGCAGATCAGAAACAGTCCCATTCATTTCAATTGGGCTGCAAAAAAATTAGGACAGCACGTTGTGTGATTTCCGCATGCATAGGTCTGTTTCGTGGTCCTGTTTTGTTCGTTTTGTGGACAAGAATAGGTTGAAAAAAATGCCAGATTGGCAGAAGTTTTGCGGATCTGTGGTTTGTGTACCACAAAACACATACAGTTGTGTACATGGGGCCTAAATACCAAAACACTGTGTAACACTGACATAGAAAAGGACTTGGGAATTGTGGTTGACAGTAAACTTTACTGTAACAACCAGTGTCAGGCAGCTAAGATTATGGGGTGCATCAAAAGAGGCATAGATGCCTGTGATGAGAACATAGTCCTGCCACTTTATGAATCACTAGTCAGACCACACATGGAGGACTGTGTACAGTTCTGGGCTCCTGTGAACAAGGCAGACATAGCAGAGCTGGAGATGGTTCAGAGGAGGGCAACTAAAGTAATAACTGGAATGGGTGGACTACAGTACCCAGAAAGATTATTAGAATTAGTGTTAATCACTTTAGAAAAAAGTTAACTCAGGGGAGATCTAATAACTATGTATAAATATATCAGGGGTCAATACAGAGATCTCTCCCATCGTCTATTTATACCCGTGACTGTGACGAGGGGACATCCTCTGCGTCTGGAGGAAAGAAGGTTTGTACACAAACATAGAAGAGGATTCTTTACGGTAAGAGCAGTGAGACTATGGAACTCTGCCTGAGGAGGTGGTGATGGTGAATTCACTAAAAGAGTTCAAGAGGGGCCTGGATGTATTTCTGGAGTGTAATATTACAGGTTTTAGCTACTACGGATGCGTCGTTGATGCAGGGAGTTATTCTGATTGTCTGATTGGAGTTGGGAAGGATTTTTTTCCCACTAAAAGGAGTAAAATTGGCTTTTACCTGGTAGTGTTGAGCGAGCATGCTTGGCTGAAGACTAGTTCAGCTCGAGCATCGTGATGCTCGGCCGAATACCTCGTGTGCTCGAGCGCAATGCTCAAGTCAGTGTATTTAAATCCAATTCAGCCTCTATTTCTGAAAAGTTTCTGCCAGGATTTGAACTCACAACCTTCTACATTAAAGGGAAGGACTTTAACCACTTGGCTATAAAGCTTAATATTAAACTGTATCAGAAAAACCTCATAGTAGTTTGTCATGTAGTAAGTATTCCTATACAGCAGAAGTATAATTTCATATTTCACTGCAGGTTAACACGTGTAGTAGTTAAGGTTCTTGGCTCTAATGTAGGAGGTTGTGAGCTCAAATCACGGGAGAAACTTTTCAGAAATAGAGGCTAAATTTAATTTAAACATATATATAAGTTTTTAGCCATAAAATATTTACATATACATTTGCATATATTTAGAATATATAATATATTATAATATATGTAAATATTTCATGGCGAAAAAGTTCCCACATTATGCATTCATATATATCAGAAGTATGATTTTATTTATATATATATATATATATATATATATATATATATATATATATATATATAGATATATATATATAGATATATAAATATATATAGTATTTACATAGTTATTTTGTACCATACATTTTTTACAATTACTATAAATAATATAAAACATATAAATTTAATTTAGCCTCTATTTCTGAAACATTTCTGACAGGATTTTAACTCATAACCTTCTACATTAGAGCCAAGAACTTTAACTACTATGCTATAGAGCTACATGTTAACCTGCACTGAAATATGAAATGATACTTCTGCTGTATAGGAATACTTACTTACTACATGACAAACTACTATTAGGTTTTTCTGACTTAGTTTATCATTCAGCTTTATAGCTGAGTGGTTAAAGACCTTGTGTCTAATGTAGAAGGTTGTGAGTTCAAGTCTGGGCAGAAACTTTTCAGAAATGGAGGCTAAATTAGATTTAAATACACTGGGTGTCCCCAAGCATTGACTCCATATATGGACACAGCTATATATGGAGTCAGAACAGGGACTCCTAAGCTGCGGACTCACAATGGGGGATTACCTCACTGTATAGCGATCTTCTGCATAGACCTCAGTGGGACCTGGCACCCTCCCATCTTCAGAGAAGGGAGTGCCTGGTTTAATGCTCGGTTTCTCCCATTGACTTCTATTGTGCTCGGGTGCTCTGTAGAGCACCCAAGCACTTTGGTGCTCGATCAACACTACTACCTGGTGTTTTTTTTTATCTTTGTCTGGATCAACTTTGCAGGGTAAAAGGATGAACTGGATGGACAGCTATTTTTTTCAACCTCACAAACGATGTTACCATCCTGTGGACAGAATTTAAACTTTTTCTTTCTTAGGTATGGAGAAGGTTATAAAGCTAAGCTGGGGGGGGGGGGGATTATGAAAGAAAATTACTAAACAGAGAATCCTTTTGGATTTTTGCACTAGGGATGAGGCAACCACAAGGTTTAACTTCATGCTATGACCCTATTTTCTGTTATTAACTCTATTTTTGGAATATGAAATACTATAACTGTGAATTTATGTGGTTTTGGAGATTAGAATATTTCTGCCTAATTCACATTGTCGATTTATACTTCATATTTTTTCTTTTTATGTGCTACCCTTTAATGAACACATATGTGTTACACATATGTTCACCCTGGTGAGGTAGAGGTTAAGGTGGTGAGGGTGCCCCCCTCCCAATCAGATGACCTACATAGTGTATTTTAACACCTTAAGGACCCACGCCGTAAATGTACGGCGCCAGTTGAAGTGACTTAAGGACCAGCGCCGTACATATACGGCGGGCTGATCGGGCGGGTGCAGGAGCTGGACCCCTGCTGTATGCGCCGGCATTGGTGAATACACAGATGCCACCGCATTAACTCTTGCACTGCCACGGTCAGCGCTGACAATGACACGTACGGGATCGTGCAAGGTGGCCATCGGGTCCCCGCGCTGCTGTGACGGGGACCCGATGGCAGGGAAGGCAGCCCTAGGCCTTCATTAGGCATCGTGGCTGCCTTCCATGACAGCCTATGAGATCCAGCCCCCTGGATCTCACAGGCAAGCGGGCTGAAGTGTATTGCATTGGCTGTAAGTGTATTACACACTGTATCACAATACAGAAGTATTGTGATGCATTGATAAGGGGATCAGACCCCTCAAAGTTTAAGTACCAGAGTGGGACAAGTGATAAAGTAAAAAAAATGTTTTTACAAAAATTTTTAAAGTTTCAAGTAAAGTGTCCTCTTCCCAAAATAAAAGTAATATATAGGGAAAAAAAGAAAAGTTTACATTTTAGGTATCGCCGCGTCTGTATCGACCGGCTCTATAAAAATATAACATGACCTAACCCCTTAGGTGAACACCATCCAAAAAAATAAAATAAAAACTGCTAAATAAACCATTTTTTTGTCACCTTACATCACTAAAAGTGCAACACCAAGCAATCAAAAAGGAGTATGCCCCCCCAAATAGTACCAATTTAAGTCACCTCATCCCGCAAAAAATTAGCCCTTGCCTAGTAAAATCACCCAAAAAATCTAAAAACTATGGCTCTCAGACTATGGAGACACTACAACATGATTTTATGTTAAAATGCTTTTATTGTGTTAAATGTAAAAAAAAATTAAAAAGTAATCATATTAGGTATCGCTGCGTCCGTAACAACCTGCTCTAAAAAAAAACCTCAGGTGAACACCGTAAAAAAAAACATGTCAAAATAGCAAGTGTAATGGCAAGTGATCAAAAAGTCATATGCACCCCAAAATAGTGCCACTCAAACCGTCAAAAATTATATTATTGTGTAAAACTTCAATAAATAAATAAAAGTATACATATTAGGTATTGCCACATCCGTAACAACCTGCTCTATAAAAATATCAAATTACCTAACCCCTCAGTTGAACACCGTAAAAAAATAAACTGTCAAAAAAAGCTATTTTTTTATCACCTTGCACCACAAAAAATGTAATACCAAGCGATCAAAAAGTCATACGCACACCAAAATCATACCAATCAAACCGTTCTCATCTCGCAAAAAATGAGACCCCACATAAGACATTCTACATAAGACATTTCTACTCTAGGGGTGCACCAGGGGGACTTCAAATGTGACATGGCAACTTAAAATTATCCCAGTGAAATCTGCCCTCAATATGGCGTTCCTTTCCTTCTGCGCCCTGCCGTGTGCCCGTACAGCAGTTTACAACCACATATAGGGTGTTTCTTTAAACTACAGAATCAGGGCAATAAATATTAAGTTTTATTTGGCTGTTAACCCTTGCTTTTGTTAGCAGAAAAAATTTATTAAAATGGAAAATCTGACACAAAAGTGAAATTTTGAAATTTTATCTACATTTTCCTTTAGATCTTGTGGAACACCTAAAGGGTTAACAAAGTTTGTAAAATCAGTTTTGAATACCTTGAGGGGTGTAGTTTCTAAAATGGGGCCTTTTATGGGTGTTTTCTATTATGTAAGACTCTCAAAGTGACTTCAGACCTATTTAATTCCAGCAAAATCAATAGACATTGATATAATGGGGGTAAGTATATAACAAAATATCCAGCGTTGAACAATTAAACCCCTAAAAATTACTTTATTGGTATGCGTTAAAAGGATCCCATAAGGGTCCACTAGATACAAACTAGACCTAAACTGATCCTTGAAAAGTGGGTTTTGGAAATTTTCTGAAAAATTTCAAGATTTGCCTCTAAAATTGTAAGCATTCTAACATCCTAACATCCCCAAAAAACGAAATGTAATTTACAAAATGATCAAAACATAAGGAAGACATATGGGAAATGTAAAGTAATAACTATTTTAGGAGGTATCACTACAGTTGCAAGAAAAAGTATGTGAACCCTTTGAAATTATATGGATTTCTGCACAAATTGGTCATAAAATGTGATCTGATCTTCATCTAAGTCACAACAATAGACAATCACAGTCTGCTTAAACTAATAACACACAAAGAATTAAATGTTACCATGTTTTTATTGAACACACCATGTAAACATTCACAGTGCAGGTGGAAAAAGTACGTGAACCCTTGTATTTAATAACTGGTTAAACCTCCTTTGGCAGCAATAACTTCAACCAAACGTTTCCTGTAGTTGCAGATCAGACGTGCACAACGGTCAGGAGTAATTCTTGACCATTCCTCTTTACAGAACTGTTTCAATTCAGCAATATTCTTGGGATGTCTGGTGTGAATTGCTTTCTTGAGGTCATGCCACAGCATCTCAATCGGGTTGAGGTCGGAACTCTGACTGGGCCACTCCAGAAGGCGTATTTTCTTCTGTTTGAGCCATTCTGTTGTTGATTTGCTTCTATGCTTTGGGTCGTTGTCCTGTTGCACCACCCATCTTCTGTTGAGCTTCAGCTGGTGGACAGATGGCCTTAAGTTCTCCTGCAAAATGTGTTGATAAACTTAGGATTTCATTTTTCCTTCGATGATAGCAATCCGTCCAGGCCCTGACCCAAACCATGATGCCCCCACCACCATACTTCCCAGTTGGGATGATATTTTGATGTTGGTGTGCTGTGCCTCTTTTTCTCCACACATAGTGTTGTGTGTTTCTTCCAAACAACTCAACTTTGGTTTTATCTGTCCATATATATATGTCCAATATTTTGCCAGTACTGCTGTGGAACATCCAGGTGCTCTTGTGCAAACTGTAAACCTGCAGCAATGTTTTTTTTTGGACAGCAGGGATGTTAGCATATGCCAGAGACTTTTGTAAGTCTTTAGCTGACACTCTAGGATTCTTCTTCACCTCATTGAGCAGTCTGTGCTGTGCTCTTGCAGTCATCTTTACAGGACGGCCACTCCTAGAGAAAGTAGCAGCAGTGCTGAACTTTCTCCATTTATAGACAATTTGTCTTACCATGGACTGATGAACAGCAAGGCTTTTGGAGATACTTTTATAACCCTTTCCAGCTTTATGCAAGTCAACAATTCTTAATCGTAGGTCTTCTGAGAGCTCTTTTGTGAGAGGCATCATTCACATCAGGCAATGCTTCTTGTGAAAAGAAAACCCAGAACTGGTGTGTGTTTTTTATAGGGCAGGGCAGTTGTAACCAACACCTCCAATCTGCTGACGCCTCACTCCAATTATCTCTTGGAGATGTCATTAGTCTAGGGGTTCACATACTTTTTCCACCTGCACTGTGAATGTTTACATTGTGTGTTCAATAAAAACATGGTAACATTTAATTCTCTGTGTGTTATTAGTTTAAGCAGACTGTGATTGTCTATTGTTGTGACTTAGATGAAGATCAGATCACATTTTATGACCAATTTGTGCAGAAATACATATCATTCCAAAGGGTTCACATACTTTTTCTTGCAACTGCATCTGTTTTAAAAGTGGAGAAATAAAAATGTTGAAAATTGCGCATTTTTCAAAATTTTTGGTAAGTTTGGTATTTTTTTTTATAAATAAAAATGAAATATTTTGACTCAAATTTACCACTGTCATGAAGTACAATATGTGACGAGAAAACAATCTCAGAATGGCTTGGATAAGTAAAAGCGTTTTAAAGTTATCCCCACATAAAGTGACTCGTGTCAGATTTACAAATGGTCTGGTCCTTAAGGTGAAAAATGGCTGTGTCCTGAAGAGGTTAAAGCTCTTCATCTCATTTTTTAATTAAGCCATGATAAAGGATTAATCAGAATCATGTAAACGTTTAAAATAATTGATTCGAGCTAGAGTTTTTAACCTTGGATAATGAAGATTGGATTTTTAATTGGATCCTTTTTGACATGCTGGCCCTTATTCACAATGATATAATAATACAGTCAGTGTTATTTCAGCACACTGCTTTCTCAATTTAGGCCAGGTCCATCTGTGTCCCAGTAAAATTATGACGTGATGATTACAGTTACATGTGACCTAATTTGAGAGAGCAGTGTGTTGATATAATTATAAATGTTTTTTTTAATACACAATCCATGGAGGTCTTAACTGAAGATTGAGGCTTCAAATTCTAGTCTTAAAAACTATTAAAAACCCCCTGGAGGAAGATCTAACCAACATTTTAAGAGGCGCATTTCTCTTAACACATTTGTCACATCTTCTGCTGTTCAAGCGCCAGAAACTGAAATCTACTGCACCTTGGAGCTGGAATAGATTACTGTTGTAATATGCATACGTTTTCTTGGGTACACGTTAAATGAGTTGGGCCATGGAGGTTCTGCCCGTGTTACTGCTCCTTCCATCCATGCCCCACTCACTTTTTGGAAACCTGAAGATAGGTTATCAATATGAAATCGGCAAGGGTCTGACTCCTGGGACCCTTACAGATCAGCTGTTTGAGGAGGCCACAGCTTACCAAGCACAGCACTATACATTGTATAGTGATTCTGCTTGGTATTGTAGCTCAGCTCAATTTACCTGAATGGCTCTCAATCAACTGTGTGAACATTATTTATTTATTTTTGTTCTTGGACCACGGCTGATGCTTTATTATACAAGAGCATCTCAATTAATTAGAATATCATCGAAAAGTTTATTTATTTCAATAATTCAATTTAAAAAGTGAAACATATATCATATAGATTAATTACACAGAGTGATCTATTTCAAGCCTTTATTTATTTTAATGTTAATGATTATGGCTTACAGCAAATAAAAACCCAAAATCAGTATCTCAGAAAATTTTAATATTATGTACTGTAAGAAAAATAAAAAAAAGGATTTTTAAGACAGAAAGGTTGGCTTACTGAAAAGTATGTACAATATATAGTCTGGAAATGCTGGGAGTTGTAGTTTTAAAACAGCTGGAGAGCCTCAGGTTGGCTATCCTTGGTATATGCAATCAATTGGGCGAGGCTCCTTTTTCATTAATTACTGCATCAATGTAGCGTGGCATGTAGGTGATCAGCCTGTGGCACTGCTGAGGTGCTATAGAAGCCCAGGTTGCAGCTCATTTATATTGTTGGGTCTGGTGTCTCTCATCGTCCTCTTGACAATACCCCATAGATTCTCTGTGGATCTGTGGGGAATAGGTCAGGCAAATTTGCTAGCCAATAAAGCACAGTAATACCGTGGTCATTAAACCAGGTATTGGTAATTGTTAGTGTTGGCAAGTGTCAAGTCCTGTAGTTTGGAGTGGACAGGCACTCATACAGATGGGATCATGGGAGAAATATCTCTTAATACTCTATTTAATGTAATTAAAGTATATAAAACATAAATTAAAATGTGTGTATATACACAAACCCTAAGATAAAATCATAAATGTATAATATATAGTAAAAAGTTGTGGGGTCAGATGTCAAAGGCCATATGACCGCTGCGCAAATTGTTACACCCAGCTAATCGTTGGCATATATACAAAATGAAAAATAAGAATAATAAGAATGAGGACGCAGAATATCTTTTTTACATATAGATGGAGGAATGATCTGTGTTGGTCTCAGTATGATATTCCATAGGATAACTGAATTTCAACTGTTCAAGTTATACGCAAGATAAATCAATAAATGAATAAACCAGCGATTAGATGGATCCTCTTGAGGTGTTCAATATTTCGCCACTATGTCTCAATATTTTGCGACTTTCTTTCATGAGACCATTCAAATATATCGTGGCAAGGTAGTATACTTTTCCCTATTTCCACAATCCACAACCATGTCATTCGCAGGACCTTCCCATTCACAGGACCATTATAATAGTTTCAACATACAGTTATTGGACTGTACTCATGGTTTGGGATGTGCAGGGTACTTCTCTGTAATGGCCAAAATGTGGGCGCTTACCTCTCCCTATATTCAAAGAGCGGGTGGGTGTCCGACATGTGAGTTTGGCATCTCATCAGTTTCGCTCTATGCTCCTGTTGTCGACTTCTCGGATTGGAAGGACGTCTCCTTGTTGTTCTCGTGTAGTCTTCTGTAGTGAGAGGTATTGAATATAAGTCCACTTACTTTGATTCCTTTACAGTTTTTTGTTGCATGGCTATGCTAATATTTATCCAGGTCGTTTGCGAATGAGGATATATAAAACCAGATGTGTTTCGAGGTGAATTTCTCCCTCTTCCTCAGTGGTTATGTTCAAACTGCACAGACCTGTTTTTTTATACTAAGGCTCTGTTGAAGAAAATGAGTGGAATGAATCACTGGATTCAAAGATTGTAAAATCAGGACCATTGCGGTTTTTCAGCGTTTTCTTTATATATGCGGTTTTTTGCATATAGTTGCTAAATAGGTTGATAATGATAATCTATAGATTAGTTTGTTGTTATATCATCCATTTGAGTAAAATTGTCATCAAATAGGAAGATATGTCATCAATATTGTCATCAGATGACAAGGTGTAGTCCAGTCAGACCTAAAACATAACTTATAACTTATCTTCTCACTATACATATGCTTCAATGTCTTTAAATGTCATAACATACGAATGCAAAGGCTTCAGTGATATAGAGGAAGCGAGATGAGAATTGGGTAGGGGACCCACGTCAAGGGGACATCGCAGGGCTGACAAACTTTTGAAGAGCGTGATTCAAATAGGACAAGAGCACCAGGCCAGGGTGACAGAGGGTGAGCCATCTCACAAAATATTCAAAATTCATCACTTTTCTTTCACCCACTTGGGAAAGTGCGCTCCTTAACTGTCAACCATGGACATTTGGAATCACATGGAGAATAAAAGATTAAGGGCAGAGACCTTTTTATTTGACAGAGAAAACAATATTGAGAATACTGTAGAGGGAGAAAGACCAATTTCAGAGATCTTTAGAGAATTTGAAGGCCATCTACAGAAACAATTAAGGCAATATTGGGAAATCCGTTCCCTAAAACAATATATTGAACAAGGTAAAATTCCAAAAGGTCTAATGTGGTCTAAGGCCCCTGCACAAGACTTATGTATACAAATTCGATAAAGAATGGAACACTCTACTTTTCACACAATCAGTTGCATTAATACAACTAATAACAAAAAGATCAGAAATATTGGAAAATATGACTATAAAAATAAACAAATTGAAAGATATAACAGAAAAATTACCAAAAAAATAGTGAATTTGAGATGTGGCAAGAAAGGTTGTGCAGAAGGTTTGAAAAGACTGAAAAAGAGATTATAAATAAAAAAAACATATAAACACTCAGAGAAATGGATTAAAACAGAATCCGTAAAATCACACCAATACCCAGACCAACAAAGAGATGAATTTCCGAAACAAATAGAGAAAAAATGGATGGACAAAACAAATATAATATACCAGTAAATAACATATATGAGACACTATCGGACCACCATTTTTTAGATCTGACCCCACCGCACCACAAAGCATGAATAAGACACAGGACACCATCACCAAAACCTGTTTCACGCACAGAGATCATTTGCACACTCATACAACCTGAGACAGAAAAAAATACAGTGGGAACAGGAACACGAGATGAGATCTCATCGAACACATCACCCACAAAATCAACACCAATACCCCACGTACAACAACACTTGGACGAATACACAGAGACAAGATTACCAAAAATTAGAAAGACAAGAAGGGGAAAGAGAAAAACGAACACATCACAAAAAACACTATTAGAGAAAGATCAGGGATCAATAGTAAATGTAAGTTCAACCACTCTCCCTAACACACAAATTAAATTACTTAATAAAGAGCTAAAATTTGCCACAACAGAGAGAATCAATAAATTCGACACTTATATTGGAGTCCAAAAATTAATCAGGAAACTTTGCCTGAAGAAATATTTTCTCAAAAACCCAATAGTGTCAAATTCAAATGAAACACTAGATGGATCAATTAAACACACAGGTCTACAAAATTTCCTAGAAAGAAGATTAGCCCAGAAATTGCAACTTTCCAAAGGTGTTGAAAATTATTTGAAAAAAATCAAGGACAAAAGCACCTGAAAGGAAAATATACAGTCGGGTCCATCAACACAATTCTAACATTTTTGACTCTATACACAACAATGGATTTGAAATGAAACTAACAAGATGTGCTTTAACTGCAGACTGTCTGCTTTAATTTGAGGGTATTTACATCCAAATCAGGTGAACGGTGTAGGAATTACAAATTACAATTACAAATAAATCAAACTTTCACTTTTTAATACTTGATTGCAAATCCTTTGCAGTCAATTACAGTCTGAAGTCTGGAACGCATAGACATCACCAGACGCTGGGTTTCATCCCTGTTGATGCTTTGCCAGGCCTCTACTGCAACTGTCTTTAGTTCCTGCTTGTTCTTGGAGCATTTTCACTTCAGTTTTGTCTTCAGCAAGTGAAATGCATGCTCATTCGGATTCAGGTCAGGTGATTGACTTGGCCATTGCATAACATTCCACTTCTTTCCCTTAAAAAACTCTTTGGTTGCTTTTGCAGTATGCTTTGGGTCATTGTCCATCTGCACTGTGAAGCGCCATCCAATGAGTTCTGAAGTATTTGGCTGAATATGAGCAGATAATATTGCCCGAAACACTTCAGAATTAATCCTGCTGCTTTTGTCAGCAGTCATATCAATAAATACAAGAGAACCAGTTCCATTGGCAGCCATACATGCCACGCCATGCTACCACCACTATGCTTCACTGATGAGGTGGTATGCTTAGGATCATAAGCAGTTCCTTTCCTTCTCCATACTCTTCTCTTCCCATCACTCTGATACAAGTTGATCTTGGTCTCATCTGTCCATAGGATGTTCCATAACTATGAAGGCTTTTTTAGATGTTGTTTGGCAAACTCTATTCTGGCCTTCCTGTTTTTGAGGCTCACCAATGTTTTACATCTTGTGGTAAACCCTCTGTATTCACTCTAGTGAAGTATTCTCTTGATTGTTGATTTTGACACACATACACCTACCTCCTGGAGAGTGTTCTTGATCTGGCCAACTGTTGTGAAGGGTGTTTTCTTCACCAGGGAAAGAATTCTTCGGTCATCCACCACAGTTGTTTTCCGTTGTCTTCTGGGTCTTTTGGTGTTGCTGAGCTCACCGGTGCATTCCTTCTTTTTAAGAATGTTCCAAACAGTTGTTTTGGCCACACCTAATGTTTTTGCTATCTCTCTGATGGGTTTGTTTTGTTTTTTCAGCCTAATCATGGCTTGCTTGATTAGGCAGCTCTTTTGATCTCATCTTGCAAGTTCACCGCAACAGATTCCAAATGCAAATAGCACACTTGAAATGAACTCTTTTATCTGCTCATTGTAATTGGAATAATGAGGGAATAACACACACCTGGCCATGGAACAGCTGAGAAACCAATTGTCCCATTACTTTTGGTTCCTTAACAAGTGGGAGGCACATATGCAAGCTGTTTTAATTCCTACACCTTTCACCTGATTTGGCTGATTTCAAATACATTGTGGTGGTGTATAGAGCCAAAAATGTTACAATTGTGTTGATGTCCCAATATTTATGGACCTGGCTAAGTGCCAATGAAATTCAAGCAATAAAACTACAGAAGAAAAAGGATATATAATGATACGCCCAGCAGATAAAGGGGGAGCCATCATCCTCCTTGACACATAACAATATAAACAAGAATCTCTGAAATAGTTATCAGATAATAACACCTATTCAAAATTAAGGGGAGATCCAACAGATAAGTTTGATATAACCCTCAAACATTATTGTGAGGCCTGAGACATATTATCAGAGCAAGAGCATGACTTTATCTTGGGCACACAGCAAAGACTGCCAATGTTTTACTGTCTGCCCAAGATACACAAAAAAATAAAAGATCCCCCAGGTCGTCCTATAATTTCAGGGATAGGCTCATTAACGTCAAATTTATCTAAACATATAGATACCTTATTACAACCTGTGGTAAAAAAAAACATTAAGTCTTATATAAGAGATACAACACACATAATTCAAACTTTAGAAAATTTGGAAGTTCAACCGGGGTGGATCATGGGGACATTGGATGTTCAATCTCTGTATACTGTCATAGACTATAATCAAGGCATATCTGCTACAAGAACTCTCAATTAGAAATGGATAGATCATTTTGCACATCACAGATTGACTACATAGTGGAGGGAATAAATTATATCCTCAATCCATAATTTTTATTTTGAGGGAGATTATTTATAGAAACTAGGCACGGCCATGGGGACCAGATTCGCCCCCAGCTATGCAAATTTATTTTTGGCCCAATAGGAATAACCACATATTGCACCCAGGCTGGGGGCTGATCTGGCCCTATGGCAGCGGTATATAGACAATATTATTTTTATTTGGAAAAAAGGAGAAATGGAACTAAGAACATTTTTGGGAGAAATTTATAATAATCCGAACAATCTTTTTTTTTCATCTAACATCAATAAAGAATATACCGAATTCTTAGATTACATACAGATAATGCTAAAAGAATACTAAAAATGGCTTCATATTATTTTCCAGCTGCCATCTTCCTAGGTGGCTGCCTAATATCCCTGTAGGACAGTTTCGTCGTATCAAAAGAAACTGTGCAAATGACGAGAAATTCGAAGAAGCCACAAAAATGAAATAACTTTTTAAAAATAAAAATTACTCTGAGAGCATTATAAATAATGCACTAGATAAAGTAAGGAAAATGGAGAGTAAATCTTTCTTATTAGAGACAGACCAAAAAGAGAATTCACAAAAAGAAACTGAATTAAGATTGATTTTTACCATTTAATACACGTTTCAAAAAATTCAGTATATTATAAAACAACATTGGCATTATCTTTTGGAAGACAAGAGTGTTGGGCCTTTCAATTACCTACATCACCACTCATCACTTTCACAAAGGCACTGGATTTAGGCCTAAAAGTGGCCCCCTCAGTTAAACATGCTAATAAAAAAACATCAATACAAAAATTGGCCAATATGAATGGATTTCATAGATGTGGTAGGTGTATAGGCTGTAAAAATACAACATTCCCAAAAAAGACTAGCATAATTAAGTCTACAAAAAATGCCTTCTCTTGGGAAATTAAGAGTGTTTATCATGTAACTCCTCCAGTGCCCCTGTCAGAAACAGTATATTGGAAGAAGAAAAAGACTATTAAAAGTCAGAATAGCAGAACATATGACTAATATTAAGAATGGGTATGATAAACATTCATTATCCAAACACTTCAAAGATTTCCATGACAGGAATTACACAAAATTATCTTTTGCGGCATTGGAGAAGGTGGATGGGGGGGGCAATCCTATTTAAAAAATGTCCAGAATGGAATCTAGACGAATATATGAATTTGGGAGTCTCCTACCTGCAGGGCTGAATGCAGAATCTGAGATTTTCAGCTTTTTATAATGGGGGGGGGGTGCCCCTTGCCGACGGGCGATCGCATGTCAGGCTGTTTTATCAGTTTTATCTGATGACAATATTGATGACATATCTTCCTATTTGATGACAATTTTACTTAAATGGATGATATAACAACAAACGAATCTATAGATTATCATTATCAACCCATTTAGCAACTATATGCAAAAAACCGCATATATAAAGAAAACGCTGAAAAACCGCAATGGTCCTGATTTTACAATTTTTTAATCCAGTGATTCATTCCACTCATTTGCTTCAACAGAGCCTTAGTATAAAAGACCAGGTCTGTGCAGTTTGAACATAACCACTGAGGAAGAGGTAGAGATTCACTTCGAAACACATCTGGTTTTATATATGCTCATTTGCAAATGACCTGGATAAATATTGGCATGGCCATGCAACAAAAAACTGTAAAGGATTCAAAGTAAGTGGACTTATATTCAATACCTCTAACTACAGAAGACTACGCGAGAACAACAAGGAGACGTCCTTCCAATCTCGTGAGAAGTTGACAACGGGAGCATAGAGCGGAACAGACGAGACGCCAAACTCACATGTCAGACACCCGCCCGCTCCTTGAATATAGGGAGAGGTAAGCGCCCACATTCGGGCCATTACAGAGAAATACCCTGCACATCCCAAACATAGAAACATAGAAACATAGAATGTGTCGGCAGATAAGAACCATTTGGCCCATCTAGTCTGCCCAATATACTGAATACTATGGATAGCCCCCGGCCCTATCTTATATGAAGGATGGCCTTGTGCCTATCCCATGCATACTTAAACCCCTTCACTGTATTTGCAGCTACCACTTCTGCAGGAAGGCCATTCCATGCATCCACTACTCTCTCAGTAAAGTAATACTTCCTTATATTACTTTTAAACCTTTGCCCCTCTAATTTAAAACTGTGTCCTCTTGTGGTAGTTTTTCTTCTTTTAAATATGCTCTCTTCCTTTACCGAGTTGATTCCCTTTATGTATTTAAAAGTTTCTATCATATCCCCTCTGTCTCTTCTTTCTTCCAAGCTATACATATTAAGGTCCTTTAACCTTTCCTGGTAAGTTTTATCCTGCAATCCATGTACTAGTTTAGTAGCTTTTCTCTGAACTCTCTCTAGAGTATCTATATCCTTCTGGAGATATGGCCTCCAGTACAGCGCACAATACTCCAAGTGAGGTCTCACCAGTGTTCTGTACAGCGGCATAAGCACTTCACTCTTTCTACTGCTTATACCTCTCCCTATACATCCAAGCATTCTGCTGGCATTTCGTGCTGCTCTATTACATTGTCTTCCCACCTTTAAGTCTTCTGAAATAATTACTCCTAAATCCCTTTCCTCAGATACTGAGGTCAGGACTGTGTCAAATATTCTATATTCTGCCCTTGGGTTTTTACGCCCCAGGTGCATTATCTTGCACTTATCCACATTAAATTTCAGTTTCCAGAGTTCTGACCATTCTTCTAGTTTTCCTAAATCCTTTTCCATTTGGCGTTTTCCTCCAGGAACCCTGTTACCTATCTTTGTGTCATCAGCAAAAAGACAAACCTTACCAGCGAGGCTTTTTGCAATATCACTTATGAAGATATTAAACAAAATCGGTCCCAGTACAGATCCCTGTGGAACCCCACTGGTAACATGACCTTGTTTTGAATGTTCTCCATTGACTACCACCCTCTGTTGTCTGTCACTCAGCCACTGCCTAATCCACTCAACAATATGGGAGTCCATGCTCAATGACTGCAGTTTATTGATAAGTCTTCTATGTGGGACAGTGTCAAAAGCCTTACTAAAATCTAGATATGCGATGTCTACTGCACCTCCACCGTCTATTATTTTATTCACCCAGTCAAAAAAATCTATAAGATTTGTTTGACATGATCTCCCTGAAGTAAACCCATGTTGTTTTTCATCTTGCAATCCATGGGATTTTAGATGTTCCACAATCCTATCCTTTAATAGGGTTTCCATTAATTTGCCTACTATTGATGTCAGACTCACTGGTCTATAGTTGCTCGATTCCTCCCTACTACCTTTCTTGTGAATGGGCACGACATTAGCCAATTTCCAATCTTCCGGGACGACTCCTGTTACTAATGATTGGTTAAATAAATCTGTTAACGGTTTTGCCAGCTCACCACTAAGCTCTTTTAATAATTTTGGGTGTATCTCATCAGGCCCCTGTGACTTATTTGTCTTCACCTTAGACAGCAAACTTAGAACATCTTCCTCTGTAAAGATACATGCATCAAACGATTTATTAGTCATTCTTTCTAGTGGAGGTCCTTCTCCTTTTTCTTTTGTAAAAACTGAACAGAAGTATTCATTAAGGCAGTCGGCTAGCCCTTTATTCTCTTCTACATACCTTCCGTCCTTTGTTTTTAATTTAGTTATTCCTTGTTTTAATTTCCTTTTTTCATTTATATATCTGAAGAATGTCTTATCCCCTTTTTTCATAGACTGAGCTAGTTTTTCTTCTGCCTGCGCTTTAGAAGTTCTTATAACTTGCTTGGCCTCTCTCTGCCTAATCTTGTAGATTTCCTTATCTTCATTGCTCTGGGTTTTTTTATAATTACAAAATGCTAGCTTTTTATTTTTAATGATTTGGGCCACTTCTGCTGAGTACCACAGTGGTCTCTTCCTTTTTTTGCTTTTACTGACAAGTCTAATGCAATTTTCTGTTGCCTTCAATAATGCACCTTTTAAGTAGTCCCATTTCTCCTGGACTCCATGTAATCTGTTCCAGTCTGATAAGGACTCATTTATGACTAATTTCATTTTTGAAAAGTCTGTTTTTCTAAAATCTAAAACTTTTGTTTTTGTGTGGTGGGACTCTTTCACAGTTCTTATATTAAACCACACTGACTGGTGATCACTAGTTCCCAAGGTTTCGCCTACAATGACATCATATACCGAATCCCCGTTTGTGAATACCAAATCCAAAATGGCCTCCCTCCGGGTTGGCTCCTCAACCACTTGTTGTAGAGATAACCCCAGTAGGGAATTTAGAATATCTGTACTCCTGGTAGAACTTGCTATTTTGGTTTTCCAGTTTATATCTGGGAGATTGAAATCTCCCATAATGATAACTTCTCCTTTCATTGTCATTTTAGCTATTTCTTCAACTAGTAGATCATCTAGTTCTTTAACTTGACCAGGTGGTCTATATATCACACCTACACGAGTTACTGCATGGTTAGCAAACTGCAACGTAACCCAAACCTTAAGTACAGTCCAATAACTGTATGTTGAAACTATTATAATGGTCCTGTGAATGGGAAGGTCCTGCGAATGACATGGTTGTGGAAACAGGGAAAAGTATACCACCTTGCCACGATATATTTGAATGATCTCATGAAAAACACAGTCGCAAAATATTGAGACATAGTGGCGAAATATTGAACACCTCAAGAGGATCCATCTAATCGCTGGTTTATTCATTTATCTTGCGTATAACTTGAACAGTTGAAATTCAGTTATCCTATGGAATATCATACTGAGACCAACACGGATCATTCCTCCATCTATATGTAAACAAGATATTCTGTGTCCTCGTTCTTATTATTCTTATTTTTCATTTTGTATATATGCCAACGATTAGCTGGGTGTAACAGGTTGCGCAGCGGTGTCATATTGCCGAGACATTAGTCACTTGACCCTTGACATCTGACCACACAACTTTCTACTATATATTATACCTCTTGTATATTTAGCATTTATGATTTTATCTTAGTGTTTGTGTATATACACATTTTAATTTGTTTTATTTATTTGAATTACATTAGAGTTTTACTAAGAAATATTTCTCCCGTGATCCCATCTGCATGAGTGCCTGTCCACTCCAAACTATAGTACATTCGCAATATTCAAATAGGACAAGAGCACCAGGCCAGGGTGACAGAGGGTTAACCATCTCACAAAATATTGAAAAGTGTCAAGTCCTGCTGGAAAATGAAATCAGCATCTCCGTAAAGCTTTGTCAGCAGAGAGAAGCATACGCTCATAAAATTTCCTGTTAGACGGCTGCACTGACTTTGGACTTGATATAACACAGTGGATCAACACCAGCAGATGACATTGCTCTCCAAACCATCACTGATTGTGGAAACTTCACACTGGACCTCAAGCAACTTGGATTGTCTGCCTCTCCATTCTTCCTCTAGACTCTGCGACCTTAATTTCCAAATGAAATGCTAAATTTACTTTCATCTGAAAACAGAACTTTGGGCCACAGAGCAACAGCCCAATTTATTTTTCTCCTTAGCCCAAGTAAGACGCTTTTTACATTGTCTCTGGGTCATGAGTGGCCTGACACAAGGAATGCGACAATTGTAGCCCATGTCCTGTGTGGTGGCTCTTGAAGCGCTGACTGTAGCCACAGTCCACTTACTTTGAATCTCCCCCAAATTCTTGAGTTGCCTTGTATTAACAATCCTTTCAAGTCTGCGGTTATCCCTGTTGCTTGTGCACCTGTTTCTAACACATTTTTTTTCCTTCCATTAAACTTTCCATTAATATGCTTGGATACAGCACTCTGTGAACATCCAGCTTCTTTAGCAATGATCTTTAGTGGCATATCCTCCTTGTGGAGGGTGTCGATGACTGTCTTCTGGAGAACTGTCAAGTGCGCAGTCTTCCCCGATTGTGTATCCTACTGAACCAGACTGAGGGACCATGTAAAGGCTTAGGAAACCTTTGCAGGTGTTTTGTGCTGATTAGAGTGACACCATGCACCTACAATATTGAACTTTTTCACAATATTCAAATTTTTTGAGATACTGACTTTTAGGTTTCTATTAGCTGTAAGCCATAATCAACATTAAAAGAAATAAATACTTGAAATAGATCACTATGTGTGTAATGAGTGTATATAGCATATGAGTTTTAATGATATTCTAGTCTATTGAGATGCACTTGTAGCGCTAGCATGCACACCTTTATATCATATGCTCGATGACAGGTGATAAAGTATGGCCTGTGCTCAACAAAAGAAAACCTTCACACAGCTGATATTTATCATATATGTAATTCTGTGGATGCTGTGATTCGCTATGATGTCATAAAGCATTTAACATATCTAAAATCTATTCTAGGACAGCAGAGTCTAAAGGGAGGTGGCACTATGTGGACCTACATGTTCCCATTGCTTTCCTTTTCTTAACAGGTGGGAACAGATTTAATGTCTACCCATCAATCCGGAATTACAAAGGAGCCACAACAGGGAGGATGATGGAGCAAACCTATCAGAATGTGTCATTTTTTTGTTTAAAAACACACACAAGAGCTGTCAATTATCTATAGAAATGTAAGAGGCCACTTCAATGGGCCAATGCACAGGGCAATCATGCAGCTATCATCCCCTCTGTATGGAGATATACAGTTGCAGCCGAGCAAAACTTGATGGTTAAAGCATTAAGTAAAGAATGTCAGGAAAAAGATAACAAATTTTTCAATGGCTTTTGTTACAAGATAATCAAAATAATACTGTGCCATGTGTTATCAGAGTCCATTTTAGCTTGGCCACATCTGTACACAGGGCCATATGCTACCAACATAAGGCGATATTAGTTGCTGCATGAAAAATACTGTCGTCTGACTAACATGTTTTTTGTTCGAAAGCACTTTTACATGGAGCAATCATCAGGAACCAGCACTTGTACGAAATATCTTCGCCTATAATTTTCCCAATCCTTGGTACATGTAAAAGGGACATTCTTGGGCCTCATGCACACAACCATCTATTTGCTTTCCACATTTTTTGTACATAGTACACTGCCCATTCATTTCTATGGTTTCATACACACCCAGAGTTTTTGTTGATCTTTGTAGCCGTTCTGAAAATGAAAGAACGTGTCCTTTTCTGGTCTGTATTGCGTACAAGAATAGGCATTCCTATCGATGGGAATGAGAAAAATTAGGAGTGTAAATGGAAAGTATCTGTATTTTGTGGATCTGCAGTTTGCAGACCGAAATATGGACCGAGTTGTGGGCATGAAGCCTTCTAATGCCTTATGTAGCCAGAAAAGTAGGGTCGGGATAGCTGTATTCCCCAGTATAGTTGCAGGGGGACCAGTAATTCCTTTTGACAGTAAGGGCCAGAAGTGCTCTGTGGTCCCAGAAATTGCAATAAAATTTTCATCTATAGATTTCTAGTAATCAACATATCTATAACATAGTTTTTTTTACACAATAAAAGCACACAGAGCTATGGGGACTGGGTTTTGCGGATGTGCTAGTGGCCATCTAGCAACCTATGTCCTCAGCTCTATACACAAAATCCTGGTGACAGGTTCCCTTTAAACTCAAAGAAAGTTATATAAATCAGTTTTTAAGTTCCGCTCAGTAGCAATTACAAGCAGCCAGGATGTGATACCAAAATGTAACTGTATAACAAGCAGCCGAGAATTTAAAACTCCCAGCAAGAAATAAAAAAGCTGTTTCAACCCCTGTAAAAATATGTAGTACAGCTTGCCTGATCTATGTTCTTATTTTGCAGTACTATAATACTAATAAATCAGAAACGCTTTTATAAAAGGCTCTGTAATTTCCTGTATTATGTAGATCAGTACAATTTACTAGATGTGGCACAAGTAGAACCACGATTACATACATTTTGGACATTTACTTTAACTAGAAAGAGAACTGTATGCGTACATTCTTCATCCAAAACATTTCAATTCAGTGAATACGCAGGTGCTCACTTTTCTCATCCATCTGCAATGTGCATCAGAGCAGATATCCAAATTTATGCCATGCATCTTATATCATGCCTCAGTGAACCATACTAAAAGTAAGGACACCAGAGAGTTGACTTGTGCAGAAGTGCCTCAAGCTTGTCATTGACTTGACAGACCCAAGCATAATTTAAAGGGATTGTCTCAATTCATCAAATGGCATTTATCATGTACACAAAGTTAATACAAGGAACTTACTAATGCATTGTGATTGTCCATATTGCCTCCTTTGCTGGCATGATTAATTTTTTCATCACATTATATACTGCCTGTTTCCGGGTTACAACCACCCTTCAATCTAGCAGCGGTGGCGATGCTCGCAGACTATAGGAAAAAGCACTAGCCTTTCTAGTGGTCTGGACTGCAGGAGCGCACATAGGCACAGCACCTTTTGCCCCAGCCACCTTGTATCCGTGCTGCAGCGGTGGCCATAATCATAATCCCTGGAAACGAGCAGTGTATAATGTGATGGAAAAATTAATCAAGCCAGTGAAGGAGGCAACATGGACAATCACAATATGTTAGTAAGTGGCTTGTATTAACTGTCTCGACATGATAAATATCATTTGCTGAAGCAAGACAACCCCTTTAAGCATCTTTTATAAAGCAATAGTATGGTATTTTATGCATTTATCTGCTGAGTGATAAAATGTTCCCATGAGTAAATACGTATGTCAAGGGTTTCATGTCTGCATATTTGCTTAGGAGATATCAGTAAATTCTTACCCAAGAGGCAAAATACGACACATGGAATCAACCAAAAAGGGCATCTGTCAACAGTTTTGTAACTATTAAACTGGCTGACCTGTTACATGTGCGCTTGGCAGCTGAAGCGATCTGTGTTGGTCCTATGTTCATATGTGCCCACATTGCTGAGAAAAATGGTTTTAATATTTGCAAATGAGCCTCTAGGAGCAACTGCCATGACCTCTGCTCTTTGACAGTGCCAGGCAGTATAAACGTGATCACGCCTGGCCTTGACTTATCCTAAAGTTGAAGAGCAGAGGGTATGGTGGCTTCAAAAAGAGCTGAGCCTCTAGGTGTAATGGCAACACCCCAGTTGCTCCTAGAGGCTTATGTGCATATTTTAAACCATCATTTTATTCAGAAATGGGGACACATACAGTCCTGATCAAAAGTTTAAGACCACTTGAAAAATGGCAAAAAATCATATTTTACATTGTTGGATCTTAACAAGGTTCCAAATAGAGCTTCAACAAGCAACAAGAAGAAATGGGAGTGAGACCAAACATTTTTTGAGCATTCAATTTAATGAAAACAACAAATAAACTGAAACAGGCTGTTTTTCAGCTGATCAAAAGTTTAGGACCACATGCCTTTAAAAGGCCAAATCTGTGCAAAGATGTGGATTCATTGTCATTTTCTGTCAGGTAGTCACACGTTGTGATGGCAAACGCAAAAAAACTCTCCCTGTTTGAACGTGGTCGGGTTGTTGAACTGCATAAGCAGGGTCTCTCACAGCGCGCCATCGCTGCTGTGGTGGGACCCCAGTAAGACAGTCATTTGGAATTTCTTAAATGATCCTGAGGGTTCTGGAACAAAAAAGTCAAGTGGAAGACCCCAAAAAATTTCACCAGCACTGAGCCGGAGGATCCAATTGGCTGTCCGTCAAGATACTGGACGATCCTCGACCCAAATTAAGGCCCTTACTGGTGCTGACTGCAGCCCCATAACCATCAGATGGCATCTGAGACTGAAGGGCTTCAAAAACAAAAACGTCTTCAAAGACCTTGTCTCCTTGAACGCCACAGAACTGCTCGTTTGGACTTTGCAAGAGAGCACCAAACATGGGACATTCAAAGGTGGAAGAAAGTTTTATTCTCTGCTGAGAATTTTTTTAACCTTGATGGTCCTGATGGTTTCCAACGTTACTGGCATGACAAGCAGATCCACCTGAGATGTTTTCTACGCGCCACAGTGGAGGGGGCGCCATAATGGTCTGGGGTGCTTTTTCCTTCAGTGGAACAATGGAGCTTCAGGAAGTGCAGGGGCGTCAAAGGACGTTGGCTATGTCCAGATGTTGCAGAGAGCATTCCTCATGACTGAGGGCCCTAGTCTGTGTGGTAACGACTGGGTTTTTCAACAGGACGACGCTACAGTACACAATGCCCGCAGGACAAGGGACTTCTTCCAGGAGAATAACATCACTCTTTTGGCCCATCCTGCATCTTCCCCTGATCTAAATCTAATTGAGAACCTTTGGGGATTGATGGCAAGTGAAGTTTACAAAAATGGACAACAGTTCCAGACAGTAGATGGCCTTCGTGCGGCTGTCTTCACCACTTGGAGAAATGTTCCCACTCACCTCATGGAAACGCTTGCATCAAGCATGCCGAAACAAATTTTTTAAGTGATCAGCAATAATTTTTTTTGGAGGTGTGGTCCTAAACTTTTGATCAGATGAAAAACAGCCTGTTTCAGTTTATTCGTTGTTTTCATTAAATTGAATGCTCAAAAAAATGTTTTGTCTCACTCCCATTTCTTCTTGTTGCATGTTGAAGCTCTACTTGGAACCTTGTTAAGATCCAGCCATGCTAAATATGATTTTTTGCCATTTTTCAAGTGGTCTTAAAATTTTGATCAGGACTGTATGAACATGGGACTAACACAGGTGCCTTCAACTGCCTTTGATACATGCGTGCATGTTTTAAAAAAATATATATAATCACATGTAGAAATATTACACATCTGGCTAATTGATTCTGGCATCTAACATTAGACATAATAACGATCTTGTTTTGTGGTAGTGAGTAGATGAAGATTCAATACACTGTAAAGTGAGATTTAGTAAGATTGCATTATCTTAGTTAGGGGTAAGCGAATCATGCTTCAGATCCAAGATCCAAAGTTGATTCATTCCCCAACCTCATTTTAATGTTGTACGAAGACCTGTCTCCATACAGCATTAAAATGCATGTGCCGCGAGACTGACGAGACTTTGGTGAAGAACTTCAGGCTTTGATTATACAACTTTAAAAACATTGTAAAACAGCATCCCAATGTTTTAAAAGTGTTAGAATGGACTTCACAAATTTTGCCATTTTAATGCTGTAAGACAGGTCTCCGTACAACATTAACACATAATAACCAATATATTCCCCAACCAGGGATTCCTTAACTATTCAAACACATGAATAAAATTACACACATAAGCCTAACATAAAACCTACAAATATCTACCAGACCGCTTATAAATTTTAATATCATTTTATTACATAATTGCAAAAAGCTATCTCAAAAACATGATTAAAAAAACATAGGTGCAGGGAAAAGTCTGCATCATCTGGAGGATGAACACAGCGGATACTACGTTCTTGGATCTGTCCATCTGTACAAACATGGTTAACAAGAAGGTGCAAGTGCAGAAAATATATTACATAATAATCAAATGGACAACGAACAATTACCCATGCTGTGCTCCTTCCAGGATGGCGCCAGCCCCGACGTGGTTTTAGCAAACCTTCGTTTCCCTGCACCTATGTTCTTTTAATCATGTTTGTGAGATAGCTTTTTGTAATTATGTAATAAAATAATATTAATTTATAAGCGGTCAGGTAGTTATTTGTAGATTTTGACATTCAAACATAGTGGGGGAACTAATAGACTTCAGATCTTGGATACAAAGGGTGATTCGCTTACCCCTAATCTTAGTAATTGGGTAGAAATAAAAAAAAAAAAGATTCCAGCAGACAGAGGAAAATCCTTCAACCAACCTTTTTGGAAACTGCCATTGAAGAGTTGTAAGACGCTTCTGAGACAAATGGTAAACTTTTATACATTGTTTTAATGACACGATTGAAGACAATTTGCTGCTTCTTGTATCCAACCCCTACACTTACCAACTGTACAGCTTGACTTTCACAGCATAGGTCACTGGAGGGCAATTATGGTGGATTATCAGGGTATACTGTACTACTATTTTATTGGCAAAGTGTGGTATTATCTAAGTATAATATTTGCTATCTTTCTGAACACTGTATTGAATTATTTATCTGGGCTTTGTATGGTACTGCCCAGGCACCGGTATAGCATTTTTTTTCCTACAATCCAAGGATTTTAAGGCTACTTTCACACTCGTGTTTTGGGCGGATCTGTCATGGTTTTGCAAAAACGGATCCGTTATAATAATACAACCGCATGCATCCATCATTAACGGATCCGTTTGTTTGATCTGTAACATAGCCAAGACAGATCCGTCATGAGCCCCATTGAAAGTCAATGGGAGACTGATCCGTTTTCTATTGTGCCAGACTGTGTCAGAGAAAACGTTTGGCTCAGCTTCGTCAAGCAGACAGCGTTTTGGTGTCCGCCTCCAGAGCGGAATGAAGACTAATTGGAGGCAAACTGATCTGTTTTGGACCGCTTGTGAGAGCCCTGAATGGATCTCACAAACGGAAAGCCAAAATGCCAGTGTGAAAGTAGCCTTCGAGAATTCTGCCTTTGCCCTTGGCATGGCCAATATGAGCAGGAACCTGTGAACTAAATGACATCCTTGACAGATTAGCTTGGCAGAGTAGCATAGACAGGGGACCCATGGTAAATATGTTGTCTGAGGTCCTGAACATCATTGAATAATTAATTATAATTTATAATCTTTATATAATTTCAATATACAGGGTGGGCCATTTATATGGATACACCTTAATAAAATGGGAATGGTTGGTGATATTAACTTCCTGTTTGTGGCACATTAGTATATGTGAGGGGGGAAACTTTTCAAGATGGGTGGTGACCATGGCGGCCATTTTGAAGTCGGCCATTTTGAATCCAACTTTTGTTTTTTCAATAGGAAGAGGGTCATTTGACACATCAAGCTTATTGGGAATTTCACAAGAAAAACAATGGTGTGCTTGGTTTTAACGTAACTTTATTCTTTCATGAGTTATTTACAAGTTTCTGACCACTTACAAAATGTCTTCAATGTGCTGCCCATTGTGTTGGATTGTCAATGCAACCCTCTTCTCCCACTCTTCACACACTGATAGCAACACCGCAGGAGAAATGCTAGCACAGGCTTCCAGTATCCGTAGTTTCAGGTGCTGCACATCTCGTATCTTCACAGCATAGACGATTGCCTTCAGATGATACGAGATGTGCAGCACCTGAAACTACGGATACTGGAAGCCTATGCTAGCATTTCTCCTGCGGTGTTGCTATCAGTGTGTGAAGAGTGGGAGAAGAGGGTTGCATTGACAATCCAACACAATGGGCAGCACATTGAAGACATTTTGTAAGTGGTCAGAAACTTGTAAATAACTCATGAAAGAATAAAGTTACGTTAAAACCAAGCACACCATTGTTTTTCTTGTGAAATTCCCAATAAGCTTGATGTGTCAAATGACCCTCTTCCTATTGAAAAAACAAAAGTTGGATTCAAAATGGCCGACTTCAAAATGGCCGCCATGGTCACCACCCATCTTGAAAAGTTTCCCCCCTCACATATACTAATGTGCCACAAACAGGAAGTTAATATCACCAACCATTCCCATTTTATTAAGGTGTATCCATATAAATGGCCCACCCTGTACACTGCTCAAAAAAATAAAGGGAACACAAAAATAACACATCCTAGATCTGAATTAATTAAATATTTTTCTGAAATACTTTATTCTTTACATAGTTGAATGTGCTGACAACAAAATCACACAAAAATAAAAAAATGGAAATCACATTTTTTAACCCATGGAGGTCTGGATTTGGAGTCACACTCAAAATTAAAGTGGAAAAACACACTACAGGCTGATCCAACTTTGATGTAATGTCCTTAAAACAAGTCAAAATGAGGCTCAGTAGTGTGTGTGGCCTCCACGTGCCTGTAGGACCTCCCTACAACGCCTGCATGCTCCTGATGAGGTGGCGGACGGTCTCCTGAGGGATCTCCTCCCAGACCTGGACTAAAGCATCTGCCAACTCCTGGACAGTCTGTGGTGCAACGTCACGTTGGTGGATAGAGCGAGACATGATGTCCCAGATGTGCTCAATTGGATTCAGGTCTGGGGAACTGGCAGGCCAGTCCATAGCATCAATGCCTTCGTCGAACTGCTGACACACTCCAGCCACATGAGGTCTAGCATTGTCTTGCATTAGGAGGAACCCAGGGCCAACCGCACCAGCATATGGTCTCACAAGGGGTCTGAGGATCTCATCTCGGTACCTAATGGCAGTCAGGCTACCTCTGGCGAGCACATGGAGGGCTGTGCGGCCCTCCAAAGAAATGCCACCCCACACCATTACTGACTCAATACCAAACCGGTCATGCTGGAAGATGTTGCAGGCAGCAGAACGTTCTCCACGGCGTCTCCAGACTCTGTCACATCTGTCACATGTGCTCAGTGTGAACCTGCTTTCATCTGTGAAGAGCACAGGGCGCCAGTGGCGAATTTGCCAATCTTGGTGTTCTCTGGCAAATGCCGAACGTCCTGCACGGTGTTGCACAACCTCCACCTGTGGACGTCGGGCCCTCATATCACCCTCATGGAGTCTGTTTCTGACCGTTTGAGCAGACACATGCACATTTGTGGCCTGCTGGAGGTCATTTTGCAGGGCTCTGGCAGTGCTCCTCCTGTTCCTCCTTGCACAAAGGCGGACGTAGCGGTCCTGCTGCTGGGTTGTTGCCCTCCTACGGCCTCCTCCACGTCTCCTGATGTACTGGCCTGTCTCCTGGTAGCGCCTCCATGCTCTGGACACTACGCTGACAGACACAGCAAACCTTCTTGCCACAGCTCGCATTGATGTGCCATCCTGGATAAGCTGCACTACCTGAGCCACTTGTGTGGGTTGTAGACTCCGTCTCATGCTACCACTAGAGTGAAAGCACCGCCAGCATTCAAAAGTGACCAAAACATCAGCCAGGAAGCATAGGAACTGAGAAGTGGTCTGTGGTTACCACCTGCAGAACCACTCCTTTATTGGGGGTGTCTTGCTAATTGCCTATAATTTCCACCTGTTGTCTATTCCATTTGCACAACAGCATGTGCAATTGATTGTCACTCAGTGTTGCTTCCTAAGTGGACAGTTTGATTTCACAGAAGTGTGATTGACTTGGAGTTACATTGTGTTGTGTAAGTGTTCCCTTTATTTTTTTGAGCAGTGTATTTCACAGTGCTGTACATGAACATCTAGAAACATAGTAACATAGTAACATACTACATAAGGCTGAAAAAATACATTTGTCCATCCAGTTCGGCCTGTCATCCTGCAAGTTGGATCAGAGGAAGGCAAAAAAAAACTGTGAGGTAGAAGCCATTTTTCCTCACTTTAGGGGAATAAAAAATTCCTTCCCGACTCCAATCAGGCAATCAGAATAACTCCCTGGATCAACGACCCCTCTCTAGTAGCTATAGCCTGTAATATTACGCTCCAGAAATACATCCAGGCCCCTCTTGAATTCCTTTATTGCACTCACCATCACCACCTCCTCAGGCAGAGAGTTCCATAGTCTCACTGCTCTTACCGTAAAGAATCCTTTTCTATGTTTGTGTACAAACCTTCTTTCCTCCAGACGCAGAGGATGTCCCCTCGTCACAGTTACAGTCCTGGGGATAAATAGATGATGGGATAGATCTCTGTACTGACCCCTGATATATTTATACATAGTAATTAGATCTCCCCTCAGTCGTCTTTTTTCTAACGTGAATAACCCTAATGTTGATAATCTTTCAGGGTACTGTAGTTGCCCCATTCCAGTTATTACTTTAGTTGCCCTCCTCTGGACCCCCTCCAGCTCTGCTATGTCTGCCTTGTTCACTGGAACCCAGAACTGTACACAGTACTCCATGTGTGGTCTGACTAATGATTTGTAAAGTAGTAGGAATATGTTCTCATCACGGGCATCTATGCCCCTTTTGATGCAACCCATTATCTTATTGCTGATACAACTGGTATGAGGTATACGTTCCACCTATCAAAATTATATCACTGTCGTTTGGAACGCTATATTACTGTTAAAACTAATATTTTATTGATTCAACACAAGAAAAGGGAAAGGGAACTACCTATATTAAAATACTAGAGCACCATCTAACCAGTGTACGGTCGATGATATGGACCTATGGAGCCGCAGATTGTGGTACATGCGGCTATAGATGGGGTCACTAGAAGTGCCGCAACTAATGCTATACTACAAGCTGGATCATAAGGCCATGGGGCCGTACTAGATCCAATCCACCAGAAGTAGGCACTGTGGCGCGGTCAAAAGTGCTCTGAACCAATCCCAGCTAATAGTGCCCTAAACTAAATTTAAGATGGACTAATCCATTGATAAACATCTGCCTGCAGAAGCCGACCTCACTGGAACCATCCGTTCAGGGTGAATCAGATGTCTGAGTGTCGGCTCTGCAGGCACGAATCAAGGGACACTAGGCTAAGCTGGGTGGAACAGAAAGCTTGATTGCATTTGCTCATCAGCTGCAGAGGGCTGAGAACCGCAGACCTCAACTGCAGTGTGAGCACAAACAAGCAGTAAGATCATTGATTTATCCCCACACCACGCTCGACGCGTTTCACCATATTTGGCTCGTCAGGAGCATAATTCTGTGGTTACATGGACAAATGGTCAAAGCTGCTAAGCCTCCGTGACAGAGGCTGCAGCTGTCAGTACGAGGTGGCCGAACGCGGCCGCTCAAGTGCACGGAATATAAGGAGAGTCCTCCTCCCCTCTGCTGAGTCACGCCTTCAGGGCGGCCAATGAGATTGCAGGAGGCGCGGCACCGACCTTCGCCAATCTCTACCTGGGCTGGTGGGAACGGGAGGTTGTGTTCGCGGATAATCAGAGATGGGCTGACCACATTAATTTGTGGTTACGCTTTTTAGATGATGTGCTGATTTTATGGTCGGGGACTGTGGAGGACTTCAATCGGTTCGTTTCAGACCTGAATGTAAATTCTATGGGACTATTCTTCACATCAGAAATCCAGGAATCGCAAATCAATTTTTTGGATTTGACCATCTTCAGGGACAGGATGGGTAACATTGGCACACGATTGTTCCGCAAGGAGACTGCGACCAACAGCCTCCTTAGATGGGACAGTTGCCACCCCCTGCCCCTGAGGAGGGGAATTCCAAAAGGGCAATACCTTCGGGTACGGCGCAACTGCTCTAGTATGTCGGATTTCAGAACGGCATCTAGTGAGCTACGAACCAGGTTTAGGAGTAGGGGGTACCCGCAACATGTATTAGCCAAGGCGTACCATCACTCGCTGGCCCAAAATCGGGATGCCCTTCTTACCCCTAGGCCAGGATCATTGGGAACAGAGCAGTTGCGCATCATAGCCACATATGATGAAGCACATAACACAGTGAGAGAGCTGTTGAAGACCTATTGGGGTATTTTAAAATCAGACCCAGATATTGGAGATATGATAGGCGACGCGCCATTGATTACATACAGGCGTGGACGCAGTTTGAGAGATCGCTTGGTCCACAGCTTCTTTCAGGGTCCTATTACATCTACTTGGCTGAGTACCAGCCTCAAAGGGACCTTCCGTTGTGGCGGGTGCGTGGCTTGCCCTGCAATTCGGACTGGCGCGACATTTATTTGCAGCGTCACTGAACGGAGATTTAATATTAGATCTTTTGTAAATTGTAAGACGAGAGGCCTGGTATACTTGGCCACCTGTGTATGCGGAAAACAATATGTGGGTAAAACCACAAGGGAATTCCGCAGAAGAGTAGCAGAACACCTAAATGACATCCGCAATGGGGCTGATACCCCTATCGCCAGACATATGTCAACTGTACATAACGGTGATGCGGATGCCATTAAATTTCAGGCTGTGGAGGTGGTTAGAAGATCGCCAAGAGGAGGCGACTTTGATAGGCGTCTGTTGCAAAAAGAGACACAGTGGATCTACCGCCTATATGCTCTCCAACCTCATGGATTGAAAGAATATAACTCCTTTGCGTGTTTTCTATAACCTACATGACAAGAGAGTGCAGCAGGGGTATAAGTAGATCCCTGTGTCTCAGGAGTATTATGCATTGGACAGCTTATCATTAATAAATTAATATTTGACTCGCTTTTGTGTCACCACCTGAGATCAATAAGACTGCATAGTCCCTTTAAGAGGTGACCCTGTGCCATTGTGTTGTCCGTTACCGATTGATGTCCTCAACATGAGGAACTGATGACCACTCAGCAGTCCTCATCCCGATCGCTGCTGTACTGTGCCGCTGGATCAGTGAGCCGCCGTATGCATCAGCTCTATCTTTAATGTATGAATGTTGTGACATTCATCTGGGCCCGCCTCATAGAGGGGGCGGTACAATGGGGGCGGGACGGATGATGCGGCGGTGCCGCGCCTCCTGCAATCTCATTGGCCGCCCTGAAGGCGTGACTCAGCAGAGGGGAGGAGGACTCTCCTTATATTCCGTGCACTTGAGCGGCCGCGTTCGGCCACCTCGTACTGACAGCTGCAGCCTCTGTCACGGAGGCTTAGCAGCTTTGACCATTTGTCCATGTAACCACAGAATTATGCTCCTGACGAGCCAAATATGGTGAAACGCGTCGAGCGTGGTGTGGGGATAAATCAATGATCTTACTGCTTGTTTGTGCTCACACTGCAGTTGAGGTCTGCGGTTCTCAGCCCTCTGCAGCTGATGAGCAAATGCAATCAAGCTTTCTGTTCCACCCAGCTTAGCCTAGTGTCCCTTGATTCGTGCCTGCAGAGCCGACACTCAGACATCTGATTCACCCTGAACGGATGGTTCCAGTGAGGTCGGCTTCTGCAGGCAGATGTTTATCAATGGATTAGTCCATCTTAAATTTAGTTTAGGGCACTATTAGCTGGGATTGGTTCAGAGCACTTTTGACCGCGCCACAGTGCCTACTTCTGGTGGATTGGATCTAGTACGGCCCCATGGCCTTATGATCCAGCTTGTAGTATAGCATTAGTTGCGGCACTTCTAGTGACCCCATCTATAGCCGCATGTACCACAATCTGCGGCTCCATAGGTCCATATCATCGACCGTACACTGGTTAGATGGTGCTCTAGTATTTTAATATAGGTAGTTCCCTTTCCCTTTTCTTGTGTTGAATCAATAAAATATTAGTTTTAACAGTAATATAGCGTTCCAAACGACAGTGATACCATTATCTTATTGGCCTTGGCAGCAGCTGCCTGACGCTGGTTTTTGCAGCTTAGTTTGCTGTTTATAAAAATTCCTAGATCCTTTTCCATGTCAGTGTTACCGAGTGTTTTACCATTTAGTATGTACGGGGGACTTGCATTATTCCTTCCCATGTGCATAACTTTACATTTGTCAGTGTTAAACCTCATCTGCCACTTATCTGCCCAAGCCTGCAATCTATCCAGATCGCTCTGTAGTAGTATACTGTCCTCTTCAGTGTTAATTACTTTACACAGTTTAGTGTCATCTGCGAAAAATTGATATTTTACTATGCAAGCCTTCTACGAGATCATTAATAAATATATTGAAGAGAATAGGGCCCTATACTGACCCCTGAGGTACTCCACTAGTGACAGTGACCCAATCTGAGTGTGTACCGTTAATAACCACCCTCTGTTTTCTATCACTCAGCCAGTTACTTACCCACTTACAGACGTTTTCTCCCAGTCCGAGCATTCTCATTTTATATACTAACCTTTTATGTGGTACAGTGTCAAATGCTTTGGAGAAGTCCAGATACACGACATCCATTGATTCGCCGCTGTCAAGTCTAGAACTTACCTCATAGAAACTGATTCAATTAGTTTGACATGACCGATCCCTCACGAAGCCATGCTGATATGGTGTTATTTGCTTATTTCCGTTGAGATGCTCTAACATAGCATCTCTCAGAAAACCTTCAAACAGTTTACCCACAACAGATGTTAAACTTACCGGCCTATAGTTTCCAGGCTCTGTTTTTGGACCCTTTTTGAATATTGGCACCATATTTGCCATGCGCCAATCCTGTGGGACATTCCCTGTCAGTATAGAATCTGAAAATATCAGAAATAAGGGTCTGGCTATGACATTACTTAATTCCTTTAGGATACGGGGGTGTATGCCATCCGGTCCTGGCGATTTGTCTATCTTAATCTTTTTAAGTCGTTGTTGTACTTCTTCCTGGGTCAGACAGGACACTTTTAATGGGGAATTTATTTCAACATTCAGCATTTCATCTGACAGTTTATTTTCCTCAGTGAATACATTGGAGAAAAAAATATTTAACAACTTTGCTTTCTCCTCGTCGCTCTCTGCGACTCCCCCCTCATTACTCTTTAAAGGGAATCTGTCACTAGCAATGTTTAAAAAATTTTTTTTCATGGATCCATGTTTAATAAAGTACTTTTTTTCCATCTGTGTTCTTCTTTTCCATGTCAGTCTTGTCCTTGCTTCTAAAAATCGATTCTTAGGATATGCAAATGACGCTGTAAGGAGCCCAGAGGGGCGTTTTTCTTTCTCCACGGTGCCCAGGAACGCCCCTCTGAAGTGCCGTGCCCGCCTAAATATGAAAACTACTAACGCCTCCATGTTTAGCTGAATCGCCTCCCAGAGGCGCGGCTAAGTCCTCAACACCCCCCCTCCTCCTCCTCAGCGCCGCGCTCTGCGAACACCCGATCCTCCTCTCGTCGGCGTCCCAAATCCTGCGCAGGCGCAGTGCCGGCGATTGCCTGCGCTCTGATAATACGGCTGAGGGCAACAGCTTCAACATCGTCACTGGGCTCGGCGCATGCCGCATGAGCAACACATACTAAATGGGGAAACAGAGTAATAAATTACATAGCAACAAACCAGTTGAAGGTTCTTGCAGTTGATGCCCCCCCCCCCCCCACTGATCTGATATTGATGACCTATTGTGAAGATACGTTATCTATATTAAGAAAGCAGGCAACCGGTTTAACAATGAGGGCCCTGCTCACAACAGCATAAAATCTATGAAGAGAAAGGGGTGACACAAAAAGTAAAAAATGCTTGTTTTTTACAATGGTCCAGCCGTCTTAACAAAATAGGGGAGTAAATATAAAGCTGCATGGGCCAGTAACCAGCTGATATTTGTAGTGCTTCAGAGTGCATAGGATGTGGTGGAGCGCGAATTTACACCATTTAAAATCGCAACAAGGACATTCCTTCGAACCATCTAGGATCCAACTACTGGTAAAATCGCACAAAGCTATACAATTATTTTTAGTAGTCAAATTTTTTGAAGATAGGTGAAAATTGATAATATTTGAAAGCAAGGAGGTCACATTTATTTGAGTACTCCAGTTATATAGATGTATGCGTGAGCTCTGCATTATATTTATCTATATGTATATATGCTGATATGGAATAAGGTTATGTTTCAACATTTTAACATTTTTATGATATTTTTATTGGGATAATAAATTTTGTGTATGCAAAAATACTGTGAGCCAGCCTGATTTATTATTGATTTATTTCTCCTTGATCAGCTTTTAACTGATAGGCTGGGCTCCAGTAGTTTGCTGGTGGAGCTTCTCTAGAATATATTTATTAGTGTGGTGGATAATGTTTGATGGATCAGGTTCAGAAGAATGATGAAGGGGTGGTTAATGGAGGAGAGAGAGTTAGATAAGGAGATGTGCTAGGCCACCCTGAAAGGATGTGTTTCAGATTATGGTGGATGTTATGGTAGACGGTGGATGTTAGTTGTAAATAATTTGCAGAGCATAAAGCATGGGTAGGATGGAAGACAGAGGTTAGGGAGGAGATGTACGGGGTGCAGCACTGTGGAGATCTTTGTCGGTGAGAATAAGCAGTTTCAGTTGAATCCTGAACTGTACGAGCAATGACTGGCACAGGATGGAGGCATCTGAGCAGCAACTAGACAGATAGACGAGCCTCTCTGCTGCATTAAGGATAGATTACAACTGGGTAATTTAGTGAGGGGAACACCGATTAATAATGAATTACAGTATTGACATTGAGAATGGATAAGGTCAACAATGACAATTTTTTTGTTGTTTCTATAGTAATAAAGGGGCAGATTCTAGAGATGTTCTTGAGGTACAGGCAAGCATGAGATTGAATATAGGGGGTAAAGGAAAGATCAATGTCAAACATGACAGCAAGCTTGCTGCCTAGCCATTATGGTAGGGCCACACAGAGAGGGAGATATCAGGTTTAGGCAGGTTAGTAAATGGGGAAAATACAAGTAGTTCAGTTTTTGAAAGATTCTGTTTCCGATAGAAAGAGGAGATAGTGTTAGAGGAGGTGGACAGGCAGTCACTGGTGTTCTGTAATACAGCAGGGGTGAGGTCATGGATAGAAGTATATAACTGGGTGTCATCAGCATAGAGATGGTACTGAAGACCAAATCTGCTTATAGTCTTTCAGATAACGGCTGTTTAGAGAAAAATGAGTAAATAACCTAAGACTGAGCCCTGAGAAACCCCAACAGCAAGAGGGAGAGGAGGGGGAATGGAACCAGCAATAATACTATATACCATACCAAGGTGAGCTGGATAAAAGTTTTTTCTAAACCAGCAATAATACACTGAAAGAGCAGCCAGAGAGATAGGAAGAGAACCAAGAGAGAGTGGTGTCCTTAAGGCCAATAGTTTGAAGTATGCTGAGAACCTACTTAACCTTCGCCATATATTAAGTTTGCCAAGCCCTGTCTTTTTAATTTTTTTTCTAAAAGGGGGGTAATCCTCTCTGTTTCCCATGACGACATAAACAAGTTGGCCCCCATAGTCGTCCCGACTTTCTGGAGATAGTAGTTCTCCTTGAACTAGAAGTAATTATGTGTTAAGCAAAAATCGACACATTCCACAATGAAATCTCCTTGTTTTTTAGTCATCTGGGATCCACTGCTAGTTTTTCCCGTATGGCCCTAATCCCCAGATCCTTTGGTATGATAGTGTACAACGAGGTTACATCTACTGTACCGAGCCATATATCTTCTATGCAAGTACCTATGTGTTCAAAGTGATAGCCTATAAAAGAGGATCCCTCACCAGTGTGACGTTCAGCATGGTAATCAGCTGTGAATCAGCTGTTCATCGATCCGATCACGTGATGACATGCGCAGTGTGCCCTCCCACATGCCGAGCAAACAATGCCGGCTGATTACCATGCTGAGCGTGACACAAGTGAGGGACCCTCTTTTACAAGATATCACTTTGAACACAGATGTAAAGGAATCATTAATTATTATTAATTATGCACTATGACATGTTTTTAGATATTCTTTTATAAGGTGGTAGCCAGATGGACACAGATTATGACATTATATACTTGGTGGAACTTGAAATGTATGTACATGTTTACTTTTTTATGTGATATCATGCTATTCTGATTGTTTTATTTAATGATATTTAATCATGTAAGTGTTTGATACCCTATATATATGCACTGAGCTTTTGTAAATGTTGCTTAAACAGTACCAGCAAGCGGACTGAAACGTCACGTGGGTGAATAAAGGACTTCACATTTTTTCACCAATTGGAAATGCTGCTGTCTTTTTTCTGAACCTAAAATAAAACTTCAAACATCATATATTTACATCTGGTTGTGTACTGCGCCATTTACGGTTAATCATCAGCTCGACTAGATCAGCCTTGTCAATACTCATAATCTTAAAGTACCCCACCGGCGGATAGGCTCCTGCCCCAAGGGTTCCTGATAGTTTTGGCTGCACCAACCGTTCTCCTTGCATCCTGCCGTCACTGGAGTTGTGCTCAGTTTAGCACAACCCAAACAGGTGAACAGACTACATCCTCATTGAGGAATAAGTCTCCATAACGTACTAACCCTATGAGCTCCTTTTTGTCTTTTGCTATATATTGCACACTACACATTAGAGGGCAAAGCTAGGAGCTTAACATAAAGGGACAACAACGACAACAATATGCAATGAATTTGGAAAGTATTCAGACCCGTTCTCTTTTTCAAATTTTGTTTGTCACATGTTGCAGCCTTATTTCACATTATTCTACATTCAATATACCATAATGATAAAGTGAAAACAAGATGTTTGAAATCTATGCTAAGTTGGTGAAAATTAAAATATTGCATTGATATAAGTATTCAGATCCTTTCGGCTACATTCACACGACCGCATGTGTTTTGCAGTCCGCAAAAATGGATTTTCCATTTGGCATCAGTTTATTTTTTTATTTATTTATTTTTGCGGATCCATTGTAACAATACCTATCCTTGTCCGCAAAACGGACAAGAATAGGACATGTTCTATTTTTTTTGAAGGGCTACGGAACAGACATACGGATGCTGATAGCAACACGGTGTGCTGACCGCATTTTTTGCGGACCCCTTGAAATAAATGGGTCCTCATCCAAACCACGGAACGAACAAAATACGTTTGTGTGAATGTAGCCTTACTCAGTGCCTCCAGGCTTCTTGGGTATGATGCCACAAGGTTTGCATACTTAGATTTGCAGATTTTCTGCCATTCTTCTTTGTTGGATGGGGACAGTCATTGGATAGCCATTTTTAGGTCTTTCTTGAGATTTGATTGGGTTTAAGTCAGGGAGCTTGCTGGGATAATCAAGAACATTCACTGTTTTGTCTTTGTCGTGTGCAGGTTATTGTCTATTTGGAAGGTGAACCTTTGGCCCAGTCTGAGGTCCAGAGCACTCTGGATCAGGTTTTTATTAAGAATATCTCTGTACTTTGCTCCATTAAGCCTTCCTCCCTGATGTGAAACATCCCCACAGCATAATGCTGTCACCACCATGCTTCATTGTAGGGATAGTATTAGACAGTGAAGCTTTATATCATCGCTGGATAGCCATGTTCAGGTATATTCATGGATGTTTGAGTCAGAGCTCTGGCTGGGCCACTCAAGGACATTCAAAGAATTTTCCCTAAGCCACTACTGTGTTGTCTTGGCTGTTTGCTTAGGGTCATTGCCTTATTTGAAAGTATTTAAACCTTCAGTCTAGTCTGAGGTCCAGAGCATTCTGGATCAGGTTTTCACTATGAATATCTCTGTACTTTGCTCCATTCAGCTTCTCATCAACCTTGACCAGTCTCCCTCTCACAGCTATTGAAAAACATCCTAACAGCATGATGCAGCCACCACCATTCTTCACTGTAAGGATTGTATTAGGCAGGTGTTGAGCAGTGCCTGGTTTCCTTCAGACATGAAGCTTACAATTGAGACCAAAAAGTTCACTCTTGGTTTTATCAGATCAGAGAATGCAGTTTCTCACAGAATCCGTTAGGTGCTTATTTGCAAACTCTAGGTGTATTTTAATGTGTATTTAAATTGGAGAAGCTCTTTCTAGCCACTCTGTCATAAAGTCCAGATTGGTGGAGTGCTGCGGTGATGGTTAGTTACCCTTCTGGAAGTTTCTACACACAGGATCTTTGGATCTCAGCCAAATGGACTTTTGGGTTATCGATGACCTGTCTTACTAAGTTCTTTCTCACCCGGGTATTTAGTTTGGTGGGAATGCAAGGCAGAGGCCACTATGGGACATTCTTGGGAACTTTCAGTGCTGAAATTATTTTATACCCTTTTTTTCCGATCTGTGTCTCCACATAATCCTGTCTCTGTGCTCTAAAGGCAGTCTTTTCCCCCTCATGGCTTGGATTTTGCTCTGATATGCATTGTCATCTATGAGACGTTATATAGACAGGGGTGTGTGTTTCCCAATCATGTCCAATCAACTGAGTTTACCACAAGTGGACGCCAATCAATGATGTAGAAAGATTTCAAAGATGTTCAAGAGAAAGCTAAATTTCAAGTGTCATAAAGTGTCCATGCAAAATTTTAGTTTTTCCTTTTTAGTAAATTAGCAAAAATTTCAAAAATTCCGTTTTTACTTGCTCATTGTATGCTATTGAATGCAGATTGATGGGGGAACTTTTATATCTTTCTTTTATTTTAGCACAAGGCCTCAACATAACATAATGAAAAAACTGAAAGGCTCTGAAGACTTTCCGAATGCACTGTAGTCATCTAACATTTCATATGTCTAGGCTAGGCTTTCCATCTATAATTAGTCAAGAAAAAAGAAATCACAAACTCATTTCTAGCAATATATTTATATCCTCTTGTGGGATTTTAATATGCTTTGAAGAAAAAATATTTTATACATAATCTGATTTAAAGGACATAAAACATTTCAGAAACAATATCACTTTTATGGGCTTAGATATAATAGATCAAAACATTTTCTTATGTTGAAAAGTATGCTTTAGTATACTAGAGTAGAGGAAAATACTGCAATGGCACAAATCCACTGGTGAAAACGGACGTAAAACTTCTATCTGGATATTTCTTTTTTTATTCAAAGAAAATGCATAGCCATGTAAACAACGAGTTTCGGGGACTAATAGTTCCCCTTCAAGAAGTTATTAAAGGGTGTTCCGATCTTCTATGTTATGGCTTACCAGCAGTCTGACCAATAGAATCCCATGCTAATCCGGAGAAAACAGGGACAAAGATTCAATTTTTCCTGTATAATGATGATCCCATCCACACACTGTGAAGAGAACTACAACACCGTTTCATTTTAGTCATCAATTACATTTTTTGTGCTCTTTGCTTACATTTTTAAGCAGGAAGGGAAATTATTTTATCTGGTCAAGAATTTCACACTTACATTTGGCACTCACCAGTTTAATATCCTCTTTATCAAGAGGATATATAGTTACTGATTTGATGTTTTGTCAAGGTAACCTTGGCAATCTTCAACAGATCAGGTTTAATGAGCCTGTGCGCATTGTAGCCTCAACTGACAGATACTTCAACCACTGTGGTCTTTTGTTTCTGTAATGTATCTAGCATAAAGAAAATGTCTACCTTGAAGTGTAACTGCACAGATGAACTGGTTAATCAGGGAAGATGGGTAGACGTATGCCCAACCCTGAATACTGCTCCAAAACAGAGAAATGCATGTGAAAAGGGGGGCAGTGACTTGATAAAACGTAACTTTTAATAATGTTCTTAGAAAATGAATAAAATAAGGCCCCTACTTGACGAGTGACACAAAGAAACAAAAAAACAACTTGTGTGGCGTGCCCAGAGCTCAACTTGCCGTCGGTATAGCACCGTCTAAAGCACTGGGTGGCCCATTAAAGTGGCTGGATGGGTACCGAGTATGACTACTTGACACAAATTGTTGTGTCCCCATTGTTGAAAGTATGTTTCCGCAATGGAACAAAGTGTCACGGATGGCACCTTACACGGACTAACGGGTGGCTGGTGAGGAAAAGAACTGAGGGAGGGAAGCTGACCTTACCACACCATACTTGGCGTAGTCCACCCTATAGAATCCTAGATGTGGGGTCCAAAAACCCTACAGAGGCCCTATCCAATGTAAAAGGATGGCTGTAGGGCTACCAGCTACAGGACCAAACCTAGGAAAAGTATAAAGCAAAAGTGGTAAACTGTGGGTGTCACGACACGTTTCATCTATATGAGCCCCTAGATTCTTCAGGGGACACGGGGCAAACGGATCAACAGGTTAGTACCACAATGCGGCGTATGGCACAGCACTGATGTATAACCTAAAAAACACATAAGAAAAAACCTAGTAAGAATGGTAACAAAACACATCAGACCAAATCAGGTTAAGATGAAAGGGGAGGTGACACTTACTGTGTACCAGGGGGAGGGGATCACCAAGGTGATGGTGTCCCTGCTAAGAAGATAGTCCAGCAGCATCTATAGCTAGAGAGCCAGAATATAAAGAGGAGTCGGGCGGAGCAAGTGCGTCCGACAGCACGTGATCGGGCGCCTGGCGATGACGTAATCACGTGTTCGCACGCACAGGTCATTGAAAGAGAGCAAATGCAATGACCGCCGGTGATGCGATGAAGTTAATGCTCTATATGGCACGTAGTGTAAAGAGTGCCTCCTGGTGGCTAAAAATGGTATAGCAGGCCAGTCAGGAGGACAATGCTTCACTAGTAAAATACAAAAGAGGGAGGAGGAGCACTTCAATCAAGTATACGAGAGCTGTGCTGCCACTCCAACCTCTTGGGTACATATGTGCTGAGGGGGTGGTATAAGACAGCCCTCAAAGCAGACCATGAATAGGGTATTAATTGGCAGGAAAACAAGAAACAATGGCTCAAACAGGGGTAGTGGTGTCTGCCCTAACATAAAAAGACTAGGGTCAAAAGTGAACGCCCACGGAAAATCGCAACATGTAAAAGAGTCATAAAAAGTTGCCAAAGTTGAGCTGCTCATTCAGACCATGAGGGGTAGGAGTGTTGAGTTTGAATATCCATCCACACTCATTCTGGATGATGAGCTTGTCCCAATCTCCCCCCTTTTCATTTTTTCAACGTGTTCGATAGCCATAAATCAGACTGATGAAGTACGGCCATCGTGGGAAGATTGTACATGTCGTGCTATGGGAGTATCCCTATTGTTGCGTTTGTCGCTGACATGTTCACACATGCGTTTACACAACTCCCTTTGGGTCTTACCCACTTAGCGTAAGCCGCATATACAGGTGAGTAGATAAATTACACCGGTAGTGCGACAATTAATGAAATCCCGTATGTAGTAGATGGTTTCAGCGGGATCCCCTCTGAAAGATTTGCCTTGTATGAGAAAGTCACAGAAGCTGCAGTGGCCACACCTATAACAACCGGTCACGGGCCTGTCAAGCCATGTGCCGGGTCTATCTGGGGGACTAAAATGGCTGTGTACCAGTCTGTCCCTCAAATTGCTGCCTCACAGAGACATGGGGACTGAGGACTTCAGCCAAGTCCGGGTCCATCAATAGGGTTTCCCAGTGGCGTTCAAGAACGCTTTTTACCTGAGATGAAGCCGCATCAAAGGTTCCTATAATGCATACTTTTTTGGGGATCCTTGTGCTGCATGTGTGGTGGGATGGAGAAGAGCAGTGCGTATTAGCCCCTGTGCTCGTTGGTAGGCAGATCTTAGGGTCTTATCCAGATACCCCTTCTAGGAATCTAGTCATCAAGTTCCTCGCCTGATGTTTGAAATCCCCCTTTTATGAACAGTTACTTTTCAATCTCAGATACTGTCCCATAGATATCCCCTTCTTAAGGGGGACAGGGTGATAGCTGTCCCATCTAAGGAGAGAGTATGTCGCTGTTGGTTTGCGATATATGCTCGTCATCAGGCCCCTCTCGTTGTCCCTAGAAATAGAGACATCCAAAAAGGGGAGGCAATCTCTCACAATTACAGAAGTGAATCTAAGGTTAAGGGCATTGTGGTTAAGCTCGAAGACAAACCTATTGAATTCCCCCTCTGGACCGCTCCATAGTACAAAGATGTCATCAATGTAGCGAGACCAGAGGGCAATGTAGTCCATTTGCCAATGTGACTGTTCCCCAAATACTATGGACTCTTCCTACCTGCTCAGGAGCAGATTTGCATAGGACTGTGCACAAGAGCTGCCCATAGCGGTACCACTGAGCTGGTGGTACAGCCGGCCGTCAAACAAAAAGAAGTTACTGGATAACACAAAGTTCAACAGTTCAAGGATAAAGGTGTTTTGCATTGAGAACTGTTGGCCCCTAGTCTTCAGAAAATGTGCATGAGCCTCCAGGCCCTTCTCATGAGGGGTAGAAGAATAGAGTGCCTCTACATCGATGGAGGCCAGGAACCATTCCGGTTTGACACAAATATCCTCCAGTTTGCCAAGGAGATCCCCTGTATCCATTACGTAGGAGGGTAGGGACTGCACAAAAGGGCATAAAATTTGATCCACGTAAATGCCACAATTTTGTGACGAGCTACCCACCCCGGAGACAATAGGGCGCCCCTTAATGTGGGAGGTCCCCTTGGGACAATAAAACAATAAAAAGTAGCCGTAACAGGATGGTGGGGGTAAAGGAACTCGTATTACTCATTGTTGATCAAACTGTCAGATTTGGCTTGCAGTAGAATCTGCCGTAGTGTCCCCTGTAGTCTGCCAGTGGGATCGCCAGGGAGGATTTGTAGCTGGTTCTATGCTTAAAAATGGTCAGACACATTTCTTTATAAGCTGAGGTGTCCATGACAACTACATTGCCTCCCTTATCTGAGGGTTTGAAGTGTACAGGATGGAAAGATCTATTCTATTGACTCTGTGAAAAGTAAAAGTGAAGACAAAGTTCCTGATCTAACTCTCAAAAACCTGATATACACTCACCTAAAGAATTATTAGGAACACCTGTTCTATTTCTCATTAATGCAATTATCTAGTCAACCAATCACATGGCAGTTGCTTCAATGCATTTAGGGGTGTGGTCCTGGTCAAGACAATCTCCTGAACTCCAAACTGAATGTCAGAATGGGAAAGAAAGGTGATTTAAGCAATTTTGAGCATGGCATGGTTGTTGGTGCCAGACGGGCCGGTCTGAGTATTTCACAATCTCCTCAGTTACTGGGATTTTCACGCACAACCATTTCTAGGGTTTACAAAGAATGGTGTGAAAAGGGAAAAACATCCAGTATGCGGCAGTCCTGTGGGCGAAAAGGCCTTGTGGATGCTAGAGGTCAGCGGAGAATGGGCCGACTGATTCAAGCTGATAGAAAAGCAACGTTGACTGAAATAACCACTCGTTACAACTGAGGTATGCAGCAAAGCATTTGTGAAGCCACAACACGCACAACCTTGAGGCGGATGGGCTACAACAGCAGAAGACCCCACCGGGTACCACTCATCTCCACTACAAATAGGAAAAAGAGGCTACAATTTGCACGAGCTCACCAAAATTGGACTGTTGAAGACTGGAAAGTCTAAATTTGGCGTAAACAGAATGAGAACATGTATCCATCATGCCTTGTTACCACTGTGCAGGCTGGTGGTGGTGGTGTAATGGTGTGGGGGATGTTTTCTGGGCACACTTTAGGCCCCTTAGTGCCAATTGGGCATCATTTAAATGCCACGGGCTACCTGAGCATTGTTTCTGACCATGTCCATCCCTTCATGACCACCATGTACCCATCCTCTGATGGCTACTTCCAGCAGGATAATGCACCATGTCACAAAGCTCGAATCATTTCAAATTGGTTTCTTGAACATGACAATGAGTTCACTGTACTAAAATGGCCCCCATGTAGAAAGGTCTTCTTTATTTCCTTAAAGTGCGCATATAATAAAAGCAACGTGTTTCGGGGAGGCTCTGGTCCCCTTCATCAGGTTAGTATAAATGATCATTTTAATGCTAACCTGATGAAGGGGACCAAAGCCTCCCCGAAATGCGTTGTTTTTATTTTATGCACTCCTTAAGGAAATAAAAAAGACCTTTCTACATTCAAAACTGTCTATACCTGGTTTTTGAGTGCCAGATCAGGAACTTTGTCTTTCTCTCAAAGCACCTTTTGGAGGGACTGGACATCCCTCTCCAAAGAAACTACTTCCTACGAAAAGATCTTCTATAACAAGCTTTCAATAGGGTTGTGCCTATATTAGCACAACCCTACAAGGTGAGCCTCTATTGCACGTTTTATATATAAACACCATTTAGAGCGTACTGCCCTATTGTGCGCTTTTTTACTTTGCCCCAAATATCTAGGCACATCCATAATTCCAAAAAAGTAAAAGTGAAGGAGTGGGTATTTACATAAAAAATTGGTGGTGTACATCTGTGAATGTTATGAAATCACATTGTTATCCTGATCTTCAAGTGTGGGCCTTTTTATATGCTAAGAGAGTTCATGGCTGTTTATGATTGCAGCTGTTTATATTCAACCACAAGCAAATGAAAAGGGGTCTTTTGAGGGGTTGCATGATGCTATTGGTGGCCAAACTAATGAATAAGCTGATGGAGCTGTAATCATAGCAGGGGACTTTAATCATGTGGATTTAAAGACTGATGCCTAGACTGTATAAAAGAGTTTATTTTCCAACTAAAGATAAAAACATCTTAGATAAGGTCTATACACATTTGCAGGGGGTGTATCAAGCTATACCATTATCACAACTTAGTTTATCTGATCATATTCCAATTGAATTGATTGCATGCGCTTTGAGTTCTATGGGAGAAAAGCGCTTTACAAATGTTTTGTTGTCGTCTTTGTATAATTTATAGATCCTTGAGGTGCAAAATGCAACCAAATGTTAAATTGGAATGAGAAATCCATTTCCATGTTGCAAGACAACTTTAAAACTACAGATTGCGATTAGTTAAGGGAAGGGTTTGGCTGGATATTGTACATGAGTAATAGATTATGTGCTCTTTTGTAGAGGTATAGTGTCAGGAATAAAGATTATTAGGGTGTTTCATAATCAATAATTGTGGATTTTGATAATAAAGTGTGAGCTTTGCTTAGGGAGATGGATATGGGCTATAAATGTAGAGATGTGCTTTGCTTATAGCAAGAAAGAGATTGAGGAACAGTATTAAAGGGCTTCTGTCACCCCACTAAACATTATTTTTTTTTTTATTACTTATAATCCCTATACTGCGATTTATGCATACATACTGTAATTAATCATTTTGGTTCAGCAGATTCTGTTTAAAACGTACTTTTAAAATATGCAAATTACCTCTCTACCAGCAAGTAGGGCGGCTACTTGCTGGTAGCAGCAGCATCCTCCTATCCTAAAGACGCCCCCCTCCGCATGTTGATTGAGAGGGCCAGTGGACGGGATCGTCCTCTGGCTGATCCTGTCTGCTATCAAGATCTCGCGCCTGCGCCGTAACGGTATTCAGTCGGCGCAGGCGCACTGAGAGGCGGACGCTCCTTCGGCCGCTCCTTCCTCAATGCGCCTGCGCCGATTACGTCACATCTACACCCGGCGCAGGCGCATTGAGGAAGGAGCGGCCGAGCGAGCGCCCTCCTCTCAGTGCGCCTGCGCCGACTGAAGACAGGTATGGCGCAGGCGCCAGATTTTGAATGCAAACAGGGCCAGCAGAGAAAGATCCCGTCTGCTGGCCCTGTAAATCAACATGCGGAGGGGGCGTCTTTAGGATAGGAGGAAGCGGCTGCTACCAGCAAGTAGCCGCCCTACTTGCTGGTAGCAAGGTAATTTGCATATTTTAAAAGTATGTTTTTAACAGAATCTGCTGAACCAAAATTATTAATTACAGTATGTATGCATAAATCTCAGTATAGGGATTATAAGTAACCAAAAACCAAAAAAAACTGTTTAGTAGGGTCACAGAAGCCCTTTAAGCTGCCATGTCACATTTGAAGACCCCCTGATGCACCCCTAGAGTAGAAACTCCAAAAAGTGACCCCATTTTAAAAACTACACCCCTCAAGGTATACAAAACTGATTTTACAAACTTTAACCCTTTAGGTATTCCACAAGAAGTAATGGAAAATAAAGATGAAATTTCAGAATTTCACTTTTTTTGGCAGATTTTCCATTTTAATCCATTTTTTTCCAGTTACAAAGCAAGGGTTAACAGCCAAACAAAACTCACGCCCTGATTCCGTAATTTACAGAAACGCCCCATATGTGGTCGTAAACTGCTGTACGGGCACACGGCATTGCGCAGAAGGAAAGGAACGCCATACGGTTTTTGGAAGGCAGATTTTGCCGGACTAGTTTTTTTTTTAAAACCATGTCTCATTTGAAGCCCCCCTAAAGCATTCCTAGAGTAGAAACTCTAAAAAAGAGAAAAGTGACCCCATTTTGGAAACTACAGGATAAGGTGGCAGTTTTGTTGGTACTATTTTAGGGTATATATGATATTTGGTTGCTCTATATTACACTTTTTGTGAGGCAAGGTAACAAGAAAGAGCTGTTTTGACACAGTTTTTATTCTTTGTTATTTACAACATTCATCTGACAGGTTAGATTATGCGGTACTTTATAGAGCAGGTTCTTACGGATGCGACAATACCAAATATGACAACTTTTTTTGTTGTTTGTTTCAGTTTTACATAACAAATCATTTTTGAAAAAAAAAATTTTTTTTGTGTTTCCACATTCTGAAAGCCGTAGTTTTATTTATATTTTGGGCGACTGTCTTGTGTAGGGGCTAATTTTTTTCGGAATAAGATGAAGGTTTGATTGGTACTATTATATGGTGCATAAGACTTTTTGATCGCTTGTTATTACACTTTTTGTTATGTAAGGTGTGTGAGGCGGTGACAGGAGTCATCTATGAGGGGAGATATGTGTCACCTAGAATGTTGCAGGAAGCATTCTAAAGTGGCTTGCCTACCAGGAATGTGCCATCAAGGTGCCCGGCCTTGGAGTTAAAGCCCTAGTCTAGGTGTCCACTAAGTTAGCTGGTGGACAGAGAAAATAGATAGTGTAGCTGGTTCAGCTAGTTCAGGGCAGGCTTTTACTGGGAACAGGCAATGTGTTGGGTGGCTGCCTGTTCCCCAGGTTCCAGTCGGGGACTTGAGGCATGCTCATGTCCAGGGATCCTATTTAATCCTGCTGCTGGATCTTAGGTGTGTATCAGTCTGGAGGAAAGGCAGACAGTGTTACGTAACACTGTCAGAGCGTGCTACAACTTTTTGACCCGGCTGCGATCTGGATATACTGGCTGTGCTTTTGATTTAAAAAAAAGCCTAAATAAAGAGGACTTTTGTTGAATGTTTTGGTGTCCCTGCCTCTGTACACTGGTCAAGTGAGTACGGTTCCCCACAGGTGCCAAAAAATAGCTTTTTTCAAAAAATTTATATTTTTTTATTTTTTTTATGGTATTCACCTGTGGGGTTAGGTCATGTGATATTTTTATAGAGCAGGTTATTACGGACGCGGCAATACCTAATATGTCAACTTTTTTTTTAAATTTAAGTTTTACACAATGATTTTATTTTTGAAAGAAGAAAAATCATGTTTTAGTGTCTCCATAGTCTGAGAGCCATTGTTTTTTCAGGTTTTGGGCGATTATCTTAAGTAGGGTATGATTTTTTTTTGGGATGAGATGACTGTTTGAATGGCACTATTTTTTGGTGCATATGACTTTTTTTGATCGCTTGCTATTACACTTTTTTGTGATGTAAGGTGACAAAAAATTGCTTTTTTTACATCGTTTTTATTAAAAAGAAATGACGGTGTTCACCTGAGGGGTTAGGTTATGTGATATTTTAATAGAGCAGGTTCTTACGGACACGGCAATTCCCACTATGTATACTTTTTTATTTACTTAAGTTTTGCACAATAACAGCATTTAAAAAAAAAAATGATGTTTTAGTGTCTCCATATACTGAGACATTTTATTTTTTATTTTTTGGGCCATTGTCTTAGGTAGGGGCTCATTTTTTGTGGGATGAGGTGACTGTTAGATTGGTACTATTTTGGCGGGCATATGCCTTTTTGATCGCTTGGTGTTGTACTTTTAGTGATGTAAGGTGACAATTTATTTTATTTAGCACAGTTTTTATTTTTTTACGATGTTCATCTGAGGGGTTAGGTCATGTGATATGTTTATAGAGCCGGTCTATACGGATGTGGCGATAACCTAATATGTCTACTTTTCTTTTTTTCCCTATTTTTTCATTTTTTTTTTACTTTAAACTTTATTTTTTTAGGGGGAAACTTTTTTTTTCACTTTATTTTTTGTCCCACTTTGGGACTTCAACTTTTAGTGGTCTGATACCCTTTACAATGCATTCCAATACTTCCGTATTGGAATGCATTGGCTGTATGTGTAATACAGTGTGTATTACTCATACAGCTTCCTGCCTGTGAGATCCAGGGGGCTGGATCTCACAGGCTCTTCACCGGAAGGCAGCCCCAATGCCTAAGGAAGGCATAGCGCTGCATTCCATGCCATCGGGTCCCCGTCACAGCAGCACAGGGACCCAATGGCAGCTCCGATCCTCGCCCGACATTGCACGTGCCGCGGTCAGCGCTGACCGCGGCACATGAAGGGTTAATGCGCCGGCATGAGTAATTTCACCAATGCTGGCGCATGCAGCAGGGGTCCGGCTATCAGTGACTGCCGGACTCCTTCTGCGGATCAGGCGGGCGCAGCTCCTGCACCCGCCCGATCCCCATGAAGTACATGTACTTTAAGTCCCGGAAAGAAATGACGTACCTGTACATCATGGGTCCTTAAGGGGTTTAAAGAGAAAGGATTGGTTTTGTGAAGAATAATACTCTGTGTACACAGCTTTTACCTGTGTAGCAATTATAACTTTAAGATGCAGCAGCAACTGAAGTGTGCTCCAGAGAGGGATTTTTAAGTCTAGACAAATACAGTGTACATGTTTGAGGGAAGCGAGACGCCACATTACAGTAGAACTGGCAAACTTGCATATTATATAGATGATACTGTAAGGGGTTACACTCTCAGGCAGGGTGGCGATGACAGATTCTCTTGCAGACCACAGGGTTAAAGTCCAAACGTTGCTTTATTTATAACATTCGGCAATACTGGCAACCCCAGTTATAATTCACTGGGTAAGGTGAAGGTCCAGCACCATAAAATATAAACCAAACCAAAATAAACACTTAACCATCTGGGCTCTGGCTAATACAGTGAAGATCCTAGCTCACCTATTGAACACAGGTCACACAGAGAATTTGGCTTCTCTAGCCAGTTCTCCAGACTTTTTCCAGGCATTACTGTCCTCACACAGTCTAGATGGTGCTTTATTTCCTCTTAAATATCCCAGCTCGTTTCAGCTGGGGATCCCTCAGGCTAGTGGAAAACCTGCCCCGGAATGCGGTGGATTGGGGAGGTCACTCTACCAAGCCTACCTTCTCCCAGTCCAATAAAATCCAGCCCATAAACTTAACAAAACTGTCTCAGCAACCTACACATTGCTGAGACCATTTTAACATTCTGGATTTAATTTACCTCAACCAGTTGAGGAAGCTGGGTGGGATATACACCCTTTCCAGGACTTTACCATCCACTTTTCTGTTCACCTTACCACGATACATTATGGAAGCTGTAAATTACTAGCAAGGTCTAGAAATAGGTTTGGAAAGCTATGGCTGAAACAACCTTGAGGAAAGGTATGATAAAGTAAGAACAATCAAGTAACAGATCAAGTCCAATGTGCCAACAAGCAGCAGAGTTGTGGTCTCAAAGAGGTTGAGAGAGAGGGAAATTAATAAAGAATTGAAAACAATATATCCTAGAAGACCTCAGTCTCATACACAAATTTTGAGGCCAACTAGAGCACTTTTGATTCCAGTAGAATCAGTTCAGACCGAAATCGCATCAGTTGACCAATTTGGCCAAGTCAAATCAGAATGGAAATTTGAACAATTCGCTCATCTGTACTAAGGATGCAATGGGAATTTGACAAGTTTATTTTGTTTATTTTTATACTAGCCTAGTGTGAATATCTATTGAGAGGTCAAGGGAGATAGTTATCTACTAAAAGCTCATCTATATAATGCTCAGCTTAACCCCTTCCCAATGGTGCTGGCCGGGAATTTAAACATTGGGCGCCTATCATTGCGACTCAAAGCAGTGGGTGCAAAAAACACAGTCCCTTTACTCTTTCCCCTCAAACATGCTCCATGGATTGATGCAGATGCTTACCCTCGATTCAAAACACATAATAAAATGACACTACAGACCCTAAAATTATGGGATTCGTACAAACGGAAAGATATATGCTCTATGAAACAAAGTCCCCTTACACCAATTCTCCATAACCCTGCATTTCAAGCCGGTATTAACAGAGACTCTTTTCTGGGGTTACAGGCTTCAGCAGATCCACGTTTTTATCACTTGTTATCTGGGTCTCCGTTACCATCCTATTCTGACCTGTCCGCTAAACATTCAAACACCCTTTTATCCTGGTTGGAATACGAACAAATTAAATCATACATTTCCTCAAAAGGAGAGAGATGTTATTTTGGGACAGCCTTATCCGAAACAGAAAAACTATTTTCACTGTCATCTCCGCCGACTCACCTGATCTCCTCGCTATATCAGAATTTATTAGAGGACTCTTAAAGGGCACACCGAGTTTTATCCTGGGCTGGGAACAGGAACTAGGAACCTCTATACCAAAAGAGGACCAACAAAAAGCGTTTATATTCTCTCACAAATTGTCAATGGCCTGCTCAGCTCAGGAGAAAAACTATAAGATTATGGCATGATGGTACAGTTACCCAGCTAGACTCCACAGGGTTTTCCCCTCTGTTCCGGAATCTTGTTGGCGATGCGGAATAGAAAAGGGAACTATGCTTCATGTCTGGTGGAAATGTAGCATGGTCCAACCATTTTGGGATAATGTCTTCAAAATATACAAAAAGATAACAAAGAAATCAGTTGAAAACACCCCTCAGATAGCGCTCCTCTCCATCCTGCCGGGCTCCATTGCATCTCAGAAAAAAAGCATTCTAAGATTCTGTATTTCTGCAGCTAGATCCGTGATACCCAGGCATTGGCGCACCACACATGGGCCTAATATCAGAGAATGGTATCAGGAAATGTAGCATATCGCTAGAATGGAGGGGATCTCAGCAAAGGTTTCTAATCAATCAATCAAATATCACAAGGTATGGTCACAATGGATTGACTTTCAAGAATCCCCAGATCTCTTATCTGTGCTCGCAGCTTGAAGGGTTGATTTCACTGACATTCACCCCCCTTGTCCTTCTCTCCCTCCCTTCTTGCCCATTCCCCTTTCCTTAACCTCTTTTCCTTTATTGCTAGCTCTATCTTCTCTTCATTCTCTCCTTTCTCTTCTCCTCAACTGCTTATATACTCACCTTTATGTTAACAACTTATAAGTTCATGTTCATCTATGACACAGTCACTGCCTTATGAAGACAAAAATCAGGGATATACCCCACGCTACACAGAATTTATTGAATATGGCTGTACCGTTATTGAATACTTATTTTATTGTTATTTTATATATACGATTCACATGTATGAACAAATGCTATGTACACATGTTGCATGCATGAGCATTAAATAAAAACAGTTTAAACATAAACATTGGGCGCCATAGCTGCCAGATGCCTGCTGTTTTATACAGCAGACACCTGCGGCTAAAGCCCACAACTGGCAGTAATGCCGCTGAATTTTAACCAAATGTGACCATGGCATCTGAATGATCTAAAACGCAGAAGCATGCAGGTGTGCTCTGGCTCCTCCAGGCAAGGATGGGGGAGCCGGATGCATTGTGTGGCATCTTCAGTCCTCTGGACATTAGTTTCAAAAGAGCCCCTGTCTGTGGCCATAGGAATACACTGTAACTCTCATACACTCCAATGGTAATGTATTGGAGTGTATGAGAGAAACAATTTAATAATTGCTTGTTATGGTTTCCTATGGGAACTAAAAAATAAAGTTTTTAAAAATAAAATGTAAACAATAAAAAAAAGTTTTTTAAAATGTAAACAATAAAAAAATACACATCATGGGTATCGCCTCATGGGTACTATTAAAATATAAAAATATTTTTCCTATACGGCAAACAGAGAAATAGAAAAAAGTCAAAATTCAACTCCCACTAAAATATAAAAAAAAGTAATCAAAAAGTCTTACACACAATGGTATCAATGCAAAGTACAGATCGTCCCACAACAAATGAGCCCTTACAAAGATTCGTACACATAACTTCAAAAAAGTTATAGGGGTCAGAACATGGTGATGAAAAAAAAATAATTCTGTATTAAAATGCAAGAAAAACTATACATATGTGGTATCACTGTAATCGCACTGACCTGGTGAATGAAAGTAACAGGCCAGTTTTACTGTAAAGAGAACGTTGTAAAAACAAAACCTATCGTATGCAATGGTGGAATAGTGGAAGTGCAACTTGTCCTGCAAAAAAGCTCTCCTACAGTTATCTATACAGAAAAATAGAAATGTTATGGCCCCGGAAAGGCAGGGAGAAAAAAAACCTCCAGGGCTGAAAGGGTTAATAGATAGATGTAAAGTAATGGTTTATAATTATTAGATAAGAAAAGGCTGAGTGGTTTATATTTAAGCTTATAAAATCATTTTGGTTCGCTAGACAAGCATGGATAATCATGTACTTTCACTAAGCTCTCAAGTATTAAGCAGCTACGTTATATACCGTACTTTACATGGACAAAACTATTGGGACACTTACATATCACACCAATAGGAGCTTTTATGAAATTCCATTCTAACTCTATAGGCATTATTATGGAATGCCCCCCCCCCCTCCTCCTTTGCAGCTAAAACAACCTACACTCTACTGAGAAGTCTTTCTATGAGATTTTGGAGTGTGTCTGTTGGAATTATTGCCCATTTATCCATGTGAGGTCTGACACTGACGATGGATGAGCAGGTCATGATCGCAATCTCCATTCTAGTTCATACCAAAGGTGTTCAATGGGGTTGATGTCAGGGCTCTGTCAGGTTCTTCCACACCAAACTCACCCAGCCATGCCTTTATGGACATTGTACTTTTACCTGGAACAGTCATGCTGGTAGAGAAAAGGGCCTTCCCCAAGTTGTTCCCACAAAATTAAAAGAAAACACAAAATATGTTGATATGCTGAAGCATTGAGATTTCTCTTCACTGGAACTAATAGGCCTAGATCAACCCATGGGAATCAACCCCATAGTATCATTCATCCATCCTTCTCCACCGAACTTTTCTGTTTATAACAGTGCAGGCAGATAACATTTTCTTGGCATTCACCAAACCCAAACTCGTCCATCATACTGGGAGATAAAGAAATGTGATTCGTCACTCCACAGAACATGTTTCCAGGCATAAAACTTCAACAACAGGCTTGGGATTTGCTGAACTTGAATTGAATGTCAGAACGTACAGTGGATATAAAAAGTCTACACACCCCTGTTAAAAGGTCAGGTTTCTGTGATGTAAAAAAAAAATTAGACAGAGATAAATCATTTCAGAACTTTTTCCACCTTTAATATGACCTACAGTGGGGCAAAAAAGTATTTAGTCAGCCACCAATTGTGCAAGTTCTCCCACTTAAAAAGATGAGAGAGGTGTGTAATTTTCATCATAGGTATACCTCAACTATGAGAGACATAATGAGAAAAAAAAATCCAGAAAATCACATTGTCTGATTTTTAAAGAATTTATTTGCAAATTATGGTGGAAAATAAGTATTCGGTCAATAACAAAAGTTAATCTCAATACTTTGTTATATACCCTTTGTTGACAATGACAGAGGTCAAACGTTTTCCGTAAGTCTTCACAAGATTTTTACACACTCTTGCTGGTATTTTGGCCCATTCCTCTATGCAGATCTCCTCTAGAGCAGTGATGTTTTGGGGCTGTCGCTGGGCAATACAGACTTTCAACTCCCTCCAAAGGTTTTCTATGGGGTTGAGATCTGGAGACTGGCTAGGCCACTCTAGGACCTTGAAATGCTTCTTACGAAGTGACTCCTTTGTTGCCCGGGCTGTGTGTTTGGGATAATTGTCATGCTGAAAGACCCAGCCACGTTTCATCTTTAATGCCCTTGCTGATGGAAGTAGGGTTTCAGTCAAAATCTCACGATACATGGCCCCATTCATTCTTTCCTTTACACGGATCAGTCGTCCTGGTCCCTTTGCAGAAAAACAGTGCCAAAGCATGATGTTTCCACCCCCATGATTCACAATAAGTATGGTGTTCTTTGGATGCAACTCAGCATTCTTTCTCCTCTAAACATGACGAGTTGAGTTTTTACCAAAAAGTTCCACTTTGGTTTCATCTGACCATATAAGATTCTCCCAATCCTCTTCTGGATCATCAAATGCTCTCTAGAAAACTTCAGATGGGCCCGGACATGTACTGGCTTAAGTAGGGGGACACGTCTGGCACTGCAGGATTTGAGTCCCTGGCGGCGTAGTGTTACTGATGGTAGCCTTTGTTACTTTGGTCCCAGCTCTCTGCAGGTCATTCACTAGGTCCCCCGTGTGGTTCTGGGATTTTTGCTCACCGTTCTTGTGATAATTTTGACCCCACGGGGTGAGATCTTGCGTGGAGCCCCAGATCGAGGGACATTATTAGTGGTATGTCTTCCATTTTCTAATAATTGCTCCCATAGTTGATTTCTTCTCACCAAGCTGCTTGCCTATTGCAGATTCAGTCTCCCCAGCCTGGTGCAGGTCTACAATTTTGTTTCTGGTGTCCTCTGACAGCTTTTTGGTCTTGGCCATAGTGGAGTTTGGAGTTTGAGGTTGTGGACAGGTGTCTTTTATACTGATAACAAGTTCAAACAGGTGCTATTAATACAGGTAGCGAGTGGAGGACAGAGGAGCCTCTTAAAGAAGAAGTTACAGGTCTGTGAGAGCCAGAAATCTTGCTTGTTTGTAGGTGACCAAATACTTATTTTACCAAGGCATTTACCAATTAATTCTTTAAAAATCCTACAATGTGATTTCCTGTATTCTTTTCCCCCATTCTGTCTTTTGATTTTATTACAGCACTCAGTCTTTTGGGGTATGAGTCTATCAGCATGGCACATTTTGACTTGGCCCACTCTTCTTTGCAAAAACACTCCAAATCTGTCAGATTGCGAGGGCATCTCCTGTGCACAGCCCTCTTCAGATCACCCCACAGATTTTCAATCTGATTCAGGTCTGGGCTCTGGCTGGGCCATTCCAAACTTTAATCTTCTTCTGGTGAAGCCATTCCTTTGTTGATTTGGATGTCATGCTGAAAGATGAAGTTCTTCTTCATGTTCAGCTTTCTAGCAGAAGCCTGAAGGTTTTGAGACAATATTGACTGGTATTTGGAACTGTTCATAATTCCCTCTAGCTTAACTAAGGCCCCAGTTACAGCTGAAGAAAAACAACCCCAAAGCATGATGATGCCACCACCATGCTTTACTGTGGGTTTGGTGTTCTTTTGGTGATGTGCAGTGTTGTTTTTGCGCCAAACGTATCCTTTTGGAATTATGGGCAAAAAGTTCAACCTTGGTTTCAACAGACCATAACACCTTTTCCCACATGCTTTTGGGAGACTTCAGATGTGTTTTTGCAAAATTGTAGCCTGGCTTGGATGTTTTTCTTCGTAAGAAAAGGCTTTCGTCTTGCCACTCTACCCCATAGCCCAGACATATGAAGAATACAGGATATTGTTGGTAGCCCAGACATATGAAGAATACAGGATATTGTTGTCACATGTATCACACAGCCAGTACTTGCCAGATATTCCTGCAGCTCATTTAATGTTGCTGTAGGCCTCTTGGTAGCCTCCCAGACCAGTTTTCTTCTCTTCTTTTCATCAATTGGAGGGACGTTCAGTTCTTGGTAATGTCACTGTTGTGCCATATTTTCTCCACTTGATGATGACTGTCTTCACTGTGTTCCATGGTATATCTAATGCCTTGGAAATTCTTTTGTACACTTCTCCTGACTGATACCTTTTAACAATGAGATCCCTCTGATGCTTTGGAAGCTGTCTGTGGACCATGGCTTTTGCTGTGGGATGCGACTAAGAAAGTTTCAGGAAAAACCAACTAGAGCAGCTGAACTTTATTTGGGGTTAATCAGAGGCGTTTTAAATTATGGCAGGTGTATGCTGACTCCTATTTAACATGATTTTGAATGTGATTGCTCCATTCTGAACACAGCTACATCCCCAGTTATAAGAGGGTGTGCACACTTATGCAACCACATTATTTTAGGCTTTTTTTGTTTTTTTTTCCCTCCACCTAAAAGATTTCAGTTTGTTTTCCAATTGAGTTGTACAGTTTATAGGTCACATTAAAAGTGGAAAAAGTTTTGAAATGATTTATCTTTGTCTCTCTCAGAAACCTGACATTTTAACAGGGGTGTGTAGACTTTTATATCCACTGTATATCCTGCTGGGAAGTAAATCCTGCTTTAACATCATGTGTTGATAAATTACAACGGGAGATTTATTTATTTTTCTTCAGAAATCCTGTCATGTATAGGAATGTAACATGCAAAGAATAAGTAATTAACAGGGCATTGAGAAATATATATATATATAGTAAATATTTTTATACTCCACCGAATTTTTATTTTTATATGTTTTGTAAAAGATTGGAGTACAGACAAATTCCGCTGCTGCACTGAAGTGAATTATTGAGCATGTTTTCATGGGATTAGACATCATAGACTTTTTTTTTGCAAAGGAAATATTATCTGACTCAAGTAATCTCTCCAAGAGGAGGGATTAAGCCTAATTGTTTGAGATCAAACAGTCACATCATTTTATCAGAAGACCAAACATTTTTATGATTTGTTCTGCTAGTAATGGATGAGATTGACACATAATTGCATCCAGGTCATAAATCAGAGCTTTATAATCGTGGTCTTCACCCATAACAGGTGGGACATTCCATAATCTACTGAGATGTTCACATACAAAAACAGTCAAAATCTAAAGTATTCATTCATCTAGCACCACTCCACTGGACATGTCAAGAAAGCACCATTGAACCAATGGTGCTAGACAATAATTCCACTACAGCCTCTTTAGTTTGAAAATCATGGATGTGCAAGCTCACAAAGCACCACCAATATGGTGGACGAACTTGCCTTTAAAATAAAAATAAAAAGAATACAATGCTCCTATAACAAGAGACCATACCTCAATGGAAAATATAGTAATATAAAAGCATGCAAATGGAAACATTATTAGAGCATCATGAAAGAATTAGAAAATGATATTGATAACAGGAGCTTCTTCAGGATCCTGTACAGAGCACACAGTATACAGAGGTGGATTGCAGATGCTGTGATGTGCTGTCTTTTTCATTATGGTACATGTAATCAGTGGACCCTCAAAACTGCAATTTGATTGATGCTGACTAAACCAACGCATGTAATCTAAAGGATTTCCTTGTATTCACACATTAAAGCCTATGTTACTCAAATGGAGAAAAAAATATTTTAACATATATTAGTGGCTACCTTCATAAGAGTATAAACATGTAGTAAACAGTTGCCAACATAAGGCCTCATGCACACAAACTTATATGGGATTTGCATCTGATCCACATTTGGATTGGATTCCTTTCCTATTCATTTCAATGGGGTCCACAAAAAATGTCACCCGTGTGCTGTCAGCATCTGTATGTCCGTTCTGCAAATTATAGAACATGCCCTATTCTTAGGGCACTTTCACACTAGCGTTATTCTTTTCCAGTATTGAGTTCCGTCACAGGGGCTCAATACCGGAAAAGAACTGATCAGTTTAATCCTAATGCATTCTGAATGGAGAGCAGTCCGTTCAGTATGCATCAAGATGCTGCAGTATTTTCTCCGTCCCAAATTCCGGAACACTTGCCGAAATGCCGGATCCATTTCCATTGCAATGCATTAGTGCCGGATCCGGCATGCGCAAACCTTTAAAAATGTGAAAATAATTAATACTGGATCCGTTTATCCGGATGACACCGGAGAGACGGATACGGTATTTCAATGCATTTGTCAGATGGATCCGCATCTGGATCAGTCTACAAATGATATCTGTTTGCATACGGAGGAACTGCCTGCCGGATCCTCACAACACAAGGTTGAAAGTACCCTTAGCTTCAAACTGCGGTCTGTGCCCCATTCAAGTCAACAGGTCTGCAAAAAACCCACCCGTGTGCCATCAATGTTTTGTGGACGCATTTCATGAAAAAGCCATGGACAACCCTCTGAAACATGTGCAGACAAGCTCTGGAACAGCTGCGCACACTTTTCTTCTAGTCCAGAAAGCACCGTCTGCAAAGATGCCATGACTAGATGTGGAGAAATTTATTGTACTTGGGCAAGAACACCCTGAACTTTGGCATAGTCAGAAGGTCTCTTACCATGACCATATCCTCAAGAATACATCATGGGAGGAGTCCACAAAACAGCTGCAGGCTAGTCAGTGGGACAATGCAAGCCATGCACAGCATGTGAAAATGGGTAAGTGTCTTCATCAGCGTACATATACCTATAACCAAAGGTTTGTTTGCGTTGCTTATGGACATAACCCCATCCTTCTCTCATTTGACTGACATGCATGGTGCAGTGCTGTATGCCTTTCTAGCCCCCTTGCAGTCCAGTTTGTGCTGCTGATGCATTTAACCCCCTTGCATGGTGAAGTGCTGTAAAGTATGCCTTTCTTGCCGCCATGCCGTCTGGTTTGTGGTTCTGATGCATTTAATGTTCTTGCAATGGTGTCTCCATAATTGCTAATTTTATATTTTTCTTTGATGGAATAGCTATAGGAACTAATTTTGGCAAAAGTTGACCGCAAAGGGCTGAAGTTAGTAGAAGCCCTACATGTATACGTAACAGATCTCATTCCTCAAGGATGAAATGGAGCTGCCACTGTAAGTACGAGCTACAGTATGTGAATGTTTTATTAACTGATATAACTGCATGTGCAGGCGCGGCCACACTGCATTCACCACTATGGGAGCATGCAGCTCGTGTATGGTGCTCTCTAATTCACTATGAGGGTCCCATTCAGAACAATGGAGCAGGTCTCAGAAGTGTAAACAACTAATTTCCGACAATGGTGGCATATCCTAGCAATATGACAGCAATGTCTGAGATGAGACAATCCCATAAAAGCGGTTTTATATTGGTGGGGTTTTTGCACATTGATTCTAAGTATTTAAATTTGCTTTACAGCACTGTGGAAAATCTGTTGGAGGATCCTCCAGAAGACAGTGACGAGACGCACTCCAGTCCTCCAATCTCCAATGGCGAATCCCATATCTCAACTTCATACTTATGAGAAAAAAGCAGCTCCACGGGAGGTGGCAGTGGATGGCAACACTGCCTGCAGAACACGTTGAAGAAGTGGTGGCCACACACTGTATCTGTTTCAGATACTTGGACCATGATTGACTCTCGTGTGCTTGTGTGCTCAGGATCAACTACCTGATTATAGGTATCATTATCATTTGGGGAGCAAACAGCAGGAAGGTCAACCATTCCCCAGTGTCTAGACCCTCTAACCTGGGAATTATTTAAACTGTAGTTGTATATTGTTATATATACAATTTTTGTTGTATTTATACTTAATATATATTAAATATATTCCTACCAAAAAATGTTTCCTGTTTTTTTGTTTTTTGCTTGGGAGGGGGGGTTTAAGAAGATCACACTTTATCTTCATCATTATTTTCCCATTGTCAAGGGAGAAGACAAAGCGCTCAAATAGACTACATCCATGTGCAGTACCCCAGAGCAGGTACCCCCAGAGTTTAATGCTTGTCATGTCATTTAAAGGGTTTCTGTCATCAGAAAAATTGTTATGTAGCTGGCTGACATTAGCGATGTGCTAATGTCAGCAGAACATAACGGTAAGCACATCGCTAATGTCAGCCAGCTTCATAACGATTTTTCTCATGACAGAAACCCTTTAATGTTAGTTTATGCTCTTTATACCCTATATAGTAATGTCTGTTAATCAACTCTGGCACAGCCCCCTACAGAAATATTGGGTGTGGCTCTTGGATCTGCCCCTAGCTCAGTCTAATTAGAGTGAGTCATGAGTCAGCAAAAGAAGAGTAAGGAAGCAACTCCATGTGCTCTATTCCTTCTAGGATTGAACTAAAGTTACAGAGACTCATTGATCTCTGGTTGATCTACAGCATGCATCCTCAAACTGCCGCCCTCCAGCTGTTGCAAAACTACAACTCCCAGCATGCCCGAATAGCCTACAAGTATCAGCCTACAGCAGGGCATTGTGGGAGTTGTAGTTTTACAACAGCTGGAGGGCTGCAGTTTGAGGATGCCTGATCTACAACATGGAATCAAGTAAAAGGTTCAGAGATCTCCATGGCTGAGCATTGCAGTCAGTAAGGTATCCTGCTACCTAAGCTATTTCATTCTTGGACATGACTTGGCCAGTTGTATCTCTAAAAAAATCTGTACACCTCAGTTACAAATTACAGGCAATGATGGGGGTTCTGGCACAATAAATATTCCGACATTTTTCAAACCAGCACCTGGAGCGGAATATTTTTGTAGTTGCATGCATTTAAAAATTTTGTATAGCCACTGAACTACAGTAAATGTATATGTATAGTGGCACCTGCTGTTTGTTCTTTACCCTATTTATCTGTCCACCTTACTGAAGTGATCACATGTGCTCAGTTTAAATATTCAACTGCCACCATCCTGATCTTCTGTTAGAAGCTGTGGCAGTTACAGGGAAAGAGCTACCAGAAAGGACATGCCCACTGAGCTGTGATAGGGCAACAGCTGCAGCAGAAAGCACCTGCCATATGAGAAAGGACAAGGCCCCTGAGCTGCCAGTCTGAAGAAAATCTAGAAAACAATTTTATTAGAAAAAGATTGTCATGTACAACTCTGATTTTCATTTTTTACATCAACCATGGCATAACCACTTCAACACATCAACAAGGGGGAAAAGGTAAAAACAAGATGGCTGGGCAACAAAGAGTGAAAAGGTTATGTTATGTGTTCTTACCTCAGGGTGACCATGAGCCTTTCCTCTGGAGATACACATCATCTAATATTTGCGTCATGGAAGGTGAGACCAGGACATAGGTTCTCCAGCAGAAAGTCAAAAGTGACCTCCGAAATATAATAGAAGCTGTGGAACTTGTCAGTGTGCTGCCTCAGGTTGGAGTGCAAGGTGCAGAAGTGGTCTCTTCTGGACCACTGGAAGACGATAAGATGAACCTAGTGCCTTCTCTTTGGTTCTTCGTCTGGCATAGCAGACTGTTGTCCGTGTAACAGAGAAAGAAGCTAGTATTAGCCAGAAATCGCCATAACTTTATGCTGTGAATACAGTAGAAAATGGTGCTTGAGCGATCGCCTGACCTTCCTATGGGTGTTTCCAATGGGTTGGGGCTAAAATAGTGACAATTTTATCCTTCTATTTCATCCTTCCACAACATGGTCATAATTTGTGGACTTGTGGAATGGATGCAGGACCACAACAGAAAAAAATGTGGTCTCACAGATTTCTGCTTTGCGGATCACAAAACGACAATGGTTGTGTGCATATAGCCTAGATTCACATATGTGTTTGTATTTCCATTTCCGATGGAAACCAATGTCGCCCAACTTTAAGAGGTCTATAAGGGTTTTGTCATGGTGTCCATTATTTTACCATAAAAAAATAGCACTGCATGCTACAAATTTGGCTGAGGAGCTTCCATTGCCTATATGAACATAGCGTAAGTTTCTGTGAGGCTAAACTCAGTTCTCCATTCATACTGTAAAAGTAGTAGCTCTGCAGCTGCTGTCCTCAGGGGACATCCTGACCAGTTTTCAAGGAACCTTAGGTCTCCTGAGACCTGTGGTTGGAAAAACAGTGTTATTATTATTACTATTATTATTATTATTATATTAGTATTAGTATTCATTGGTGGCCAGTGTGGCCTCCCCCCCCCCCCCCCCCCCCATCATTGGTGGCAGCGGAGAGTTCCGATCGAAGTCCCAGTTTAATCGCTGGGGCTCCGATCGGTTACCATGGCAGCCAGGACGCTACTGCAGTCCTGGCTGCCATGGTTACTTAGCAATTTTAGGAGCATTATACTTACCTGCGCTGTCTGTGGCCGGCTGGTCGCTCCTCCTACTGGTAAGTGACAGGTCTGTGCTATAAGCAATGCGCTGCACAGACCTTTCACTTACCAGTAAGAGGAGCGACCGGCCGGCCACAGACAGCGCAGGTAAGTATAATGCTTCTAAAATTGCTAAGTAACCATGGCAGCCAGGACTGCAGTAGCGTCCTGGTGTCACGAGGGTATCAAGAGCCACGTCTGACTCCGTTATACCCGGGGTCAGGAGGTCGCAGCGGGTGGCTGCGCGCTCTATATCTAAAGATCACGTTGTTTCTTAGTGATTGTTTTCTGTGTTTGCCTTGCTATCCTTTTTGTCTCAATCAGGGATCCGTAGCTTCTCCTCCTCAGCTGTTTCTTGTCTGCCACTCCCAACCTCCTTATATTCTCCCCTCACACTTCTCTAGTTGCCAGTTATAGAGCTTCCTGCCTGGACATCTATACTGACCCACTGAAGTTGTGAATCCTGGTTGTCGTTCCAGAGTGCTACCCTCCGGATCCCTGTTGGGCTTCTTGTTGTCTCCTGTTGTCACCCACCTGGGATAATATGTTGAGTTTGTATTGTCTGTCCTTCCCTTGGTGTTTTCCTTTAGAGCTAGTGGTGCGGACTAGTGTTCCCACCGCCCTGTTTACTATCTAGGGCTCAGCTTAGGGAAAGCCAGGGCTTTAGGCACGTGATCGGCGTACGGATGAGGAACCCGTCTAGGGACGTCAGGGCAGCCAGGTGCCAGCCGCTAGTTGAGTCAGGGGTCACCACCTTCCCTCTCACTTGGGCAGGGCCTTCCTTGTTCCCTCCCTCTGCGTCACGTATGTGATAGTCACGCCGACCGTGATATTATAACTGGCCATTACTTTTTGAGAAAAAAAAAATATATACATTTTTTTTTTTTTTTTGTTTTTTTTTTTCTCTACTTAGAATCCAATATGGATCCTATTGCTGCCTTGGCAAAACAGCTTCAAGGCCTGTCTTTGGAGGTGGCAGGATTGAAGTCGTCTGTCCTCCAACAACAGCAGCAAATGCAGCTGACCGCACCCCCAGCGGTTGCTATGGGTAACCAGGTAGTTACAGAACCCAAGGTTGTTCTTCCTGACAGATTTTCTGGGGGAAGGGACAAATTTGCGACGTTCCGTGAGGCCTGCAAATTATACTTTAAGTTGCGCCCTTACTCCTCGGGTAATGAAGAACAGCGGGTAGGGATTGTCATTTCCCTGCTTCAGGGGGACCCACAATCCTGGGCGTTCTCGTTACCCCCTGGTTCCCAGGCTCTCCGGTCAGTGGAGGGATTTTTTGGGGCTTTGGGTCTCATATATGATGACCCTGACCGAGTCGCCCTGGCTGAGTCGAAGTTACGGAGACTCCTACAGGGAGATCGGTCAGCAGAGGAATATTGCTCAGAGTTCCGTAGGTGGGCTACGGATACTCAGTGGAACGACCCGGCTCTCAGGAGTCAGTTCTGCTCTAGGTTATCTGAAAGGGTTAAGGATGCACTGGCGCTGTATGAGACCCCCCTTTCCCTTGATGCTGTTATGTCCCTCTCTATCAGAATAGATAGGCGTCTTAGGGAGAGATCGAAAATTCCTGAGCAAGTGGTTACCTCTCCCAAACAACAATTAGTCTGTACTGACTTAGATGAGCCTATGCAGCTAGGCGGAACTTCTCGTCAGGTCCGTCCTCCTGAGGTTCGCCGCAGGGGGGGGGGGCTTGTTTTTTCTGTGGGGGGAAGGGTCATTTCATTAATGTCTGTCCCTCTTTTCTCAAAAACAAAAGACCGTCGGAAAACTACTAACCCCAGGCTGTGCGGAGGATGTCAGCCGGGGGGTATACGTTTCCTCCATACGAACATCTCAATTTGTGTTACCAGCGGTTATTGTTTTTGGTGTTAAGACGGAGTCTATTTCTTTTTTTCTAGACAGTGGAGCAGGGATAAATTTGATAGATGCCCATTTTGCCCGCACTATGGGTTTGTCTCTCTGCACGCTGCAGAGACCTATTCCCGTATTCGCTATAGATTCGGCTCCTCTGTCTCAGAGAAACCTCACCCACATTGTTCATAATTTACACCTTCGGGTAGGGGACCACCATAATGAGTGTCTTTCATGTTACGTTCTGGAGGGCCTTCCCTCTCCTGTGGTATTGGGTCTCCCCTGGTTGGTAGCGCACAATCCAGTGGTGGATTGGCAGGCCAGGGAGATATTGGAGTGGAGTGAGCATTGCAGAGAGAATTGCTTAAATAACAATTGCTTAATCGCCTCCATAGCTTCCCTACCTACATTTATTTCGGACTTTGAGGACGTTTTTTCTGAAAAGGGTTGTCAGAAGCTACCACCTCATTGTCCTTATGATTGCCCGGTTAACCTGATTCCCGGTGCAAAATTACCCAAGTCCAGGTTGTATAATCTTTCGGGTCCCGAGAGACAAGCCATGAAAGATTATATCTCCGAGAGTCTGGCTAAGGGACACATCAGACCCTCTTCTTCACCCGTGGCTGCAGGGTTTTTCTTTGTTAAAAAGAAAGATGGGGGCCTGCGTCCTTGCCTAGATTTCCGTGAGCTAAACCAGATAACCATCCGAGACCCATACCCTCTTCCTCTCATTCCTGACCTTTTTAATCAGATTGCGGGTGCTAGGTGGTTCTCCAAACTTGATCTTAGGGGGGCCTACAATCTGATTCGTATCAGGGAAGGGGATGAGTGGAAGACAGCTTTTAACACCCCTGAGGGGCATTATGAAAATCTAGTTATGCCTTTCGGTCTGACCAATGCCCCCGCTGTCTTCCAACATTTCGTTAATGATATTTTTAGTCATCTCATCGGCAGGTTTGTAGTCATATACCTAGATGATATCTTAATTTATTCGGCTGATCTGAAAACACATGAGGTGCATGTCAGGCAAGTACTGCAGGTCCTACGGACGAATAAATTATATGCGAACATTGAAAAATGTGTCTTCGCCGTTCAGGAAATACAGTTCCTGGGATATCTATTATCTGCTTCAGGTTTCTGTATGGATCCTGGGAAGGTCCAGGCAATTTTAGATTGGGATCTTCCTGAGAACCTTAAAGCCCTACAACGGTTTTTGGGTTTCGCAAATTTCTATAGAAAGTTCATTAAAAATTATTCAGTGATCGTTAAACCCCTTACCGACATGACTAGGAAGGGGACTGATTTTTCCAAATGGTCTGACGCCGCTAAAAATGCATTTTCCTCTCTAAAAGAGAGGTTTACCTCGGCACCTGTTCTAATTCAACCTGATGTCTCCCAGCCTTTTATTGTTGAGGTAGATGCGTCAGAGGTGGGAGTGGGGGCTGTATTGTCTCAGGGTCCGTCTCCTGGCAAATGGCGCCCTTGCGCTTTCTTTTCCAAAAAATTATCTTCTGCAGAGAAGAACTATGATGTTGGAAATAGGGAACTGTTGGCGATTAAACTGGCGCTTGAAGAGTGGCGTCACTTCTTAGAGGGAGCAATCCACCCCGTCACGGTGATTACGGATCACAAAAACCTTCTGTACCTAGAATCGGCTAAGCGTCTCACCCCTAGACAAGCTAGGTGGTCGCTATTCTTTACCAGATTTAACTTTGTAATCACCTATCGTCCTGGGGCAAAAAATACCAAGGCAGACGCGTTATCTCGTAGTTTCCCTGGAGGGGGTAATGTTAGTGATCCGGTACCTATTTTACAAAGAGGAGTGGTTGTCTCTGCTGTACACTCTGTTCTAGAGGGAAAGGTGTTAGAGGCCCAGGGGGACGCCCCGGCCTCTTGCCCCTCAGAGAAATTGTTTGTACCGTTAAACCTGCGTCTTGAATTATTAAAAGAACATCATAATTCGGCACTTGCTGGGCACCCGGGTAGTAAAGCAACCTTGGAGCTATTATCTCGTCGTTTTTGGTGGCCAAGGTTGCGTCAGGATGTAATGGATTTCGTGTCTACTTGCTCTACTTGTGCACGCGCGAAAGTCTCTCATACACGTCCAGCAGGGTCTTTATTGCCACTTTTTATCCCCAATAGGCCATGGACACATCTGTCAATGGATTTCATCACTGACTTACCTTTGTCTGCGGGTAAAACAGTTATTTTGGTAGTAGTAGACAGGTTTAGCAAAATGGTACAGTTTATTGCGCTACCCGCACTTCCTAATGCTAAAACTCTTGCTCAGGTGTTTATCAGTGAAATCGTGAAGCTTCACGGGGTCCCTTCCGATGTGGTTTCGGATCGGGGAACCCAGTTTATTTCTAAGTTTTGGAAAGCTTTTTGTTCCCGTTTGGGGGTACACTTGTCCTTTTCCTCAGCTTTCCATCCTCAGTCGAATGGACAGACTGAGCGTACCAACCAAAACCTAGAAACATATTTAAGGTGTTTTGTGTCTGAAAACCAAGAGTTGTGGTCATCATATTTACCGTTAGCTGAGTTTGCCATAAATAATCATTATCAGGAGTCCACTGGCAAGTCACCATTCCTTGGTGCATACGGTTTTCATCCCCAATTTTGTACTTTCAAAGAGGGGGGGTCTTCTGGGGTTCCCGAAGAGGAAAGGTTTTCTTCATCTCTTTCATCGGTATGGCAGAAGGTGCAAGTTAGCTTGAAAAAGATGAGTGGTAAATATAAATGCATGGCCGATAAGAAACGGTCGCCAGGTCCGGACCTAGGAGTGAATGACTATGTGTGGTTGTCTACTAGGAATATTAAGTTGAAGGTTCCCTCTTGGAAACTGGGACCTAGGTTCATTGGTCCTTATAAAATAGTAGCCGTTATTAACCCTGTGGCTTTTCGCCTGGAGCTACCTCAGACTTTTAAGATCCATAACGTCTTCCATAAATCGTTACTCAAGAAGTATGTTCCACCTCTAGAACCATTACCACTGCCACCTCCTCCTGTTATTGTGGATGGTAATCTGGAGTTTCAAATAGCCATAATTGTTGATTCTCGTCGGGTCCGCCGCTCTCTTCAGTATCTGGTGCATTGGAGGGGTTACGGTCCCGAGGAAAGAATGTGGGTTCCAGCGTCAGAAGTAAACGCCAACAGGTTAATTCAGGCTTTCCATACCTCTCATCCGGAGAGACCTGGTCCTGAGTGTCCGGAGGCCCCTCGTGAAAGGGGGGGTACTGTCACGAGGGTATCAAGAGCCACGTCTGACTCCGTTATACCCGGGGTCAGGAGGTCGCAGCGGGTGGCTGCCCGCTCTATATCTAAAGATCACGTTGTTTCTTAGTGATTGTTTTCTGTGTTTGCCTTGCTATCCTTTTTGTCTCAATCAGGGATCCGTAGCTTCTCCTCCTCAGCTGTTTCTTGTCTGCCACTCCCAACCTCCTTATATTCTCCCCTCACACTTCTCTAGTTGCCAGTTATAGAGCTTCCTGCCTGGATATCTATACTGACCCACTGGAGTTGTGAATCCTGGTTGTCGTTCCAGAGTGCTACCCTCCGGATCCCTGTTGGGCTTCTTGTTGTCTCCTGTTGTCACCCACCTGGGATTATATGTTGAGTTTGTATTGTCTGTCCTTCCCTTGGTGTTTTCCTTTAGAGCTAGTGGTGCGGACTAGTGTTCCCACCGCCCTGTTCACTATCTAGGGCTCAGCTTAGGGAAAGCCAGGGCTTTAGGCACGTGATCGGCGTACGGGTGAAGAACCCGTCTAGGGACGTCAGGGCAGCCAGGTGCCAGCCGCTAGTTGAGTCAGGGGTCACCACCTTCCCTCTCACTTGGGCAGGGCCTTCCTTGTTCCCTCCCTCTGCGTCACGTATGTGATAGTCACGCCGACCGTGATACCTGGCTGCTATGGTAACCGATCGGACCCCCAGCGATTAAACTGGGACTCCGATCGGAACTCTCTGCTGCCACCACTGATGGGGGGGTGATTTTAATTAGGGGGGGGAGAGAGGGGAAGCCGCACTGGCCACCAATGAATTTAATACTGGGGAGGGAGGGGGGCTGCACTGGTCACCAATGAATTTAATACTGGGGAGGGAGGGGGGGCCGCACTGGCCACCAATGCCTTTAATACTGGGGAGGGAGGGAGGGGGGGCCGCACTGGCCACCAATGCTTTAATACTGGGGAGGGGGATCTGGCCCCTGCTGCCTGGCAGCACCCGATCAGGGGGCTGAGATCCGCACAATTAACCCCTCAGGTGCGGCACCTAAGGGTTAATTGTGCGGATCACAGCCCCCTGTAAGAGATCGGGTGCTGCCAGGCAGCAGGGGGCAGTTATGCACACAGTTCTTAGTATATTCTAACTTAAAGCGTCCCCTTCACCATGGGAACGCCTTTGTGTTAGAATATACTGTCGGATCTGAGTTTTCACGATTGTGAAAACGCAGATCTGAAAAAGCTGTTATGCAGACGGATCCGTTCTGAACGGATGCAAGCGTTTGCATTATAGGTGCGGATCCGTCTGTGCAGATACCAGACCGATCCGCACCTAACGCAAGTGTGAAAGTAGCCTTATATGGTTTTCTTAAAACTATAGATAATGAAACGGAAAAAAATTGAAAAAAAACTCAATAACATAAAAATGTAATTTAACCGCTTTACGTCCGCCCATAGGATATAAACGTGCTATGGGTGGACGTCTACACTGCGTGCAGAATTATTAGGCAAATGAGTATTTTGACCACATCATCCTCTTTATGCATGTTGTCTTACTCCAAGCTGTATAGGCTCGAAAGCCTACTACCAATTAAGCATATTAGGTGATGTGCATCTCTGTAATAAGAAGGGGTGTGGTCTAATGACATCAACACCCTATATTAGGTGTGCATAATTATTAGGCAACTTCCTTTCCTTTGGCAAAATGGGTCAAAAGAAGGACTTGACAGGCTCAGAAAAGTCAAAAATAGTGAGATATCTTGCAGAGGGATGCAGCACTCTTAAAATTGCAAAGCTTCTGAAGCGTGATCATCGAACAATCAAGCGTTTCATTCAAAATAGTCAACAGGGTCGCAAGAAGCGTGTGGAAAAACCAAGGCGCAAAATAACTGCCCATGAACTGAGAAAAGTCAAGCGTGCAGCTGCCAAGATGCCACTTGCCACAAGTTTGGCCATATTTCAGAGCTGCAACATCACTGGAGTGCCCAAAAGCACAATGTGTGCAATACTCAGAGACATGGCCAAGGTAAGAAAGGCTGAAAGACGACCACCACTGAACAAGACACACAAGCTGAAACATCAAGACTGGGCCAAGAAATATCTCAAGACTGATTTTTCTAAGGTTTTATGGACTGATGAAATGAGAGTGAGTCTTGATGGGCCAGATGGATGGGCCCGTGGCTGGATTGGTAAAGGGCAGAGAGCTCCAGTCCGACTCAGACGCCAGCAAGGTGGAGGTGGAGTACTGGTTTGGGCTGGTATCATCAAAGATGAGCTTGTGGGGCCTTTTCGGGTTGAGGATGGAGTCAAGCTCAACTCCCAGTCCTACTGCCAGTTTCTGGAAGACACCTTCTTCAAGCAGTGGTACAGGAAGAAGTCTGCATCCTTCAAGAAAAACATGATTTTCATGCAGGACAATGCTCCATCACACACGTCCAAGTACTCCACAGCGTGGCTGGCAAGAAAGGGTATAAAAGAAGAAAATCTAATGACATGGCCTCCTTGTTCACCTGATCTGAACCCCATTGAGAACCTGTGGTCCATCATCAAATGTGAGATTTACAAGGAGGGAAAACAGTACACCTCTCTGAACAGTGTCTGGGAGGCTGTGGTTGCTGCTGCACGCAATGTTGATGGTGAACAGATCAAAACACTGACAGAATCCATGGATGGCAGGCTTTTGAGTGTCCTTGCAAAGAAAGGTGGCTATATTGGTCACTGATTTGTTTTTGTTTTGTTTTTAAATGTCAGAAATGTTTATTTGTGAATGTTGAGATGTTATATTGGTTTCACTGGTAAAAATAAATAATTGAAATGGGTATATATTTGTTTTTTGTTAAGTTGCCTAATAATTATGCACAGTAATAGTCACCTGCACACACAGATATCCCCCTAAAATAGCTAAAACTAAAAACAAACTAAAAACTACTTCCAAAAATATTCAGCTTTGATATTAATGAGTTTTTTGGGTTCATTGAGAACATGGTTATTGTTCAATAATAAAATTAATCCTCAAAAATACAACTTGCCTAATAATTCTGCACTCCCTGTATTTCTGAAAGCACGTTTTAGAACGTCCTTTTAGAAATAGCAGCTGCGCGCTAATCGTGCAGGTGCTGATCGGGTTGCCCGCTGTCAGTGACAGCAGGGTAACCCTAAGACAAGGCAGGGACAGTGCCCAGGTGTCCCTGCCTTCCGGATCGCTGCAGACACAGCGCTCACCGAGCGCTGTGTATGCAGAGAAGGAAGCGCCATACGCTTCCTGTTCCGGCCCGGCGGTCATGTGACCGCCGTGACCGGAGAGTGCAGGGGCTGTGTGAGGTCTCTCAAAGACCTCGATCAGCCCTGCTCTGAGGCTGTACAGCGCTGTATTGCTGCTGTACAGCCTCTCTAGGGGTGTATTTGTCCTGTAACTGGGGCTACTATGTCAGCCCCAGTTACAGGAGAAATCAACAGTGAAAAAAAAAAAAAAAAAAGTGAAGTAAATGTCCCCCAGAGGTCTTGTATGACCTTATGGGGGACGAAAAGTGTAAAATAAAAAAAATAAAAATAAAATAGACATATTTGGTATTGCCGCGTCCGTAAAAACCAGCTCTATAAAAATATCACATGACCTAACCCCTCGGGTGAACACCGTAAAAAAAAAAAAAAAAAATGTCAAAACAAGCAATTTTTGTCACCTTGCATCACAAAAGGTGCAACACCAAGTGATCAAAAACGCGTATGTCCCACAAAATGGTACCAATAAAACCGTCTCCTCATCCCGCAAAAAATGAGCCCCTACATAAGAAAATCTCTTAAAAATAAAAAAAACTATAGCTCTTAGAACATGGAGACACTAAAACATCATTTTTTTGGTTTCAAAAATGCTATTATTGTGTTAAAGTGAAACAAATAAAAAAAAGTATACATATGAGGTATTGCCGCGTCCGTAAAAACCAGCTCTATAAAAATATCACATGACATAACCCCTCGGGTGAACACCGTAAAAAAAAAAAAAAAAAACTGTGTCAAAACAAGCAATTTTTGTCACCTTGCATCACAAAAGGTGCAACACCAAGTGATCAAAAATGCGTATGTCCCACAAAATAGTACCAATAAAACCGTCACCTCATCCCGCAAAAAATAGCTCTCAGAACATGGGCACATTAAAACATAATTTTTTTGTTTCAAAAATGCTATTATTGTGTAAAACTTTAATAAATGAGAAAAAGTATACATATTAGGTATCGCCACGTCCGTAACAATCTGCTCTATAAAAATGTCACTTGACTGAACCCCTCAGGTGAACGCTGTAAAAATAAATAAATAGAAACTGTGCTAAAACAACCAATTTTTTGGTCACCTTGCCCCATAAAGTGTTATAATGAATGATCAAAAAATCATATGTACCCAAAAATAGTACTAATAAAACTGGCACCTTATCCCCTAGTTTCCAAAATGGGGTCACTTCTTGGGAGTTTCTACTGTAAGGGTGCATCAGGGGGCTTCAAATGGGACATGGCATCTAAAAACCATGTGGCACTCCTTTTCTTCTGCGCCCTGCCGTGTGCCCATACAGCAGTTTATGACCACATGTGGGGTGTTTCTGTAAACCGCAGAATCTGGGTAATAAATATTGAGTTTTGTTTGGCTGTTAACCATCGATGTGTCAAAGAAAATTTTTTATTAAAATGGAAAATCTGCCAAAAAAGTGAAATTTAAAAATTTGATCTCCATTTTCCTTTAATTCTTGTGGAACGCCTAAAGGGTTAACAAAGTTTGTAAAATCGGTTTTGAATACCTTGAGGGGTGTAGTTTCTACAATGGGGTCATTTATGGGGGTATCCACTATGTAGGCCCCACAAAGTGACTTCAGACCTGAACTGGTCCTTAAAAAGTGGGTTTTGGCAATTTTCTTAAAAATTTGAAGAATTGCTTCTAAACTTCTAAGCCTTCTAACTTCCTAAAAAAATAAAATGACATTTCCAAAATGATGCCAACATAAAGAGACATATGGGGAATGTTAAATAATAAATATTTTATGAGGTATCACTTTTTGTTTTAAAAGCAGAGAAATTGAAATTTAGAAAATTGCTAATTTTTCAAATTCTTGGGTAAATTTGGGATTTTTTCATAAATAAAGGTGAAATATTTTGACTCAAATTTATGACTATCATGAAGTACAATGTGTCACGAGAAAACAATCTCTGAATGACTTGGATAAATAAAGGCGTTCCAAAGTTATTACCACATAAAGTGAGATATGTCAGTTTTGCTAAATTTGGCCTGGTCAGGAAGGGGGCAAATGGCCCAGATGGCAGGTGGTTAAACAATAAGTCCTTTTCTGATGACACATTCCCGTTAATGAGTCAGAATGCTCAGAGTACCAAAACTGTACCTACAGAGAGCTATTTTCAGCGAGCCCCCTAGGAGGAGCCAGAGCATAGGATGGGAGTGGTAGTGGCCCTGATGAGATGTTGCGTCATGGTGTGCTCCCTCAGGCCATCACACCATGGGGATCAATGCAATGAAAAGATGGTGGAAGGAATCCAGAAGTAAAAGAACAAAAGTCTCTCTTTACTAAATGCTAAATGAGTGCAACAGTACATCCAACAGTAGTTTGTACACAATGCAAGTCCTCTTCCCAGATGATGAGATTTGGTGGCTGCCAATGGCGCTCTGGTTATATTAGTTAGTAAAAGTCTCTTCTGATTCTCTTGCTAAAAGCAATACGCTCACATTTGTGGCTAAAGATGTCCACTTTTAAAATGAAGGTTTTTGAGTGTGCCTGTCCTGAACAGTGGTGATGGATGTCTTAACATATTTTCCCTCCCCTGCAGAAGTGTCTGTGTAACTGTATTGCTGATTACTCTGCTGACTATAAACTGTAAACTCTATAGCTTGAAGAACTTCTGTGGCCTGGGACTCTGCAGTCTCCCTGGAGTTGTGGTCTTCACAGATGAATTATATCTCTAGACTCTAAGTCCCCTAGAGTGGGGGCAGATGGATATGTTCCCTCACTCCAGAATTGCCAAGCTAACCCTTTCTGACAGGAAGTCGGACCAACCCACTATCAAGGGGGAATGGAGTAGTTAAATCTATTCCCAATGCCACCCATTTGCCATCTGCTTGTCTAACAGCGCTTAGCATGTCAAAAACATTACTAAAATTACATTACAAACTCCTAAGTCTGGGGTACTGGATATCCCCTTGCTAAAAACTCAAGCCACCCTTGGCTTGTGCTTATACCTCCTCCTGGTAGCTGGCAACAAATATTCATAGACACTGATCAAGCTGGCTCACTTCCCTCCCTTCAATGCTGTTGAGATAAATGGTTTAAGGACATAAGTGCATTTCAATACATTGCCTAGGCCTTATTTAATCTACCAGCTGAGTGTATGTCTGTGGGACAGTCTTTGGTGATGGCAAGGGTGTGCCTATCGAACTAGCTGAATAAGACCCTGGCTTCAGGGCTCAGCTAAGTTTGAGTCCTTGTTTGTCTGCAGCAGGGGAACATACTGTACAACCTGGGTCTGCAGCTCTGTGTATGAGTCCTGGTAACAGGAAGTGTCACAGCTCAGGCACGTTTTAGTCCTTGTGATGGGTACTTGTTTTTAAACAGGAACATAAGGGTTTGGGCCTTGTATTGGCTAATGCAGGTAATTTTTGGGGAATATCTCAGGAACAGTATGTCCTAGAGAGCTGAGACCCGAACACCTGATGTACCTATGTGCCAAATTTAGTGAAGATCGGTTCAGTCGTTTGTTTGCACATAAAGAACAGACAGACAGACATCCAGACAGACACTCATTTTTATATACGGTACATATATATATATATATATATATATATATATGAAATATAAAAAAAGGAAAAAAGAAAGAAAGAAAAATATACACAGATAATATATAAAAACAAGTTATTGTGTTAAATATATTAATTGCAATTCATTAATTGTATTATACAAAGAGGGACTACTTATTTCTCTTCACTTCCCTCTGTATGTCAAGTTATTGAAGGTAATAACAGAAGGACATAAGTAGAAGCAACCTTGAGTATTTATATTCTTGTGATGGGCGTATTTTTGATTGATTGTTACCCATATACATTCATGTATCAACCTAGTGTCTTTGTATATTGCTCCGATGTATTAAGCTCCTGTATCAATTCCTGATTAAGCAAACAGTTCTCATAGTTGGTTTGTAACATTTTGTGTCGATCTGTTTATAATATAATATTGCAATAGTGAAACTCAGTAGTTTTTACTCACTGTTAGCCGATCAGTGGGCTGTTGGTTTTTCAAACCTCCATATGATGGTAAGCAGTATGGAAGTATTCAAGCAGGAAGCGTTACCTTCAGATATATGCAATGCAGGGGTGAGGCGATGGGTGGTGAGGTAACAATCCCCTCAAAGGTGGCAGCCGCCGCTATCACCGATTTAGGTAATTTGCCTGTGTGGAAGCCACCGGACCTCTGCGTTTAACGTGGCACGGTGGTACGGTGATGGGCAGTAAAATGACGATCCCCTCAGAAGTGGCAGCTGCTGTTATCGCTGCCGTTAACAAGCAGCCTTTGCATAAGCCACAGTGAGAGTGAGTGTTCCACGTGTTAGTGGAATCTCAATCAGCATGTGTATTGGAATAGTTCTCTCATATGAAGTGCTTCAAAAAAGGGGATCTAATTTCGTCCTTAGATCCAGTGGGTTTCTTGTGGTGGGTTCTGGGTTCTGTCTTTCTTTTATACCAAACGCGTTTTGGAGTTACTGGCCACTGAGGAAGGAGTCAATAGAACTCCGAAACGCATTTGGTATAGAAGACAATCGATGAAAAATACGCCCATCACAAGAATATAAATACTCAAGGTTGCTTCTACTTATGTCCTTCAGTTATTCCCTTCAATAATTTGACATAGAGAGGAAAGTGAAGAGAAATAAGTAGCCCCTCTCTGTATAATACAATTAATAAATTGCAATTCATTTATTTTACACAATAACTTGTTTTTATATATTATCTGTGTATATTTTTTATATTCTTTTTCCCTTTTTATATATATATATATATATATAAAATGATCAATTTATAAATGAAAGATTTGAGTGACATGGATAAGGTCTCTCTGGATTCCTCCAAATGAAGTGTACCTTCAATTTGATATTATTATATCAAACTGGGTGAATCATACAGTCAGAGCACCTTGTACATAGTGGAGAAGGGAGGTGAGCCACCAAGTTGAAATATCATATCATACGTTTTCACATACTCTGGAAAATGGAGAGATCTCTATTCCTAGTTAATTTAGCTTTGATTATTGTAGACCAGCCAAGAACTGTTCTATAGACCCAAAATATATCCTGCAGTTAAATGCATAGATCCCCAAAGGGGGATGAGAACTTCCTGTAGCCTTAGGCAGTCTGACACAAGTAGCAATTTTCACTTTCTTTTTATAACAAAAGGTGGTTGGAAATAAGACTTCAAAAGGAGTTTAGTTGACAAGCATGCAAAGGCTGTTTTACAATCCGTTCATTACTAACATTATCTATGGATGCAGCATATAAAGACAAATACTGTTTTAAATCCATTTTTCTACCAGCATTTGTGTTGACTTCAATGTTAACCCCTTCCTGATGGACTCATTTTCAGTTTCTGCATTTTTGTTTTTACTTCCCTGCCTTCTTGGAGCCATAGCTGCTTTATTTATCAGTTCACATAACCATGTGAGGACTTGTTTTTTGTGGGACAAGTTGTACTTTTTATTTTCATCATTATATTCTGACCCCCATAACTTTTTTATAGTTATGTCTACATAGCTGTGGGAGGGCTCATTTTATGTAGGACAATCTGTAGTTTTAATTGATACCATTATGGCATGTGTATCACATATGGGATAGTTAGTTTTTTTTTTTGCTTGCGGCAATCCATAGGATTGTAGAACCCAACATACAATAATTTGTTTGTAATTTGTATAAAGTAATGGACTTTGCCTATTACCATATATAAAGAAATGAACCGACCAGCCACTCTGTCTATTGCAGAGGGCTCCATATGGTATGGGGCTTATATTCTCGTAATCATTCATGTAATCCTACTGCTGGGACCCACACTAATTCAATAGTTATCGCCTATCCTGTGGATAGGGTTTAACTTGTAATAACCAGAATACCGCTTTAAGTATGCTTTCAGTTAGGTTTATGACTAGGGTTGAGCGAACCCGAACTGTAAAGTTCGAGTTCATACCGAACTTTAGGATTTTTGGACCCCGGACCAGAACCCGAAAATTACCGTAAAAGTTTTCTTGGCGCTTTTTGAAAGGCTGCACAGCAGCCAATCAACAAGCGGCATACTACTTGCCCCAAGAGGCCATCACAGCCATGCCTACTAATGGCATGGCTGTGATTTTCCAGAGCAGCATGTGACCCAGGCTCTATATAAGCTTGAGTCACGTAGCGCTGCACGTCACTCTGCTGTTACAAGTGTAGGGAGAGGATGCTGCTGGACTTGTGATTCCAGGGAGAGCATAGGAGAGAATCTAACTCAGCGATCTACAGACAAATAGTTGTGTGGGTGCAGGGCACTATCGTTTTACCCTGCCCTGAGCTCATTGACCAAAAAATACTAACTTTTAGAATTCTGTTAGGTGGGTGGCGGCGGCCATTTTATGCATGCTCAGTGCACCAGCACTGCATCTGAGCTTTTGGGACATTGAAAATCACCATTTTATTGGGGCAGACTACAACATCTGGATTAGTCAGTGTGCAATTTAAGGTAGAAATACACCCATCATTTTCTGGGGTTTTAAAAACACACAATTTTTTTTCTGAGATACTACCTATTTTTTTTCTGAGATACTACCTCTAGATACAGGGGTTTGAATTAGGCATTTGAAATACAGCCTTTTTGTGCAAAGATATATTTACTGCAGGACTACAGAGGTTCAGGCCCTCTGAGATACCACCTCTACATACAGGGGTTTGAATTATGCATTTGAAATACAGCCATTTGAAATACAGCCATTTTGTGCAAAGATATATTTACTGCAGGCCTACACTGGTTCAGGGTCTGTGAGATACCACCTTTACATACAGGGGTTTGAATCAGGCATTTGAAATACAGCCATTTGAAATACAGCCATTTTGTGCAAAGATATATTTACTTCAGGCCTACAGAGGTTCAGGCCCTCTGAGATACTACCTCTACATACAGGGGTTTGAATTAGGCATTTGAAATACAGCCATTTAAAATACAGCCATTTTGTGCAAAGAAATCTTTAATTGAGGCCTAGTCTGGTTTAGGCCGTGTGAGATACATCCTTTACATACTGTCTTTCTTTTCTACTATTAAACACCCATTTAGGGCAAGATCCTAAATTCGATAAATATGAGGACGTGGCCCAGGTCGTGGTGCTGCTGGTGGAGCTCCTGTTGCAGGGAAAGGACGTGGTCGATCTGTGCCAGCTACACGCACAAGTGAAACCCCTTCCTCAGGTGCGAGTAGGCGACAAAACCTGCAGAGGTATTTGGTCGGGCCTAATGCTGCTCTACGAATGGTGAGGCCTGAACAAGTACAGGCGATAGTAGATTGGGTTGCTGACAGTGGATCCAGTTCTTTTACATTGTCTCCCACCCAGTCTCCTGCTGAAAGACCACAGTTGGCACCTGCAGCCGATGTCCATCAGTCTTTCACCTCACCCCCTTGCAAATCAGCCAAGCAGTCTGAGCCCCAGGTCATGCATCAGTCTCTTCTGCTTTTTTATGACTTTGTTAGCAGGGTTTCCCAGGGCCATCCACCTAGCCCTGCCCCATAAGTGGAAGAGATTGAGTGCACCGATGCCCAACCACTTTTTTTTCAAGATGAGTACATGGGAGGACCATCGCAGAACGTCTCGGATGATGACGAAACACAGGTGCCAACTGCTGGGGCTTTCGAAAGTGTGCAGACCGACAAGGAAGTCAGGGGTGAAGACTGGGTGGAAGATGATGTGGAGGACGATGAGGTCCTCGACCCCACATGGAATCATGGTAATGCGAGTGACCGATGTAGTTCGGAGGAAGAGGCGGTTGGTCACACAGAGCCACCAGAACAGCAGAAGAGGGAGCAGGGTGCAAAAGCGGAGTGGCCGTCCTCTAGACAGTACGCCTCCTACTGCCCACCGCAGCAAGGGACCGAGCACACCAAGGCCATCTCCAAGGAGTTCCCTAGCGTGGCAATTCTTCAGACAATGTGCTGACGACAAGACACGAGTGGTTTGCACGCTGTGCAATCAGAGCCTGAATTGAGCTGCAGTGGAGTAGACACCTCAAAAACCAAGAAAGGTCTCTGACTCCTCCTGCTTCCTCTTCTGCTGCAGTCGCGCTCTCTTCATCCACCTCTGGAGTGACAGTGCCACCTGCCACCCCGCAAACAGAGGAACTGCCAGCAACACCAACACCTGGGTCACCAAGCATCTCCACAATGTCCCATGCAAGCGATCAGCTCTCCATATCCCAAACGCTGGAGAGGAAGAGGAAGTACCCCCCTACCCACCCGCGATCCCTAGCCCTGAATGCCAGCATTTCTAAATTACTGGCATTTGAAATGCTGTCATTCCGTCTGGTGGAGACGGATAGTTTTAAAGGCCTTATGGCGGTGGCTGTCCCACAGTACGTCGTGCCCAGCCGCCACTACATTTCAAGGCGAGCCATCCCTTCCCTGCACAACCAAGTAGGGGACAAAATCAGGTGCAGTGGTGGCTGGGCCTGAGGCGGATAGCATTTTGTCCTTCCACCACCGAGGATTGCAGGGCGCTTCAGTTTGCCTCCTGTTGCTTCCTCCTCCTACTCTGCTTCCTCATCCTCTACCAGCTCCTCATCCGGTCAGCGTAACACCTTCACCACCAACTTCAGCACAGCCAGGGGTAAACGACAGCAGGCAGTTTTAAAACGTATCTGTTTGGGGGACAAACCACACACCGTGCAGGAGCTGTGGATGGGCCTTGAACAACAGACCGATGAGTGGTTTGTGCCAGTCAGCCTCAAGCCCGGCCTGGTGGTGTGCGATAATGGAAGAAATCTCGTAGCAGCTATGGGACTAGCCGGTTTGACGCACATCCCTTGCCTTGCGCATGTGCTGAATTTGGTGGTGCAGAGATTCCTTAAAAATTACCCCGACATGTAAGAGCTGCTGCATAAAGTGCGGGCCGTCTGTGCGCGCTTTAGGCGTTCTCACCCTGCTGCTGCTCGCCTGTCAGCGCTGCAGCGTAACTTCGGCCTTCTCGCTCACTGCCTCATATGCGACGTGCCCACAAGGTGGAACTCCACCTTGCACATGCTGGCCAGACTGTGCGAGCAGCAGCAGGCGATAGTGGAGTTTCAGCTGCAGCACGCACAGGTGAGTCGCTCGGCGGAACAGCACCACTTTACCACCAATGACTGGGCCTCCATGCAGGACCTGTGTTCCTTGTTGCGCTGTTTCGAGTACACAAACTAAGAAGACAGGTTGGCATCAGCAGGAGCCGCTCAAACCCACATGCAGTTGTGCATATATATAGGGGAGCAAATCCTGCACTTGTGGCCCGTTGCTAATGGCAATCCCCAGCAAAATGCATACAATGGAGGATGCCCGCGGCGAACCACAAGTACCACAATAGACATCCTACACAAGGTAACAAGTGCGGATGTAATAATTAATATAACAATATAACAAAACAATAACAAACATAGGTGCACTCTGCAGTCTCACTAATTCTCAAACTGATTTTAAAATTGAGAGATTAGTCAACATGTCCTACGGTGTAGAACATGTCTTAAGCCCGGACACCACGACAAGGTTTCTCAAGTAGCCCGGGACCCTACACTCTCCTACCTGAGCCATATGGGCGATACCAGGAGCCAGTGGGCAAATTACAGGAGCATAGGGCCGACTCGCAAACAACTCACCAGTTACCTCCAGCATGTGGCCATGCTTGCAATGGGAGGAGGGAGGAGTCTGTGAGTCCCACTCAAGACTTGCTGATATAGCCCAGGCTTCACAGGTGCACCTAAATGTGACCTGTGGATGGAAAACAGGCACATTTAAATAGGAGTTTATACACCTCCAGGAATCTATATATACAAACTAAGAAGACAGGTTGGCATCAGCAGGAGCCGCTCAAACCCACATGCAGTTGTGCATATATATAGGGGAGCAAATCCTGCACTTGTGGCCCGTTGCTAATGGCAATCCCCAGCAAAATGCATACAATGGAGGATGCCTGCGGCGAACCACAAGTACCACAATAGACATCCTACACAAGGTAACAAGTGCGGATGTGATAATTAATATAACAATATAACAAAACAATAACAAACATAGGTGCACTCTGCAGTCTCACTAATTCTCAAACTGATTTTAAAATTGAGAGATTAGTCAACATGTCCTACGGTGTAGAACATGTCTTAAGCCCGGACACCACGACAAGGTTTCTCAAGTAGCCCGGGACCCTACACTCTCCTACCTGAGCCATATGGGCGATACCAGGAGCCAGTGGGCAAATTGCGAGTCGGCCCTATGCTCCTGTAAACAACTCACCAGTTACCTCCAGCATGTGGCCATGCTTGCAATGGGAGGAGGGAGGAGTCTGTGAGTCCCACTCAAGACTTGCTGATATAGCCCAGGCTTCACAGGTGCACCTAAATGTGACCTGTGGATGGAAAACAGGCACATTTAAATAGGAGTTTATACACCTCCAGGAATCTATATATACAAACTAAGAAGACAGGTTGGCATCAGCAGGAGCCGCTCAAACCCACATGCAGTTGTGCATATATATAGGGGAGCAAATCCTGCACTTGTGGCCCGTTGCTAATGGCAATCCCCAGCAAAATGCATACAATGGAGGATGCCCGCGGCGAACCACAAGTACCACAATAGACATCCTACACAAGGTAACAAGTGCGGATGTGATAATTAATATAACAATATAACAAAACAATAACAAACATAGGTGCACTCTGCAGTCTCACTAATTCTCAAATTCGAGTACTAATTCGAGTACTCCACCAACATGGCCAGTGCCGATAACGCCGTTCTCAGGGTTACTATCCCACTTCTATGCCTCTTTGAAAAAACACAGGAGGAGGCACAGGAGGAGGAGGAAGAGGGATCATTTCGTAGGGTTTCCGGACAGTCATTCCAAAGTGGCTCCGAGGGTGGGTTCCTGCACCCACAAACTCAAGGTACACAATTGTCCAGCCAGGGCACAGTTCTGGAGGATGAGGAGGTGGAGGATGAGGAGGAGGAGATGGAGGAGGAGGAACCATGTTCACAGCAGGGTGGCACCCAGACCAGCTCATGGCCATCACTGGTGCGTGAATGGGGGGATACAGAGGACACAAATGATACACCTCCCACAGAGGACAGCTTTTCGTTGCCTCTGGGCAGCCTGGCACACATGAGTGATTACATGCTGCAGTGTCTCCGCAACGACCGCCGAGTTGCCCACATTCTAACTTGTGCTGATTACTGGGTGGCCATGCTGCTGGATCCACCTTACAAGGACAACGCACCGTCCTTAATTCCCTCACTTGAGCGTGATCGTAAGATACGTGAGTACAAACGCACGCTGGTAGATGCGCTGCTGGTGGCATTCCCACCTGACAGGGGGGCACAGTGGAAGCACAAGGCGAAGGCAGAGGACGAGGAAGAGGTCGCCAACACAGCTGGGGCACCGCCAGCACCTCAGAAGGCAGGGTTAGCATTGCCGACATGTGGAAAAGCTTTGTCAGCACGCCACAACAACCAGCACCACCAGCTGATATGGAACGTCTTAGCAGCATTTCGCTAACATGGTGGAGCAGTATGTGTGCACACGCCTACACGTACTGAATGATGGGCCTGCCCCCTTCAACTTCTGGGTCTCCAAATTGGGCACATGGCCTGAGCTTGCCCTTTACGCCTTGGAGATGCTGGCCTGCCCTGCAGCCAGTGTATTATCTGAACCTGTGTTTAGCACGGCAGGGGGCGTCATCACAGACAAGCGCAGCCGCCTGTCCACAGCCAATTAAAATGAACCAGGCATGGATCCCTCAGGACTTGTCCGTACCTTGTGCAGAATAGACATGTATACCGGCACTAAGCAGCCATTGTAGTACTGCAGCGCAATTTTACAAAATTAAATTAAAACCAAAAACCTGTGTTGGCTATCTCGTCCTCCTCCAACGCCGCTTCCACCTACTCCGCTACGTCCACTGCCTCCTCAAACTCCTACTCCATATGGAACTCCACCTCATAAATCCTTTTTTATATCATTTCACTAATTTGTCATTTACATTTTCTGGTGGAATTCACAATTTTTTGGGTGTATAGTACCACTGCTATACCTAGTAGGCCGGTTAAAAAAATAAAATAAATTGTCATTAACATTTTCTGGTGAAATTCACCAATTTTTTGGTGTGAAGTACCACTGCTATACCTAGTAGACCGGTAAAAAAATAAAAAACATTTGTCAGTTACATTTTATAGTCAAATTCACCAATTTTTGGGTGTATTATATACCCCTCCTCTACCTAGTTGACAGCTTAATAAATTTCAATAATTTTTATTTTACATTTTCGGGTGACAATAAACAATTGTTTTCTGTCATAGACCCCTGCTCTACCAAGTAGACAGGTTAATTAATTTCTGAAATTTTTCTGTTACATTCTTGGGTTGACATTATACAATTTTAGACGTGAATAAACCGCTGCTCTGCATAGGTGACAGGGAATAACATTTCTGAAATGCTTCTTTAATTGATGCGCGCCACCTCCTTTGATTCAATGCTTAAACTTAAGCAAGTTGTACCACATTTAAGCTTCAATACTTTGTCGCACATTTCCGCTATACTCTTTTGGCCAACATTTGCGCCTCAATAGCTTTTCCCACAATTCCGCTTGACTCTTTTGGCCCCACATTTGGGCTTCTGTAATTTGTCCCACATTTGCGCCTCAATAACTTTTCCCACATTTCTTCTTGACCCCCAATTTTTTTAATAAATTTATCTTTCTTAAATTTGGTCTCTTTTTCTCACGCTCCCTCTCTGGCCTGGAACCCTGATTCCCCGCCACCCGTATTCACCATGGTAGGCGCATAAAAGAACATCTAAAATTGATAGAGCAGATATCAAATTGGATCGTGAACATCACGGGGACGTGCGACATGGTGGGTGGGGCAGTAAGTATGCACACGCCTACACGAACTAACTAGCCTGAGCTTGCCCTTTACGCCTTGGAGGTGCTGGCCTGCCCTGCAGCCGGTGTATTGCCTGAACGTGTGTTTAGCACGACTGGAGGGTTATATTTCCCAATGTTTTGGGGTGTACCCTGATTTAAAAAAAAATTAAAAAAATTTAAAACCAAAAATCTGTGTAGGCTACCTCCTCCTCCTCCACCGCCACTTCCACCTACACCGCCACATCCACCGCCTCCTTAACCTCCTTCTCCATATAGACCTGGTCCTCCTAGATCAGGGGTGGCCAACCTGTGGCTCTTGAGCCAAATGCGGCTCTTTGCTTCTTCAAGTGCGGCTCTAGCTGTGGAGCCAGGAAGCAGTCAGGCGGCTCACTCTCCGCCCCGTGCTCAGATCTCTTTTCCTGATCGGGCACTGTAGCTCCAGCTGACTCTCCACTACGTCCTGAGGCACACAGTGTGAGAACGTAGAACGTGAAGACATGCACTATGACCTGACATTGTGCTCATCAGGTCACAGTGGAGAGCGTGTCAGACCTGCAGAGTAGCAGGTGCCCAGTGCCTGATCAGGAGAGGGAAGAGATTTTTTTAAATGATAGAACTGAGCATGGGGGTCTGATCTTAGCATGGGAGATTCTGATCTGTGCATGGGGGTCCTGATCTGGGCAATGGGGGTCTGATCTGAGCAATGGGGGTCTGATCTGAGCATGAGGGGAAGATCTGAGCATGAGGGTTCAGATTTGTGCATGGGGGGCAGATCTGAGCATGGGGGTCCTGTTTGAGCATAGGTTGGTCAGGTCTGAGCACTGAGGGTCTGACACTGGGAGTCTGATTTGTGTTGTCTGGTCCGATCTTTGGGGGTCTGATTTGGGGGTCTGATGAGGTTTGGGAATCTTATTGTAGGTCAGATGAGGATTGGGGATCTGATTTAGGAGTCTGATCTGAGGTTTTATGAAAAATATATTTTTTCTTTTTTTGTCTGCTAATGAAAAATAAGAAAAACATATTTTTAGCAGACCACAGATCAGATGAAAAATATTTTTTTTATCTTATTTTTCTTTTGGTAAAACCTAGGTGCATCTTGTAGGGTGAAAAATACGGTGACTCGTGTGTATAGTGTGTATGTATAGGTTGTGGCTAGTAGTCATAGGTTGTTGTTTTTTTTTGGCTCTTTGTGTCTATAAGGTTGGCCACCCCTGTCCTAGATCAAGATTATAATTTTTTATTTTTACGTATTTTATGTTCTTTTAGGTCATTTCCCTATCCACATTTGTTTGCAAAGCACTTGCCATGCTCTTAACCACATTTAGACGCCATTTGCAGCCCTCTAGCCCTTTCCATGACATTTTTTACAGCCATTTTAGTGCTCAAAAGTTCGGGTCCCTTTTGACTTCAATGGGGTTCGTGTTCGGGGTCAAGTTCGAGTTCAGGTACCGAACTCAAACTTTTCTCCGAAGTTCGGCCGAACCCGTCGAACCCGAACATCCAGGTGTCCGCTCAACTCTATTCCTGACCACTCCTTTCAAGACCTTTGGAAACACATAGCACCATAGATATAAATATAAAAAAAGTTTATTCATTGTAATCTTACTAACCTTGAGAATGAAGATAACAGGTCAATTTTGCACTTTTTTTTCAATTCCACCCCTTTTGGATTTTTTTTTTCTGCTCCCCGTGCAATATTAAAGGATGACATTCGAAAGTACAACTTGTCCGACATAAGACAAGCCCTCATACGGCTATGTGAATAAAAAAAAAAGTTATGGCTCTGGGAAATCGGGGCTAATGCAAAACAGAAAATCGCAGGGTTCTCTAGAAATGAAAAATGCTTTTTAGTGGCTTGTGATCAGTCTCAATTAGAGATGAGCGAATTTTTCAAAAATTCGATTCGCCGGTTCGCCTTTATATGCGTGTGAAACACTGTGTCTTGCAGTAACACTCATAGGGAGTCTGCTTTGGCAGTGAAATAATACTGTGAGTAAGTATGACCTTAAGATGACAGGCGTCGCTCTTAGAATCACTGCACACTTCACTTATTTGGGCAGTCACAGGGCCAAAACTGACCAAATAACTCAAGTATCAACTCAGCCTTACAGGTCGATGTTAGCGCCAAGAAAAAGCACACTCCTTTTACACCCTCTTCAGCTGATTCCACATAGATGTCTACAGAACCTGTTCTATTAAACGCTTATACAAGTTGAGCCCCCTTGACAGAGTGGAGAGGGTGTCAGCAGTAAGTTTGTGTTGATGTCACTGATTAATTTGCCCTTCCTCTGATACGTCAGAACAATAGCCCACAAAAAACAGATCCTGTCTGTGGAGCATACGCCTTCACTTGGTCAGCATTTGCTCAATAATCCATCAGTATTGCTAATGCCAAAAAACACAGGAGTGGATCTAAAACAGAGATGACATGTGAATGGAATATTTGCATGTCTTCTGTGTTTTGTACCCACTCCTGCTTTTGGCTACCAAATCATAAGCCAATTCTGATGGGGCCATACAGGCCTTACAGCTGCTACACAGACAGGATCCGTTGTGCATCTCATTTTTCCTTCCTTCTGACAGATCAGAAGAAAGGTCAAATAAATGATGATGTCAGCCAGGCCAAAAGCCAAAATAGTGGACCAGTCATGAAGTGGGGAGGGTGGGAACAGCATGAGAAGTCCACAGAGTGGACCTATGACATAGTGATGAGGTGGAAGCAGCATGAGGAGACCACAGAGTGGCCCAATGACAGAGTCTGGAGGTGGCTGCAGCATCAGGAGGCCACAGGCCCAAACCCTGTTCTTGCCAACCTTTGCCGACCTTTATTGGCTAGTAACTAGAGCCAAAAGCAAACAGTAAAATACATAACAGTAAACAATTTATAGTACCCCCAAGTCTGGGGTACTACACAGACAGCAACAGTTGCATGATAGCGGTAGTGGCATGAAGGCAGCATTATTAGCCTCCTGCTCCTCCACCTCTGACTCCTTCTCAATAAAAGTTTCTCCTTGTAGGTCCCCAATAGCTAAAAGGCAGACAGCAAGATGAGTTAGCTGTTCTTCCGCCAATGCCCCTTGCTGCATGAGCCTCTGTTCTGAGATAAATATAAGGGGGATGAGATCGTTCATGTCCCAGTTGTCCCTACTGACACATTTTGTGACCTCTTCAAAGATCTTTGGCATGCAACAGGCATCCCTGATGAGTTACTACTACCTCACCTAGAATCAACACATGCTCCATGCTGAGGTGGCATGGTGCATGATAAAATCATTTACAACTTTACGCTGCTCATACAGATGCTCTAGCATGGGCAAAGTGGAATGCCAGGGATTTGGAATGTCATGGATTAGGCAGTGTGACGGCAGACCATTGTGTGGCTGCAAATGTAAGTCAGTGTACAAAGCATTGCACAACTAGATTAAATGATGTGTGGCATGCAGGGAACATGTGTTATTTTCTCCAGGTTCTGCGCAGCCGCTGTGTTTCGGCCATTGTCACTGACCACTTTGCCTAGTTGGAATTGGTGGTGAGACATCCAGTGAGGTGTTTGCTACTTTATACACTTTAGCAACTCATAAGCTGTATGGCTACTCTCACCCAGGCCAATTATCACCAACGGTGCATGGAAACACAGTAAAAGGAGGCTGCACTCTGTTTTACTGGATTCATCCAAAGCGAAAGTAAAACGCTTTGGGTTATTTTTGCAGATGGATCTTTTTGAAAATCGTAACAAACCCAGTTCGCTACAAATCGGTTCACTCATTCTTATTCTGGTTATCTAATGTTAATGAGTTTCATGATTGATGACTGGTGTTGAGCGAAGTTGTGTTTTTAAGTTCAGCGTACAAGGTTTGGGTTCGGGTTATGTAAGAATTCCGTTATGGATTCCGCTACCAAGGACCATAAGTTACGGTCCCTGGTAGAGGAATCCATAACAGAACTCTTACATAACCAGAACGTTGTACACCGAACTTAAAAACACAAGTTCTCTCAACACTATTGATGACTGTATCTTTATTTTATTTATTTTTTATAAAGTCACAAGCTCACCCCACTAAGGTGGCGGCAAAAAAAAGCAATAATGTGGTTTTTCTAGGCAAAATTAGGATTAGGTTTAAAGATCTGACCAAATATAATAAACAATGTGTGACATTTGGCTCAAAGTACACTAATGCAGACTTAAAGAGAGAATCCCTCATTTTAATACTTTTTGTCTTACAGGCCTGTGTGGTCTCTCCCACATTTAATTGACCACACGGGCATTGTAACAGGTAAATCACAAAATCAGAAGAGCAGGTGTAAAAACTCCTGATCCTGTATTCTTTGCCTGTGCGGGGATGAGAGAAGGTGTCTCCCTTTAGCATACTATTACAATTACAACAATTCAGGCAAAGGTAACAACCCTTCCTACGTGTTTGTTCCTTCACTGGCCATTTTTGTAGTTCAGAATGTGTCAGGCTATCACCCTGATTTTTCACCCTCCTATATGACATTAGGGGTGGGGACTGAAATTCTTCTATATCTGGAAAGGATTGCGCTAAAATCCGCCAATTGCGCTTAAGTGCTCCTGCTATCTGGTGAGTATGCAGACACAAATGGTACCCTTTTCTTACTCATTACCTCTTTCCGTGTATTTAACCCCTTAAGGACTCAGCCCTATTTCACCTTAAGGACTTGGCCATTTTTTGAAAATCTGACCAGTGTCACTTTAAGTGCTGATAACTTTAAAACGCTTTGACTTATCCAGGCCGTTCTGAGACTGTTTTTTCGTCACATATTGTACTTGATGACACTGCTAAAATTGGGTCAAAAAAGTAAATTTTTTTGCATAAAAAAATACCATATTTACCAAAAATCTTTTTACATTTGCAAATTTCAAAGTTTCAGTTTCTCTACTTCTGTAATACATAGTAATACCCCCAAAAATTTTGATGACTTTACATTCCCCATATGTCTACTTCATGTTTGTAGCATTTTGGGATTGATATTTTATTTTTTGGGGATGTTACAAGGCTTAGAAGTTTAGAAGCAAATCTTGAAATTTTTCAGAAATTTACAAAAACCAAATTTTTAGGGACCACTACAGCTCTGAAGTCACTTTGCGAGGCTTACATAATAGAAACCGCCCAAAAATGACCCCATTCTATAAACTACACCCCTCAAAGTATTCAAAACTGATTTTACAAGCTTCGTTAACCCTTTAGGTATTGCACAAGAGTTATTGGCAAATGGGGATGAAATTTGAGAATTTCATTTTTTTGCCTAATTTTCCATTTTAACCCATTTTTTCCACTAACAAAGCAAGGGTTAACAGCTAAACAAGACTGTATCTTTATTGCCCTGACTCTGCCGTTTACAGAAACACCCCATATGTGGCCGTAAACTACTGTACGGGCACACAGTAGGGCGTAGAGTGAAAGGTTCCGCCGTTTGGTTTTTGGAGGGCTGATTTTGCTGGACTGTTTTTTTGACACCATGTCCCATTTGAAGCCCCCTGATGCACCCCAAGAGTAGAAACTACATCAAAGTGACCCCATCTAAGAAACTACACCCCTCAAGGTATTCAAAACTGATTTTACAAACTTTGTTAACCCTTTAGGTGTTGCACAAGAGTTATTGGCAAATGGGGATGAAATTTGAGAATTTCATTTTTTTGCCTAATTTTCCATTTTAACCCATTTTTTCCACTAACAAAGCAAGGGTTAACAGCCAAACAAGACTGTATCTTTATTGCCCTGACTCTGCCGTTTACAGAAACACCCCATATGTGGCCGTAAATTACTGTACGGCCACACAGCGGGGCGTAGAGTGAAAGGTGTGCCGTTTGGTTTTTGGAAGGCAGATTTTGCTGGACTGTTTTTTTGACACCATGTCCCATTTGAAGCCCCCTGATGCACCCCTAGAGTAGAAACTCCATAAAAGTGACCCCATCTAAGAAACTACACCCCTCAAGGTATTCAAAACTGATTTTACAAACTTTGTTAACCCTTTAGGTGTTGCACAAGATTTAATGGAAAATAGAGATACAATTTCAAAATTTCACTTTTTTGGCAGATTTTCCATTTTAATTTTTTTTTTCCAGTTACAAAGCAAGGGTTAACAGCCAAACAAAACTCATTATTTATGGCCCTGATTCTGTAGTTTACAGAAACACCCCATATGTGGCCGTAAACTACTGTACGGGCACACAGCAGGGCGCAGAAGGAAAGGAATGCCATACGGTTTTTGGAAGGCAGATTTTGCTGGACTGTTTTTTTTGACACCATGTCCCATTTGAAGCCCCCCTGATGCACCCCTAGAGTAGAAACTCCATAAAAGTGACCCCATCTAAGAAACTACACCCCTCAAGGTATTCAAAACTGATTTTACAAACTTTGTTAACCCTTTAGGTGTTGCACAAGATTTAATTGAAAATAGAGATACAATTTCAAAATTTCACTTTTTTGGCAGATTTTCCATTTTAATATTTTTTTTCCAGTTACAAAGCAAGGGTTAACATCCAAACAAAAATCATTATTTATTGCCCTGATTCTGTAGTTTACAGAAACACCCCATATGTGATCGTAAAATGCTTTACGGTCACACGGCAGGGCGCAGAAGGAAAGGAATGCCATACGGTTTTTGGAAGGCAGATTTTGCTGGACTGTTTTTTTTGACACCATGTCCCATTTGAAGCCCCCCTGATGCACCCCTAGAGTAGAAACTCCAAAAAAGTGACCCCATTTTAGAAACTACAGGTTAGGGTGGCAGTTTTGTTGGTACTAGTTTAGGGTACATATGATTTTTGGTTGCTCTATATTACACTTTTTGTTCGGCAAGGTAACAAGAAATAGCTTTTTTGGCACGTTTTTTTTTTTTTGTTATTTACAATATTCATCTGACAGGTTAGATCATGTGGTAATTTTATAGAGCAGGTTGTCGCGGACGCGGCGATACCTAATATGTATACAATTTTTTTTATTTATGTAAGTTTTATACAGTAACTTCATTTTTAAAACCAAAAAAAGTTTTAGTGTCTCCATAGTCTAAGAGCCATAGTTTTTTCAGTTTTTGGGCGATTATCTTGAGTAGGGTCTCATTTTTTGCGGGATGAGATGACGGTTTGATTGGCACTATTTTGGGGTGCATATGACTTTTTGATCGCTTGCTATTACACGTTTTGTGACGTAAGATGACAAAAAATGGCTTTTTTTACACCGTTTTTATTTTTTATTTTTTGCGGTGGTCATCTGAGGGGTTAGATCATGTGATATTCTTATAGAGCCGGTCGATACGGACGCGGCGATACCTAATATGTATACTTTATTTTTATTTATGTAAGTTTTACACAATGATTTCATTTTTTAAACAAAAAAAAATCATGTTTTAGTGTTTCTTTAGTCTGAGAGACATAGTTTTTTCAATTTTTGGGCGATTATCTTGGGTAGGGTATGATTTTTGCGGGATGAGATGACGGTTTGATTGGTACTATTTTGGCGTACATGTGACTTTTTTGATCACTTTTATTACCTTTTTTGGGAAGTAAGGTGGGCAAAATTTCAATTTTCTCATAGTTTTTATTTTTTTATTTTTATGGTGTTCACCGTGCGGGGAAAGTAACATGACCGTTTTATAGATCAGGTTGTTACGGACGCGGCGATACCTAATATGTGTAGTGTATTTTATTTTTTTAATTTTTATTCAGTGATGAATGTTTTTTTTTTATCTTAACTTTTTTCACTTTTTTTTTGACCCAGACCCACTTGGTTCTGGAAGATCCAGTGGGTCTGATGTCTGTATAATACAGTACAGTACAATATATATTGTTCTGTACTGTATTTTACACTTGTCTGAACAGATCTATGCTTTTAGCACAGATCTGTTCAGCACCATGGACAGCAGGACGCCTGAGCAGGCGTCCTGTTGCCATGGGAACCTTCCCCGTCTGCTCAGAACTTCGCAGACGGGGAAGGGTAAGCACGAGCTGAGGGGGGCTCTCTGGGGGCTGTTGGGGGGCTCTCTCCCTCTCCATCGGGGGGCTGCAAAGGCACAGCAGCCCCCCGATGGAGAGGGAGGGAGCTCCCTGACCGATGACAGTTAACTTTTTCCATACAGCGGTCCGTACGGACCGCGGTATGGAAAGGGTTAAACGGCTGACATCTGCACAGATGTCAGCCGTTTATACCAGGGTGCCAGCAATGTGCTGGCACCCTGGTATACCCACTAGAAGCCAACGATCGTTCATGGGGAGGCGGGCGGGGGATCGCGATCCCGCCTGCCGCACCGCCCGCCTCCCGCAACGCCCCCACCGCATGCGACACCCCCCCCCGCACCACTCGCCGGCATCAAATCGTGCAGGGGTGCAGGGGGGGTGAAAAATATTGATTATAGGCACTGTAAAGTTTCTGATCCTCGCAGTCAGGGCCCGTGGGGATCAGAAACTGCAAAAAGCGCAGCAAACCGCAGGTCTGAATTGACCTGCGGTTTGCTGAGATCGCCGACACGGGGGGGTCACATGACCCCCCCTGGCGTTGTCACAGGATGCGGGCTGAAGGATTTCAGCCGAAATCCCGTTCTGATTAACCCCTGGGGCGCCGGAATACTGATTTCAAGTTAGGACGTACCGGTACACCCTGAGTCCTTAAGGACTCGGGAAATAGGGCGTACCGATACGCCCTGCGTCCTTAAGGGGTTAACAACTGAGATCGTGCCTGTTGTTTCACTCTATCCAAGTGTCTCTTGACTAAATTTTTAGGATATTTCCTCGCAAAAACTTGTGTCCCAACGTCCGTAGTCTGTCATCTACCTCTCCTTCAACTGACACTATATGTCTCGTCCTATATGGAAGCGATTCCAAAATATTTTTAGGGTGGGCGCTATCGAACTAAGCATGTTGTTCTGATCTGTCGGTTTTACAAAAAGATCCGTCTGTAGCCCATCCTCTGTCACATAAACCAGAGTGTCAAGAAATTGTAGAGAGAGTTCGGAGTCAACCCTAGTGAGGTTTAAAGAATTCAGAGTCGACCCTAGTGGATTTGGCTACCAAGGGGGCTCTCGGGTCGGGGCTGGCACTGCGAGCACCGCCGCCATTTTACACAGAAATCGACTAACAAGTGGTGCTGTCCTGTTTTCACTTTGACGAGTATCTCCTGTATTGTCCATCTTTTCTCCTCCCTCCCCTCTATGCCAATTCCACTTTTCTTGGTTGAGCAGTGTGATCTTCCTCCCTATCATTCATTCTCTTAGTGTATGAGGTCAGATCAATGGCCCACATATGATGAGTAGCAAACATAACATTCAACGTATAATCGAGCAGACAAACATAAAGGGCCCATTTCACAAACACATCTCTTAAAAGTTCTTTAAAGTCACAAAAATTCTTTAGAGCGCCAATAAAACAAAACACCTTTGCGCATTACATAACACACATAAAACATTATAAAAATAAATGTGGTTTCTCTCCACAAACTCCTTAACTCATGTACATGTACTTTTTCCTAGTATGCACATACACTTCACTTGCTACAATGCATTCATTTGTAACATTACTTGTAGTTAAGCAGCCCCTGCTGTCTGCCTTCATACAAGTATCCAGCTTTCCTCTGACCCACTCACGCATGACTATTCATAGCCACACACAGCATTGCACTAAGAGAGAGAGAGACAACCATATTATAAACTCAATTGCCTATTTCTGGCAAATAATGCACATTTTTATTGTCTAATACAAACAAAGTTATGCAAATAGCAGTTCACCTATATGAACAGTCAAAGCCCCACTTAAAGGGACTCACGGTTAAAGATTTCTAGTCACTTTTCCCTTAATCTGTATTTTTCCTAACTCCTTAACTCCATGCTTACAATGCCTGCTTTAATCTATCTTACTGCCTTGCAGACTTCTGCCTGTGGTGCATTTATGCTTCACATTATGATTAATACAGAGTAAACTAAGCTTAGGAGAGATTTCCTAACCTTTTAGATATTTCCATTTTCCCCAGTCTCTAGTGTAAGTCATAAATCTTCTGCACTAGGGCACAACTTAATGCACAGATGTTTTTTAATGATTTTGCCTAAACAACTAGGCACTCTTCTTTATTAGCTGTTGGATAAACACCAATATCTACAGTCTATCCTGCACACTGTCCAACTGCTTCAATGATTTCTAGTGATAGACGAACATCGGCCGGGATGGTTCACAAACACACGTTTGTGATCAAATGTTTGCGAACTGCACGTCCGCGGCGGGCGCCATTGACTTTAATGGCAGGCAAACCTGAAAAACCTTCAGCTCATATTTGCAGCCGCCAATTACTTACTAGAAGTGCAAAAATAGTCCCACAACATGGACAGTGACATACCAGAGGGGGATCATTGTCAAAAATTCCCACAAAAAAATATGTATTTTAATCAGGGAGTCATTTTTATGCGTCTTAAAGGAAAACTCTAAAAAATGTGCCCTGCTGCAGCCCAGAAATTTTTTATTTTAGGCCACTGGAGTACAGGCCCCAAAAATTAGTCATTCACCTGACAGAAAAGGTCTTTTATGCCGCGTATATACATAAAACAAGGACCATTCTTTGTTCTGGGTGGTGGCGGATATGTGTGGGCTGGCATGAGGAAATTCAATTACACATGGTCGTCACAGGTGTTGAATTACTCAGAGATCCATGCCTCATTCATCTTTAGAAATGTGAGGTAGTCCACACTGTTGTGAGCTAGGCGAGTGCGCTTATCGGTCACGATCCCCCCTGCAGCGCTGAATGTCCTTTCGGACAGGACACTTGATGAGGGGCAAGCCAAGAGTTCCATGGCAAATTGTGCCAGCTCTGTCCACAGGTCAAGCCTGCACACCCAGTAGTCCAGGGGTTCCTCGCTTCTCAGAGATTCCACATTGGCCGTTAACCCGATGTAGTCGGAGACCTGTCGGTTTAGGCGTTCCCTGAAGCTGGATCTGGATGGCGGCTGTCGATAAGTTGGTTGCAAGAATGATCTCATATCCGAAGTGACCAACACATCTTCAAACCACCCTCTTCTTGCATGCACGCTAGGATTGGTACCCGCACCTGTTTTGCTGTGGGTGGAAATTCCTCCTTGCCAGCGCCCGCAACAGCAGAATGCAGCATCTCTCGCAGCAAGGCCTGGAAATGCTGCATTCTGCCAGCCCTCTGTGATGCTGGTAACATGTCCACCATTTTGTGTTTGTACCGGGGGTCTAAGTACATTGCCACCCAGTACTGGTCTTTGCCCTTTATGCTTTTTATATGGGGGTCCCTCTTCAAACATGAAGGCCCCCATTTGCACTAAATTGGAAGCGGTGGAGCTCCTTGGCTCCTGCTCATCGCCCAGGAGAATGTTGTCCTCTATCTCATCCTTCCAGCCACAGACAACACCAGGGATCCCCGAAAAGTTTAAAGTCCCCTTCAAAGCATGCTCTTCTTGCTCCTCCTTATCCCCCCAGCCACCATCCTCCTCTGACTCCTCTTCAGACTCCTGCTGACTTGTCTCAGAAATTCATTCAGCATTGCGACTTCCTCATCTTCCAGCTCCTGCTCCTCGATGGCTTGATCAATGACACGACACAATGCACGCTCCAGAAGAAAGGCGTAAGGTAGGATGTCACTGATGGTGCCCTGTCTGCGACTGACCAGTTTGGTGATTTCATCAAATGGTCGCAGAAGTCTGCATGCGTTGCCCATGAGCAGCCACTGGCGCGGTGAAAAGAAACCAAGCTCCCCAGAACCTGTCCTGCTGCAGAGTTCGTACAGCTAGTCGTTAACAGCACGTTGCTGCTAGAGCAGCCTATCAAGCATATACAAGGTGGAGGTCCAGCGCGACGGGCTGTCACAAATCAGACGTCTGACAGGCAGGTGGTGTCGCCGCTGAACGTCAGCAAGGCGAGTCATGGCCGTGCAAGATCTAAAATGGCCAGAGATTTTCCTGGCCTGCCGTAAGACGTCCTAGACCCCGGGGTATTTGGCAACGAATCGCTGCACGACTAAGTTCAGGACATGTGCCATGCACGGCACGTGTCATTTTGACTTGTTTCAGTGCGCTCAGCAGATTGGCACCGTTGTCGCACACCACTTTACCAAATGTCAAATTGAGCAGGGTTAGCCACTGATCAGCCTGTGACCGCAGAGCTGAAAGCAGTGCAAAACCGGTGTGGCTCTTGGCTTCCAGGCGCAACAGCCGCAGCACAGCATGGCAATGTCTCACCTGGCACGTCAAATAGGTTCTAGGGAGCTTGGGGGGGCGCAGCGGAAGAGGCGGTAGCAGTGGAAAAGGAGGAGTCAGCCGAGGAGGAGACAGAGGATGGAGTAGGAGGAGGAGAAGAAGAGGCCGGCCGGCATGCAATCTGTGGCAGTAACACCAAATCCACACGGGAGCCACGGGTTACATGCTTGACGGCCGTCAGAAGGTTCACCCAGTGGGCAGTAAAAGTTATATACCTTCCCTGCCCGTGTTTGCTAGACCCAGTGTCTGTGGTCAGATGTATCTTGGCACCAACACGGTGTGCCATAGATATATTCACTTGCTGCTGAACGTGGCTATATAGCTCTGGGATGCCCTTCTGGGAGAAATATTTCCTTCCGTGGACCTTCCATTGCGGTGTGCCAATGGCCACAAATTTTCTAAAGGCCTCCGAGTACACCAGTTTATATGGCAGTAGTTGGTGGGCTAGCAGTTCCGACAAGCCAGCGGTCAGCCATTGGGCAAGAGGGTGATCCGGCTTCATCAACTTTTTACGCTTGACATTTGGGCCACGGAAGTCTGCCCTCTGTCAGATGAATGCGATGACGGCACGGTGGAAGGTGGAGGACAAATAGGAGGAGAAGGAAAAGAGGCAGGACGTGGAGCGCCGGGAGTGTGGCTTTGTGGGTTCTGACAGCGTTGCTCAACTGGGCTCGGTGATGGGAGGTCAGGTGCCTTCTTAAGGCGGTTGTCCCTAGGTGAGTGTTGTGCTTACTGTGGCTTATGCGTTGATAGCACAGGCTGCAGATGGCAACACTATTGTCAGCAGCTGACACGATAAGAAAAGCCCATACTGCGAAGCCATGTGCCGGTGTCCTCGGAGCACCAGAAGTGACCCTGCATGGTAGATGGCTCGCTCCAGATACATTTGCAGCTTTTTGCCTCCTGTGCCATGCGAGCTCTGCCTGCTTCTCCTCCTTCTCCTCCCTCTCTGCTGCTGCTCCTCTTCCTGTCTTGTGGGCACCCATGTGACGTCCATCGACACGTCATCATCGTCACCTTCACCACCACTGACGTTTGAGATCTCAGAGTAGGCAGCAACAGCTGGGACCTCCCTCTTTGGGCTGATCTGGGTACTGTCGTCAGACCGCTGGGTGGCAGCCATTACTTCCTCCTCTTCCTCATTCAATGCCAACATGGCTGCGTATTGTAAGGTCTGGGAATGGATGGGAAAATAATTCCTCTGGCTCGAGTGGAGGGGCTATGGTGGTGGTGTCTTTGGGGATGTACACAGCAGAGAGTGGGAAGGGTGCATATACAGAGTATGAGGAGGGCGCAGAAGTGGAAGGCTGAATGAGACACTTAACCAACTCTGGTGCGTCCTTTTGAAGTAATTGCACACGCCTTCTCCAACTTCCCATTTAGGCTCTGGCCTGGTGCAGCTGCCCGACCCCTACCACACGTGCGGAACCGCCTGCCTCTTCCTCTGCCTGTCATTTTCAAAATGACCCTGTGCCTAAGTCCCTAGAGAAAAGCAGTATTTGTGGAAGCAGGTATATCGCAGGCCTCAATCAATATTTGGTGGAAACGGGTACAGGTGAAACTCGAAAAATTTGAATATCGTGCAAAAGTCCATTTATTTCAGTAATGCAAATTAAAAGGAATTGCATTAATGCAGCTTAAAATTAGAATTTTGTGAAAAGGTTCAATATTCTAGGCTCAAAGTGTCACACTCTAGTCAGCTAATTAATCCATATCCACTGAGCAAAGTGTACATCAAAATTGGGACTTTGGGGTTTCATAAGCTGTAAGCCATAATCATACAAATTATAATATATAAAGGCTTGAAATATCTCGCTTTGCATGTAATGAGTCTATCTCATATGTTAGTTTCACCTTTTAAGTTGCATTACTGAAATAAATTAACTTTGCACGATATTCTAATTTTTCGAGTTTCACCTGTATATCAAACCCCTTAATCAGTATTTTGTGGAAGCAGTTATATTGCAGGCCTCAATCAATATTTGGTGGAAGCAGGTATATCAATCACCTTAACCACCTCAGCCCCCAGTGCTTAAACACCCTGAAAGACCAGGCCACTTTTTACACTTCTGACCTACACTACTTTCACCGTTTATTGCTCGGTCATGCAACTTACCACCCAAATGAATTTTACCTCCTTTTCTTCTCACTAATAGAGCTTTCATTTGGTGGTATTTCATTGCTGCTGACATTTTTACTTTTTTTGTTATTAATCGAAATTTAACGATTTTTTTGCAAAAAAATGACATTTTTCACTTTCAGTAGTAAAATTTTGCAAAAAAAAACGACATCCATATAGAAATTTTGCTCTAAATTTATAGTTCTACATGTCTTTGATAAAAAAAAAATGTTTGGGTAAAAAAAAAATGGTTTGGGTAAAAGTTATAGCGTTTACAAACTATGGTACAAAAATGTGAATTTCCGCTTTTTGAAGCAGCTCTGACTTTCTGAGCACCTGTCATGTTTCCTGAGGTTCTACAATGCCCAGACAGTACAAACACCCCACAAATGACCCCATTTCTGAAAGTACACACCCTAAGGTATTCGCTGATGGGCATAGTGAGTTTATAGAACTTTTTATTTTTTGTCACAAGTTAGCGGAAAATTATGATTTTTTTTTTTTTTTTTTTTTTCTTACAAAGTCTCATATTCCACTAACTTGTGACAAAAAATAAAAAGTTCTATGAACTCACTATGCCCATCAGCGAATACCTTGGGGTCTCTTCTTTCCAATATGGGGTCACTTGTGGGGTAGTTATACTGCCCTGGCATTCTAGGGGCCCAAATGTGTGGTAAGGAGTTTGAAATCAAATTCTGTAAAAAATGACCTGTGAAATCCGAAAGGTGCTCTTTGGAATATGGGCCCCTTTGCCCACCTAGGCTGCAAAAAAGTGTCACACATCTGGTATCTCCGTACTCAGGAGAAGGTGGGGAATGTGTTTTGGGGTGTCATTTTATATATACCCATGCTGGGTGAGAGAAATATCTTGGCAAAAGACAACTTTTCCCATTTTTTTTATACAAAGTTGTCATTTGACCAAGATATTTATCTCACCCAGCATGGGTATATGTAAAAAGACACCCCAAAACACATTCCTCAACTTCTCCTGAGTACGGGGATACCAGATGTGTGACACTTTTTTGCAGCCTAGGTGGGCAAAGGGGCCCATATTCCAAAGAGCACCACTGATAGATGGATCGGATCCGCAAAACGCATCCGGACGTCTGAATGAAGCCTTACAGGGGCGTGATCAATGACTGTGGTTATCACCCCATATAGACTCCCTGATCACCCCCCCTGTCATTGATTACCCCCCTGTCATTGATCAACCCCCTGTAAAGCTCCATTCAGACGTCCGCATGATTTTTACGGATGCACTGATAGATGGATCCGATCCGCAAAACGCATCCGGACGTCTGAATGAAGCCTTACAGGGGCATGATCAATGACTGTGGTGATCACCCCATATAGACTCCCTGATCACCCCCCTGTCATTGATCACCCCCCTGTAAAGCTCCATTCAGATGTCCGCATGATTTTTACGGATGCACTGATAGATGGATCCGATCCGCAAAACGCATCCGGACGTCTGAATGAAGCCTTACAGGGGCATGATCAATGACTGTGGTGATCACCCCATATAGACTCCCTGATCACCCCCCTGTAAAGCTCCATTCAGATGTCCGCATGATTTTTACGGATGCACTGATAGATGGATCCGATCCGCAAAACGCATCCGGACGTCTGAATGAAGCCTTACAGGGGCATGATCAATGACTGTGGTGATCACCCCATATAGACTCCCTGATCACCCCCCTGTCATTGATTACCCCCCTGTAAAGCTCCATTCAGATGTCCGCATGATTTTTACGGATGCACTGATAGATGGATCGGATCCGCAAAACGCATCCGGACGTCTGAATGAAGCCTTACAGGGGAGTGATCAATGACTGTGGTGATCACCCCATATAGACTCCCTGATCACCCCCCTGTCATTGATTACCCCCCTGTAAAGCTCCATTCAGATGTCCGCATGATTTTTACGGATGCACTGATAGATGGATCGGATCCGCAAAACGCATCCGGACGTCTGAATGAAGCCTTACAGGGGCGTGATCAATGACTGTGGTGATCACCCCATATAGACTCCCTGATCACCCCCCTGTCATTGATCAACCCCCTGTCATTGATTACCCCCCTGTAAAGCTCCATTCAGACGTCCGCATGATTTTTACGGATCCACTGATAGATGGATCGGATCCGCAAAACGCATCCGGACGTCTGAATGAAGCCTTACAGGGGCGTGATCAATGACTGTGGTGATCACCCCATATAGACTCCCTGATCACCCCCCCTGTCATTGATCAACCCCCTGTCATTGATCAACCCCCCTGTCATTGATCAACCCCCCTGTCATTGATCACCCCCCTGTCATTGATCACCCCCCCTGTCATTGATCACCCCCCTGTCATTGATCACCCCCCTGTCATTGATCACCCCCCTGTCATTGATCACCCCCCTGTCATTGATCACCCCTCTGTAAGGCTCCATTCAGATATTTTTTTGGCCCAAGTTAGCAGAATTTTTTTTTTTTTTTCTTACAAAGTCTCATATTCCACTAACTTGTGTCAAAAAATAAAATCTCACATGAACTCACCATACCCCTCACGGAATCCAAATGCGTAAAATTTTTTAGACATTTATATTCCAGACTTCTTCTCACGCTTTAGGGCCCCTAGAATGCCAGGGCAGTATAAATACCCCACATGTGACCCCATTTCGGAAAGAAGACACTCCCAGGTATTCCGTGAGGGGCATATTGAGTCCATGAAAGATTGAAATTTTTGTCCCAAGTTAGCGGAACGGGAGACTTTGTGAGAAAAAAATTAAAAATATCAATTTCCGCTAACTTGTGCCAAAAAAAAAAAAATTTCTATGAACTCGCCATGCCCCTCATTGAATACCTTGGGGTGTCTTCTTTCCAAAATGGGGTCACATGTGGGGTATTTATACTGCCCTGGCATTCTAGGGGCCCCAAAGCGTGAGAAGAAGTCTGGTATCCAAATGTCTAAAAATGCCCTCCTAAAAGGAATTTGGGCACCTTTGCGCATCTAGGCTGCAAAAAAGTGTCACACATCTGGTATCGCCGTACTCAGGAGAAGTTGGGGAATGTGTTTTGGGGTGTCATTTTACATATACCCATGCTGGGTGAGAGAAATATCTTGGTCAAATGCCAACTTTGTATAAAAAAAGGGAAAAGTTGTCTTTTGCCAAGATATTTCTCTCACCCAGCATGGGTATATGTAAAATGACACCCCAAAACACATTCCCCAACTTCTCCTGAATACGGCGATACCACATGTGTGACACTTTTTTGCAGCCTAGGTGGGCAAAGGGGCCCATATTCCAAAGAGCACCTTTAGGATTTCACAGGTCATTTACCTACTTACCACACATTAGGGCCCCTGGAAAATGCCAGGGCAGTATAACTACCCCACAAGTGACCCCATTTTGGAAAGAAGACACCCCAAGGTATTCCGTGAGGGGCATGGCGAGTTCCTAGAATTTTTTATTTTTTGTCACAAGTTAGTGGAAAATGCTTATTTTTTTTTTTTTTTTTTTTTCATACAAAGTCTCATATTCCACTAACTTGTGACAAAAAATAAAAAGTTCCATAAACTCACTATGCCCATCAGCGAATACCTTGGGGTCTCTTCTTTCCAAAATGGGGTCACTTGTGGGGTAGTTATACTGCCCTGGCATTCTAGGGGCCCAAATGTGTGGTAAGGAGTTTGAAATCAAATTCTGTAAAAAATGACCTGTGAAATCCGAAAGGTGCTCTTTTGAATATGGGCCCCTTTGCCCACCTAGGCTGCAAAAAAGTGTCACACATCTGGTATCTCCGTAATCGGGAGAAGTTGGGGAATGTGTTTTGGGGTGTCATTTTACATATACCCATGCTGGGTGAGAGAAATATCTTGGCAAAAGACAACTTTTCCCATTTTTTTATACAAAGTTGGCATTTGACCAAGATATTTATCTCACCCAGCATGGGTATATGTAAAAAGACACCCCAAAACACATTCCTCAACTTCTCCTGAATACAGAGATACCAGATGTGTGACACTTTTTTGCAGCCTAGGTGGGCAAAGGGGCCCACATTCCAAAGAGCACCTTTCGGATTTCACAGGTCATTTACCTACTTACCACACATTTGGGCCCCTAGAATCCCAGGGCAGTATAACTACCCCACAAGTGACCCCATTTTGGAAAGAAGAGACCCCAAGGTATTCGCTGATGGGCATAGTGAGTTCATGGAAGTTTTTATTTTTTGTCACAAGTTTGTGGAATATGAGACTTTGTATGAAAAAAAAAATAAAAAAAAAAATCATCATTTTCCACTAACTTGTGACAAAAAATAAAAAATTCTAGGAACTCGCCATGCCCCTCACGGAATACCTTGGGGTGTCTTCTTTCCAAAATGGGGTCACTTGTGGGGTAGTTATACTGCCCTGGTATTCTAGGGGCCCAAATGTGTGGTAAGGAGTTTGAAATCAAATTCAGGAAAAAATGAGGAGTGAAATCCGAAAGGTGCTCTTTGGAATATGGGCCCCTTTGCCCACCTAGGCTGCAAAAAAGTGTCACACATCTGGTATCCCCGTACTCAGGAGAAGTTGAGGAATGTGTTTTGGGGTGTCTTTTTACATATACCCATGCTGGGTGAGATAAATATCTTGGTCAAATGACAACTTTGTATAAAAAAATGGGAAAAGTTGTCTTTTGCCAAGATATTTCTCTCACCCAGCATGGGTATATATAAAATGACACCCCAAAACACATTCCCCACCTTCTCCTGAGTACGGAGATACCAGATGTGTGACACTTTTTTGCAGCCTAGGTGGGCAAAGGGGCCCATATTCCAAAGAGCACCTTTCGGATTTCACAGGTCATTTTTTACAGAATTTGATTTCAAACTCCTTACCACACATTTGGGCCCCTAGAATGCCAGGGCAGTATAACTACCCCACAAGTGACCCCATTTTGGAAAGAAGAGACCCCAAGGTATTCGCTGATGGGCATGGCGAGTTCATGGAAGTTTTTATTTTTTGTCACAAGTTAGTGGAATATGAGACTTTGTAAGAAAAAAAAAAAAAAGAAAAAAAATCATAATTTTCCGCTAACTTGTGACAAAAAATAAAAAGTTCTATGAACTCACTATGCCCATCAGCGAATACCTTAGGGTGTGTACTTTCCGAAATGGGGTCATTTGTGGGGTGTTTGTACTGTCTGGGCATTGTAGAACCTCAGGAAACATGACAGGTGCTCAGAAAGTCAGAGCTGCTTCAAAAAGCGGAAATTCACATTTTTGTACCATAGTTTGTAAACGCTATAACTTTTACCCAAACCATTTTTTTTTTACCCAAACATTTTTTTTTTATCAAAGACATGTAGAACTATAAATTTAGAGCAAAATTTCTATATGGATGTCGTTTTTTTTGCAAAATTTTACAACTGAAAGTGAAAAATGTCATTTTTTTGCAAAAAAAATCGTTAAATTTCGATTAATAACAAAAAAAGTAAAAATGTCAGCAGCAATGAAATACCACCAAATGAAAGCTCTATTAGTGAGAAGAAAAGGAGGTAAAATTCATTTGGGTGGTAAGTTGCATGACCAAGCAATAAATGGTGAAAGTAGTGTAGGTCAGAAGTGTAAAAAGTGGCCTGGTCTTTCAGGGTGTTTAAGCACTGGGGGCTGAGGTGGTTAAAGCAAAAATACTGTGAGCCAGCCTATATTTATATTGATTTATTCCTCTTTTTCAGCTGGTAAACTGAAAGGCTGTGCTCCAGTAGGTTGCTGGTGGAGCCTTTTCTAAATATTTGTTATTTGTTACAAAGTACAAAAATGTATTCTAATGCTATGCTTATTATGTAAATTAAAGATGCTTGGCAAATACATTTTGTACAAAATTATTTGGGCCTGTCTGCCACACGTCAAGGCGATCTCTGTAAGACGGGACCCTAACACAAAATTCTACCTGTTATGTGCCATGATGGCTACCATACAATTCAGGGAGTGTAGGTTCCACATGCATGCTGGGCCTGCTTTAATTTTTGTCATCTTTGGTGCCAAAATGGCCTCCATTAAATTCAGGGAATGCAGGTACCAACATGCATGCAGAGCCCACTCCACACCTCTCCTGGTGCCAAATGGCCACCAACTAATGCAATGAGAGTCCACCCTATACCTCTCCTGGTGCCAAATGGCTTCCATTGACTGAGGGAGAGCAGGCTAAGCTTTAGGCTACGTCTAGACAGCGACATTTGTCGCGCTAATGTCGCGAGACAATTTTTATAATGGCAGTCTATGGTGTCACACTGCAACATGCAACATGCTGCGACTGCGATGCAACAGTCGCAGAAGATCCATTCGAGATGGATTTTTCTGCGACTGTTGCATCGCAGTCGCAGCATGTTGCATGTTGCAGTGCGACACCATAGACTGCCATTATAAAAATTGTCGCGCGACATTAGTGCAACAAAATGTTGCGCTACAAATGTTGTAGTGTAGTTGTGCCCTATCTGTCGCGTGACAAATGTCGTCGTGTAGACGTAGCCTTATACTCACACTAATTAAAATCAGCCTATGGAGCAGACAGGCTGATCAGGACTGCACGACAGAAGTGTCAGTCACACCTCCAGTACATACTGCAAAGAAAAGAAGGGGGGTCAGTCAGCACATCCCAATGCGCAGGTGCACGTTGCCGTGGCTGAAAACACAAAGTAAAAAATACAATGCAACATCACTCTGCAAACCAAATAAAGTACAAAAAGTATTCCTTGCAGCATATTGTGTAAATTAGCTTATTCACATTAAATGCAGCTGAGAAAGTAGCTTTAGCCACTGTATTTCTCCTTATTGATCATGTGAAGTAGATAAAAAGAGAAAAAAAACTGGAACTGCTTATTCCTTTTTTGGCGCTGCTAGGCTGGATATATCACGCTGGTGGTAGAGTAAAAAGTAGTATTTTATTTGTCTACGCGTTTCGAGGGAGTTGGACCCTCTTCTTCAGGACAATACACTATTAACTAGGCTAATAGTGTATTGTCCTGAAGAAGAGGGTCCAACTCCCTCGAAACGCGTAGACAAATAAAATACTACTTTTTACTCTACCACCTGCGTGATATAGCCAGCCTAGCAGCGCCCAAAAAGGAATAAGCAGTTCCAGTTTTTTTTCTCTTTTTATCTACTTCACATTTCTCCCGCATTTAACCCTTAAATGCGTTCTGGAACTAAGGCTGCAGCAAGGCACTGCACGGATGCTGGTCGGGTTTATTTACCAGCAGGGCTCTTCAAGGTGTTGTGACTCCTGACTACACACTCTGGTAAGCGCATTACTTCTGTATTACGTTAATTACTTTATACTGTACTACACATCTGGCGCTGCCTCCACCCTCTTCCCCCCCCCCCTCTCTCCTTATTGATCATGATATAACTATGACTTATGAGAGCCAAATGAGTTCAAGGGGGTGTCTAGGATTTTAATAATGATGAAATATCCTCAGGATAGGCCCCACCAGTGAGTTGTGTAGTTCTGGCTCTAACTTTCAGCAACTGACCTACCCAAAAATGATGGCTTACTTGAGGATAGACCATCAATAGCAACATCACGTTAACCCCTTTTAAGGTTTTTTATTTAGTGGCGTTCAATTTTGTAACAATGTAGTGTACACATCTAGTATTTTTGTGTTATCTAAGAGCTAAGGAATCCCATCCTTTAACTTTTCAGTAAATAATAAAGTAGATCAATAAAAACTGAGTCTGTAATGAAGCAGTATAATGATGTTTTACAAGATGGAATAATCAATGATCAGCATGCTAAACTAAAGGGTAAACACATCAAAAGGGCACATATCGACAAAGAAATTATTCCCTAATGGGTTGAATTTTCCTCCTATTGATTTCCTGCTTTAATTGCTTTGTTTATATAAAATACCATTGGGTCGTAATCTCATGCTTTTATTCTATAGTTCATTCAGTTATCATTATTTTCCTTCTAATCACCACTTATTTTGGATGGTCCCAGCAGTGGTTTTAATTAGGGATGAGCGAATCAAAGTCGATTCGCATAAAACTTACCGTAGTTTAAATACTGTACAGAGCGAGCGCTTTGTACAGTATTAAAATGTATTGGCTCAGATGAGCCAAAGTTATTACTTCGCAAAGTCTCGGTTTTTAACAGTACAAATTAATTTCTGACGTTATTACCCGAAGTCTCGTGAGAGTTCGCAAAGTAATAACTTCAGGCTCATCTGAGCCAATACATTATAATATGGTGCAGAGCGCTCGCTCCATACAGTCTTCAAACAAAGTTTTATGCGAATCGACTTCGGATGTTTCATCCGAAGTCGATTCGCTCATCCCTAGTTTTAACCATAAGCCAACTTGGTCACTAATCACCACTTTTTACATATGCTATTTTAAAGTGCTCATCAAAATGTACCTTTTATTATATCATCAAAAATAACCAAGGAAATTACCAAGTGTGCATGAGCCACACGTTTGACAGGGTCAATAATATTGTAGCTAGTCCCAGCAATAGGTCCTATTGATGATCAGCTAAACTTTGTGGTATATAACATGAACAGGGGTTCTTTAAACAACATTTAAAGGGGCTGTCCAAGCCCATACCATTTTAAACACTGCTTAACATGGTGTCAAACTGTAGAAGAAGTAAAACTTACCTAGCCAATTATGTGGCACTCCTGTCCCAAAGCTTCCCTGGTCCCCAATCGGTCTCTTTTCTTCCTGGTCCAGTGATGTTGTGTTGACACAATATTTAATCACTATAGCCAATCACTGGCCTCAGTGGCGTTGACATGCCATCTGTACAGCCAGTGGTTGACTGTATTGGCTACATGTCACAACAGAATATTATTATTGGAGCAGGGAGAATAGAGATTGGTGGATGACCCGGGTTTGGGCACAGAATTGATATTACTTCTTTGTGTGTTTTACAAAAATAATGAATTAGGCTACCACTGAAAACTCTTTCAAACCCATTTTTATAATTTTTTTAAAATTATTCTGACATAGGAGAGGAAATCACTGTGTCAAAATTATTACACTTTAACCTCTGTAACAGATTACCAGAACTACCACGTAACAGGTAAGGCAGCAGCCATCTGTGTTGTTATATGCACCATACATTATCCACATCATTTGATGCTAACCACCTGCTTCTGAAACATCAGCTCATCAGGATAATTCTTTGGGGTGAGTTTAAATACAGAGCTCCACTGAGATAACACCACTCTAGACGATAGCCTTGCCAAAACGCACATCCCAGAAAGAGTAGATCAAGACGAGTATTCATTGTAACTAGGGTTGAGCGAACCCGAACTGTAAAGTTCGGGTTCGTACCGAACTTTAGGATTTTTGGACCCCGGACCCGAACCCGAACTTTTCAATAAAAGTTCGGGTTCGGTGTTCGGCGCTTTCTTTGCGCTTTTTGAAAGGCTGCAGAGCAGCCAATCAACAAGCGGTTAACTGTCTGACCTTAGAAGCCATCACAGCCATGCCTACTAATGGCATGGCTGTGATTGGCCAGTGTAGCATGTGACCCAGCCTCTATATAAGCTGGAGTCATGTAGCGCTGCACGTCACTCTGCTGTGCTTAGTGTAGGGAGAGGATGCTGCTCGTGATTTCAGGGAGAGAATAGGAGAGACTCTTTGCTCAAAATCAATAACTCAGCGATCTACATACATTTTGTTTTGTGGGTGCAGGGCACAATTTTTTTATCCGGCCCTGAGCCCAGTGACCGAAAAAAAATAACTTTAATAAGTCAGTTAGGTGGGCGGCGGCGGCGGCCATTTTATGCAAGCTCAGTGCACCAGCACTGCACCTGAGCTTTTGGGACATTGAAAATACCAATTTTTTTGGCAATATACAACATCTGGATTAGTCAGTGTGCAATTTAAGATAGAAATACAGCCATCATTTTCTGGGGTTTTAAAAACACACTTTTTTGCCAAAAAACTGTATTTTTCTGATCTGCAAGTGTTAAATTCAAGTTTAATATATACTGCTTTCATATTCTGTTACCAAAAAAAACGCTTTTTGGGCAATATACAACATCTGGATTAATCAGTGTGCAATTTAAGCTAGAAATACACCCATTATTTTCTGTGGTTTTAAAAAAAAAACGTTTTTTTTTTTCCAAAAAACACTATTTTCAAGCCTTGCAGCATCAGCACGTGTGAAATCACAGGCTTATATACTTCTGTCAAATTCAGTTGTTAAACACTCGTTTGGGCAAAAAAAAAATTAGTTGGCAGCCTTTGATGCAGATGTCATTGTGAGATACACCCTTAATACATTTGGGTTAGATTCAGAGATTTGAAATACCCCCATTTGGTGCACCAATATTTAATTCAGGCCTACAGTGGTTCAGGCCGTGTGAGATACACCCTTTACATACAGGTGTTTGATTCAGGCATTTGTAATACAGCCATTTTGGGCAAAGAAATCTTTAATTCAGGCCTACAGTGCTTCAGGACGTGTGAGATACACCCTTTACATACAGGGGTTTGATTCAGGCATTTGAAATACAGCCATTTTGGGCAAAGAAATCTTTAATTGAGGCCTAGTCTGGTTCAGACCGTGTGAGATACACCCTTTACAAACTATCGTTCTATTAATTAAACACCCATTTAGGGCAAGATCCTAAATTCGAGAAATATGAGAAGAGCGTCAAATAAGGGACGTGGCCCAGGTCGTGGTGCTGTTGGTGGAGCTCCTGTTGCAGGGAGAGGACGTGGTCGATCTGTGCCAGCTACACGCACAAGTGAAACCCCTTCCTCAGGTGCGAGTAGGCGACAAAACCTGCAGCGGTATTTGGTCGGGCCTAATGCGGCTCTACGAATGGTGAGGCCTGAACAATTTATAGGCGATAGTAGATTGGGTTGCTTACAGTGTATCCAGTTCCTTCACATTGTCTCTCACCAAGTCTCCTGCTGAAAGACCACAGTTGGCACCTGCAGCCTATGTCCATCAGTCTTTCACCTCACCCCCTTGCAAATCAGCCAAGCAGTCTCTTCTGCTTTTTGATGACTCTGTCAACAGGGTTTCCCAGGGCCATCCACCTAAGCCCTGCCCCAGAAGTGGAAGAGATTGAGTGCACAGATGCCCAACCACTTATCTTTCAAGATGAGTACATGGGAGGACCATCGCAGCACGTCTCGGATGATGACGAAACACTGGTGCCAACTGCTGGGGCTTTCGAAAGTGTGCAGACCGACAAGGAAGGCAGGGGTGAAGACTGGTTGGACGATGATGTGGAGGACGATGAGGTCCTCAACCCCACATGGAATCAAGGTCATGCGAGTGAACGATGTAGTTCGGAGGAAGAGGCGGTGGTCGCACAGATCCACCAGCACAGCAGAAGAGGGAGCAGGGTGCAAAAGCGGAGCGGACATCCTCTAGACAGTACGCCTGCTACTGCCCACCGCAGCAAGGGACCGAGCACACCAAAGCCATCTCCAAGGAGTTCCCTGGCATGGCAGTTCTTCAGACAATGTGCTTACGACAAGACACGAGTGGTTTGCACGCTGTGCAATCAGAGCCTGAAACGAGGCATAAACGTTCTCAACCTGAGCACAACCTGCATGACCAGTCATTTAAGTGCAAAGCACGAGCTGCAGTGGAGTAGACACCTCAAAAACCAAGAAAGGTCTCTGGCTGCTCCTGCTTCCTCTTCAGCTGCACTCTCGGCCTCTTCATCCACCTCTGCCACCCTGCAAACAGAGGATCTGCCAGCAACACCAACACCTGGGTCACCAAGCATCTCCACAATGTCCCAAGGAAGCGTTCAGCTCTCCATCTCCCAAACGCTGGAGAGGAAGAGGAAGTACCCCCCTTCCCACACGCGATCCCTAGCCCTGAATGACAGCATTTCTAAATTACTGGCCTTTGAAATGCTGTCATTCCGTCTGGTGGAGACGCATAGTTTTAAAGGCATTATGGCGGTGGCTGTCCTACAGTACGTCGTGCCCAGCCGCAACTACATTTCAAGGCGAGCCATCCCTTCCCTGCACAACCAAGTAGGGGACAAAATCAGGTGTGCACTGCTCAACGCCATCTGTGGCAAGGTGCACCTGACTACGGATACGTGGACCAGTAAGCATGGTCAGGGACGTTATATCTCAATAACGGCACACTGGGTAAATGCAGTGGCGGCTGGGCCTGAGGCAGATAGCAGTTTGGCGCATGTCCTTTCATCACCGAGGTTTGCAGGGCGCTTCAGTTTTCCTCCTGTTGCTTTCTCCTCCTACTCTGCTTTCTCATCCTCTACCAGCTCCTCATCCGGTCAGCGTAACACCTTCACCACCAACTTCAGCACAGCCAGGAGTAAACGACAGCAGGCCGTTTTAAAACTTATTTGTTTGGGGGACAAACTCCACACCGCGCAGTAGCTGTGGACGGGCCTTGAACAACAGACCGATGAGTGGTTTGTGCCAGTCAGACTCAAGCCTGGCCTAGTGGTGTGCGATAATGGGCGAAATCTCGTAGCAGCTATGGGACTAGCCGGTTTGACGCACATCCCTTACCTGGCGCATGTGCTGAATTTGGTGGTGCAGAGATTCCTTAAAAATGACCCCGAAATGTCAGAGCTGCTGCATAAAGTGCGGGCCATCTGTGCGCGCTTTCGGCGTTCTCATCCTGCTGCTGCTCGCCTGTCAGCGCTGCAGCGTAACTTCGGCCTTCCCGTTCACCGCCTCATATGCGACGTGCCCACAAGGTGGAACTCCACCTTTCACATGCTGGCCAGACTGTGCAAGCAGCAGCAGGCAATAGTAGAGTTTAGCTGCAGCATGCACGGGTGAGTCGCTCGGCGGAACAGCACCACTTCACCACCAATGACTGGGACTCTATGCGAGACCTGTGTTCCTTGTTGCGCTGTTTCGAGTACTCCACCAACATGGCCAGTGCCGATAACGCCGTTCTTAGCGTTACTATCCCACTTCTATGCCTCCTTGAAAAAACGCACCTGGCGGTGATGGAAGAGGATGTGGCACAGGAGGAGGAGGAAGAGGGATCATTTCATAGGGTTTACGGCCAGTCATTCCCAAGTGGCTCCGAGGGTGGGTTCCTGCATTCACAAACCCAATGTACACAATTGTCCAGCCAGGGCACAGTTCTGGAGGATGACGAGGTGGAGGATGAGGAGGAGGAGATGGAGGAGGAGGAACCATGTTCACAGCAGGGTGGGACCCAGACCAGCTCATGGCCATCACTGGTGCGTGGATGGGGGGATACAGAGGACACAGGCGATACACCTTCCACAGAGGACAGCTTTTCGTTGCCTCTGGGCAGCCTGGCACACATGAACGATTATATGCTGCAGTGTCTCCGCAACGACCACCGAGTTGCCCACATTCTAACTTGTGCTGATTACTGGGTGGCCACGCTGCTGGATCCCCGTTACAAGGACAACGTACCGTCCTTAATTCCGTCACTGGAGCGTGATCGTAAGATGCGCGAGTACAAGCTCACACTGGTAGACGCGCTGCTGGTGGCATTCCCACCTGACAGCGGGGGCACAGTGGAAGCACAAGGCGAAGGCATAGGACGAGGAAGAGGTCGCCAATGCAGCTGGGGCACCGCCAGAACCTCAGAAGGCAGGGTTAGCATGGCCAAAATGTGGAAAAGCTTTGTCAGCACGCCACAACAACCAGCACCACCAGCTGATATGGAACATTTTAGCAGGAGGCATAATTTCACCAACATGGTGGAGCAGTATGTGTGCACATGCCTACACGTACTGAATGACGGGCCTGCCCCCTTCAACTTCTGGGTCTCCAAATTGGGCACATGGGCTGAGCTTGCCCTTTACGCCTTTGAGGTGCTGGCCTGCCCTGCAGCCAGTGTATTATCTGAACGTGTGTTTAGCACGGCAGGGGGCGTCATCACAGACAAGCGCAGCCGCCTGTCCACAGCCAATGTGGACAAGCTCACGTTCATTAAAATGAACCAGGCATGGATCCCACAGGACTTGTCTGTACCTTGTGCAGAATAGACATGTATACCGGCACTAACCAGCCATTGTTATACTGCAGCGCAATTGCTCATTCTTGTATTTTGGATATTTCACACTCTTTTAGAGTGTACCCTAATTTAAAAAAAATTAAAACCAAAAACCTGTGTTTTGTCTACCTCGTCCTCATCCACCGCCGCTTCCACCTACACCGCTACGTCCACCGCCTCCTCAAACTCCTACTCCATATGGAACTCCACATTATAAATCGAATTTTTTTTTATTTGTACGTATTTTATATAATTTCCCTACTTTGTCATTGACATTTTCGGGTGAAATTCACCAATTTTTGGGTGTATAGTACGACTGCTATACCTAGTATGCCGGTTAAAAAAATAAGATTTGTCTGTTGCATTTTTGCTGAAATTCACCAATTTTTGGGTGTAATATATCCCTCCTCTACCTAGTTGACAGCTTAATAAATTTCATTCATTCTTCTGTTACATTCTTGGGTTGACATTATACAATTTTCGACATGAATAAACACCTGCTATGCATAGGTGACAGGGAACTTTGAAAAGTTGTCACACTTTTATGCTTTAATAATTTCTCCCATATTTCAACTCTATAATTTTATTTGAAAAAATTAATCCTCCCCATGGATGTGGTCTCTCTTTCTCACGCTCCCTCTCCGGCCTGGAACCCTGATTCCCCGCCACCCGTGATCACCATGGTAGGCGCATAAAAGAACATCGAAAGTTGATAGAGCAGATATCAAATTGGGTCGTGAACATCACGGGGACGCGTGACATGGTGGGGCAGTAAGTGTGCACACGCCTACACGAACTGACTGACATGGGTCAGCCCCTGCAACTTCTGGGTCTCCAAATTGGGCACATGGCCTGAGCTTGCCCTTTACCCCTTGGAGGTGCTGGCCTGCCCTGCAGCCAGTGTATTGTCTGAACGTGTGTTTAGCACGGCAGGAGGGGCTTATCACAGGTTATATTTCCCAATGTTTTGGGGTGTACCCTAATTTTAAAAATAAAATTTTAAACCAAAAAGCAGTGTAGGCTACCTCCTCCTCCACCGCCGCTTCCACCTACACCGCCTCCTCAACCTCCTACTCCATATGGACCTCGTCCTCCTAGATCAAGATTATTATTTTTTATTTTTACCTATTTTATGTTATTTAAAGTAATTTTCCTATCCATATTTGTTAGCAGAGCACTTGCCATGCTCTTAACCACATTTTGATGGCATTTGCAGCCCTCTAGCCCTTTCCATGACATTTTTACAGCCATTTTAGTGCTCAAAAGTTCGGGTCCCCATTGACTTCAACCCGAACATCCAGGTGTCCGCTCAACTCTAATTGTAACGACTGTATTTTTGTTACATAAATCCACCAAAAATAATACATCTGTATTTTTTCACTGGCCACTAAGCCTATGTTGAGACTTTCTTTTCTGTAGTGTATGCACTAGTCAATGGGCATCTATTGTCAATTGTGTCTATAGTCCATGTAGCTGCTGTAAAGCATATCTCTAAATGCAGTTAATAGTGGCTCATACAAAATGGCAGCCCCCAAATTCATGCACAGAAAGTAGAATAAAAAATACAATCTGAAAGTAAAAATAGATTAAAAGAATTTGTATCAGGATCTTGTTCAATTGGTAAAACAAAGAAAAAAAAACATAAGTTATTTTTTTCAGGCACCAGGATTGTCATTTAACTGATCACATACCAGTAATTCTAATTTAGTTTTTGTATGTCTCCTTTAAATGAGTTATATTCCAGCGAGCTCAGGAGAGGAGAGAATAATAGTGATAGTAGCAAGAATGGTGTTTGTAGTTATTACTCACTCTAACCCTCCCCTGGGCTGTGCAGTGATGGGAAGGGTGCACCCTTCTTCCCTTTGGGGAACATCCTGATCTTGGGGTTCCTCTGCCTGATGGTCTTGGAATCCCTTGATGGTGAGGAATCGTGAGGTATAAAGCAATGTTTCCTTCAGCAGTGGAGACATTTCACACGAGGTAGCCAGACAGCTTATCTCCATAAAGCTTCTGCAACCTCCTCTCAACAATGGAATACCTTTAAATTATATGTATTCGCACAGGTATATTTCATCTATTTAATTTTATGTTTCCGTGTGTCATAAAAAGATATCAACACTTTCCCCCATAACAGTGACCTCTACAGTCCCTGCCCCCTTTAACATTGACCTCCACAGTGCCCGCCCCTTTAACAGTGACTACATTTTTAACAGTGACCTGCACAGTGCCTGCCCCTTTAACAGTGACCACCCCTTTAACAGTGAAATCCACAGTGTCCGCCCCTTTAACAGTGACCTCCACAGTGCCCGCCCTTTTAACAGTGACCTCTACAGTGCCCGCCTCGTTAACATTGACCACCCTTTTAACAGTGACCTCCATAGTGGCCGCCCCTTTAACAGTGACCTACACAGTACCCACTCCTTTAACAGTGACTTCTATAGTGCCTGCCCCTTTAACAGTGCTCCCCCACAGTGCCCACCCCTTTAACATTGACCACCCCGTTAACAGTGACCTTCATAGTGCCTACCCCTTTAACAGTGACCTCCACAGTACCCGCCACTTTAACCCCTTAAGGACTCTGCCCTATTTCACCTTACGGAATTGGCCATTCTTTGCAAATCTGACCAGTGTCACTTTAAGTGCTGATAACTTTAAAACGCTTTGACTTATCCAAGCCATTCTGAGATTGTTTTTCGTCACATATTGTACTTCATGACACTGGTAAAATGGAGTAAAAAAAATTCATTTTTATTTATAAAAAAATACCAAATTTACCAAAAAATTAAAAAAATTTGCAAATTTCCAAGTTTCAAATTCTCTACTTCTATGATATATAGTAATACCTCCAAAAAATAGTTATTACTTTACATTCCCTATATGTCTACTTCATGTTTGGATCATTTTGGGAATGATATTTTATTTTTTGGAGATGTTACAAGACTTAGAAGTTTAGAAGCAAATCTTGAAATTTTTTAGAAATGTTCAAAAACCCAATTTTTAGGGACCAGTTCAGGTCTGAAGTCACTTTGCGAGGCTTACATAATAGAAACCACCCAAAAATGACCCCATTCTATAAACTACACCCCTTAAGGTATTCAAAACTGATTTTACAAACTTTGTTAACCCTTTAGGTGTTCCACAAGAATTAATGGAAAATAGAGATACAATTTCAAAATTTCACTTTTTTGGCAGATTTTCCATTTTAATAATTTCTTTCCAGTTACAAAGCAAGAGTTAACAGCCAAACCAAACTTAATATTTATGATCCTGATTCTGTAGTTTACAGAAACACCCCATATGTGGTTGTAAACTACTGTACAGGCACATGGCAGGGCGCAGAAGGAAAGGAATGCCATACGGTTTTTGGAAGGCAAATTTTGCTGGACTGTTTTTTTTTTGACACCATGTCCCATTTGAAGCCCCCCTAATGCACCCCTAGAGTAGAAACTCCATAAAAGTGACCCCATCTAAGAAACTACACCCTCAAGGTATTCAAAACAGATTTTACAAACGTCGTTAACCCTTTAGGTGTTCCACAAGAGTCATTGGCAAATGGAGATGAAATTTCAGAATTTAAATTTTTGGGCAGATTTTCCATTTTAATTCATTTTTCCCAGTAACAAAGCAAGGGTTAACAGCCAAACCAAACTTAATATTTATGCAAGCGCTGACATGCCGACACGAGCCCTCCAGCCTCCAGTATACCAGCTGCATTCTTCATAGGGCCCCCTTCTGTCTGGTAAGTGAATACTATATCTATACCACATACATCTGTATTTTTTCAGAATGAATGCCTGACATCCAGTACCTTTACCCGTAGATTTCATCATACAAACGGACAGAGGTGCATATCTGTATACACAGCTGAATGAAGTATACCAAGGAGCTAAGTACCATCTCATCTCTAAGCACTATCAAAAAATTGCTTTCCCCATTCCCTACGTTTACTTTACTTACATCACCTCCTGATGAGCTGCTGAACGAAACGCGTTGGGGTTGTGTCTTTATATACTTTATATTAGACTTCTTCTTTTTTTTTTTCTCTGGATCAATATTTCCCGATCCAGCTTTGTTCAAGTAGGGCGTCACTAGGGCCATATCTAGGCTTAGGCACAGGGCCAGGGTGTCTCCACCATTAGGGGACATCCCTGTGCTTCAGGACATTAGTTCCATAGGGTTATCTAGGGAAAGAATTTTTCCCACAGATTTACCTATCATCGCCCCCAACACTCTAGTGATTTTTTCGCCACCTATCTATAATAGGAGGTTCATTTTAAATATATTATAGTATCTGAGCACATTGTCGATCCTGCTCATACCCATTCATTAATAAAGGTATCAATTTCTCTTAAGTAAGCACGTTATTTTTCAATTTGTTTCTGACCTAATTTCATACGTGTAACCCATCGTCAATATCCTTACAAGTGTCTTTAAAATTTATATTTATGGCCCTGATTCTGTAGTTTACAGAAACACGGCAGGGCGCAGGGCGGTTTTTGGAAGGCAGATTTTGCTGGACAGTTTTTTTTTACACCATGTCCCATTTGAAGCCTCCCTGATGCACCCCTAGAGTAGAAACTCCAAAAAAGTGGCCCCATTTTAGAAACTACGGGATAGGTTGCAGTATTGTTGGTACTAGTTTAGGGTACATATGATTTTTGGTTGCTCTATATTATACTTTTTGTGAGGCAAGATAACAAGAAATAGCTGTTTTGGCACCGTTTTTATTTTTTGTTATTTACAACATTCATCTGACAGGTTAAATCATGTGATATTTTTATAGACCAGGTTGCCACGGATGCGGCAATACCTAATATGTATACTTTTTATTTTATTTATGTAAGTTTTACACAATGATTTCTTTTTTGAAGCAAAAAAAAACATGTTTTAGTGTTTCCATAGTCTGAGAGCCATAATTTTTTCAGTTTTTTAGAGATTACCTTGGGTAGGGTATGATTTTTGCGGGATGAGATGATGGTTTTATTGGCACTATTTTTGGGTGCGTGTGACTTTTTGATCGCTTGCTATTACACTTTTTGTGATGTAAGGTGACAAAAAATTGTTTATTTAGCACAGTTTTTATTTTAAATTTTTGACGATGTTCATCTGAGGGGTTAGGTCATGTGATATTTTTATAGAGCCAGTCGATACGGACATGGCGATACCTAATATGTATACTTTTTTTTATTTATGTAAGTTTTACACAATGATTTCTTTTTTGAAGCAAAAAAAATCATGTTTTAGTGTTTCCATAGTCTGAGAGCCATAATTTTTTCATTTTTTGGGCGATTACCTTGGGTAGGGTATGATTTTTGCGGGATGAGATGACGGTTTTATTGGCACTATTTTGGGGTCTGTATGACTTTTTGATCACTTGCTATTACACTTTTTGTGATGTAAGGTGACAAAAAATGGTTTATTTAGCACAGTTTTTATTTAAAATTTTTTACAGTGTTCATCTGAGGGGTTAGGCCATCCGTTTAATAGTGGCCCTTTCCCCCCATGCAGGTAGCAGTGTAGTTGTGCCGCCATAAGTCATATTACTGAATATTTAAGGACCTGTGAACTGCTTTAACCTGTGATCATTTGTTATGGCAACCTGGAGTAGAACCTGCAAGCTTCTTTTGGCTAATAAGGGACATGTGACCGTGTAAATGGCAGTTCGGATTTAAGTAAAAGGCTTGCTGTCTTCTATTGGCAAATGCAGGTCATTTTTTGGGAATATCTCAGGAACAGTAAGTCCTAGAGAGCTGAGACCCGAGATCTAAAACATTCCCGGACACCTGATGTACCTGTGTGCCAAATTAGGTGAAGATCGGTCCAGTCGTTTGGTCGCGCATAAAGAATGCCCATACAGACAGACGTCTAGACAGACAGACAGACAGAAATAAATACATTTTTATATATATGAGACTAGCAGAAGGACCCGGCTTTGCACGGGTATATTTAATCTATTTCATTTTATGTTTCCATGTGTCGTAAAAAGATATCAACAGTTTCCCCCATAACAGTGACCTCTACAGTACCAGCCCCTTTAACAATGACCTCCACAGTGCCCGCCCCTTTAACAATGACCTTCACAGTGCCGCCCCTTTAATAGTGATTTTCACGGTGACCGCCCCTTTAATAGCGACTTTCACGGTGACCGCCCCTTTAATAGTGACTTTCACAGTGACCGCCCCTTTAACAGTGACTTTCACAGTGACCGCCCCTTTAATAGTGACTTTCACGGTGACCGCCCCTTTAATAGTGACTTTCACAGTGACCGCCCCTTTAATAGTGACTTTCACAGTGACTGCCCCTTTAACAGTGACTTTCACAGTGACCGCCCCTTTAACAGTGACTTTCACAGTGTGATACTGTCTGCTGAGCTGTGTATCTAATCCTATCCTGTGTGATACTGTTTGCTGAGCTGTGTATCTAATCCGTGCTGAGCTGTATATCTAATCCTTGCTGAGCTGTGTATCTAATCCTATCCTGTGTGATACTCTCTGCTGAGCTGTGTATCTATTCTTATGTTGTGTGATACTGTCTGCTGAGCTGTGCATCTAATCCTATCCTGTTTAATACTGCCTGCTGAGCTGTGTATCTAATCCTATCATGTGTGATACTGTCTGTTGAGCTGTGTATCTAATCCTATCATGTGTGAAACTGTCCATTGATCTGTGCATCTAATCCTATCATGTGTGATACTATCTGCTGTGTATTGTGTGATACTGTCTGCTGAGCTGTGCATGTCATCATGTAGCCCTAGCCTAAAGCTGACTTATAGCAGTTAAGAAAGTGTTTTGTATTGGCTAATGTGGGTAATTTTTTGGGAATATCTCAGAAATGGTACGTCCTAGAGAGCTGAGACCCGGTCTAAAAAATTCCCGGACACCTGATGTACATGTGTGCCAAATTTGGTGAAGATCGGTCCAGTCATTTGGTCACACATAAAGAACATCCAGACAGATAGACGTCTAGACAGACAGACAGAAACTCATTTTTATATATATAAGAGACTAGCAGAATTTCGAACGGGTATATTTTATCTATTTCATTTAAAGTTTGTGTGTCGTTAGATGCACAAAAGGACCTTTGCGCCACAATCTGTGTCGGAAATACGCCTAATATAGGTGTATTTCTATTTAATAAATGACCCCCTAGATCAGTGGTGGCGAACCTATGGCACTGGTGCCAGAGGCGGTACTCGGAGCCCTCTCTGTGGGCACCCGCACCATGGAAAAAGTCTAAGGTGTACCAATATGCCATAGACTTTTCCTGCAATTTATCAGCGCAGGGCGCACTATGAACAGCACAGGCAGTGCATTGAATGTAGGCAGGATATTATAGCTAAATTATAAAAGTACATGGTAGATGTACTATATTGGTATTCATATTCAGGCTCGGACTGGCCCACAGGTGTACAGGTGAATCCCCCGGTGGGTCCCTGAGCAAGGTAGGCCCCTAGTCTACCACCCCCTGCACAAGTGGCTCATAGCACAATAGACTTACTGCACTACATACATATATTCAATGTACAGCACCTCAACCAGCCGATGCATATAAAATAAACTTGTTAGATTATTTATTATATTTGAATATATCCATATGGTGGGCCCCCAAAATACATTTTACTGGTGGGCCCTAGGCACCCCAGTCTGACACTGTTCATATTAAATTGCAGTGTTGACACTTTGCAATAAATAAGTGGGTTTTGGGTTACAGTTTGGGCACTCGGTCTGTAAAAGGTTCGCCACCACTGCCCTAGATGTATTATTATTCCAGGGTAGGGCTAATATCTTTTTAGTATGTAGATTCTAGTATATTATACTGTTCCCTGTATTTCCCAATAGATAAATGATCCTTAGGAAACACAGTCCTCACCCCTGACCACCAGACCCAGGTTGTGCACTCGGTCAGTACATGGCACCCCCCCTCTCCGCCCCTGCTGCTCCGCTGTGTACTAGTGCTTATTCTGGCACTAAGGCTGGGTTCACATCACATTTTTGTCATCCATTAGGCCACGGGAGTACGGTCCTTAAAAATTAGGCATTCACCAAACATAAAAGAAATTCTGGCTCGAGGTACATTATGTGGTCAATGGATAAAAAGTGTACTGTAGGCCACTGGACTACAGGCCCCAAACATTAGTTATTCACCGGACAGAAAAGATCAAGTGATTATGTAGCCGGAGTTATATTACACGGTCAACGGATCAATTTTACTGCAGGTCAGTACAAATATATGTCAAATACATATATGTTCAAAAGAACTAAAAATATAAAATTGGATTAAAAACATGGCTAACGAAATCTCCCCTCTTGAAAAAAAATTTTTATGATAATAGTTGAAATTCGATAACACAAGGTCGTCACTGGTGTTGAATTCCTCCCAGGCCGCAACAATTATTCATTAACCGTACAGAAAAGAACAAGTAAGTATGTGGCTGGAGGTAGATTACACGGTCATTGGATAGAAATTTTACAGCAGGCCAGTGGACTACAGGCCCCAAAAATTATGCATCCAGCATACAGAAAAGAACAAGTAAGTATGTGGCTGGAGGTAGATTACATGGTCATTGGATATCAATTTTACAGCAGGCCAGTGTTCTACAGGCCCCAAAAATTATGCATTCAGCGTACATAAAAGAACAAGTAAGTATATGGCTGGAGGTCTATTAGACGGTCAATGGATATCAATTTTACTGAAGGCCAGTACAAATATAGGTCAAATACATATGTTTAACCTCTTCAGGACACAGGGCGTACAGGTACGCCCCTATTGTCCTGGTACTTAAGGACACAGGGCGTACCTGTACGCCCTGTGTATTTCTGATCACCGCCGTGCAGCGGGCGGTGTTCGGAAGCCGGTGCCTGCTCAAATCATTGAGCAGGCACTTTGGCTAAATGCCGAGGGGGGGTCCCATGACCCCCCCATGTCGGCGATTGCCGCAAACCGCAGGTCAATTCAGACCTGCGGTTTGCGGCTTTTCTAAGTTGCGGTGGTGGCATGTGGCGGTGCCATCGGGTCCCCATGCGGCTGTAGGGGGGCCCCAATGGCATGGAAGGCAGCGCGATGTCTAAGGAAGGCATTGCGCTGCCTTCCGATGACGAGCCTATGAGATCCAACCCCTCAGATGAACACCGTAAAAAATAAAAAATAAAAACTGTGCTAAATAAACCAAATTTTTGTCACCTTACATCACAAAAAGTACAACAGCAAGCGATCAAAAATACGTTTGCCCACCAAAATAGTACCAATCTAACCATCACCTCATCCCTCAAAAAATGAGCCCCTTCCTGAGACAATCGCCCAAAAAATAAAAATAAATATGGCTCAGAATATGGAGACACTAAAACATAATTTTTTTTGTTTTAAAAAAGCTGTTATTGTGTAAAACTTACATAAATAAAAAAAAGCATACATATTAGGTATCGCCGCATGACATGACCTAACCCCTCAGATGAACACCGTAAAAAAAAAAAAAAAAACTGTGCTAAATAAACCATTTTTTGTCACCTTACATCGCAAAAAGTGTAATAGCAAGCGATCAAAAAGTCACACGCACCCCAAAATAGGGCCAAGAAAACAGTCATCTCATCCCGCAAAAAATGAGACCCTACCCAAGATAATTGCCCAAAAACTGAAAAAACTATGGCTCTCAGACTATGGAGACACTAAAACATGATTTTTTTTTTTGTTTCAAAAATGATATTATTGTGTTAAACTTACATAAATAAAAAAAAAGTATACATATTAGGTATCGCCGCGTCCGTATCGAAGGGCTCTATAAAAATATCACATGACCTAACCCCTCAGATGAACACCGTAAAAAATAAAAAATAAAAACTGTGCTAAATAGACCATTTTTTGTCACCTTACATCACAAAATGTGTAATAGCAAGTGATCAAAAAGTCATACGCACCCCAAAATAGTGCCAATAAAACCGTCATCTCATCCCGCAAAAATCATACCCTACCCAAGGTAATCGCCCAAAAACTGAAAAAATTATGACTCTCAGACTATGGAAACACTAAAACATGATTTTTTTTTGCTTCAAAAAAGAAATCATTGTGTAAAACTTACATAAATAAAAAAAAAGTATACATATTAGGTATCGCCGCGTCCGTGACAACCTGGTTTATAAAAATACCACATGATCTAACCTGTCAGATGAATGTTGTAAATAACAAAAAATAAAAACGGTGCCAAAACAGCTATTTCTTGTTATCTTGCCTCACAAAAGGTGTAATATAGAGCAACCAAAAATCATATGTACTTCCACCCTATCCCGTAGTTTCTAAAATGGGGTCACTTTTTTGGAGTTTCTACTCTAGGGGTGCATCAGGGGGGCTTCAAATGGGACATGGTGTCAAAAAAACCAGTGCAGCAAAACCTGCCTTCCAAAAACAGTATGGCATTCCTTTCCTTCTGCGCCCTGCCGTGTGCCCGTACAGCGGTTTACGACCACATATGGGGTGTTTCTGTAAACTACAGAATCAGAGCCATAAATATTGAGTTTGGTTTAGCTGTTAACCCTTGCTTTGTAACTGAAAAAAAATTATTAAAATGGAAAATCTGCCAAAAAAGCGAAATTTTGAAATTGTATCTCTATTTTCCATTAATTCTTGTGGAACACCTAAAGGGTTAACGACGTTTGTATAATCAGTTTGAATACCTTGAGGGGTGCAGTTTCTTAGATGTGGTCACTTTTATGGAGTTTCTACTCTAGGGTTGCATCAGGGGGGCTTCAAATGGGACATGGTGTCAAAAAAAACTGTCCAGCAAAATTTGCCTTTCAAAAACCGTATGGCATTCCTTTCCTTCTGCGTCCTGCCTTGTGCCCGTACAGTAGTTTACGACCACATATGGGGTGTTTCTGTAAACTACAGAATCAGGGCCATAAATATTGAGTTTGGTTTGGCTGTTAACCCTTGCTTTGTAACTGAAATTTTTTTATTAAAATGAAAAATCAGCCAAAAAAGTGAAATTTTGAAATTGTATCTCTATTTTCCATTAATTCTTGTGGAACACCTAAAGGGTTAACGACGTTTGTATAATCAGTTTGAATACCTTGAGGGGTGCAGTTTCTTAGATGTGGTCACTTTTATGGAGTTTCTACTCTAGGGTTGCATCAGGGGGGCTTCAAATGGGACATGGTGTCAAAAAAAACAGTCCAGCAAAATTTGCCTTCCAAAAACTGTATGGCATTCCTTTCCTTCTGCGCCCTGCCGTGTGCCCGTACAGCGGTTTACGACCACATATGGGGTGTTTCTGTAAACTACAGAATCAGAGCCATAAATATTGAGTTTGGTTTAGCTGTTAACCCTTGCTTTGTAACTGAAAAAAAATTATTAAAATGGAAAATCTGCCAAAAAAGTGAAATTTTGAAATTGTATCTCTATTTTCCATTAATTCTTGTGGAACACCTAAAGGGTTAACAAAGTTTGTAAAATCAGTTTTGAATACCTTGAGGGGTGTAGTTTCTAGAATGCGGTCATTTTTGGGTGGTTTCTATTATGTAAGCCTCACAAAGTGACTTCAGACCTGAACTGGTCCCTAAAAATTGGGTTTTTGAAAATTTCAGAAAAATTTCAAGATTTGCTTCTAAACTTCTAAGCCTTGTAACATCCCCAAAAAATAAAATATCATTCCCAAAATGATCCAAACATGAAGTAGACATATGGGGAATGTAAAGTAATAACAATTTTTGGAGGTATTACTATGTATTAAAGAAGTTGAGAATTAGAAACTTGGAAATTCGCAATTTAAAAAAAAAATTTGGCTAAATTTTGTATTTTTTATAAATTAAAATGAATTTTTTTAACTTTATTTTACAAGTGTCATGAAGTACAATATGTGATGAAAAAACAATCTCAGAATGGCCTGGATAAGTCAAAGTGTTTTAAAGTTATCACCACTTAAAGTGACATTGGTCAGATTTGCAAAAAATGGCCTGGTCCTTAAGGTAAAATAAGGCTGTGTCCATAAGGGGTTAAAATTGGATTAAAAACATGGCTAACAAAATCACCCCTCTTGAAAAAAAACTAATGATAATAGTTAAAACACGTGGTCGTCACAAGTGTTGAATTCCTCCGAGGCCCAAAACATTAGGCATTCAACGGACAGAAATGGCCTTTCAGGCCGCTGTATTTACCTAACACAGTGACCATTATTTGTTCTGGGTGGTGACAGATATTTGTGGGCTGTCATGAGGAAATTCAATTAAACGTGGTCGTCACGTGTTGAATTCCTCCGAGAACCATGCCTCATTCATTTTTAGAAATGTGAGGTAGTCCACACCGTCATGAGCTAGGCGAGTCACGATCCCCCCTGCTGCGCTGAACATCCTTTCGGACAGGACACTGGACGAGAAGCAAGCCAAGAGTTCCATGGCAAATTGTGCCAGCTCTGGACACAGGTCAAGCCTGCACACCCAGTAGTCCAGGGGTTCCTCTCTTCTCAGAGCGTCCACATCGGCCGTTAACCCGATGTAGTCGGACACCTGTCGGTCTAGGCATTCCCTGAGGCTGGATCCGGAGGGCGACTTTCGATGGGTTGGCTGCAAGAGTGATCTCATATCCGAAGTGACCAACACATCTTCAAACAGCCCTTTTCTTGCATGCGCTGTTGGATTGGTACCCGCAACTGTTTCTCTGTGAGTGGAAATTCCTCTGCCAGCACCTGCAAAAGTAGAATGCAGCATTTCTCAAAGCAAGGCCTAGAAATGCTGCATTCTGACAGCCCTCTGTGATGCTGGTAACATGTCCTCCATTTTGTGTTTGTACCAGGGGTCTGAGTACGTTGCCACCCAGTACTGGTCCTTGCCCTTTATGCTTTTTATACAAAGGTCCCTCTTCAAACACTGGAGCATGAAGGCCCCCATTTGCACTAAACTGGAAGCAGTGGAGTGGCCTGGCTCCTGCTCATCGTCCAGGATAATGTCGTCCTCGGGCTCCTCCCCCCAGCCACAGACAACACCAGGGATCCCAGAAAAGTTTAAAGCATGCTCTTCTTGCTCCTCATCCGCCCCAGCACCATCCTCCTCTGACTCCTCCTCAAACTCCTGTTGACTTGTCTCAGATGGGAATTCATCCAGCATTGCAACTTCTTCATCTTCCTGCTCCTGTGACCTCAAAGCTGAAAGGAGTGCAGGACCAGTGTGGCTCTTGGCTTCCAGGCACAACAGCCGCAGCACAGCATGGCAACGTCTCACCTGGCACGTCGAATAGGTTCTGGGGATCTTGGGGGGCGCAGCAGAAGAGGCGTTTGCAATGGAAAAGGAGGAGTCAGCTGAAGCGGAGATGGAGGATGGAGTAGGAGTTGGAGAACAAGAGGCAGGCCTGCATGCAATCCATGGCGGCAACACCATATCCACACAGGTGCCACGGGTTGCATGCTTGACGGCCGTCAAAAGGTTCACCCAGTGGGCAGTAAAAGTTGTACCTTCCCTGCCCGTGTTTACTAGACCATGTGTCTGTGGTCAGATGTATCTTGGCACCGACACTGTGTGCCAGAGATACATTCACTTGCCGCTGAACGTGGCCATATAGCTTCGGGATGCCCTTCTGGGAGAAATATTTCCTTCCGGGGACCTTCCATTGTGCTGTTCCAATGGCCACAAATTTTCTAAAGGCCTCTAAGTCCACCAGTTTATATGGCAGTAGTTTGCGGGGTAGCAGTTCCGACAAGCCATCGGTCAGCAGTTGGACAAGAGGGTTATCCGGCGTCATCATCTTTTTACGCTCGAACATTTGGGCCACGGAAGCCTGCCTTCTGCCAGATGAACACGACAACGGCACGGTGGAAGGTGGAGTGGAGGACAAATGGGAGGAGAGAGGAGAAGGAGAAGAGGCAAGACGTGGAGCACCGGGAGTGTGGCTTTGTGAGTTCTGACTGTGTTTCTCCCACTGGGCTCGTAGATGGGAGGCCAGGTGCCTTCATAAGGCGGTCATCACTAGGTGAGTGTTGGGCTTACCGCGACTAATGCGTTGACGGCACAGGCTGCAGATGGCAACACTATTGTCAGCAGCGGACACGTTAAAAAAAGCCAACACTGCAGAGCCATGTGCTGGCGTCCTAGGAGTGCCAGATGTGACCATGCACGGTGGATAGCTCATTCCAGATACATTAGCAGTCTGCTTTTTGCCTCCTGTGCACTGTAAGTTCTGCCTGCTTCTCCTCCTTCTCCCTCCTATCTGCTGCTCTGTCTCTCCCTCTTCCTCTCTTGTGGGCACCCACATGACGTCCATCGACACATCATCACCACCACTGACATTAGAGATCTCGGAGTAGTTGGCAACAGCGGGGACCACCTTCCTTGGGCTGATCTGGGTACTGTCGTCAGACTGCTGGGAGGCGACTGTTGAAACCTCCTCTTCCTGATCCGATGCCAAGAATGGCTGCGCATCGGTAAGGTCTTGTAATGGATGGGGAAATAGTTCCTCTGACTCGAGCGGAGAGGATATGGTGGGGGTTTGGGGTGTCTTTGGGGGTGCACACAGAAGAGAGTGAAGAGGATGCAGATAGAGAGGATAAAGGGGGGTGCAGAAGGTGCAGAAGCGGAAGGCTGAGTGAGCCACTCAACCAAGTCTGGTGCATCATTTGACATAATCGCACGCACCTTCTGCAACTTCACACTTACGCTACGGCCTGGTGCACCTGCCCCACCTCTACCACCCCGCGGAATGGCCTGCCTCTTCCTCTGCCTGTCATTTTCAAAATGGCCCTGTGACAAAAGTCCCTATAGAAGAGCAGTATTTGTGGAAGAAGGTATATCACACCCCTGCTTCAATCAGTTTTTTTGGTGGGCAACTGGTATATCACACCAGTAGAAATTATTTGTTCCAATAGCGTTTGTCACTCTGTGCAGCTGAGGTAACGCAGCAAAACTGCAAACAAATGCTGCACTACCCAAATGCACTATATAGAAAGCATATTATTGGTATATAACATCCCTGCTTTAATCAGTTTTTTTTTTTGGTATATCACACCGCTGCATTAATCAGTTTTTTTGGGGGGCAACTGGTATATCACACCAGTAAAAATTATTTGTTCCAATTGCGTTTGGCACTCTGTGTAGCTGCGGTAATGCAGCAAAACCGCAAAGAAATGCTGCACTACCCAAATGCACTATATAGAAAGCATATTATTGGTATATAACATCCCTGCTTTAATCAGTTTTTTTTGGGGGGGGGGGCAACTGGTATATCTCACCAGTAGAAATTATTTGCTCCAATAGCGTTTGTCACTCTGTGTAGCTGCGGTAACACAGCAAAACCGCAAACAAATGCTGCACTACCTAAATGCACTATATAGAAAGTTTATTATTGGTATATCACACCCCTGCTTCAATCATTTTTTGGGGGGGGCAACTGGTATATCTCACCAGTAGAAATTATTTGTTCCAATAGCGCTTGTCCCTTTATATAGCTGCGGTATCGCAGCAGAACCGCACACAACTGCTGCACAATACAAATGCACTATAATATACTTTCTATGTTAGAAAGTATATTATAAGTATATTACACCCCTCAGTAAGGCCTCATGCACACGACCGTTCATGTTTTTTTGCGATTCACAAACCGCGGATCTGCAAAAAACGGAAGCTGCCCGTGTGACTTCCGCAATTTGCGGAACGGGCGGCCCATTGTAGAAATGCCTATTCTTGTCCGTAAAACGGACAAGAATAGGACAGGTTATATTTTTTTGCGGACCTCGGAATGGAGCAACTCCATGTGCTGTCCGCATCTTTTGTGGCCCCATTGAAGTGAATGGGTCCGCATCCGAGCCGCACCTAAACAACGGTCCTGTGCATGAGGCCTAAGTCACACCTATTGATAGCACACCTAAACCAGTCCTTAAAAAGACTTTTGGGGCCCTATTAGCTAGATTTTGGTGTCCCTAACAGTCTGTCCCTGCTCCACACAGCAACCTCTCCCTACACTGGCAAAAGACTGAATGTAAAATGGTGTCCAGATCGGGTTTATTTATAAGGTAGGGGGTATGTCCATTTGCTGAAACGTCTAAATTGGCTGTCCTGTACCACCTGGTGGATGTGTCATGGGTCAAAGTTCTTCACAATGTAAAATAATATGGCGCCGGTGGACATCGCCATATGTTCGCCCGTTTGACAAACCGCGAACGAGCAAAGTTCGCCGCAAAACGACCTCCGGGCGAACCGCAAGGCCATCTCTATATTTTGTATTTAAAAATATGGATTCAAAATCAACTCTCAAACCTTCTGCCAGTTTTTAGAAAACATTTTCTTCAAGCAGTGATACAGGAAAAATCTGCATCTTTCAAGAAAACCATGATTTATATACAGGACAATGCTCCATAACATGCATTGAAGTACTTCACTGAATAGCTAGCCAGTATAGGCCTTGAAGATGAAAGAATAATAATATGACCCCCTTCCTGACCTGACCTAAACCCTACTGAAAACATATAGGCCCTTCTTAAACTGGAGATTTACGATGAAGGAAGACAGTACATCTCTCTAAACAGTGTCTGGGAGGCTGTTGTTGCTGATGCACAAAAAGTTGATGGTTAACAACAGATTAATAAACTGACAGATATAATAAAATGAATCCTCGAAAATACAACGTGTCTAATAACTGTGCACACCGTGTAAGTGGTATTGCAGCTCAGCCACATTCAAGTAAAAAACAGCTCAAAGTATTATAGCCTCATGTTTCAAGGACAATAAAATAGCTTACATGGATACTGAATGCATTAATAGGGTTTTCCAGGCTCCTGAAATGTATGAGCTTCCTTCAAGATAGGTCATTAATAGGTACCTGGTGAGGGTCCAACACCCTGCACCCCCCTGATAAGCTGATCGCTGCAGCATCTGGTGCCAGAACTAGGTCTTGAATGGAGTAAGAAGCACAGCTTTGAATGGAGCTGTGCTTCTTGTTCCATTCAAAGTGCTGGTTCCAGCACCAATGATTAGATATTGATGACCTATCCTCAGGATAGGTCATCCATATCAGGAGCCTTGAAAACACCTTTAATGCATAAATATAATTTGTGAAAGTGCTCTTTGATAGGCTATGCTAGCCTTTCTTTGCTTTTGTGGAATTACTAATACTTAGACTGTTGCAGATGTTGCACCGTCTCACAAGATATTCCATAACGCATGTATGGTCACCAGTGCCATTCCTATTTGGTATTCAGTATCTTTGGTTTTTCCATTTTCTGAACCATGTAAAGTAATATATGCCCTCGAGAAGGTTCATGACTGCAGTCAGAAGTTTCATTGAATTATGAAGTAATTTCCCTTTTAATATATTTTGCTTTCTTCTTGACATTTTCAAGAATCCTGTAGAGTCTTGACTCTGTCTTCATTGACAGCCATTCATTTCTTTCTTGTTTGTTCATATTGCTTTATAAGGGAAGCAGTGACCTTGTAGTATACAAAGCTGATCTTGTGTGACTCAGTTATATGTACTCAATTCTAATAGGAAACTAATGTCAATAGACAAATATAAGAAGTTTATTATTTATAATTTATATATAGCACATTAGATGAAATTCCCCTGCTTCTTCCAAACACACTTTTTCTGTATTCCAGCATACTGTATGTAGCACATCAACATGAGTGGCATGATTCACTTAGATAAGGACAAATGCTCTGTTACTTAGTGATGCTCCACTGAGTGACGTCCAAATATAAAGTGAACATATAAGGTTATATAATGATCACATAAACAAGCCAGGGCTTATGGTTTTATTAATATGCCACAATATACATGACAGTTTAAGAGTTTGTTTTATTGTGGATGTAGTTTTATCCTTGGAAGTCTAAAATGCTACAAGTAGTCATTGTAAATCCAAATAGGTATTGTGTGCACCAGGTAAGGATGGGTCATGTTAAATCTGAGGTGGGTTCCACCTAGATCCACCACAGAAGTCCAATATGCAAGAAGGCTCCAAGGCGCCACCAAATAAAATTTTCAATGCTTTAATGTGGAGCACAAACACACACAGCTACTGGTCATAACTACTGATGGTCATTCAGTGATACTAAGATGTGATGAGGTGGTCGCACTTCTGTGTGGCTCTCTCTCTCTCTTTTGAAGTCTAAAGGAGTCACTGACTTGATAATCTTTCTTATGCGCAGATGCAATAGGGGTTTGCTGTGGTTTTCTTAAAAAGACAATATTCCCTAAAAAGTTGTTTTTTTGCCCACATAGTGTGAACATGATTTCATAAAATATCAGTCTGGCAATTCTGTGCTGGGCATTTTGTTTATATATATTTTTGCTATCTAGTTTTCTGAACCCTTTTACAGTACCTTATCTATCTATCTATCTATCTATCTATCTATCTATTAGATGAAGAAACTAAGTAGATATCCCAGAAGAAGCAGCAGAGACAAATGTTAGTGAATTAGATTTGAATTCTTAGAATTTGAGCAATTTGTGTATATGTAATTAGAATGCAGAAGAACAATGTAACTGAGTGCAGAAGTCATAAGATAACCTTTAAATTATGACTGCTTAACATAAAAGCTGGTCTGAAGACAAAATTAGATTCCATCATTTCATGCTCTTTGCTTCCATTCTTGTGCTGGAAATATTGTATTAAATTCTAATCTCTTAGACATTTAAAACTATTGTCTTTCATACAATGCAATAAGTAAAACTACATAGCAGAAACAATCATGCAACTATTGGAAGCATTCATAGATGAAGAGACATCAAACAACATATTGATTTTATCAGTCAAGATTTCCCTCTGAAATTGTGGAGATTATAAGCCATTTATACAATCTTAGGGGTTACCTCTTTTGTTAGGCAACTCAGGTCCCACAATTATAAGTAAACTATATTTTCATTTACTTGGGCTGTGCAATGGTTACAGTTAATAGGGTTTTCCAAAATTCTGATGTTGATGACCTATCCTCAGGATAAGCATCAATATCAAATCTGCGGGGGTCCGTCCGACACCTAGGATCCCATGCTAATCAGCTGTTTCAAGAAGCTGCTTTGCTATGGTGAGTGTCAAGGCCTCTTGCTAGGCTAGTGACCTCATGCACATTGGTCACATGGCCTAGGCACAGCTCAGTCCCATTCAACTAAATGGTGCTAAGTTGCGATACCAAGCACAGCCGCTATTCAGTGGATGGTTTTGTACTTCGTAAGTTGTGAGGAGGCCTCAGCACTCACTAACACACTGTGCCCTCCTCAAGTAGCAGGATAGGTCATCAATATCATGACGTATCTTGAGAATAGTTAATCAACATCAAAATCTTGAAAAACCCTTTAACTCTAGCCCTTTGGGGAAATAGAGAGGGGCTTGGGATGTCATCAGACCAATTTGTATATCCCAAAGAACTCTCAACTGTAAGGCTTTAAGAAGTTAACTGTATGCAAAACATTGCATCGGCCTTCACTGATTGGGAAAAAGAGATCAGGTGAGAAGGTGCAAGATTAATTTTCAAGAAATGGTATGTGAGTCTGGTGAAGCTGAGAGGGATATAATTTCTACAGTGTTGTAGAAATCTGCCCCCAAAAAAGCGATTAATAAAAAAGTTCCTGCTTTGGCGCTCAGATACCCAGAATAGACAGTCTTGAGGATTAGCAAATCTTTATTTCAATAAAAATACCAATTGACTATAAAAAACAATGCGTTTCGGGGAATCTTGGGGACCCAAGATTCTCTAAAACTAGTTGTTTTTTATACTCTATGTTCATTTTTATTAAAATAAATAAGATTTGCTAATTCTCAAGACTGTCTATTCCGGGTCTCTGAGCGCCAAAGCAGGAACTTTTTTCTAATCCATGCATCTCCTTGCGGGACTGGGCATCCAATTTCGAAGGAACCACTGCCTGCGGCAGCACACTTTATATCGAGGCCTTAATAGGGTTGCGCCTATCTTTAGCACAACCCCATAAGGTGAGCCTCCACTGTACGCTTTCTATGTTATATATATTCAGTAAGACTTACTACCCTATTGTGCGCTCTTTCTTGTGCCCTAAATACCTAGCCACGCCCGAATATCCAAGAAACCAAAAACAGTGATGGCAGGACCATCAGAATTTAACAGGTTAATCAAAAGTTAACAGAACAGGGTCTTGATCAGTCTGGACTGCAGGGATTTACTAAAAGGGAAAGTTCCTTCTACAGAATAGCCCATTTTCTCCAAACCTATAAACTCACATGTTCTGATCACTGGAGGGAAAGATGGAGAGAAGGATCTTATGGTAAGCATTGCTACAATAATGTTTTCATTCAATAGAATGTTATAATAACCTTTTTTTTCTATTGTAGCAACTAGAGATAAGTGAAGTTTTGAAAAATTTGATTTGGCAGCTTCACTGAAGCTCCCCAAGAAATTTGATTTGCTACGAATTAATTTGTCACAAATTGCTATAAATCAGGTATACCCAGGCCACTCTGCTTTAGGGTACGTCCACATGGAGCAGCCATGCTGCCATGCTGTGATAAAGAACCACACAACCAATTAGCCCACAACTGCCTTTCATTTAATAATGAAGACCGAACTGTATAGTCAGTCTTCATTGTTAATGGCTGCACAGCAACTTTAATGCACCTTTAAGCAGGGGCTGTTGCTGGTATGAGGTTTGGATGGTTAGATGGAGACACAATATGCTGGCATAACCACTTCTCCAATCCCAGTGCTCTCCTGCTCTGCAGGTGGGAGCACCCTCTTTCTGCCATCTGCTTTTTCTCCTTTTCCACATCATCTAATATCGATGAGAATATGTCATCAGGAACATCCAGCTCCTCCTCTCTCTGGATCTTGCTGACTTTTCTAGGACATGGAGACTTTGAAGGATGATTTGGAAGAAGTAAAGTCAGCAAAAGATAATGATGGTCATTATTAAGACCTGGCACCCTTAACCCCTTAAGGACACAGCCTTATTACACCTTAGGACCAGGGGCGGATTAAGTGCATGATAGGCCCGGGGCTGTCTACCCAACTTGGGCCTCCCCCTCCATTTTATTTTTTGTTGTTGTTTTTTTTGTATGAAGAGGCTGCGGTGCTTCATGGGCGCCACAGTCTCTTCTTAGGCCATATGACATCTTCAGGCTAAAAAAAAAATACCACAAATTGGGTCCTAAACTGAAAAATTTGGTCACCAAATTTAAAATACATAATTGTAATAAAAAAGACATGGAGGAGAATACAGCACCACATACCTCTTACATCCAGTGACATCTCCTGTCATGTAGACCTTCTCTTTCCTCTTCTCCTCCATTTGACCCAGACCACCATGGCAAATTCTTTCAGCCGCATCTCGTCTCTACAGTTTGTAACACAGACACGTTAGATTTCAAAGTTTTTCCATCAACCTCCCCATCCTGGTGTCCCCACAGTGTCATCCTGCCACCCCCAATACTGTGCCCGTTGTGCTTCCCAATGCTCCAGGAACTATACTGCTGAAAAAATAGTGACCCTAATAGACATAATTGGGGTAATTTATCAAACTGGTGTAAAGTAGAACTGGATTTCCAAAAGAGCTGTCAAATATGAAAGGTGGAATCTGATTGGTTGCTATGGGCAACTAAGCCAGTTCTGCATTACACCAGTTTAATAAATTACCCCAAATGTTCCTATTGTGTCCCAGGCAGCTATAATGTCCCCTAGAGTGCCCCCAGTAATAATAACACCCTCTATTGTGCTCCAGGTAATAATCCCTGTATAGTGTCCCCAGAAAAAAATTGAATTGCCCCTACAGTGCCTCCCCAATAGCAACACCCCCATATAGTAATTTCCACCACACTGCCCCCACATAGTAATCCCCCCATAGTAATTTGCCCCCACACAGTAATTTGCCCTACACTGCCCCCACATAGTAATTTCCACCACACTGCCCCCACATAGTAATTTGCCCCCACATAGTAATTTCCCCACACTGTTCCCACATAGCAATTTCCCCACACTGTCCCCACATAGAAATTACCCCACACGGCAATTTCCCCCACACTGCCCCCACATAGTAATTTGCCCCCACACTGCCCCATATAGTAATTTGTCCCCAAATTGCCCCATATAGTAATTTGTCCCCACACTGCCCCATATAGTAATTTGTCCCGACACTGCCCCATATAGTAATTTGTCCCGACACTGCCCCATATAGTAATTTGTCCCCACACTGCCCCCACATAGTAATTTGTCCCCACACTGCACCATATAGTAATTTGTCCCCACACTGCCCCATATAGTAATTTGTCCCATACTGCCCCCACATAGTAATTTGTTCCCACACTGCCCCATATAGTAATTTGTCCCCACACTGCCCCATATAGTAATTTGTCCCCACACTGCCCCATATAGTAATTTGTCCCGACACTGCCCCATATAGTAATTTGTCCCGACACTGCCCCATATAGTAATTTGTCCCCACACTGCCCCCACATAGTAATTTGTCCCCACACTGCCCCATATAGTAATTTGTCCCCACACTGCCCCATATAGTAATTTGTCCCCATACTGCCCCCACATAGTAATTTGTTCCCACACTGCCCCATATAGTAATTTGTCCCCACACTGCCCCATATAGTAATTTGTCCCCATACTGCCCCCACATAGTAATTTGTCCCCACACTGCCCCATATAGTAATTTGTCCCCACACTGCCCCATATAGTAATTTGTCCCCACACTGCCTCATATAGTAATTTGTCCCCACACTGCCCCATATAGTAATTTGTCCCCACACTGCCCCATATAGTAATTTGTCCCCACACTGCCCCCACATAGTAATTTGTTCCCACACTGCCCCATATAGTAATTTGTCCCCACACTGCCCCATATAGTAATTTGTCCCCACACTGCCCCACATAGTAATTTGCCCCCACACGGCCCCATATAGTAATTTGTCCCCACACTGCCCCACATAGTAATTTGCCCCCACACTGCCCCATATAGTAATTTGCCCCCACACTGCCCCATATAGCAATTTGTCCCCACACTGCCCCATATAGTAATTTGCCACCACACTGCCCCATATAGTAATTTGTCCCCACACTGCCCCACATAGTAATTAGCCCCCACACTGCCCCATATAGTTATTTGTCTCCACACTGCCCTCCCCCCCAAGTAGGCACATGAAATTAAACCAAAATTCTGAAAAATTAGCAAATTTCAAAGTTTCAGTTTCTCTACTTCTGTAATACATAGTAATACCCCTAAAAATTGTGATGACTTTAAATTCCCCATATGTCCACTTCATGGTTGAATTATTTTGGGAATGATATTTTATTTTTTGGGGATGTTACAAGGCTTAGAAGTTTAGAAGCAAATCTTGACATTTTTCAGAAATTTACAAAAATCCAATTTTTAGGGACCACTACAGCTCTGAAGTCACTTTGCGAGGCTTACATAATAGAAACCACCCAAAAATGACCCCATTCTATAAACTACACCCCTCAAGGTATTCAAAACTGATTTTACAAACTTTGTTAACCCTTTAGGTGTTGCACAAGATTTATTGGCAAATGGGGATGAAATTTGAGAATTTTATTTTTTTGCTAATTTTCAATTTTAACCTATTTTTTCCACTAACAAAGCAAGGGTTAACAGCCAAACAAGACTGTATCTTTATTGCCCTGACTCTGCCGTTTACAGAAACACCCCATATGTGGCCGTAAACTACTGTACGGCCACACAGCGGGGCGTAGAGTGAAAGGTGCGCCATATGGTTTTTGGAAGGCAGGTTTTGCTGGACTGGTTTTTTGACACCATGTCCCATTTGAAGCCCCCCTGATGCAACCCTAGAGTAGAAACTCCATAAAAGTGACCCGATCTAAGAAACTACACCCCTCAAGGTATTCAAAACGGATTTTACAAAGTTTGTTAACCCTTTAGGTGTTGAACAAGAGTTAATGGAAAATAGAGATACAATTTCAAAATTTCACTTTTTTGGCAGATTTTCCATTTTAACATTTTTTTTCCAGTTACAAAGCCAGGGTTAACAGCCAAACAAAACTCATTATTTATGGCCCTGATTCTTTAGTTTACAGAAACACCCCATATGTGGTCGTAAACTGCTGTACGGGCACACGGCAGGGCGCAGAAGGAAAGGAATGCCATACGGTTTTTGGAAGGCAGATTTTGCTGGACTGTTTTTTTTGACACCATGTCCCATTTGAAGCCCCCCTGATGCACCCCTAGAGTAGAAACTCCAAAAAGTGACCCCATTTTAGAAACTAAGGGATAGGGTGGCAGTTTTGTTGGTACTAGTTTAGGGTACATATGATTTTTGGTTTCTCTATATTACACTTTTTGTGCGGCAAGGTAACAAGAAATAGCTTTTTTGGCACCGTTTTATTTTTTGTTATTTACAACATTCATCTGACAGGTTAGATCATTTGGTAATTGTATAGAGCAGGTTGTCACGGACGCGGCGATACCTAATATGTATACAATTTTTTTTATTTATGTAAGTTTTACACAATGAATTAATTTTTAAAACAAAAAAAAGTTTTAGTGTCTCCATAGTCTAAGAGCCATAGTTTTTTCAGTTTTGGGGCGATTATCTTAAGTAGGGTCTCGTTTTTTGCGGGATGAGATGACGGTTTGATTGGCACTATTTTGGGGTGCATATGACTTTTTGATTGCTTGCTATTACACTTTTTGTGACGTAAGATGACAAAAATTGCTTTTTTTACACCGTTTTTCTTTTTCTTTTTTTACGGTGGTCACCTGAGGGGTTAGGTCATGTGATATTTTTATAGAGCCGGTCGATACAGACGCGGCGATACCTAATATGTATACTTTTTTTTATTTATGTAAGTTTTACACAATGATTTCATTTTTGAAACAAAAAAAATCATATTTTAGTGTTTCCATAGTCTAAGAGCCATAGTTTTTTCAGTTTTGGGGATATTATCTTGGGTAGGGTATGATTTTTGCGGGATGAGATGACGGTTTGATTGTTACAATTTTGGCGTACATACGACTTTTTTGATCACTTTTATTACCTTTTTTGGGAAGTAAGGTGGGCAAAATTTCAATTTCATCATAGTTTTTTATTTTTTATTTTTATGGCGTTCACCGTTCGGGTAAAGTAACATGACCGTTTTATAGATCAGGTCGTTACGGACGCGGCGATACCAAACATGTGTAGGGAATTTAGTTTTTTTCATTTTTAATCAGTGATAAATGTGTTTTTTGATTTTTACTTTATTTTCAATTTTTTTTTTGACCCAGACCCACTTGGTTCTTGAAGATCCAGTGGGTCTGATGTCTGTATAATACAGTACAGTACAATATATATTGTACTGTACTGTATTTTACACTTTGTCTGAACAGATCTATGCCTTTTAGCACAGATCTGTTCAGCACCATGGACAGCAGAATGCCTGAGAAGGCGTCCTGTTGCCATGGGAACCTTCCCCGTATGCTCAGTAGTGGTCAGAACTGCGCAGACGGGGAAGGGTAAGGACGGGGCTGTAGGGGGGCTGTCTGGGGGCTCTCTCCCTCTCCATCGGGGGGCTGCAAAGGCACAGCAGCCCCCCAATGGGAGAGGGAGGGAGCTCCCTGAGCTGTTAACCTTTTCCATACAGCGGTCCATACGGACCACGGTATGGAAAGGGTTAAATGGCTGACATAGCATCGCAGATATCAGTCGTTTATACCAGAGTGTCAGCAATGTGCTGACACCCTGGTATACCCACTCTACACCAATGATTATTCAAGGGGAGGCCTCCCGCACCGCCCGCAACCCTCCCACCAGGCTAAAATCACTCAGGGGTGCAGGGGGGGGATACAGATATATTTTAGGAATACTAAAGTTACTCAGAAACTGCAGAAATCGCAGCAACCCGCAGGTCTGAATTGACCTGCGGTTTGCCGTGATCGCCGACATGGGGGGGTCACGGGACCCCTCCGCGCATTTAGCCTAGGTGCCTGCTCAATGATTTGAGCAGGCACCGGGTTCCGATCACAGCCAGCCGCACGGCAGTGATCGAAAATACACAGGGCGTACATGTACGCCCTGTGTCCTTAAGTACCAGGGCACAAGGGCTTACCTGTACGCCCTATGTCCTTAAGGGGTTAAGGGGTGCAACACTGGATGGTATTGGTTGGCACTGGAATAATAATGGCTTCCATCTCATTGGTATTGAATTCTTCTTTTAATCGTTTTCAGCAAAACTGACCTTAGTGCATGAGCACTTGCTCACAGGACAATGATGTTGATCGCGTGCGATGAGGGTTTCATAGGGCTGTGACATCACAGGGAATGGCAATCTGTGGATTTTCTAGCTGCATGGCATTATGGGTGATCTTTTCTCCTGCACACTTAGTTTCGCTTTTAGGAAAACCTGATTTGTTCCCACGAAGCGTTAGGAAATTCGGATTTGTTGCAAATCAAAGTTTTCCTAAACTTCGGACCGAATTCCTCTTCAAATGCTCTACACTAGTGGCAACATATTCCGCAGTGCTTTACAATCAGATGTTAGTTCTTTTTAGCATGTTCTTGGCACACACCAAGTACTTGCTGTATATTTTCTGGCCAGAATTTTGCATACAACCCTGCCTCAGGCTGGAAATGTTTTTCTACTGAATAATTACTATGTAAACATCAAATTTCAGCCAAGTAAATTATTTGACAGATGTTGTGGTAAACAATGTGTTGTAGGTATTTCCAGGATCAGAAATATTAATATTTTTATAAAAAATAAAAAAAAATTAATAATGCTTCACATTAAGAGCTCCAATGTCTAAGAAGAAATATCTGGGGTTAAAATATATAGCAATAATCAAAGCTGTGCCACAACCATATTCAGCATTAGCTTGTACAATATTAACATGCTAGAAAGGAGAACATTTTTTGGCAATATCGGACTCATGGTGGATTTAGACAGGCTAATGAGCTGGCAGTGTATCCCCGTCTCAGCGTCTTCTTCTGGTCACTCAGTAGTCTGGCAGAGTCTCATCTTCCAAGCACTGTTCCCTAACTACAGCACACTAGGGGCTCTAACTGCTCTCCTTATATACAGTTTTTGCTAGACTAGAACCTTCTAATGGGAGGTACAGTGTTTCAGCTCCCGTCTGGTATAGACTTACATTTGAGCTTCAATGATACTTAATGGCAATGACACAGCAGGTTTTCCTGACAAAAACAAGTTTCCAGACATAACAACATAGCTAAAACCAGACTTTTAAAAGCTCAGGCTGGCTGCTTTTTGGTGGTAAACAATCCAGGGTTTTCCCCTCCAAAACATGGTCTTCTTTAAACCCTATGGCAGCTGTGGAAAATTACCAGCTTCTCAATCAAAGCCCTTACAGTCTCTCAGTATTCATTAACCCTTTCCACAGACCCATGTAAATACAGTGATAAACAGGATATATATATATATATAATCACAACATATAAATAAAATGTAGTTACACAGTATTAAACAGTGCAAGTTAACCCGTTTAGGTGAAATAAAGTAAGAAGTTTTAACTTTGCATAGGGGAAATAGGCAAATGTCCAAATGTCAAAGTACTCCCTGCTCTAGGGCACTACATACTAAATAACAGTGTCAATCAGATATTGCCGCTGACACCTGAAATACTGGCTCTTACTTCACCGAGGCCACCAACGATGGTCCCTTGTGCCTTGCTACACAATACAGAGCAATAAGCGTGCAGTCTCATTAGTTTAATTGAAGCCCGCGGTGGCCCATGCAGCTGTGCAGCATTCATGCATCACAAGCACCCCATTACTATACATTTTTTTTTTGTACTCTAAGGGTGTTATCTGGGCAGTCTCCTGTTTTTTACCCTTAAACTCCTATAAAGGCATCTGGACTTCACTGCAGGGGAACCACCAGGCTGCTACCTCCTGGATTAGTCTCTGTATGGTTTACAGATGACCCATTGGGGTCAGAGACACCAGTGAAGAGCACGGAGAGGTCAGGAAAAATCATAGTCGGGGACAAGCCAGGTTCAAGGCAGGCAGAGTACGTACTATATGGCAAATAGTCCGAGGTCAGGGCAGCAATGAAGAGTCAATACAGAGGTCAAGAAAAAGTCAGATCAGAGACCATCCACCAAGACCCACTTCGTCCCACTTTAAAAAGCATCATAATTTTTAATAATTTTTAAAATAACACAGACACATAGCAACGTCCGATCCGAGAGCACGTGATGTGAAGTACAGTACGTCGGACGCCGACCTCGGCTTACGGCTTATACGGCAAAGACTGTGTAGCATACCATGGAGAGAAGCAACTTCAGCACAGTGACTATGCAGTCAGAACATTCGAAATTGTAAGCTGCTGTCAAGCAGGGTGAGTGAAGCTGATTACCAGGTGGGATGCCACCAGTATCAGCTAACAGATCACTGAACAGTGAGTAACATACTAACAGACTCACCATCTATATCTCATAACCCGGTGGCTACATTAATGTTATTTCAACAGAAAACAAGCTCTCCATGATGAACATTATGAAACATTAATTATCGCATCAAGTTTTTTCATAGATGAGATATTAACCATTCAAATGTTTACCGGTTACTTACCTATGTAGATGAACGACATTTTAACAATTTTCTTATCTTTGTGGATAAACCACTCGAATGAAGGTTGGTACATATATAAATCAGAGTGGTGTATATATAGATGAATTATCTAAACTAACAGAATGATACACACATACTGAGAGACTTAAATATTTCCACAATTATATATTTCTCTTTATTTGTCTTAAATACCTGGGGCAATGTGAACAAAGTTCAAGTCATCTCATCATATGCTTGTTTAAATGTTAGCGTTTGAAAGCTACAGCAACAACCTTCGGAATTAAACATATTCTTCACAAATTATATTACAGGAAGCTTAAATTGGGATTTTTCTTCATTTTTTCATTTTATTTTTTCATTTTAATATTTTCTAAATTTTTTATTTTAATAATATTTTAACTATTTTTATTGTATATATACATTTCTTAAAAGTATTTCCGCTTTGGGTTTTCAGCTCACTTTTTTAACTATATATCAGAATAAATGTGGATTTTATTAATTACTTAAATTATATATGTTGGACCAGATGCTGAGTGCCTGCCTACTGTTTTCAATGTATAAAAAAACCTTTTGAATCATTAGTGACTGGGTGAGTCACATCAGTCAGAGCACCAATTTCGCGACAGTATGAAAGGAGAGCCGCTATGAATATATATATAAGTTCTAGGGCACTACATACTAAATAACAAAGTATCAACCAGATGCTGCCGCTGACACCTGAAATACTGGCTCTTAGGCCTCTTTCACACTTGCGTTGTCCGGATCCGGCGTGCACTCCACTTGCCGAATTACACTCCGGATCCGGAAAAACGCAAGTGTACTGAAAGCATTTGAAGACGGAACCGTCTTCAAAATGCTTTCAGTGTTACTATGGCACCCAGGACGCTATTAAAGTCCTGGTTGCCATAGTAGGAGCGGGGAGCGGGGGAGCAGTATACTTACAGTCCGTGCGGCTCCCGGGGCACTCCAGAGTGACGTCAGAGTGCCCCATGCGCATGGATGACGTGTCCAATGCGATCACATGATCCATGCGCTTGGGGCGCCCTGACGTCACTCTGGAGCGCCCGGGGAGCCGCACGGACGGTAAGTATACTGCTCCCCCGCTCCCCACTACACTTTACCATGGCTGCCAGGACTTTAGCGTCCCGGCAGCCATGGTAACCATTCTGAAAAAGCTAAATGTCGGCTCCGGCAATGCGCCGAAACGACGTTTAGCTTAAGGCCGGATCCGGATCAATGCCTTTCAATGGGCATTAATTCCGGATCCGGCCATGCGGCAAGTGTTCCGGATTTTTGGCCGGAGCAAAAAGCGCAGCATGCTGCGGTATTTTCTCCGGCCAAAAAACGTTCCGTTCCGGAACTGAAGACATCCTGATGCATCCTGAACGGATTTCACTCCATTCAGAATGCATTGGGATAATCCTGATCAGGATTCTTCCGGCATAGAGCCCCGACGACGGAACTCTATGCCGGAAGACAAGAACGCAGGTGTGAAAGAGCCCTTACTTTACCGAGGCCAGGAACCTCGGTGACACATACTGTATATACCATCAACGATGGTCCCTTGTGCCTTCCTACACAATACAGAGCAACTAAAGCGTGTAGTCTCATTAGTTTAATTGAAGCCCGCAGTCGCCCATACAGCTGTGCAGCATTCATGCATCACAAGCACCCCATTACTACACATTTTTTTTTGTACTCTAAGGCCTCATGCACACGACCGTATTTTTTTGCGGTCCGCAAAACGGGGTTCCGTTTTTCCGTGATCCGTGACCGTTTTTTCGTCCGTGGGTCTTCCTTGATTTTTGGAGGATCCACGGACATGGAAAAAAAAAGTCGGTTTGGTGTCCGCCTGGCCGTGCGGAGCCAAACGGATCCATCCTGAAATACAATGCAAGTCAATGGGGACGGATCCGTTTGACGTTGACACAATATGGTGCAATTTCAGACGGATCCGTCCCCCATTGACTTTCAATGTAAAGTCAGGAGTTAATATACCATAGGATCGGAGTTTTCTCCAATCCGATGGTATATTTTAACTTGAAGCGTCCCCATCACCATGGGAACGCCTCTATGTTAGAATATACCGTCGGATTTGAGTTACATCGTTAAACTCAAATCCGACAGTATATTCTAACACAGAGGCGTTCCCATGGTGATGGGGACGCTTCAGGTTAGAATATACTAAAAGAACTGTGTACATGACTGCCCCCTGCTGCCTGGCAGGTGCTGCCAGGCAGCAGGGGGCAGCCCCCCCGTAGTTAACACATTGGTGGCCAGTGCGGCCGCCCCCCCTCCCCTGTAGTTAACTCATTGGTGGCCAGTGCGGCCGCCCCCCCCTCCCCTGTAGTTAACTCGTTGGTGGCCAGTGGGCCCCCCTCCCTCCCCTGTAGTTAACTCGTTGGTGGCCACCCTCCCCTGTAGTTAACTCGTTGGTGGCCAGTGGGCCTTCTCCCCTCCCTCCCCCTCCTAATTAAAATCTCCCCTCTATCATTGGTGGCAGCGGAGAGTACCGATCGGAGTCCCAGTTTAATCGCTGGGGCTCCGATCGGTAACCATGGCAACCAGGACGCTACTGCAGTCCCGGTTGCCATGGTTACTTAGCAATTTGTAGAACCATTATACTTACCTGCGAGCTGCGATGTCTGCGTCCGGTCGGGAGCTCCTCCTACTGGTAAGTGACAGGTCATGTCACTTACCAGTAGGAGGAGCTCCCGGCCGGACCTGTCACTTAGCAGTAGGAGGAGCTCCCTGCCACCAATGATAGGGGGGAGATTTTAATTAGGAGGGGGAGGGAGGGGAGAAGGCCCACTGGCCACCAACGAGTTAACTACAGGGGAGGGAGGGGGGGCCCACTGGCCACCAACGAGTTAACTACAGGGGAGGGGGGGCCGGCCGCACTGGCCACCAATGAGTTAACTACAGGGGAGGGGGGGCCGGCCGCACTGGCCACCAATGAGTTAACTACAGGGGAGGGAGGGGGGGGCCGGCCACACTGGCCATCAATGTGTTAACTACAGGGGGGGGCTGCCCCCTGCTGCCTGGCAGCACCTGCCAGGCAGCAGGGGGCAGTCATGTACATGGTTCTTTTAGTATATTCTAACCTGAAGCGTCCCCATCACCATGGGAACGCCTCTGTGTTAGAATATAGTGTCGGTTCTGAGTTTTCACAAAGTGAAAACTAAGCTCTGAAAAAGCTTTTATGCAGACGGATCTTCGGATCCGTCTGTAAAAAAATTGTAACCTACGGCCACGGATCACGGACACGGATGCCAATCTTGTGTGCATCCGTGTTGTTTCACGGACCCATTGACTTGAATGGGTCCGTGAACCGTTGTCCGTCCAAAAAATAGGACAGGTCATATTTTTTGGACGGACAGGATACACGGATCACGGTCTCGGCTGCAAAACGGTGCATTTTCCGATTTTCCCACGGACCCATTGAAAGTCAATGGGTCCGCGAAAAAAAACAGAAAACGGCACAACGGCCACAGATGCACACAACGGTCGTGTGCATTAGGCCTAAGTGTGTTATATGGGTAGTCTCCTGGTTTTTACCCTCAAACCCCTATGAAGGCATCTGGTCTTCACTGCAGGGGAACCACCAGGCCGCTACCTCCTGGATTAGTCTCTGTATGGTTTACAGATGACCCATTGGGGTAAGAGACACCAGTAAAGAGCACGTAAAGTTCAGGAAAAATCATAGTCAGGGACAAGCCAAGTTCAAGGCAGGTGGAGTACGTGCTATATGGCAAATAGTCTGAGGTCAGGGCAGCAATGAAGAGTCAATACAGAGGTCAGGAAAAGGTCAGATCAGTCAGTGGAGGGTCAGAATCCAGTAAACGGGTAGACAGTGTGTACATGGGCAGACAACAGAGACAGCACAGCATTTCAGGAACTTAAAAGAGGACCTTTCATGGGTCCAGACATTATAAAATAAGTAGCACGTTATGTAGGGCATAAAGCAGGGTTCTAAGAGAGCTTACTATTTTTCCTGGGCACCGCTCCGTTCTCCCACTGTGCCCCTGTTAAATTCCGTTGGAATCCGTAATACTGATAGGATGTTTTCTAGAGAGCAAATGGAAGTACATAAGATCCCCTCACATAATTCCTATCAGTTTCTCACCATTAATCACTATTGTCAAAATCTGTTTGCTGTCAGTGAACATAAACCCATTCTCACCAAGACTTGCTCACCTATATTTTGTAGGTTAGCATGGAGTCAAAGCTAGTACAAATGTATTCCGTTTACCACAAAGGATATTGTTTGCATGTCTAATAATTATTGTATTTTTTGCAGGTATCGTGTCCCTCATCTCACTGGCCATACTGTCATATGAACGTTACACCACTCTGACCTTATACAATAAAGGGGGTACAACATTTACAAAAGCTCTGCTTGCTGTGGCTGGCTCCTGGATTTACTCACTGATTTGGACCGTGCCACCTCTACTCGGATGGAGCAGCTATGGGAAGGAAGGAGCAGGCACCAGCTGTTCAGTGCGCTGGACTTCAGAGTCTACAGAATCAGTTTCTTACATCATCTGCCTTTTTATTTTTTGCTTGGTCTTGCCAGTTTTTGTGATGGTCTACTGTTACGCAAGGTTACTGTATGCGGTAAAACAGGTAAGCAACAGGCGTAGCTACTGTATGCCATCTTTTGTCTATCATGGGAAATATGTTCTAGTTGTTTTACCTTTACGTAGTCTCTATCTATTACTGAGACAGCAAATTGCCCATGGCTCAGAAATTCATATCTAGAGATGGCCTTGCGGTTTGCCCGGTGGTCGGTTTGCGGCGACCTTCACTTGTTCGCGATTCGCCGAACAGATGGCGATATTCGCGCCCGCCATATTCTTTCACATTGTGAAGAACTTTGACCCATGACACATCGATCAGGTGGTACAGGACAGCCAATTGAGACATTTCAGCACATGGACACACCCCCTACCTTATAAATAAACCTGATCTGGCCGCCATTTTACATTCAGTGTTTTGCCAGTGTAGAGAGAGGTTGCTGTGTGGAGCAGGGACAGACTGTTAGGGACACAAATCGCTAGCTAATAGGGTCACAAAAGTCCTTTTAAGGACTGGTATAGGTGTGTTATCGATAGGTGTGACATACAGAGGGGTGTGATATACTTATAATATACTAACATAGAAAACATATTATAGTGCATTTGTATTGTGCAGCAGTGGTGAGCGGTTCTACAGCAATACTACAACTACAAAGAGTGACAAATGCAATTACAAAAAATATTTACAACTGGTGTGATATACCAGTCGCCCCCCAAAACGGCTGATTGAAGTGGGGTGTTATATACCAATATACTGTACTTTCTTTATAGTGTATTTGGGTACTGCAGCATTTGTTTGCTGTTTTGCTGCGTTCCCTCTGCTACACACAGTAACAAACGGTACTGGGAAAAAAAATTATAACTGGTGTGATAGACTAGTCGCCCCCCCCCCCCAAAAAAAAAAGCTATTTTGCAAAATATATTGCCGATATTTCCCATTGAAAAAAATAATGAATGGAGATCGCAAATTCGAATAATACATCTGGTATGTCACTGTCCATGTTGTGAGACTATTTGTGCATTTCTAGTAATTATTTCTTGGCTGCAAATATGAGCTGAAGGTTTTTCAGGTTCGCCTGCCATTAAAATGAATGGGACCCGCCGCAAACTTTCGGTTCGCGAACATTTGATCGCGTTCGCGAACCGTCCCGGCAGAAGTTCGTCTATCACTATTCATATCCCTTCAACTAATTCTGGTAGACTTCACTGGTAAAATGCCTATGTATTCAATTGGTTTTATTGGTTTTTAACCTGCCAAAACAGTAAAATCCATCTAATTCCGAGGAAGCTTGGTGACAACCAATATGGTAGTCATTATAGAACCAAAAGAAGTTGTCTAATCTTGTGGTGATACATCCACCACTCCATTAGGGCTCACACACATCGACCATAGCCATTTTTGTGGTCCACAAAATGTGCATCCGTCATGCGCAGATACCGGCCCCGTGCATTTCACTTTTTGCGGAATGATACATCCTGCCCTATGTAGAAATGTCCTATCCTTGTCCGCAAAATGGAGAAGAATAAGGCATGGGAACTGCGGAACGGACATATGGTGAAGTGAATGGGTCTGTATCCAGATGCGGACCAAAACCATGGTCATCTGCATGAGCCCTTACTAAGTAAATTGCCATTGGGTACATGTTATTTAATGGTAACATTCTTGTCACCAGTCCTGTTCACAGATTTTGTGCGGTATTACAGCTCAGCACCATTCACTTCAATGGAGCCGAGCTACAATACCAGACAATACAAAATACGATAACAAAGGCCTGTCATGCCTAAAACCAGTCAGTCTACTGAATTTCTGCTGAAGCAATGGTTTGTAGACTTTTTTTCCCTATAGAAAGGGGGATAGAAAACACCGGAAAAAAACACGTTATATCACACTTGAATGGTTTTGTTTTTCTGGCATTTTTCATACTGTTCTCTATAGAATAAAAATGTCACAAAAAGGCCATTGCTTCAAAATGCATGCTTTGAAAGCAACAAAAAAGCCTCCCAATTAAAAAAAAGTGCAAAAAAAATATGTTTTATAAATTCTTGTCCTTCCTATATTTCACATTTTCCACAGACATAAACGCAAAAGTGCAGAAATTTGTGGGTATCCCCGATTAGTAAATCGGGTCTTGAGGTCACGGGCAGCTATCCTGGAGTGACTCAATTATGAATGGTTCCTTCTTGCCCTCAAATATTGTCCCTTCGGGATCACTTTCCTCCTGCATATAGCCTTGTAAATGAACCCTATGGCCTCATGCACACAAACGTATTTTATTTCCTTGTCCGTTCCGTTTTTTGTTTTTTTTTGTGTGGACCATTTACGGAATCATTTATTTCAATGGGTCCGCAAAAAATAAACCAGAAGTTACTCTGTGTGCATTCCATTTCCGTATGTCCGTATTTCCATTCTGCAAAAAATAGAACATTTCCTATGGAACAGCTGTTCCATTCCGCAAAGTACAGAATGCACACAGACGTCATCTGTATTTTTTGCGGATCCGCTTTTTGCGGACTGCAAAATACATATGGTCGTGTGCATGAGGCCTATGTGTGTACATAGGCCCAACCCTCTCTTGTAGCCTTGACTGTTCATGATGAGTGGAATTTAACAGAGCCTTGGGTGTCATTTGTGGCCCGAAAATGTGGCTTATTGACCACCACATATTGTGCCCCTAAAAAATCTTCTTGTAGATGCAAAATGATTCTCTTTTGCTGTATTAGTATGTAACAAGACAACACAAGAGCGTTTGCTGTGGTATCCATACAGCTTAGCAACAAAGTAAAGGAAAAGGTGAATAGAACAGCAGATTCTGCTATTACAATGCTACTGATGTTCCAGTGTTGACCCTTTTATCTGGTTAATGTAGTTTCTATCATCCCAGCCACAGCAGGGGTCACCATATTAATAATATAAAGCATCGCCTAACTACAAGACGGGTGTATGGCCGGCATACCGAGCAGGCATAAATATGGAGTTTGATATGTCTTGCCTTTCTTTACCAGCATCAACTGTAATTCCTGTTTGAAATGGTTTCATATTTGGAGAGATGATTTATTGCAGTGTAGAAACTTATTAATAGGCCAAGATAAAGTTCAGTTCTCCGTGACTATAAAAGAAGGCAAATACAGCAAGTCTAAGTGCTTAGGAGTTTAATAAACGGTAAGCGTCCCTACACACATTAATTTTCTCAGGTGTTCTGTACTTACTGGAAACTGTTTGTTTTTTCCATATGGAATACAGTTTTTGAAGCATTTTTTATTCTAAAACAGCTTAAACATGCTGCTTTAAAAAAAAAAAAACTGAGACAAACAATGCCACTAATTCCAAATCTATCTATCTATTTATCTATCTTTCTGATTCATATGTGTCTGTCTATTTATTTCATATCTATCCATCCATTCATCCATCCATCTGTCTATCTATACCAACAAAGCAACGAGGGTTTGGAAAGTATCAAACATGAATAGGATTTAAAAAACTATATGCTCTATATTAGAACAAGTGGAATCCAGCTCCTCCTAAAAATATCCTTAATCAGCTTCCATAAAATCAGACATCAAATAGGACAATTTGCTGTGACGCGTTTCGGGCTATTACATCTTAGCCCTTCATCAAGACAAACAAACAGACCTAAAAACCTAGATTTTAGACACTGGCATGAAAACACCCACTTGATTGAATAATCCACACCACCGGGGATCCACACCAGACGGTAAGTAGAATCTAACAAAACGGAAATTCAGCCAAGTGGAACGGAGGCTCAATACAGATATCATTTATATTGTAAGGTTAAATCATGCTTCTTATTCAATCCCTTTGGTGTGCATGTTCCAAGGTTAAACATCCAATATGTTTCTCTACTAGAAAGTTTCTGTCTGCGATCTTCCCCCCTGATTGGTGTAATGACTATTTCAATGCCCTGCACAGAAAACGCAAAGGTATCGCTTTTGTGAATTATCGCAAAATGTAAAGTGGCTGCTGATACATTGCGCATTGAAACAGGCAGGACATCACTCAAATGTTTTCGTATTCTGACCTTAAGCTGATTCGTAGTACATCCTACATATTGCAATGCGCAAATTCGACAGGTGATGACATACACAACATATTCTGTATTGCAATTTATATACTGTCTCAATTCATGTGTACTACCATTCGAAGTAGATACAATATTTTTACTTATTGACATGTGGGAACAACAGATACATTTTTTGCTTACACATTTAAAGTTACCCTTCGCATTCAACTAAACTGGTTCGCAAGTGATATTCTCCGAAAATAAACTGGGACTCACTTTTTGTCTAATGGTCGGTGCTTTTTTCGCTATACTCTTGATACCTGCTTGTGCAACATCTCCCCAGCCCTCATCATAACCTAAGACTGGGAAATGTTTACGTAAGATGTTGCAGATAAGGGGGTACTCATCACTGTAGTTTGTGACAAAAGTCACCGGTTCACTTAAACCTTGTGCACAAAATCGATCACGTTTTCTCTTCTTACATTTTCTCTTATGGATTTGTTTCATGCTTTTGGTTCGAGTAAACACAAGATAATTCCTGTCCACTATTTTCGCATACTCCATCGCTGTGCGAATATTTTCAATAGAGTATCCCCTAGTCTGCAACCTTACTGCAATGTCAGAGGTTTCCCTTGAAAACAAATCAAGGGTAGAACAATTACATCGAGCCCTCAGCACATCCCATCTAGGAATGTTTTTGGCTACATGAGGGGGATGGCGGGCTGATGCATGGAGCAGAGTATTTCCCGCAGTTATTTTTTGATGTGTGCAGGTATAAACCCTATGGTCTTCTGGATCTCCCCACAATGAGAGATCCAAAAATACAATAGAAGAAAAATCACTGACCATAGAGAGTTTAATGGAAGGAACACAATTATTTAAATACTCCACAAATGACATCAAATCCTCTGCATCACCCTGCCATACCCACAACATATCATCGATAAAACGCCCATACCATTTCATAGATGTGAAATATGGGTTACTGTCCGAAAATAAAAAATAATTCTCCCACCACGCCATGAACACGTTGGCCACAGAAGGAGAGAATTTTGCACCCATTGAAACTCCGGATAATTGTAAATAATATAAACCATTAAACATAAAAGAAATTGTGTTTAAGTAAAAAATCTGTACAAATACAAATAAAATCACGGAGTTCCAGGGTGTAATTGCTGTACATATCCAGAAACCATTTCAGAGCTGAAATTGCCAAATGGTGTGGAATGTTGGTATATAGCGCAGTAATATCGGCAGTACCCCACATATATTCTCTTTGCCATCTGAATTGATGAAAATTCTGGAGGACACTACATGTGTCTTTAAGATAACCAGGTATAAGGGGCACAAGAGGTTGTAGCAAGGAATCGACCCACTCCGAAAGTCATTCGGAGTAGGACCCTATTTCTGCCACAATAGGTTTTAAAGGTGGAGGAAAGCCCTCCTTGTGGACCTTAGGGAGAGCATGAAATATAGGTGTGCTTGGGTGTTCCACGTATATAAATTATTTTTCTTTTTCAGATAGAATACCCAGGCACACTCCTTCCTGGAGGATGTCGTACAACTTAGGGTCCATTCACACGTCCGTTGTTTCTTTCCTGATCTGTTTTTGCGGAACAGATCTGGACCAGATCTGTACCCATTCATTTTCAATGGGTCCTGAAAAAAAATTTGACATTGAGCTGTCCAATTTTTTTCAGGACCCATTGAAAATGAATGGGTACAGAACTGGTCCAGATCTGTTCCGCAAAAAACGGAACAGATCAGGAAAGAAACAACGGACGTGTGAATGGAGCCTGTCTGATAATGGGGGAGGGGGTTAGTTGCCAGTGGTGAATAAATGTTTGTATCTTTCAACATATTATCAATTTGCATTTTGTAAACCTCACTATCCAGCAACATCACTGCTCCCCCCTTATCAGCCCTACGTATGACGACATCCTTCATGTTCGATAGATTAGCAAGAGCTGTATATTCTTATCTAGATAAATTATTGTTATGAATTTTATGTCTAATACGATTTCGCAAAGAACAAAGATCTTTCTCCACCAATTCTTGGAACCTATCGAGGGCCACAGATCTCGACTGAATAGGATAGAAATCCTTATTGGAAGTCTTAAAACCTGTAGAGGTATTCTGCAAAGGTATAGTGGCTGGCCCTCGATACATTCCCTGTAGTGAGGAGGTCTGAACAAGTTCAGAAAAATCAAACACATTGTGATTTGATAATACATCAGCGTCCTGTATTGTCTCCCCACATGGGGTATCACCAAGGGCCGTCGATTCTTCCATAACACAATCTATATTGATGGAGGAGAAATGCTTTCTTAGGGTCAGGTTTCTTGCCAGGCGGTTAACATCTATAATAGTACGATAAAGGTCAAAATGGCAGGACGGGGGGAAAAAAGGCAACACAAAGGTAATACCTCTGCATTTTCTGTGCAGAGCATTGAAAGAGTCATTACACCGATCGGGGGGGGGGGGGGGGGGGGAATCGCAGACAGAAACTTTCTAGTAGAGAAACATATTGGATGTTTAACCTTGGAGCATGCACACCGAAGGGATTGAATAAGAAGCATGATTTAACCCTACAATATAAATGATACATGTTCTATCTGTATTGAGTTTTCATTCCACTTGGCTGAACTTCCCTTTTGTTAGATTCTACTTACCGTCAGGTGCGGATTCCTGGTGGTGTGGATTATTCAATCAAGTGGGCGTTTTCATGCTAGTGTATAAAATCTAGGTTTTTAAGTCTTTGTTTGTCTTGATGAAGGGATAAGATGTAATAGCCCGAAACGCGCTTGTCCTATTTGATGTCGGATTTTATGGAAGTCGATTAAAGCATATATTTATGCTAGATTCCACTTGTTCTTTCACAGTTTGTACCTGACCGAGTCCAGGTCTGATTTTCCGTGCTCCACTGGGAGGTGGCAGGTGAGAGCTGCAGTGATTTCCTTTCACTTTATCATATTAGGCCTCATGCACACGGCTGTGTCCGTATTGAGGTCCGCAAACCATGGATCTGCAAAATATGGACTCCTTCCGGGTGCAGTCAGCAATTTTCTCACTCCCACCCCTAGAAATAACTTGTCCACAATACAGACAAGAATAGGACATGTTCTATAATCTGCGGAACAGACATATGGATGCAGACAGCACATGGATACATTTTTTTCTGGATATATTTATATATAGTATATGGAGGGACATCTGATAGACATGTTTCACTCAGAAAGCTTTGTCTGTCAACGCCACCCAACCCCCAGTGAAGTCTGCAGGAAAGCGCAGATGGCACAGGGCAGGGATGCCCTGTGTGTGCTCCTGACATCTGGTAAGCTGCAGGGCTAAGTAAGCTTGTAGCCTGTGAGAGAGCACGGCAGGGCCCCCGGCTACCTGCTCTGTTATACTGTATCAAATGTGTCCACGCTCTGAGTGACACTCTCCAGGAGATCTGCGGCACCGGCCCAAAAAGTCAGGGGAATGAGCACCAAGTGTCCGATGTCAGTGCTAAAGTAGGTACTTAGGGTGGTGGCCCAGGTTTTCCATCCCTGGTTTCCCACACTGACGTCGGCCCTGAACAAAGGAAAATAATAAGCCTTTTGTATAAGATTTGCAATGACAATCCAAATAAGCATTCTCCACATGCTGTCAGAAAGTTGCAAGTAACGCGTCCGTGATAAGTGCAGGAGTTCACTCACACAGCCCTTCAGTTGATTCAATTAGCCGGGCATTGTGACGGGCACCCTTCCCTTTTGCCTGGGGAACACTGCACTTATCTACAACTTCCAACATCTCCCCAGCGTGCAGAGTCCACCTAGGTTTTCTGTCACATCGCATTAATAAGAAAGCCTTCTATGTTGTAAAGTCTGAAAAGCCCTGACATTTGAAAGTATTATTAAAGATCATCCATTTACTAAAGCGAGCGAAGCACAGAAAATAATTCTCTAAAGCAAATCCACAATTATCAGATACAATTATCTCTGTAGTGTTTGTTCTGCTCCGTGTTGCTTGTGGGAGTTTTCCAGCACAATTTTTGCTCTGCATTGCCTTCTCCGGGTTAGCTAGATGGGGAATATGCACAATAGTGGTTGTTGAATACATGCATACTTTCATTTACAAGGTTATACAAAATATGGAGAGTAGCGTTATATTGTGTCCTACTGAATGTGGCGGAGAATTTGATAGTGTTGTACTGCCATCTAGTGGTACATGCTGTGATACAGCTATAATGCGCCAATATAATGCACCAATGCACAATATATTGTACTGTATTTGCTATTGTTCTAGGCCACAGACAGTGTTGAGCGAATCAAAGTTCAGAAGGTGGATTTGATCCAAATTTAAGGGAAAATTTGATTCACCACAAAGCCGAACTTCCTTGTGCTGCGTGGTAACGAATGAATTTTCCCCTAAAATGGCAGTAAAAAAAAAAAATCATACTCGCCTCATCCATTTGCACTCAAAGAGTCTGCCACAGCCAATATGATTGAAGATCTTGTGCATGTTGACGTATGACATCATGCCGCCAGCGTCATCACGCACCACACAAGATTTCGCTCTGGATCTTCAATCAAGATGGCCGCAGTGGACTCTTCACGCAAATGGATAAGGTGAGTATTTTTAATTTTCTTCTTTTCTTTTTTTTTAACAGATTAACCCCTGACAGCCCTCAATGGTCATCTCAGATACCACGATGAGCGATGAACATTAAATCTGAGGGGTTCAATGACTGGGGGGGGGCACCACTGCCGTTCCCCATCATTGCGCCCGCTACTCACAAAGTAATTTGTGGTACTTGTGGTTCGCTGCGGGCATCCTCCACTGTATGCATTTTTGCTGGGGATCGCCATTAGCAACGGGCCACAAGTACAAGATTTGGTCCCCTTTATACACATGCACAACTGCATATGGGTTTGAGCACTTCCTGCCTGTTTAACACCACACCATTTTTCGTATAAAGTAATTTGTTATAAAGCAAATTTATTCGTGAAATTCAGCGAAGCCAACAAATCAAATTTTGAGAACCTCTCTCATCTCTAGAAATAGAAAATGCTAGAAAATGCACAGAAAAGACTCTGAAAGAAGCACATTATCTAAGCACACAAAATAACTGATTTGTACATTCTGTAAAACAGATAGATCCTGTACAATATTTCCACATTATAAAACCTACCATTGGACATTCAAAAACTATACTGCACAAAACATCTGTAGTACTAGCTCAAATTCAACCTCAAAATGTTATTCTTCAAGGTGTTTCTAATAAATAGAATAGATCTAAATAAACGTGAATAAAAAGTTATTTTAAAGTGTTCAGCAGCTTCTAGCAAATAACAATGACAAATATAAAGATAAATCTCTTGTACTGAGTTGTACATTAGTTTACTTTGTCTTAAAGGGAACATACATAACTAAGGCTACTTTCACATTAGCGTTTTTTTGCGGATCCGTCATGGATCTTCAAAAAACGCTTCCGTTACAATAATACAACCGCATACATCCGTCATGAACGGATCCGGTTGAATTATGTCTTCTATAGCCATGACGGATCCGTCAATGGGGGACAGATCCGTTTTCTATAGTGTCAAACAAAATGGATCCGTCACCATTGACTTACATTGTATGTCAGGATGGATCCGTCTTGCTCCGCTCCACATTGCGGACAGAAAAACGCTGGTTGAAGTGTTTTTCTGTCCGCGATGGGGACGCAACCAAACGGAACGGAATGCATTCTGGTGCGTTCAGTTCAGTTTTGTCCCTATTAACAATGAATGGGGACAAAACTGAAGCGTTTTCTTCCGCTATTGAGATCCTATGACGAATCTCAATAGCGGAATTGAAAACACTAATGTGAAAGTAGCCTAATACTAAAATATATCTATTATGCTATTTGTACAGGCAACAGAAGCATACTTTTTCTTCAAAGACGCTACTTTCATCCACTTTCATCCACTATTAAGCAGTGCCACCTAGTGTTCAACATAAAGAATGCAGTCCATTGTTTTACATCATGATTATTGTCTACAGCAGAGTTCACATGGGCCCTTGGCAACAGCTTCTTTCATCCAACAGTATGCCATACACCAATATAGAAAGGGGAAGTGGCGTTCTTGTTTTTGTTTTGCAAATCCGACATAAAGATATTTTCCTGCCATTTCTACCAAAGCAAAAAACCCACGATGTGAGAGAGGAGAGAGGCAACTAAATGCTATAAAGTTTGTACTTTAATGCTTTAACTGGCAGAAATGTGTCCAGAATTCTTTATATAGCCGGAAGTTTGTTTTTTCTTTTGTCTTCCAACATTTTCCAACTTTTTTTTTTACTTCACATCAACATATGTAGCTGTATGAGGTCTGCTTTTTTAGTGAGACGAGCTGTAATTTTATAGACTTTCTATTGCTATACACAAAAGTATGCATTTACTCTGTTCACAAGATGAATGGCAGGGTTTTAAAAATGGCACCTACTCAGCAGAACCTGTCAGCAGTGTCCGTGATCAGAGATAACTCAGAACACGGACATTTACCCTCTCAGATGCTGTGGATATTTGCAACCATGAAATCTGATGAGCAGTGGTGTACATAGAGAAGTAAGGGCCCTATAGCAAGGATAAAACCAGGCCCCCCACACAGGACAGAAGGGTTTCTACCTAAACCCTTTTCAATGACCCTTGGGCCATTTTTTCCACTTCTTCATTTTCTAAAAGTTCTTCCTTTAGAGGGTGGATTCCTGACTAGTGTTGGTCGAGCACCAAAGTGCTCGTGTGCTCGAGAAGAACACTTCCTGATGCTCGGGTGCTCTACAGAGAGTTAGTTAGTTAGTAATTTATTGATTTATTGATTTATTGATTTATTGTAACTGGCCATGGAGCTCTATAGTGTAGTGGTTAACATTCTGGGCTGTAATGTAGAAGGTTGTGATTTCGAATCCCACCAGAAACTTTTCATAAATAGAGGCTAAATTAGATTTAAATACACTGACTCGAGCATCGCGCTCGAGCACACGCGATATTTGGCCGAGCATAGCGATGCTCGAGCCGAACTGGTGTTTGGCCGAGCATGCTTGCCCAACACTAGTCCTGACCAAGTCTTCACCTCCAGTAGAAGAGGAGATAATCCCAACTAAGACTGGGCCCTCTCTTGCCCTGGGCCCCATAGCAGTCGCATGGTGTGCCGCTATGGTAGTTACACCCCGCTGGCAAGTTATTTACTGGGGCGGATGGCTCCCGGTGAACAAATGGCCCTCTTGCATCATACATACTACAATATGGTTTTAATTAGTATTGAGCCAAGCATGCAAAGCGGAATTCGATCTGAAGTGTAAGAAAACTTAGATTCTAAAGAAATCCAAATTTCCTTGCACTTCATGGTAAAGAATCAGTTTTCGTAAAATGGCTGCTGCACATGTTAGAAAGTGAAAGTAAGTGTAGAGGAGACAAGCTCGGGAATGAAAGCTCACCCATAATGCTGTGCAGCTAGCCAATACACAGGTAGCCAATCCCCCTCCCCTCGTAGTCTCATAGCTAAGCAGAACCCTATAAAGAACTGATCCTGCATGGTCGTCACCATTTTTCTGTCAGCTGAGCATAGGGAGAGATGTGACAAAATCCTTAGGCACTAGGGACAATGTTCCTGCAAACTCTTAACAGAGAGTGTAGGACAGTATTGGAGAGGGAGAGTCCAGGTGCCATATACATAAGTGAACAGTCAGTATTACAGGCCGATCTAATTTATGGCCGTGTTCATAAGTGTGCAGTGCACCAATATTCATAGTTAATCCGTTCTGTTAGCTGTAGAGTTACTGTGCATTGGTATTACAGTCGGGTCTAATTTATTGTGGGTAGATAAGTGTGCAGTGCGCCAATATTCATAGCTAATCAATTCTGTTAGTTGTAGAATTACTGTGTGTCAGTATTTCAGGCCACTGTTATCGACAAGTCAAATTTATCGTCGGGTACATAAATGTGCAGTGCACCAATATTCATAGCTGATCTGTTCTGTAAGTTATAGAGTTACTGTAAGTCAGTATTACACGCCACTGTTACCAACAAGTCAAATTTATCCCTGTGTACATAACTGTGCAATGCACAATATTCATAGCTAATCCTTTCTGTTAGCGATACAGTTGTTATACACTATGGCCAACAGACAGTTGCCTGAGCCCTCAAAAGGAACAGGCAGTGGCAAAAATAATACTGTAGGAGGCACAAGTAGCAGCAGAAGAAGGGGTGGTGGTAGCAGCCGCAGCAACAGGCCAGATCTGTAACTGTCATCAAGCAGTCATGTTTTAACCAACAATTCAACTGTACTGGAATGGTTGACTCTTCACAATCATCTCAAGTAACAACAGATACATACAAACAGAAATCGGTGGGTTTCTCTGACACCACACTTAGTTGGCATGGCCCAGGAACAACCTCTGTGCCCACACCTGTCCTGAACCTCTTGTTTTTGCTTCTTCGTCTGTTAAAAAAAAAATCACTGAAAGAAGATACAAAACATCCTGCACGATATGATAGTAAATATGCGGATGTGCATGGTAGGGTTGTTGCGGATATAGAAATATCGATACCCAATCGATACATTTGTCCCTGTATCGATACAATACCGGGATTGGACATTTATCGATACTAGGCTGCCCTACTGCACAGCCTAGCATCAGAGAACATGGAGCGCACTGCTGTCAGCGCGGCCATGTTCCCTCAGCAGCACAGCGGAGAAGGAGTCACTCTCTCCCTCCACCCTGTGCCGCTGCTGCCAATAAGAAAAGAGAGGGGCGGAGGAGGGGCGAGCGCACTGCGCCACCAATGATAGTAGAGGACCTTTCATGGGTCCAAACATTGTAAACTAACTATCAGGATATTGGTATAAAACTTGGATAGGGGGTCACTCGATATTTAGGCAAACACACGATGAATTGGTATCCACATAACTTTATAGGCTTAAAAATATATATAAACACGCTACAATGATATATATAAATAAAACATCTCATAAAAATGCAATTGAAACAACATAAAAAATGTATATACCGCACTCTAATGCCACTCTTATCACAATGTCCCAATATCAATAACAATATTTGTAGTGGCTATATAATAGGGAATATAGATTGGCGCAAGTGACAAGTCTGTCTGGTTGGATCGAATTATTATCAACCGGAGCTGCGAATAGTCATTAATTCATCCGTATAACATATAGCAAAAGAGGTGAGTTGGTTGGTTAATTGTACATTACCACATCTTTGTCCAGTATCCACTTGATCTTTTGCTGGGCATGCTATTTATTCGGTCCTCCGAGTAGATGAAGTCTCCCGCTCCTCTGCACAAAGCGCAGCGATATTGAAAAGTTCTTTGCTGTGACCTTCCAGGACCTTATGTGGCGTCCCATGTGGTTCACTGCTTGGTCATGTGCTGCTGACGTCTTTTGAGCGGGGATTCAAATCATCTGTGTTCAATGGTAGTGAATTCGGACGTGATCGCTGTTCCAAATATTAAATGGTACACGTCAGAATTTATGGTGTGGAGCGCTCCTATTTCCTATTTCGATAATCCCTCACTGTTGTAACCAAATGTGTTTCGGGGGTCCCCTTACCCAACTCACCTCTTTTGCTATATGTTATACGGATGAATTAATTACTATTCGCAGCTCCGGTTGATAATAATTCGATCCAACCAGACAGACTTGTCACTCTAACTTGTCACTCTCACACGCCAATCTATATTCCCTATTATATAGCCACTACTAATATTGTTATTGATATTGGGACATTGTGATAAGAGTGGCATTAGAGTGCGGTATATACATTTTTTATGTTGTTTCAATTGCATTTTTATGAGATGTTTTATTTATATATATCATTGTAGCGCGTTTATATATATTTTTAAGCCTATAAAGTTATGTGGATACCAATTCATCGTGTGTTTGCCTAAATATCGAGTGACCCCCTATCCAAGTTTTATACCAATTTTCACATATCAGCATCTGGGAGTGCTAAGGGGTAGTGCACCGTTCCAGAAGTGGTACAGTGAGAGAGCCACCATCCTTTTTCCAATTTAACTATCAGGATATGTAGCACAGCACCCAGGGATCTCACTGCACTTACTATTATTCCTGGGTGCCGCTCCATTTGCCCGCTGTGGCCCCCGGTATATTCTCCTGCTCTGTATGCTAATTGCTAGCATGGGAGCAATGGGGAGGAGACTGCCCTTTTTCTCAATGAGCGTTCCTTCTCCCTGGCTGTAGCACTGTCCAATCAAAGCGCAGAGCGTCACAGCCAGGGAGAAGGTGAGGTTTTTTTTGTGGACCGTAAAGTATACATTTTTTTGTCACCTTCAGTGAGGACCCTGGAGGAATTGGAGGATTAAATCTCCCCCACATTAAGCTTCACAATTGGAAGAGACAGAGGGTACATTTACTATCCAGGGATGCTGGAATTTTATCAAAAGTGTCATCAATTTGGCCACGTACAAGCCAACTGTAAAGAGAAGGCAGGATTTTGCGCGAAGTGCCAACAAGCCGGGCATAAAAGCGCAGACTGTCAGAATGTGATTATATGTAACCTGCGCAGGATGGAAGGCCATGCCTTTAAAAACTGTCTAAAGCGGGGTAGAGCTCGGTCCTATGCGGATGTGGCCATAAGCAAGGGACCTACAAAAAAACCAGAGGCCCCCAAAAAGGCTGGAGCTGCACATGCTATGAAAGAACCGGAGAAACCTGAGACTACAAGCGTACCGGAAACATCCAGAGTGCTGAAGAAGGAGAAAATGGTGGATCCTGTGAAGAGTGCTCCTGGAAAATCTGCTCCTGCAAAGGTGGCAGGGGAACCTGCTACTAACGCAGGAGTGAAGGGGGCAATCGCAGGAGATGAAGCCATGGACAGACATAAGAAACAAAAAGAAAAGTGAGTGGTCATGAATAGAGTTGAGCGGACACCTGGATGTTCGGGTTCGACGAGTTCGGCCGAACTTGAAAAAAAAGTTTGGGTTCGGGACCCGAACTTGACCCCGAACTCGAACCCTATTGAAGTCAATAGGGACCCGAACTTTTGGGCACTAAAATGGCTCTAAAATAGTCCTGGAAAGGGCTAGAGGGCTGCAAAAGGCATCAAAATGTGCTTAAGAGCATGGCAACTGTTCTGCAAACAAATGTGGATAGGGAAATGACTTAAAATAACAAAAAAATACAGAAAAATAAAAAATAACAATCTGCATCTAGGAGTAGGAGGTTGAGGAGGCGGTGGATGTGGCGGTGTAGGTTGACGTGGTGGTGTAGGTGGAAGCGGCGGAGAAGGAGGAATAGGTAGCCAACACTGATTTGTGTTATTTTTTATTTTTAAATTGGGGTATCCCCCAAAATATTGGGACCTATAACAAAATAAAACAAAGAATAAGTGCACTTGAGTACAAGAATGGATGGTTGAGGCTGGTATAAATGTCTATTCTGCACAAGGTACGGACAAGTCCTTTGGGATACATGCCTGGTTCATTTTAATAAACGTAAGCTTGTCCACATTGGCTGCGGCCTGTGATAATGCTCTCTGCCGTGCTAAACACACGTTCACACTATACACTGGCTGCAGGGCAGTTCAGCACCTCCAAGGCTGACAAAGCTTTTCCACATTTGGGCCATGCTAACCCTGCCTTCTCAGGTGCTGGCGGTGCCCCAGCTGCGTTGGCGACCTCTTCCTCCTCCTCTGCCTTTGCCTTGTGCTTCCACTGTGACCCCACTGTCAGGTGGGAATGCCATCAGCAGCGTGCGCTTGTAGTCGTGCATCTTCCGATCAGTAACAGATGTTTTCACTAAATTTAGTTCCCTGTCAGCAATGCAGAGCAGGGGTTCATTCACGGCAAAAGGGGGTTCATGTCACCCAGCAATAGAACAGAGGATTTTGAGAGACGAGGCCCCTGTCACCCAGGCACAGCAGGGGTTCATTCACGGCAAAAGGGGGATCTTGTCACCCAGCAAAAGAACAGAGGATTTTGAGAGATTTAGGCCCATGTCACCCAGGCACAGCAGGGGTTCATTCACGGCAAAAGGGGGTTCATGTCACCCAGCAATAGAACAGGGGATTTTGAGAGAACGAGGCCCATGTCACCCAGGCACAGCAGGGGTTCATTCACGGCAAAAGGGGGATCTTGTCACCCAGCAAAAGAACAAAGGATTTTGAGAGATTTAGGCCCCTGTCACCCAGGCACAGCAGGGGTTCATTCACAGCAAAAGTGGGTTCTTGTCACCCAGCAATAGAACAGACGATTTTGAGAGATTTAGGCCCCTGTCACCCAGGCACAGCAGGGGTTCATTCACGGCAAAAGTGGGATCTTGTCACCCAGCAATACAACAGAGGATTTTGAGAGATTTAGGTCCCTATTGACTTCAATTTGAGAGATTTAGGCCCCTGTCACCCAGACACAATAGGGGTTCATTCACGGCAAAAGGGGGTTCATGTCACCCAGCAATAGAACAGAGGATTTTGAGAGATTTAGGCCACTGTCACCCAGGCACAACAGGGGTTTGTATACGCCAAAAATGTTAAAATGTCACCCGACAATTGAAAATTAGATTTTTTTCAATTTAGGGCACTAAAATTGGCACTTTTTTGCATTAAAATGGCTATAAAATAGTCCTTGAAAAGGCGAGAGGGATGTAAAAGGCAGTAAAATGTGCTTAAGAGCATGGCAACTGCTCTGCAAAGAAATGTGGATAGGGAAATAACTTAAAATGAAATAAAATAACTAAAGAGAAGGAGGTGGATATGGAGTCGGAGATTGAGGAGGCGATGAATGAGGTGTTGAATGAGGTGGATGCAGCAATGTCGTCGGAGGAGGAGGTAGCCAACAATGTTTATTTTTTATTTTTTATTGGGGTAGGTAGCCCCCAAAATATTGGGACAAATAAAAAAATAAAAAACAAAGAATCATTGCACTTGACTTGAGTACAAGAATGTATGTTTGATGGTGGTATAAATGTCTATTCTGCACAAGGTACAGACAAGTCTTGTGGGATCCAAGCCTGGTTCATTTTAATGAACGTGAGCTTGTCCACATTGGCTGTGGACAGGTGGCTGCGTCTGTCTGTAATGACGCCTCCTGCCGTGCTAAATACACTATCAGAGAGTACACTGGCTGCAGGGCAGGCCAACACCTCCAAGGCATACAGGGCAAGCTCTGGCCATGTGGACAATTTGGAGACCCAGAAGTTGAATGGGGCAGAACCATCAGTCACTATGTGTAGTCGTGTGCACAGGTACTGTTCCACCATGTTGTTCAAATGCTGCCTCCTGCTAACACGCTCCATATCAGCAGTTGAAGCCGGTTGTTGCGGCGAGGTGACAAAGCTTTTCCACATGTCGTCCATGCTAACCCTGCCTTCTGAGGTGCTGGCGCTGACACAGCTGCGTTGGCGACCTCTTCCTCCTCCCCTGCCTTCGCCTTGTGCTTCCACTTGTCCCCCGGCATCAGTCGGGAATGCTCTCAGGACCGTGTCTACCCTGTAGTCGCGAATCTTCCGATCACACTCCAGTGAGGGAATTAAGGACGGCACATTTTCTTTGTAACAGGGATCCAGCAGGGTGGCCACCCAGTAGTCAGCACACGTTAAATGTGGGCAACTCTGCAGTCGTTGCGCAGGCACTGCAGCATGTAGTCGCTCATGTGTGCCAGGCTGCCCAGAGGTAAGGAGAAGCTGTCCTCTGTGGGAGGTGTATCGTCTGCGTCCTCCGTATCCCCCCAGCCACGCACCAGTGATGGGCCCGAGCTGCGTTGGATTCCACCCCGCTGTGAACATGCTTCATCCCCATCCTCCTCGTCCTCCTCCTCCTCCAGTAGTGGGCCCTGGCTGGCCAAATTTGAAAAATCCTCTTTCTGAGCCACTTCTAAAAGACTGGCCTGAAAGTGTTTAGAGATGACCCCTCTTCCTCCTCCTCGTCCTGGGCCACATCCTCTTCCATCATCGCCCTAAGTGTTTTCTCAAGGAGACATAGAAGTGGTATTGTAACGCTGATAACGGCGTCATCGCCACTGGCCATGTTGGTGGAGTACTCGAAACAGCGCAACAGGGCACACAGGTCTCGCATGGAAGCCCAATCATTGGTGGTGAAGTGGTGCTGTTCCGCAGTGCGACTCACCCGTGCGTGCTGCAGCTGAAACTCCACTATGGCCTGCTGCTGCTCGCACAGTCTCTCCAGCATGTGCAAGGTGGAGTTCCACCTGGTGGGCATGTCGCATATGAGGCGGTGAGCGGGAAGGCCGAAGTTACACTGTAAAGCAGACAGCCGAGCGGCGGCAGGATGAGAACGCCGGAAGCGCGCACAGACGGCCCGCACTTTACGCAGGGGCTCAGACATGTCGGGGTAGTTGCGAATGAATTTCTGCACCACCAAATTCAGCACATGCGCCAGACAAGGGATGTGCGTCAAACTGGCTAGTCCTAGAGCTGCAACGAGATTTCGCCTATTATCGCACACCACCAGGCCATGCTTGAGGCTCACTGGCAGCAACCACTCGTCGGTCTGTTGTTCTATACCCCGCCACAACTCCTGCACGGTGTGGGGCCTGTCCCCCAAACACATCAGTTTCAGAACGGCCTGCTGACGTTTACCCCTGGCTGTGCTGCAGTTGGTGGTGAAGGTCTGTCGCTGACCGGATGAAAAAAGTGGCCAAAGGAGGAAAAAGGCGCTCATAGGGTGAGTAGGTTCAGAACAAGCTTCCAAATACAGGAAGAGTGGTACTGCTCACCTGTTGTTGTTGCACCTAATGTTCGGTGCAACTGTACTGGAGGCGAGTAGGAGTGGTTTAAGTGTTGCTGGTTGGTGCTGCCGGTTGCGTCCGTGTTCACCTTTGGCGGGGGCCAGGCCGCCGTCCGGGTCAGTGTTTGAAGTATGTATCCACTAAACTCTGGGGTCGAGTGGAGGGTGGACCATAGGCGCAAAACACAACCAGAGTTTGTTTCAAACTAATAGTTTTTTTATTTATTATTTTTGTTATCGTGACAACGCGTTTCGGGGTTCTGTGGACCCCTTTTTCAAGTCTAAAAAAACATGTACATACAATCATACAAATTATATAAAAAAGGGATGATAGTATATACGTGAATACCATGATGTCAATAAAAAAATATATAATATAATAATAAAAGATAATAGTAATAAAAATATAAACATAAACAATTATCAATTGTAGAATATGAAAATGTAAATATATATATATATATATACACACACATAAATAATAGAGGCGCCAGTTGATTACGTGGCTGATAATAAATAGCTGGTGATGAATAGCTATTTGTAGGGTGCATGTAAAATTAAACAATCTTGATATAGATATGTGATATAAGTTTGAGCCGTTGAATATTTAATTTAATGGTAAAAATGCCCATACGTTTAGTCAAAAAAGACGCAGGATCGGAGGTGCATTATTGCTACAGTATCACTTGTGTAAGTTTAAGCTAGGGGTCAATTTACCTATGCAGGAAATGGTTCTTGCATTATTGTTACAGCGTCACTTATGTAAAATTTAGCTGAGGGTCAATGGACCTATACGGTGGTTACATAATATATTGAAAAACAGGGGCATAATGTGCTATTGGGTGGTGGTATATGGACTGAGGGCGAAAGGCATGATAAGGTGTATAGAAGAGGAAATGGTGAGGGGAAGGAAGAGAGAAGAGCGGCACTGGAGTACATACCGGTGAAAATGCTGCTGATGGAAATTGCGCTGCTCCCAGCTTCTAGCACGTGCGGCGTCCAGATGCTGTGTGCTGGGAGCGCGCGCTGGGCCAGCAAAGAGGAGGCGAAGTGGGCGGGGACAGAGCTGGCTGGTGTGAACGCCCTAAATGGGCGGAGCTAGCGGTAACGCAATACCCTGAGTGGGTGGAGCTTAATGAATGGGCGGAGCCTAGTGCAGCGATGCGATGCAGTGCAGATGTGGAAGGGGATAGTGGTGGGCGGAACTTTTGATGAGATGAGGGCGGAACAGTGTGACGCGATGGGTGCAGAGGGCGAGAGTAGGGGGCTGGAGGAGAAGGGACGGCGGCATAATGAAGATGGGCTGGAACGATGTGTGTGAGGGGGTGGGGCCATGAGGAAGCTAGGGATGAAAGGGATGACTGCAGGATGATACTGAGAGTGGTGATGGGGACAGGGATGGGGACGGGGGGGGGGGGGGCGAATGGGAGCGAATGGGAGGGAAGGGAATGCAACTATGCACATTATGCCCCTGTTTTTCAATATATTATGTAACCACCGTATAGGTCCATTGACCCTCAGCTAAAACTTACATAAGTGACGCTGTAACAATAATGCAAGAACCATTTCCTGCATAGGTAAATTGACCCCTAGCTTAAACTTACACAAGTGATACTGTAGCAATAATGCACCTCCGATCCTGCGTCTTTTTTGACTAATCGTATGGGCATTTTTACCATTAAATTAAATATTTAACGGCTCAAACTTATATCGCATATCTATATCAAGATTGTTTAATTTTACATGCCCCCTACAAATAGCTATTCATCACCAGCTATTTATTATCAGCCACGTAATCAACTGGCACCTCTCTTATTTATGTGTGTGTGTATATATATATATATATATATATATATATTTACATTTTTATTTTCATGTTCTACAATTGATAGTTGTTTATATTTATATTTTTATTACTATTATCTTTTATTATTATTTTTTATTGACATCATGGTATTCACGTATATATGTATCCATTCATCCATTTATATCTACATCTAAATCTAAGCTTGACGGCCATACTATTATTACTACTATTATTATTACTATCATCCCTTTTTTATATCATTTGTATGATTGTATGTACATGTTTTTTAGACTTGAAAAAGGGGTCCACAGAACCCCGAAACGCGTTGTCACGATAACAAAAATAATAAATAAAAAAACTATTGGTTTGAAACAAACTCTGGTTGTGTTTTGCGCCTATGGTCCACCCTCCACTCGACCCCAGAGTCCAGTGGATACATACTTCAAACGCTGACCGGATGAGGAGGTGGTAGAAGAGGAGGAGGAAGCCGAGTAGAAAGAGGAGGCAACAGGAGGCAAAGAATGATGCCCTGCGATCCTTGGCGGCGGAAGGACGTGCGCCAAACAGCTCTCCGCCTGGGGTCCAGCCGCCACTACATTTACCCAGTGTGCAGTTAGGGAGATATAGCGTCCCTGGCCGTGCTTACTGGTCCACGTATCTGTGGTTAGGTGGACCTTGCCACAGATGGCGTTGCGCAGTGCACACTTGATTTTATCCGATACTTGGTTGTGCAGGGAGTGCACTGCTCTCCTGGAGAAGTAGTGGTGGCTGGGAACGACGTACTGTGGGACAGCAAGCGACATGAGCTGTTTGAAGCTGTCCGTCTCCACCAGCCTGAATGACAGCATTTCAAAGGCCAGTAGTTTAGAAATGCTGGCATTCAGGGCCAGGGATAGAGGGTGGCTAGGTGGGAATTTACGCTTTCTCTCAAAGGTTTGTGAGATGGAGAGCTGAACGCTTCCGTGTGACATGGTGGAGATGCTTGGTGACGGAGGTGGTGGTGTTGGTGGTACATCCTCTGCTTGCTGGGCAGCAGGTGCCAACGTTCCTCTAGAGGCGGAGGAAGAGGCCGAGGTAGCAGCAGAAGAGGGAGCAGGAGGGGCCTGAGCCCTTTCTTGGTTTTGAAGGTGCTTACTCCACTGCAGACCGTGTCTCGCATGTAGATGCCTGGTCATGCAGGTTGTGCTAAGGTTCAGAACGTTAATGCCTCGCTTCAGGCTCTGATGGCACAGCGTGCAAACCACTCGGGTCTTGTCGTCAGCACATTGTGTGAAGAAGTGCCATGCCAGGGAACTCCTTGAAGCTGCCTTTGGTGTGCTCGGTCCCTGGTGACGGTGGCCAGTAGCAGGCGAACAGTTTTGGCGACTGCTGCTCTGTTTTGCACCCTGCTCCCGCTTTTGCTACGCTGTTGGCTCGGTCTCACCACTGCCTCTTCCTCCAAACTCTGAAAGTCATTGGCACGAGCTTCATTCCATGTGGGGTCTAGGACCTCATCGTCCCCTGCATCGTCTTCCACCCAGTCTTCCTCCCTGACCTCTTTTTCGGTCTGCACACTGCAGAAAGATGCAGCAGTTGGCACCTGTGTTTCGTCATCATCAGAGACGTGCTGAGGTGGTATTCCCATGTCCTCATCAGGAAACATAAGTGGTTGTGCGTCAGTGCATTCTATGTCTTCCACCCCTGGGGAAGGGCTAGGTGGATGCCTTTGGGAAACCCTGCCAGTAGATTCTTCAAACAGCATAAGAGACTGCTGCAGGACTTGAGGCTCAGACAGGTTCCCCGATATGCACGGGGGTGATGTGACAGACTGATGGGCATGGGTTTCAAGCGCCACCTGTGCTCTTTCTGCAGAAGACTGGGTGGGAGATAATGTGAATGTGCTGGATCCACTGTCGGCCACCCAATTGACTAGCGCCTGTACTTGCTCAGGCCTTACCATCCTTAGAACGTCATTAGGCCTGACCAAATATCGCTGTAGATTCTGGCGGCTACTGGGAGCTGAAGGTAGTAGGTTCAGTAGGACGTGTAGCTGTGGCAGAACGGCCATGTCCTCTCCCTGCACCAGAGGCTCCACCAACACCACCACCGCGTCCCTTATTGGATGTTTGCCTCATAGTTAGCATTCACAAAGCAAAGTAAAAAGTGGTTAAGTATGTTAAAAATAATTAACCGCCAATAAAAACCCTGGTGTAGGGTATTGCACTAAAACAATTTTTTTTTAACTCTATATGACAGTGGTATTTGTGGCCTAAATGTGACACTCACTTATGCACGACTAATGCCAGATGTGCAGTATATTAGAGGGTTTTTTCACCCCAGTAAGCAAAAATATGTATTTCTGGCCTAAATGTGACAGTCACTTATGCTTGTCTAATCCCAGATGTGCAGTATATTAGAGGGTTTTTTCACCCCAGTAAGCAAAAATATGTATTTCTGGCCTAAATGTGACAGTCACTTATGCTTGTCTAATCCCAGATGTGCAGTATATTAGAGGGTTTTTTCACCCCAGTAAGCAAAAATATGTATTTCTGGCCTAAATGTGACAGTCACTTATGCTTGTCTAATCCCAGATGTGCAGTATATTAGAGGGTTTTTCACCCCAGTAAACAAAAAGCCGTATTTCTGGCATAAATGTGACAGTCACTTATGCACGTATAATTAGAGATGTCACGAACATAAAATTTTCCGTTCGCGAACGGGCGAACCGCCATAGACTTCAATAGACAGGCGAATTTTAAAACCCACAGGGACTCTTTCTGGCCACAATAGTGATGGAAAAGTTGTTTCAAGGGGACTAACATCTGGACTGTGGCATGCTGGAGGGGGATCCATGGCAAAACTCCCATGGAAAATTACGTAGTTGACGCAGAGTGTTGAAGTTAAATTCGCAATGCGATTAATATAACCTGTATTAATTGCATTGCAATTACAACTTCGAGCTGGGTTCCTAATGGTTGTATTGCTAGGATATAACAAAGATTGAGAATATAGTGCTATATTCGTCAATTCTAGCAATACAACCATTAGGAACTCAGATCTAAGTTGTAATCGCAATGCGATTAATACAGGTTATGCTAGCAGAATGCTTGGGTGTATAGGGAGAGGAATTACCAGTAGAAAGAGGGAGGTGCTCATGCCGCTCTACAGAGCACTAGTGTGACCTCATTTGGAGTATTGTGCTCAGTACTGGAGACCATATCTCCAGAAGGATATTGATACTTTGGAGAGAGTTCAGAGAAGAGCTACTAAACTGGTACATGGATTGCAGGATAAAACTTACCAGGAAAGATTAAAGGACCTTAACATGTATAGCTTGGAAGAAAGACGAGACAGAGGGGATATGATAGAAACTTTTAAATACATAAAGGGAATCAACAAGGTAAAAGAGGAGAGAATATTTAAAAGAAGAAAAACTGCTACAAGAGGACATAGTTTTAAATTAGAGGGGCAAAGGTTTAAAAGTAATATCAGGAAGTATTACTTTACTGAGAGAGTAGTGGATGCATGGAATAGCCTTCCTGCAGAAGTGGTAGCTGCAAATACAGTGGAGGAGTTTAAGCATGCATGGGATAGGCATAAGGCCATCCTTCATATAAGATAGGGCCAGGGGCTATCCATAGTATTTAGTATATTGGGCAGACTGGATGGGCCAAATGGTTCTTATCTGCCGACACATTCTATGTTTCTATGTTTCTATATTCTCAATCTTCGTTATATTCTAGCAATACAACCATTAGGAACTCAGATCTAAGTTGTAATCGCAATGCGATTAATATAACCTGTATTAATCGCATTGCGATTACAACTTAGATCCAGTGGCGTTGCGAGGGGGTGCGGTGGGTACGGGCCGCACCGGGTGACACCAGTCTGATGGGGTGTCACTCGCGGCCCGCCAGCGCAGGAGTTCTCACTCACAAGTTCAACTTCTAAACTTCGCAAGCAAGCGAGCGCGTCGCGCCGTCACGTGGTAAAGGGGGACGGGGGTGTGACTCACTGCAGCCTGGTGAGTGGTGGGGCGCCGCGGCAGCTGCCCTGCAGAAGTCTCTGGTGCCGGGAGGAGGAGGTATGTAGAGCGCCTCTGACTTTATAGACCAAATTATTTTAATAATACCCCAATAATAATAAGTTAATAACCTAACCCCATTCATAAATTACTTGTGGATTATTATAGAGACGGCCACATTTACTAATCTTTGCTCAGGGGGACCTCATAAATATAGACCCACATGGTGTGGACTGGTCATTTTTACTAAGGAATATAGTTTAAACGTTTATGTGCAAAAGAGAAAATAAGAAGTCAGCTCCAATCAGATTTCTCTTTATCTCTTTATTATGGCTTCGGGGGGGGGGGGGGGGGGGGGGGCAGGGGTGACACCATTTTCTTCCGCACCGGGTGACACCAGCCATAGCAACGCCAACCATTAGGAACCCAGCAAAGTTGAATTCGCAATGCGATTAATATAACCAATTTGTGACACTGCAGCTTCCGAATGAATCTAAAGTGGATGCTGTCCAGGAAGTGGGAGGGTCTGGGTATGATGCTGATTGGCTGGAATGTGTCTGCTGACTGTGAGGTACAGGGTCAAAGTTTACACAATGATGACGAATAGGAGGCGGACCAAACATCGCATATGTTCGCCCGCCGCGGCGAACAAGCGATGTTTGCCGGGAACTATTCGCCGGCGAATAGTTCGGGACATCTCTACGTATAATCCCAGATGTGCAATATATTAGAGGGTTTTTTCACCACAGTATGCCAAAGCCGTATTTCTGGCCTAAATGTGACAGTCACTTATGCTTGTCTAATCCTAGATGTGCAGTATATTAGAGGGTTTTTTCACCCCAGTAACCAAAAAGCCGTATTTCTGGCCTAAATGTGACAGTCACTTATGTACGTGTAATCCCAGATGTGCAATATATTAGAGGGTTTTTTCACCACAGTATGCCAAAGCCGTATTTCTGGCCTAAATGTGACAGTCACTTTTGCACATGTAATCCCAGATGTGCAGTATATCAGAGGCTTTTTTCACCACAGTATGCCAAAGCCGTATTTCTGGCCTAAATGTGACAGTCACTTTTGCACATGTAATCCCAGATGTGCAGTATATCAGAGGCTTTTTTCACCACAGTATGCCAAAGCTGTATTTCTGGCCTAAATGTGAAAGTCACTTATGCACGTGTAATCCCAGATGTATAGTATATCAGAGGCTTTTTCACCACAGTATGCCAAAGCCGTATTTCTGGCCTAAATGTGAAAGTCACTTTTGCACGTGTAATCCCAGATGTGCAGTATATCAGAGGCTTTTTGTCACCACAGTATGCCAAAGCCATATTTCTGGCCTAAATATGAAAGTCATTTATGCACGTGTAATCCCAGATGTGCAGTACATCAGAGGCTTTTTTTAACCCAGTATGCCAAAGCCGTATTTCTGGCCTAAATGTGACAAACACTTATGCACGTGTAATCCCAGATGTGCACTATATTTAAGAGATGTATTTTTTTAACCCCAGTAAGCAAAAAGCTGTATTTCTGGACTTGCAGACATGCAGATAGCCTGTGCTGGTGCACTATCGTTGCATAAAATGGCTGCCGATTATGTATTGATATTGACTAACTGAAGAAAAAAAAGTTTGTTTTCAGTAGTAGTTGGCTCAGGGCAGGCTTAAAAAAAATTGTGCACTGCACCCACAAAACACATTTGCTGTAGATCGCGGAGTACAAAAAGCAGTTCTTGATAAGATTTCTCCCTGATCTCTCCCTCACAGCAGCTGCAGCCTCTCCCTACACTAATCCGAGCAGAGTGACGGGCGGCGCTACGTGACTCCAGCTTAAATAGAGGCTGGGTCACATGCTGCAGTTGGCCAATCATAGCCATGCCAATAGTAGGCATGGCTGTGATGGCCTTTTTGGGCAAGTAGTATGACGCTTGTTGATTGGCCGCTTTGCAGCCTTTCAAAAAGCGCCATAAAAATCGCCGAACACCGAACCCGAACTTTTACGTAAATGTTCGGGTTCGGGTGCTGAAAACCCTAAAGTTCGGTACGAACCCGAACTTTACAGTTCGGGTTCGCTCAACTCTAGTAATGATTTATTTTAAAAATAAAATAATATAGCATCTATAAAAAGAAATTATTAATGATAGGTAGGAAAATTACTTATAATAAAAGTTAATTAATGATAGGTAAAATAATAACTATAAAAAAAAATAGGTAAGGATGATAGATAGCATAATAAGGATTAAGAGTAGCTATATACAATAAGTGAAAAAAGATTATAGCTTTATCTAGTGATAAAAAAAATCTAGAATATTTGCTATTACGAAGATATAGCAATATATTCTAGATCTTCGCGAATTCTCGAAGTGCCGATATTCGCGATAAAAAATTAGCGATTAGAATATTCGCGCTGAACACTAGTGACTCGAAAACGCATGTAGATGATATAGCCGATTGTACGTGGGAGCCGGATGAAGAGGGGCAACGTCATTTTCAGGGAACAGGGTGTCAGTGTGACTGTGAGACAGCATGGTGGAATCAGTGGAAGATCTGGAGCCAAATGCAGGAGGGGTACACCTTCTGCTTCTCAGGAGACTACCTGTGAGGAACACACTCACAGTGCACGGGTCAATAAAAGCAGCAGCAAGCAAGCATCATCTGGTGGTTGAGGGAAAATGCGATACTCGGCAGTGTAGGCATATTTCACACAGTCATGGGTTACAGTGGTGCTATGCAGGATGTGTGGGCAGAAAGTGAGGCAGGGTGCTAATGCTGGCATGATGGCCCTGCGTCAACACATGGTGTGTCACCATAAAGTGGCATGGGAAAACCGTGCCACTCATTTAGTCTTATAGCGTGATGAAACCACCTCTGCATCTCCCACTGGCTTGCACATCCTCTCCAGAAGTCAGTGTTCATCAACATATCACCAAAAGCAAGCGGTCGTTCCTTCCCATCATCTTCAATGTTGTCTATTGCTCCTGATGCTCATCCTCCTCCTCGTCACTTGTTTCGACAGCAATCGATCAGAGAATGTGCACACTCATCCAGTGGCACAGAAGTTCAACTTGCACCTGCCCAAGTTGGTGGTACTACAGTTCCTATCTTTTTATGTAGTTGACTCTGCACATTTTAGAGAACTGATGACTTATGCCCACTCAAGGTACAGTGTCCCAGGCCGACATTACTTTTCCCAAAAAGCTGTACCAGTTTTGCACACGTACATTAAGCAGGTGGGCCAGTCCTTGGATCTCTCTGTGTCTGGTAGAGTTCATGCCAGCGCTGATGTATGGAGTTGTAACTGTGGTCAAGGACAATATAGCCCACTGGGTAAATGTCATTCCAGCCAAGGCCCACCAGCAACTTGGCAGGTGATGACAATGCCGCCTCCGCATTGTAATCCTCGGATGTCTGCGCCAATGTCCTCCTCTGCCTCCTTTTTCTCCACCTTGTCCTCACCCTCCCCTCTAGGCACAGTTCACAGCGGTCCTCCAGCATATCACCCATGTAAAGCTAGGCGTTGTCACACGGTTCTGCACCTCAACCTGGGCGAACTGAGCCACATCAGGAAGGAACTGCTCTGCATCATCAATAAAGAAATGGAATACTGGCTTTCATCTCACCAACTGGAGAAAGGAAATATGGTTACCGATAACAGGAAGAATATTTTCTCTGAGCTGCATAAGGGAGGGCTTACCCACACGCCCTGCATGGCATACATCTTAAATCTCATTGCCACCTGGTTCCTCAAGTCTTTCACTGCACTGCAAGAGCTGTTAAAATTGTCCAGGAAACTATGCATGCACTTCAACCACTCTTACTCTGACCCTGACAGACTGTGGCAGTATGCAGTGGAGATGGAGGCAGGGAGGCCCTCCGAGTCCCTTGTGCAAATGGCCAGATGCGTACGGTCATGTTTGCGCACTGACAGCCGCATTGTCAGGCCGTTCTCAGGAAGGTCTGAAGGGGGACCCTCTGCGCTCATACTCTACTGTCATGACTGGTGGTTGAGGGGGGCAGGTGCAGCACCAGCTCCATAAGCAGTAACTTAAGGGCTCATGCACACGAATGCGTGCCAGCTGGGCCCGCGCTACAAACCCAAAATTTCGGTCCACAATGCACAGGCACCGACCGTAGGGCTGCTGTATGCGGATGTGGAACCATTCACTTAAGTGCACTACTTTTTTGCAGTGTGGAGGCACTGACAGAAACCCCACAGAAGCACGAGTTTGCCATGGGCATGCTTTCCTGCTCGGCCAGTAGTGTGGCATCAGAGCGGGTGTTCAGTGCATCGGGGGGCATCGTTACCCCTAAGAGAACTCACCTTTGCTCCCAAAATGTTAAGAAACTACCCTTCATAAAGATCAGATGTGGATCAACCAGGATTTCCAGACACCAGTGCCTGATGCAACAGAATTGATCATTCTGTCACTAATGATCATATTGTAGTGTGCAGATCTAGAGGCCAGTTTACATAATATATACATAGGAAAGAAGAACACACAAGGCAATTTACTGGGGGAAGTCAGCCGCATCCTGGAAACACAGATGCACCACGTATTACTGGGAAGGACATACCCGCATGTAAACATAATTTGCCTTGACTTTTTTTTATTTTATTGCTATGGAAGTGATGTACAACACCCCAATTCTGGATTCAGAAGCTGTACAGTGGACATCTTACTTTCTAAAAACACTCATTTTTAAATATCTGCTTTCCTGCAAATTAAGAGCTAGAGTAGCCAGAGGAAGATACTGATGTGTACACATTTCAAATGTAGATTTACGTAATACAATCTTATTTCATGTGACTTTCCATGGACAGCGTTATGACTGCCCCTGTGGGTACGGATGATACGCTACTCACCATGCTGCCACCTCCATGTTTCTGCCTAGTGATCCATCCACTGCCCCCCTGCAAGTGTGTGGCCTTCCAAATGCCTGGGTATTTAAGAAACCTTCTCTAAGCAGATGGTGCCTGAGTTTTATGGTGATCAGTATTTATTCTATCTGTGCTCCAGCCCTGTACCAGCCATGCCTGTGTGTTTCTGCACTTCTTGTTTCAGTTCTGTGTTTAAGTTTAACCCTGTCTGTCTTCCTTGTCTATATAAGTATCCACCCTGCCTGCCTCATCTCTGTCTTCGCTACCATTCAGTCTACCGGTTTGTCCTGTATTTTACTTAATCTGAACTACTAGTGTTCAGTCTGGATCTAGTAACAAGCATGTAAGCTTTAGTGACTGTTCAGACTTCTGCTGTGGTCTTCCTGTGGTTTTGGTGCGTTTTCTGAATCTTGAGCTCTTTGTGCCCACACCAGAGTCCCTGACCCCAGTGGGTCAGCTGCCAACTACACCAGCACAATCCCGGGAGGTAGCGGTCCAGTATCTTCCCTGCAGATCCCTGTGGAGGAGTTACATGATGAATACCAGTGCAGCGCTCGAATAACACCCTTAGGGTTTAGCCCAAAAGCCAAACCGGTTGGTTGGCCCAGTGGGTCCACACTCACTGATCTGTACGGAAAGGTGTTATAACTAGGGATGAGTGAACTTGTGTTTTTAAGTTCAGCGTACAAGGTTACGGTTATCTAAGAATTCCGTTATGGATTCCGCTACCACGGACTATAACTTATGGTTCATGATTGCGGAATCCATAACTGAATTCTTAGCTAACCTGAACCTTGTACGCCATACTTGAAAACATAAGTTTGCTCAACACTAGTTGTAACCTTTAAGAAAACAGAGGTTTAATTACTTGACTGAAGAAGACAAATTAAAAAAGAATGTTTGGGGGAACTGTACTTAATTTCTAAAGGGAAAATTGGTCATTTACATATAACATTAAGTAGCTGCATTAACATACTGTATAATATAATTTTATATTCAACCAGGTTGGAAAAATAAGAAAAAGTGCAGCCCGAAAGAGAGAGTACCATGTGCTGATTATGGTGATCACCACTGTCATCTGCTACCTGATTTGTTGGCTGCCTTATGGAGTGGTTGCTTTGCTTTCTACATTTGGAAGACCTGGAATTGTTTCTCCAGTTGCAAGTGTTATTCCTTCAATTTTGGCCAAAAGCAGTACTGTATGCAATCCACTGATATACATATTTATGAATAAGCAGGTAAGATGTCACCTCATTTATGTTTCAATATTCTTTCTTTGGAATTCTAAGTATTTTCACAGAATAAAACAAACAGAGAGATGATGAACTTGGAGCCTCAGACACACATCACTGTTGAGACCAGTGATTGGCTGGCAGCGGTTATATGTATGTGTATGGCACATCACAATTCTGACTACAGTAGGGACTGGAAACAGCAGAGAGGGGAGCTGTGGCACTGTTGAAAAGATAAGTGGGGTTCTTGTTAGCAGTAACTGAACCACTACCATAACCGTAACATACAGCGGACGCCCTGCTGCAAAGACTGAGATCAGAGATAGCACCAATCATGGCTGTTCAACCCATTAGATGCGGTGGTCCATAAAGACCATGGCATTAAGGACCACAGCAAGCTCCCGCTTTACTCGATCGAGCAGTGTATTTTACCAGAGATCAGACCATTATATGTTCAAGTACCCAAGTAAGATTTAAGACAAAAAGGAAAAAAAAAATTTAAGTAAAAAAAATGCTCTCTTCTCCTTATCCAGTAATTTATAATTAGTAAAAAATGTAAAAATAACAAACTACAAATAATTGGTATTGCCGCATCTGTAAAACCAGAACTATAAAAGGATAATGTTACTTATCCTGAAAAAAATGGAACAAAACCATAATGGAATTGATGCTTTTTGGTCAAAAAGTCTTATGTACCCCAAAATGGAACTGATAAAAACTACAGCTCATCCCACCAAAAAAAGCCCCTCACACAGCTGCCTCAACAGAAACATAAAAGTCTTCGATATGGCGATGCAAAGTGAAAAATAAAAATACATTTTTAATAAAAAGGTTTTTTTTTAAATGCAAAAGTAGCAAAACATGAAAAAAATAATAATATAGATTTGTTATATCAGCTTAATGAAAATTATAATTCTCCACCAACTATGGCATTTTTTTCTAACACCCCAATACTTATTAAAAACAATACTTTTGAGATGGAAAACATTTTTAATGAGTTAATTTGGGAAGGAGAGGGGGAGAATCAGGATGAAATTGTCTACTTTAACATCCCATACCAATTAGGTGGGTTGGCAGTTCTTAACATTGCATCTCAATCTTTCTTTTGTTCCTTCGTTAAAAATAGTGTAGATATGTTTCACTAACATCTTCTTGAATCTGACCAGTTGAGTTCTAAGGATTAGGTAAGATCCCTATCAGAATGATTTATAAAATATGAGAAACATTTAGGAACCGTAATGGAGCTGAAGGTTCTGTGAGTGTTACTCCCCTCTGGCATAATAAGTGGATGAAACTACCTGTCACTGTTGGTGAATGATTTATGGTATATAAAAAAAAATTGGGGTAATTAACACCAACTTCATTTGCTCACTATATAGCTTCTATTCACTTGTTTATAACTGCTAATTTTGCTATATCCACGTTAGAATACACTACTCCTTTGTTTTTATGCTGTGATATTTAGGCAAAAGCTATCTGTTTGTGAGATCCGTTCAGAGATCTCACAAGCGGTCCAAAACAGATCAGTTTTGCCCTAATGCATTCTGAATGGAAAAGGATCCGCTCAGAATGCATCGTTTTGCCTCCGTTCCATCTCCATTCCGCTTTGGTGTCTGTCTGACGAAACTGAGCCAAACTGATCCGTCCTGGCACACTATGTAAGTCAATGGGGACGGATCCATTTTCTATGACACAATCTGGCACAATAGAAAACTGATCCGTCCTCCATTGACTTTCAATGGTGTTCAAGACGGATCCGTCTTGGCTATGTTACAGATAATACAAACGGATCCGTTCTGAACGGATGCAGGCGGTTGTATTATCTGAACGAATCCGTCTGTGCAGATCCATGACGGATCCGCACCAAACGCGAGTGTGAAAGTAGTTTAAGAACTATGAAGTACCACTTCATTTTGATGATCCCCAATGATCAAGCGATGGCACAGAACAAATGATGGCATATACTAGTTATATATGTCACCTTTTAAAGGTACTCTTTTAAGGTAAATATAGACATTCAGCAATAAATTGACGCAACACACAGTAAAGTAAAAAAAAAAATCAATGTATTTATTTACAAGAAATATTCTATACATTGTGCATACATAAAAATGTACAAATCCAAAATAGAAAAAGTGTTCAAATGTGTACAAATATTGTTCAAAAATGATGTTCCTTGAAAACATTTAAAATTTTTACTGAATGGACATTACGCCAGAGAGTAAAAAAAAAAAATCTTACCAAAAGACCATCAAAACTAGTAAAAAATTTGTCTGGCTCACTTGAAACCACTAAGAATACAAAAAGATCAGGTAAAATTTATGAGTGATCCTGCAACTCAGGCGGAAAGAATACAATAGATTTCTTAGATGTGGATAATCCATTACATTACATGAATAGGAGTACAGTGGAGCAAAGCAAAACTCAACTAACCACTCAAGTGTATAGGATCCTTTATCGAGGACTAGGCCTACTATTGAGCAAGGTCACCAGCAACATTACTGTACAAGGTAATGACCCCAGAAGTCCCTTTCTGTGGTCCCGCTTCAATGGAGCGTGTATAGTCTACCTGGGGTGTTTTTAAAAGGGTTGTCAAAGACCGAGAGAATATTTAAAGGGATCGAGCACACTATAAAAAAAAAAGACTCACCTGGTCAGAGAATTCAGACTCCAGCTCCATGCCACAGTTCACATCCCTTTCAATCCCCTCCACACCAGAAGTGACGTTCCATCTACATGCATATCACTGCTGTTCCTGCAAATGTCACCACTAATGCCACAGATTTGCTGCCAACAGTGATGTTCATGTAGACGTGGCAGGAATGTCACGTGACCACTGAGAATCAACAATCACGTGCCACTTTGGTACATGTCAACACTGAGACCACTGATTGGCTATTGGTGGTGACGTCCATGTAGACGGCTCATAGCACTTCCAGCCTGGTGGGGACGGGAGCTGCAGCTCTGGAACTACGATGCTCTGACCAGGTGAGTTTTTTTTTTTTTTTTTTACAGTAAGCCTACTCCAGTGTAAATTTTTCTACGTCTCGGACAACCACTTTAATACTATACCAAGTGACCTTTCCGGGATAACCATGATGGACACTTTCCATATGATCACTCAGTTGCTCAATTGTACAACCAGTGCTTAGGTTTATCAAGTATAAGTGCAAGGAATCACCCCCAGAGCCATTCACATAGCCTATATCAGTGCTTGGTAAATCCCAGATAAAGTGCAACCTGATGCTTGGCAATGAACAAAAGATCAACAGTTTAGGTTTTGTTGGTGCACAGTGTACTACTGCCAACATTTGGCAGGTGAGGCAGATGTAATACTTCGAGTTCTATTCTACTGTACAATATCTTAGCACTAAATGAGTGCCACATATATTAATACCTCCATGCAAAGCTGTGGCTATGTGGTCACTTGGATCAAGTAGTAACTTATATTAAACTACTTCTTAACAGTTCCCTCGATTATCTTTTTTAACACAACTCCTTACCCATTAGAACTCCTACTTCATTTGAACATAAATACAGTAAAATCAGAAATACTGGAGCCTCCCATTACATGGACTATATTTTTCCTTTCTATCACACTATATTCTATCATGCGATATTTTCAAAGCAATTGTCCTGCTATTTACTAGGCCCTTGGACCAAGCTCACTGCAACCTAACATCGATACAACATTGTTAGTTCAGAATGGGGAGCGTTAGATTTAGCAGCAGAACGAGACAGACACATGAATACAATGTCTAACAGCTTGCAAAGCACAGAAAATAAAAATCACATTTCTAGTTAGCTCATGTGCAAAATAAAGTATCAGAAGCGGGCGTTGACTGAAAAGCCTTCTTTTTGCTTATGGACACATCTCATTAGCATGTCATGAAGCTATCTCTTTAAATTAACACTATGATTAAATATTTTAGTGGTATTTTCTGATTACCAGAACCAAACTAAACAGTATTAAGACTCTTACACCCACCTACTGGCTCACATCTACCTATAAACAAGCATATAGTATTTCCTGCATCCCATATGTCCTAATCTATAGATATCTTACAGACAAATACTTCCTAACTATATTATGTAATATTTCTCCCTGTGACAGTATAACACATTTTATATTTGTAATTGTACATGGTTTGAAAAATGCATGTTTCAATCCGGTGGGTGACTCTAGTTATAAAGTCATAAAATATATCTACAGCTTCAAATGGCCACATGGACTTTTTAATCGATAAGTAGTTCTCAGCTCTAGAAGATCAAGGAAAATCTGAAGATGTATTAATAAGTACACATGAAAGCTGACAGCTCCTTAATTACATGGTAACAATATGGCACATTATGGATTAATAGGAGCAGCTCCTCTAAGTCCACATTAGAATATTGATTCCCCCCAACCAACACGCAATTGCAACTTTCACCACCCAAAGCTAAGCTCATCTTGCTCAGGCAAAGCAGTAATAAATACTTCTTGGCTTAGACAGATATTTCTATGCCCACCAGGTTACGTTTAAAGACCAATTCCTTTCAATGGTCTAAGCAATATCTTTTTCAAGTATTGTTGATCTAACAACAGTAGCAATTTATTGCACATCGTCTTCCAAAGGCAAACAATGCATTCTTATGTAATGTGATCATTTATGGGGCAATGCAGTGTACTGAAGCCAGGCAGAGTGACTTTTCCTTTTCTGAGAAGATTGTCTTCCGTCCCTTGGTTCATCCTTTGTATGAGCATTTTCTCATAGAGGAGGGGATGGTATGCACCCAGTGTACATGCCGCATCATAATATTGCTCATGGTAATGACACAGATCGGTCTGTCGGTATGAAGGGATGTATTCATAGACATGAACTTTCCCACACAGGGACATCATGATGAGGATACCTAAGAAATATAAGCACAAAAAGAAATGACACATATTAACTGAAATGTAATAGAGGCATAAATCAAAAAGTAATATAACCATTTCCCAGTCTGGATACAAGAAAAGGATCGAGATAACACTGTTTAAATGATCCAATGACTTGCTGTAACCAGACTGAAGCTTCAGTGGCATGGAAAAAGAGCATTTTATGGTCAGCCTGTTTCATATCTCTATATATGTATTAAATATTTTATTACACAAGTTGTAAAAGTGATATTCGTTTGACCTTTGGTGTACTGATCGTTTGACCTTTGGTTTACTGATCGTTGGACCTTTGGTGTACCGATCAGATGAATGGGAGGCTAAATCTTCTCTCATTTACCTCAATGGCAAAATAAGCAGACACAGCTATATGTCTACTGATAATGGGTATGGGGACTAGCATCATTTTTGCTTTCCTGTTCCCAAGACATAAATCAAGATGTGCACCCAGCATTAGACATTATCCTACTGCAACACATTCCTAATTATGTAAAGCATTACCGACCTTGATAATTTGATGCGTCCATTCTACACATGTTCTACAAGTCTACTTCATCAATTATTTAAATGCAATAAAAAGTTATTAGTGTGTAGTCTTTTTAGACAATAAGCAACCTGAGAGTAATAAAGACCACTGATATCTCTCCAAGTAATGAAAGGCGTTCTATTAGCATGTAGTATTCAGGAATGGGGCTAGAAACATAGAGGCAATAAAGTGTGGATATTAACTGGTAAAAACAGGGAGTTAGCTTCAGAAAATAAAAGTAGTAATATTGTAATACTACAGTATATCTTCTGTAATATAAAGTCATTCT